>NC_090440.1:863143714-863768714 GCF_031143425.1 Pleurodeles waltl
TATTTCAGTGTCTGCATTGCAGACACTGAAATACTTCGTGGGGCCCTCTTACGGGGGCCCCTGCAGTGCCCATGCCGTTGGCATGGGCACTACAGGGGCCCCCAGGGGCCCCGCGGCACCCCCTCCCGCCATCCTGTTCCTGGCGGATTCTGGAGGGCAGCGGGAAACCGGCGGGAGACCGCCGGTTTCCCGCATCTGACCGCGGCGGAACCGCCGCGGTCAGAATGCCCTTGGGAGCACCGCCAGCCTGTTGGCGGTGCTCCCGTGGTCGGTGACCCTGGCGGTCACCGACCGCCAGGGTCAGAATGACCCCCTATGTCTGTGACTGATTTTATATAAAGCAATCTTTTTTTTTAAAGTAGCCTTTTAAAAAAACGAGCTGTGTTTAAAAAGTAAAAATGAAACTGTTAAGTTTCATTTTTTAAGAGCAGGCAGTGGTCTATTCTCAAATGGAAAGAAGTCCCTTGAGGACCACTTCCCATTTGCGAATGGGTTACCACCAATTTGAAATTGGTGGTAAACTGCGAATTGGTCACAAAACGTTTATACATAACTTTCTGATTTGCTCTTATTAAGGGACGCCCTCAACACGCCCCTTCCTAATACCGAATCGCAAAACCCAAAAAGCATTTTTCAAGTCACAAACATGCCAAATCAGCAAATCAGCTTGTTTGCGACTGGAAAAAAACCTTTACATGTGGCCCAACGTTTGCTTCTCTCTGCTTACTACAACACTGACATGTTCTGGAATCCAACAATTCAGTGGTGAACATTTGTACACTACTGTATAATTTTGGTACTGCACACACAACTGAATACAACTGAATCGAATAAAACCCTTCACAAGATGGTCAATATTATTTTGACTAAAAGAGACAAGCTGTCCCTGTGGGGGTAATACCAGCACCTGGCTCCTCGGAAATGCATAAGATGTTGTAGTATTGGTGCTCAATACATCTACAACCACTGAGTTGTAGGTTTTAGAGGATGAACCTCTTTGGAAATCTTTCTGCAGTGATGGGAACTACTGATGCCCTTTCGTTAGGGAACTGTAGGGGACCAGAGAACACACCGGGTGAGTAGCAGCTTTCAAGTCTGCCATGCCAACTTCTTCACTCCTCCAGCATAGTCCTGGTGGGACATTTTATTCCCGATGTGCCACCCTTGACACTGTATATCACAAAAAGGTCCTTAAAAAAAACTCCCACAGCTGTCCACCCAGTCTCTGGGCCTTTTGCTGCTAAGGCAGCATTAGCAATGCCTATATTGCCCCAAAAGAATAATAAGTGTTCTTAGGAATGTTCTTAGGAGGGTCGTTGCTGACAAATACTGCACTGCCAAATTCCCACGCTTCTTAGACCTGATGCATCATCATGCTTCTTTCTTTCCCCATTCTACACTTCCTAATAATCTCACTCGTGCCTGTTCTTTCTCATCACTGCTTTCTTCATTTATCACTAGTTTCTTACCTACCACTCTCATTCTTCTCTCATTTCTGCCTTTCTGTGTCTTGTTAAAAAAACGTCCTGGGCCCCAAAAGACTGATGAGGACTCTACTTGCACCACCAATCATTGAACCTCTTATTTCCTACAGTCGCCTGTCCCAATCTTGGGCCTGGCTTTCATATGAATTATATTTCTGCTCTCTGTGCATGATGTTATAAGAAAATGGTCGCCCAACCACTATGGTCTTCTGCAGCTAATTTGGCATCTGTGTCTGAGTAAGATAACAGAAATCAGAGAATAAATATCATGAGCCTGGGGCTATCCTGCATTAGGAAGACTATATCATCCTTAAAAATATAATAGGCAATTTTCAATCAGAGAGACATGCAAAACAAAGGTGAGGCATTTTGATTGGCTCCTTCTTTGTCAGTATCAGCCAGGGCGAATCGTAAGTAGAAACTAAGACATGCACATTCACAATCCGCCTATCACCACGCTTTGTTTGCATATGGAATCACCTGACATAATGCAACGGAAGCAAATACGTCTTCCACTCAACATATCAGATATTTTTTGTCGGAAATGGATAAGTAAGAAAATTGAAAAGATACAGAAATTTACAATCATTCAGCTTTTTGGACTAGTGGCAGTAATTTAGACAAAAAGGATGACTATTCCTCTAAAGACTGTGTATCGCATTCTACAGAGGGATCAACATTTTTGACTTGATAAAATTGCAGTGAAATTTACCATACTTTTTAAAGCCAGTGTAGTAGCAACAATGAAAATGTTCAATGGTGTCTAAAGGCTGCTCCTGTCTTTTTAACATGCTCTATTGTTGCAAGCCTCAAAATGTCTCATTCGCTCCAATTAATTTCACTGGAAAGTTGAAGTTGCACCACTTTTCTAATGTCAGTGTTTCCCAGGAAAGCAGGATAAAAAATGAGGTTTCCAAATAACCTTTCACCTTAGATGGCACCATGAAGAAACCCAAACCACATATCACAAAATATCTGCTTGTATTTCCTAGGATTCCAGGAAAGTTCTTAAAAAGCAATTCAGTAGAGACTGTCACAATTTTCTGATACCAGCATTGACAACTGTATTCTAAGAGCAATTACTTACTGGTTAGCCTTCTGTTCCTAAGCATTCTGAACTTTGGCAGGCCCAGGAACTAGGACAGAGGGAATAAATACAAATGCTATGAATTTTGTTCCTATTGGAGCAGTGCCAAGACTGATTACTATGACTGTTCACTCTCTGGAGGGGCATTGTGAGAAAAACACAAGGCACTGGTATGCAAAGACATTAAGGGCCTAATTACGAGTCTAGCGATCACTAGACTGCAAGACTCGCGGTGGCGGCCTGGTCCACTGCTGCTGTGGCGGTCCGACCGCCACATTACAAACCTGGAGGTCCGACTGCCAGGGTACGCCATCACCACCGGGATCGGTGATCCCGACGGGCTGACAGCGGGTGCAGGTTGCCATCAGCCAGGGCAGGGCTGCAAGCAGGGCTGCCCTGCTGATTACAAACTGGTTCTCAAGCAGCTTTTTCATGGCAGTTTGACCGCCATGGAAAGGCTGGCGGAGAACAGGTGCAGGGGTCCCCCCTGCTCAGCACTCTAGAAATGGGCACTGTCTGCTGCGCAGACAGCCACATAACGAGGGTGCTGGTTCCCCCTGCGGGTGGCAGCATTGCTGCTGGCTCGATTACAAGCTGGCGGCAATGCTGCCTCCACTTTCCCACTAGGCTGACTGGCGGTTCTGCCCATCAGCCCAGGAGGAAAGTCATAATGGAGCTGGCGGAGAGGTCAACACTACAGTGGCAGCGACCCTGTCGGGAGTTTGGCGGACTGGTGTTCCTGTATGCCAAGCTCGTAATCAGGGCAAAAGTATTGGAATGCAGCCGAGTGTTTGTCTTGCTGAAATTAATTCAAGCATCTCATTAATGACTTTCTTACTATTCCCATTGATGCCCTAAGTGTGAGCTGCACATCATTGATGAGGCCCTGCAGTGCTAAACCTGACCTAGGGTCATCTGCCGATTTTTATCAGCTGTCTCACGTCAAACTCTAAATCTGCCCGATGGACATTAGACTGAAAGAGAATATTTGATGCAAGTAAAAGTAGGAAGTTGATGACAAATATATATATAGAACAACAGAACACCGTAAGACAATCAAAAGTGAACGAGTTTATGGTCTGGATTTGGAGAGGCTTTCATTCCCATTGCTCTTGCGACCTCTTTGGGAACCAATAAAACAAAGAATACTCAGAGAGAACCCATCACTCAAAATAGGCCCTTGGAAAACTATAATTAGACTTTGACATTTTATAAAATGACAAAATATATTGCAGTCTGCTTGGAAGAAAGGTCAAAATGAATTTCACGGACCCAAAGCAATTTTCTCACGTGGCTTCTTCCAAGGGGAACACATGGCTCATGTACCAAACGTGGTTACATCTAGCATGAAAGCGAGGATCACCACGGTCAAGAAGGCAACAAAAAATCATTAGAGTTTATCTACAAAGATTCTGTAAATGTTTCACGAATAGATCTCTGGCAGTTGAATAATTCACAATGAGGTTTAGGCAGGCCAAGCAAGTCTGATTGTATTAATTCGACATGAGTGGAAATGTGATGTTATCTTGGAATCCACATTAGGATCGTACACTGATAGGTTAAACGGGTGTGAAAGTGTCTTAGGCTTAAGAATATTTACCACCTTTTGTGATGTACGCAGCCACTGAATAGGAAGATACCTTGGAACTCCAGCCAGAGCGCAGTTCCCAAAATAGTGAAGCACCATTTGCTGATCTGAAAAACGCTTCCCTGTTGAAAGGCAGCGCAAAGCCTACTGTCCTATAGGGATTGGCAACACTCTTTGTGGTGTCTTTGAAAAAAAGAAACATCCTAACTACCTTGAATGGAAGGGTAAGAGTATTTTGCAGTTGAGGCTACTAGATCCATCCATCCATCCACAAAGTGCAACGTGTATCCTACTAATGAGAGAGAGAGAGAGCGAGAGAGAGAGAGAGAGAGAGAGAGAGAGAGAGAGAGAGAGAGAGAGAGAGAGAGAGAGAGGTGTGTGTGTGTTGAAAGCAGTCTCTTCCACACTGATAGAGAACCTTTCTCCCTCTCACGCCTTATTTCAAAGTCCCTACCAGACTGGGGACCTCTATCTGCCGCTGCTGCACCCATTACAGCACTGAATGTTTGCCAAGCGAGTGCCATTTTCAAAACGTCTGTCTCTCAGCATTTTTGTTCATATGAAACAAACTCTCAAACCAGAAGTATGTTTTCTCTTAACAAAAAGTAAACAGCCCGTAAGTAGGGAGTTTTGTCTGCACATGTGGTCCATTTACCATTTTCCCTGCCCATTCCTGCCATGCCACGTATGGCAGACACGGGCGGAGTGAATAAGTGGCTGTTGTGCTGCCATCAACAGGGAGGGTGACTGTCACTATGATTTGGCACCCCTACATGAAAAGGCAGCCAGGCCCGAGGTCCAGCCAGCAGAGCTCTGCAGGTGTAAACCTGGAGCGTCACTGCTAGAGCTGCACGTTTCACAGGGTGGTGGCTCCTGCGATGCCAAACTCTAAACGAGGCCCCTTGTTTCCTTAACAAAGGAATTTTGTTGGAAATCAATGTGACCAATTTTTTATGAATAAGAGACATTTACAAAAGTCAACAAAGACTGAAATAATCATCATGAATAACTTAGCGGAGGAGAGGGAATTGTACCTCTTATCCACTTCTAGCTTTGTCCATTCTGTATTGGGGTACTGGCACCCATCATTAAACACTAGGAGAGTGCACGATGAGTCCCCTTTCCACCGTCAATAATGAAACAGAAAGTGGCCGGCGGAGTGCAGCTCTGCACTGCGGCTGAGGTCTGCACAGGAGAAGACAGACAGAAGATCTGCAACTCTGGTTTCCGATGCATCAATACAACGAGACAAGGAAAGCCCCTCTGTGCAGGAGGAAGAGGGCACGCGTTTATGGGAGGGGGAGGGTACACAGAGAGGTGGGCAATTTCCCTTCATAAGAAATAATACATGCACTTGACGGCATTTTGCAGAAATAAATGTGCTGTGATATGTTCATCATCGACCATTGGCCACCTTAATTCCCACAACAATCTTTACAGCACATAGAATCTCAACCTCAGTTCCAGCCACCAAAATGTATTGTAAAGACTAAAGGGTGCTCTCTCATTGGCAACTAGGGAAGGGAGGAGAGTGGGCGTTCTCCAAGAAGAGCTTCAGGCCGTGCTCATCTTTCCACTGAGGTGAATACAAGGTCACGTAAGGTGGTAGTATATTCAGATAAAGGATCCACACCCATAATGTCTTGTTAAAGATCAGCGGGATGTCTTCTTTCCATTAGAAAAAGAAAAAAAAACATTGATGAAGACACACCTAACATATATTTTATGTGATGCATGTTTTTAGAAGGTAATTAGTGATATTGGGCAGCATTAAGTGTGTATTGCTATTTGGTATGGAGCTGCCATTCCCTTTGAGGCTTGAGCACTTGAGACATATTTTTAAAATGTATAAATAATGGCATTTAGTAGTAGGATTTCTCCTACCTTATTCTCCCGAAACTCCCCAGTCTTAGCTGACACTAACCAACACAGTTCTGCAGTGAAGTTCTCATAGCATTTGCCAAAATGACCCGTCTCTTGAAGAGTCTCTTGTACAAATCCAGACAAAGTGGGTGTACATCCTAACCTGCCTAGAACATGGTACCTCGTGCTCAAAATCAAGTCTGAGTATTCCGCTCTGAAAGCAAAGTCTGGAGTTTTATAGTCATTTTTGAAGGTCACATGGAGTACCGAGCTCAGTTCTGGAGGGCACGCCACATGTAATGTGTGCATTTTTGGGCCCCTCAGCTATATTTTGTCTCCTTCTACAAGCCGTGCCTAGAGTGCTGCATCTGGTTCTGAAGGCCACCTCTGCAAGAACTTGTCCTGTCCTATCTGGAGTATTATTTTTTCATTCCAGGGGCTACATTTTCAGCATTCTGTCCCATTCAATATTCGGTCCAGTGGTATTATGTTCACTTCTGTGAGTTGCCTGTTGGTAATTGTGTCTTGTATTGGATGACACACTTCAATTATTATCTCTAGTTCTGGAGAGCACATTGAGTAATCAGTCACATCTGGAGACCACATCTGTGCAGTATTCGGTGATGGAACCCTCAACCTGGGTGTTGTGTCCATTACGCATCAGATGCTTCATTAGAAGATTATAGCGCCATGGAACTAGTTTAGAGACACAAACAGCGAGTGGGATGTGCCATCTTTCCAAGCAGGGAAATAGCATGATGCAATATAACAATAAGTGGAGAGTAGTGAGGGAGACTCAGGTGTATTTAAAGGGATAAGCTGGTCCTCGGAAAACTGATGAACGCATGCCTCCCAACTCATGAAACAAAAGATGTCTGAATCCTGAAATACATTGTTTGGATACAATTAAAAACCTCCAGAATGGCCTCTGATTTTGTGATGTAAAGGGAAAATAAGCAGAAAAGTTGGGACTAGTTTCAGAGCTGCTGTCACCTTCTATATTGCTAGCAGTAAATTGAACACTGGGATAAAACTAGGGGACAGATTCATGTGCTGTGGCAAGAGAGCCAATTCATGGAAAATTGAAACTGTGTTTGCAATCCCAGCAGAGGCTTTCAAACATTCTCCCCGCTCCTGCAGCTGTAAGTGGTTGGCCTTTGTCAAACCTCTTTCATTAATGTTGTTTGACCAGTTTTCATCCATTAATGTAACAAAATATGGAGTAGATAAGACCCACACAGCGAACAAATAAAACAAGGAACCCAACCTCTCTGTGGCAAAGAGAAAGGCTCGTATTGCACTATTTGGACATATCAATCTGTATTAATTTCACTGGCAATAAGCAGTCAGATACGCAAGGAGTACTCCAGCGAAGGGCTTGGGGGGCTAAGTGACTGCCAAGTGGCCATGCTTAAAAACTCTGCCTCTAGCCAAAGGGAAGGCAAAAAGCCGAGGCGGGCATGTCTGCAGAATACCTAGCACTAGGCTACATTGTGTTATGCTACGGTGTGTGGAATGGCATCAGGTATAGCGCCATAGCTCAGAAAGAGAAGAGACAGGTTTTATGCAGTTGTGATGGGTAGAGTGGGGTGGACATTCAAAGGGGCAGCCACATAGAGTTCCACAGTGAAGGGGGCAGAATTAAGCCAAGCTGACCACCCACGGCTGTCCTGAACAGTTGGAAATAGATAGTAGGAAGGAAGTAGCTGAGCATAGGCAAAGCGAAACAGAGCATTTGAGGGTAGGTTCTTCGGTACCCCTGAAAAGAGCACAGCAAAAAGCCTTGCCGCATGCTGAAATCAAAAATGAATATCAAGCTGCAGACACCCATGCATCTGCTCTTTTCCAGTTGAAACTGTCCTGACACTATTTACAGGCCATCTAAAGGAGTAGGGTTACCTGGCTACAGTGACTGCAGTACTTTGTGTTTCCTGTTTGGCAGTTTTCAGATGTTTGTGCTTACACTTCAAATATTATGGTATATGTGTTCACACTCCAGAAAGTTGCAACCCCTTTTTAAGGTTTCACCTGCAGACATTTTAACTTTAGCTTCCTGTTTCGAAGAACTATTGTCTCCAATACTTTAGAAATATGTTTAGTGGGCTCAGCTCCTCGTGCTTGATTGGGTGACTTTCTTGTCTATTTAAGTTCCCAGCTTCTTATTCAATGGCTTTTATCCTTATTCTTTGCTTATCCTGCTTCTTTGCCATGTTTTCACTGGATAACTTGTGTCCTTCAACTACTTACATTAAGGAAACTACTTTTTTCTGTTGCTTTTATCAATCCATGGGAGTGCATGTGTTTCCTTGCTCTGTCCCCTGCCCCTAGAAATATGTCAACATTTGGAAGCAGGACAAAGAGAGATTTTTATTGAATTAAGTAAGAGGAATTCATTTACCCCACTTACTTGAATTAAAGTGGGGCATTTCAGGTGGGATAAAGATAAATTAAGCGAATTTTGGCTTTAAAAATTGTTGAGTCTCACACTCCTCTCTGCCTGCTGCTGCCAGCCTTGCCCCTTCTCCGACCCCACTCTGTTCCTCTTTGGCCTCCGTGCCTGCCTGTTTTTTTTTACTTTTTAACTGTTCTAGGGCCTGGCAGCTACACTTTGCTGCTGTGCCTCCCTTTGATAATACTTGTGCACACCTTATGATTATTTTTTTCAGTTTACCTCTCCAAGGGTGTTTGGCATTTTGGATTAGTAAATTAAATAACCCCAAATGCCTGCCACGTCATGATGCACAGGCTTGCGCCCATTGAGGCACGTGTATGAGTACACATTGCACTTTTATTTAGTCATTAGTTTTTGCTGATGCTGTTTAACATTGGCAGTATTTTTTCTCTGTTTTTGCTGATGCTGGCTAGCATCAGGAAAAACAAGTGGCAAAGACAAAAGGGCTCCTTTAAAAAAGCCAAAAGGTAAGATCAACTGACTTTCCCAATGCTTGCAAATTCTTTTGAAAGTACATCTTTAAAAGACTGGGAGCAGTTTTGTTCCTCTAAGTGAAAAACCCTGGGATGCGCAGTGCGTTAATGAGCTGCACATAGTCACCCACAAAGCGGTTTGGTAGCACAGGGCATTTGCATAATGTTCATTGCATTTGATAAAGATCCAGCGAGGTGAGTCCCTTCCCCCTAGCAATAACCAATTACACTTTAAATCATCTAATGGAAATAGTTCATATTCACACGCCACACACGTGGCTGGGCGCAGTCGCACGTGAAATGGATCTGAGCGCAGATCAGTCTTAGGATTTCCTGCATGATGGCTGCATGACGTTTTTGTTCTTTCTTATTTATGTTTTTCACAAAGAAAACACACTGGAAGAGCACGAGATGATAGCAATAGTGTAAACCGCTGTGGTATCAGAATGCCATTCCCAGAATATTATCTTAGATAAAAAATCCATCGTGAATATTGTCTACATAAATATCGCAGATAGCCGATAGTAGACAATCCACACCCAATACACATCGGGACAATATTTATGTCTGACAATATTTTTCTGTTCGATATTCTGACGTGGTGATGGTGGAAGATGCGGAGTGAATGAGAGGAAAAAAAAAGCTTTTCTGGCACAGCATGGATTTCAAACTGCAGGCTGCAGCCCCTGGAGGGCCATGGGACTATATATAGGGGAATATGGTGCTAACAGAAAGTAAAAGAATATAACATTAATAATAAGACAATGCTACAGCCGAGTCTCCTGGCTCCTGGGGGTGTGCTTCTTGCCATAATCCTGGGCACAGATCAGGAAAGCAATATGCAGAGTTTACTGTCCCACACTGGAGCCTTCGGGAAAGGCAACCGTGAGTGTTCCCTAGTAGGTAAAATAGGTGAAAGGCAAGTACTCACACCTGGCCACGGGAAATAGCTGGTTATCAGGAAAAACATTCTTGCAATATCCTAACTTGACTAAGTGAGAGGTGAAGAAAGCGGGTCTGGGCTTTGTGTGTGGGTGGGTATATTTCAATGCAGAGGTAAATGTTTAGTTACATTATCAGTGCTTCAGGTTGACTTAGTTAGTTCAATGGCCACTGGTGCAACTTCTAGGTATCTTATAATCATGAGTTTGAACTCCATAATGCTTGATGAGCTTATCAGTCAGTTAACTGAGTCATGCTGAATTGCCATTAAATGAGTACAACAGGAGCATAAATTACATACAGGATTTAGGAACTGTCAACATGTTGCATGAAGTTCTATATAAAAAGGTTAATATTATTGATATGATACCCACCTTGTTAACTGAGGTTTTAGACAGCTAGCTTTATTAACCAGCTCGATGCCATTCATTGTATCAATGTCCAAAGAATATCTTTATCATGCATGGGCAGAGCAGATTGCATACAAACATTTAAAGCAAGAGCATACCCAATGGTCAATTTCCCACGAGAAGGTGTGCCCTCTAAGTTATACAAGAAATTGCAACAACCGCGTGATTGGACCGAACAATCTTGCTAGAATTTGAACCCTTGTTGCACAGATGGGACGTCATCACTAATACTAACCTCCAGTACTGTGGAAGTCGAAACAAGCTACATGTAAAGTAAAATACATAGGGCCAGATTTAAAAGAAAATGGTGCATCAGCTGTGCTGTGCTTCTTGCAGCACTCTAACAACACCATGTGTGCACCGTATTTACAGTATGGAGCACCATGGCGCACATTAGGACAATAGCATTAACATTTATGATGCTATTGTGTTAGTTTGCAGGATTAGCTCCATAAATTCTGGCGATAATCCTGTAAAGTAAGGGGAGGCCCATTGAAGGCAATAGGCATGTCATTTTAACGCTTGCTCTCAGCAGGCGTTAAAAATGATGCTAAAAATGACTCAGTGAAATGTAAATTTCGCTGTGCCATTTTTATGGGTGTCCCTGAGGGGGATCTCCCCCCTTGCATACATTATGCCTGGCGCAGGCATAATGTGGCACAAGGGGGGGGGTCACAAAGTGATGCAATGCAGGCATTGCACCACTTTGTAAATATGGTGAAGGAAATGGCCTCCTTCATGCCACATTAGCGTAAACAAAATGATGCTAAGAGGTGCTAGGTCCTTGTAAATCTGGCCCATTTTGTGTGTATGTGACACAGCAAAGAGATATGCCACTTTCACATGGTGAGATTGTAAACCTCCAGATTTGGCAAAGAGCAGCAGATTATTAAGTGGTATGTGAGAAATCTAGAAAAGAGAGTTGATGGCTATTTGACAAGGAGTGGGGTTGGCTAGGAGGCTATTGGAGAGTGCCTAAAGGGCTCTGGGTGGCACAGTCAAGGGACTGATATTATTTAGGATCAAAGTAATAACTTGAAGGTTTGCAGAGGTGCTCTGAGGATATTTGGGAGTCAAAAGAGATAGAGGGTTTAATTTAGATCTTGACAGTATTACTGCCAATCCGCGGCGGCAGACCCGAGTATGCCATCAAGTAGACAGTATTCCAACCACTGTATTTAGATGTATTGCCGATGAGCTGCCGACCTCCATGACAGAGGGCTCTTCTGAGCCGTCAGGCTGGTGAGTTCCCGCTGATCATATTTAGAAGTTACAGTCCTGCAGGTGGTGTACTTGCATCAGATTGCTGATGGAAGGAAGCCGTTGCAGGACCCAATGGACATCGTACAATGGCAGTGGTTAAGGAAGAGAGATAAGTCACACACTCTGTACCTTTGCTATATGTGTCTCCCTGCACTACACAATACACAACCCACACCACACACACACTATTATCTAGTGCCACCCCACCACAACAAAACACATACATGCCGAAAACACACATTGCCGTACATCCATGACACAACATTTACAAACTATTGGCACTACACCCACACACGACACAACCACGACTACCAACACAACTACTCACTCATCTACCTAAACACACTCGCACAAAAGCACAACTACACACAGCCCAACAATGACCAACACACAACAGTGAGACTCACCTAAATATTACACACAGCAACACAACACACAACTAAACATACACAACAACATCAGACCCAGATGCAAAGTGGCACACAATCTGACACAACCACACCACCCACTCTGGCTACCCCCACCTCAACCAGACAATCCAATTGCACACACACATACACATACTCACTTACATACACAATTGGAAACAAAACATCACAGGTACAGGTCCACTTGCCATGTGCACACATGGACATAGTTGACAAGTGTGAATGCTACTCACTGGTGTACACGCATTCATTTGGCAATGAATACTGACACCAAAAAGACATCTGTGTATGTGTGCAATATGTGTGGTGTACCAGTGTGTCCCTATCCATGTCAGACACAAATGTGCTCCTGACATATGCATGTTGCAGTAATTATAAAAAAACTACTGTGGCATGTATATAACTGCAGTGGTCCTGAGCTTATGTGCAGTGACCACACAACGTAGATTGGCAATGCAGATTTCCTTCCTTGGGGCCGACGAAGGGGTGCTTTTGGGTCCTGTTTTCTCTGTGGTCCAGTGGCAGCAGCAACTAAAGTCTTGTCCAGTCATGTCCAGTTGAAAACGGAAGTGGAATTGGAAAAAAAGGTAGGTTGTTATCTCATTTTCCCCCCATCTGCCAACTCAGGTGTGGAGGTAACACCGCCACAGTTGGCTTGGCAGGAAAGCACATCCTAATCTGCTCGTCGGACAGAATAGCTGGAGTCCCCCCGTCATCTGCTTTATCCTATGGCACAGTAAACCAAGTTGGGAAATTCTGGCGGAGTCAGCGGGACTCAGGTGGGTTATCGGCTATGGGACCGCCAAAATCTAAATCGGGCAGGTGGAATACCTAGTAGGGGGGCGTGTTTTCCATCAAAATATTGATGGCAGGACTGTTACCACCAAGATCTAAATCAGGCCCAGAGTTCTCTGGCTGGATAAGATGCTCTTCAGTGCTGGTTGATAAGACTCCAACATCCAGTATAACATGTCTCAAACGCTGTTGTCCATGTTGTACCTGTTCTTTTTTGTTAGAGAAGTTTGCACTGCTCCTGACTGTGATGTGGCTGGTCAATGTGTATTTGAGGAAAAAATACCACTGCTGCTGTACCCGGCCAGGGTGTATTTGTGAGGGACAATTGCATTGCTGTCACTTTTGTTGTCTTAGCTGTATAAAAGGCTAGACACACTTTAAATGAAATGTTTGGGAGAGGTGGAGACATGCCCAAATATTATCATATTTGTTCTGATATCATTGGCTTTTCAATGTTCATCATTCAACTTTTAACATATTACATAACTTGGGGTGGCGCCAAAATGTTTTTACTTAGAGTGGGTCTCGGAATATAAACATTTGAAAACCACTCACCAATGGAGAGAATGTGAGGTATAAAGAGGCAGATGAGCAGAGATGGGCATACAAGAAGGCTGGACAAAAATAATGTCTGACCAAATATGCCATCCGAGGCAGCAGCAAAACAAGCATTGGCAACACTAATAGCTTTCAGGTTTATATGGCATGACGTACGGGCATGTGCAAGTCACAGAAATGTCAAATTTATTGACTTGGCCAATGTTTGTTTTTCAGAAACAGTACAGGAGAGTGAGCACTGGATAAACACCTAAAAATGGATGCAGCAGAAAAAAAAGATCATTTCATTTACTGTAGCATCCTTTTTTAGAGGCTCTTGTCATGTCGCACCATAGAGTGCTGCTGGACCCCATGCTGATGAATTTATAATGTGGAAGTCAGCCATCTTGAAATAATGGAGAATGCAGAACACCATTCCCTGATGTCCTCGTGCTTATAATCAGGCAGCACTGGGAAGGATGCACTGACCAAAACATCTGAAAATGGATGCTGCAGAAAATAAAGCAACCCCTTTTTCTGTAGCATACATGTTCATATACTTTTGTCAGCTCTTACTATCCATTGCTACCCGGCTGCTTGCCAACTGATATCTAAAACAGCCCCACATGCATTCTACTGGAGGGGGGAGCACATCTAAAAAGCCAATACAAAAGACGTGAGACTAACAGTAACAGTATGTTTGCATTATTGCCTTTTAAATGCTTGTTTATGGATGCACTGCAGTATCTATAGGGTGAACTGGTTGTCTGGCAAGTGTATTCAAATTAACTGTCTTGTCTATGGAGCCATAACTCTTTTTTAAGTATAGTGTCATAAACATTGCTTACTCGTCCCTTTATCTGGAGCTGAAGACTAAATTCAGGCTAGAAGTCCGAGATGAAAAGGGCTATCATCACCATAGAAATATTGACTTGTCATGTTGACTTGCAGTTGTTTTTCAAAGAGTCCTTTTACAAATTGAACTACAACAGACACTGCTTTCATTTCTATTGAGCTGTCCCGAAGCGCACTGAGCAGATGGTGATGCTGGCTCTGCAAGTCCAAGCGGTGAGATGCGGTCTATTCAGTGGCAATGACAGTCTCCATTCGAAGGTCCTCAATAATTCAATAGCCTGAACCTCTGTCTCCTTCTACCAATATGCCGCTCCCTGCTCAGCCACTCCGCAGGCAGTGACAAATCATCTGAGCACAAAACAAGAACGTGGTGCCTCACCCTATCAATGACTCTGATGATCAGAGTCATTTCTGGTATATTCTCAGCAACTTTTAGGTCCCTCAAATGGTTGCACAAGGAAATGTAAATGTCTAGTTTTTATAGCTCGTGTGGTACTCGGGACCTTACTCTTTCTACAGGCTCCATATTTGAGTAGGAAACTGATATAGGTAAAGGGCATTCTGCAGGTTTACACAGTTTGGTCTAGTGGGAAGTCCTTGTTAGAGCCCGGGTGTCCTGGTTCCACAGACAACAGCTTAATTCCTCAACAGCGCCTCCTCCATTATAAAACAAGCATTAGTAAAATCATTAGGTTTCGCCTATGCACTGTGCAAGCAAAACCTAAAAAAAGTACATGGGGAACAGCGTCACGAGAGCAAGGGTGGTGAAGCCAAGATCTGAAATACGATCTCCCCGTAGTTGCACGCATTTCAAGATTGCCTTTAACATGCACGCTTGAAATGCGTGCAGCCACGGGGAGATTAGATAAACAAGCACAGAGCTGTGCTTGTTTACCTAATCTCCCCGTGGCCGGCAATCTTGAAATGCGTGCAGCCACGGGCAGATTCAGTAAAGAAGAACAGTGCTGTGCAGGGTGAATCTAAAAAAAAAAGCACAGTGCAAGCGCTGTGCAGGGTACGAAACCCCATAAATGGAGTGTGCAAGTGCTGTGCAGACAACAGCTTGAACAAAATGTCCCACAAAGCAGAAGGAAACAGTATTTGGGCCTCGGGAAACTGAGAAAATACAAAACAAAAGCATTGGTAAAAGCTGAAAATATGCTACAGCCAATGGAAACAGAGGAAAAGTAAGTGGCTGCACGGGAACCAATGAAAAGCAGGGGGAAACCAAGGGGGATGTAAACCCTTTTTTAAGGTGTATTTAACACAATAGATTTTCCAAGCACAGTGCAAGTGCTGTGCAGGCAAATCATAAAAATGAGCAATTGCCTTAATTGAATCATAACTGCCGCATTATCCTTTGGGGAAAAAACACAGGTGCCCAGACCTTAAACAGGTCAATGCTTCTTATTGAATGTCTCCTGTAAGTAGTTTCACCCTTTCTTTCATGTTTGGTACTTGTCCTGCTATGGGGATGGAATTTATACTCAATGTTTTCAGTCCCATTGCAGAAATGGGTTTTAATAAATTAAGTTTAACTGAAAAATAATTTTCTACATTTTCAGAAAACAGTAAGCAAAACAAATTATCTGTAAGATATTTTCCAACCAAAATACTAAACTTTCTATCCGAATCTGGACAGTGGATAACATCATTGATTCACAAATAGATAGTTTAAAACTTGTGTGCAACATTGCTTTGCAAAACAAATATTATTTCTTTCACCTAGACTGTTAAAATGTTACATATGGTGACGACCCTACTCACATTGTATAATGCAATTGGACCACCTTTAATTTTTGGTTATAGCTGGAATAAAGTGTTTTGAGATTTTTTTTCATAAAAAATGTTGCTGGTATAAGATGGAAAATTCTAGGTTGACATACGTCTATTACGAGTTTCCACTGCCCGCCAAACTCATTCGAATGGAAGGCCACCACGCCGGTCTTCCGCCCGCTGGCCCTATAAAGAGTTTCCTGCTGGGCCAGCGGGTGGAAACAGTGTTTCCGCCCGCTTGCTCAGAGAGAGACAGGGCCTTAACATTGACGCCGGTTCATAATTGAGCAGGTGGCAATGTGGAAGTGCCTCGGATGCAACAGGGCAACAGGGCAACAGGGATGTCCATGGGGGCCCCTGCACTGCCCATGCCAAGTGTTTGGCATGAGCAGTGCAGGGGCCCCCATGGGGCCCTCAATGCCCCCTTTCTGGCAGCCTATCAATGGCAGTCTGACCGACATGAAAAAGCGTGGGCGGAATGGGACCTTGCAGCGCTGCCCTGGCGGATTACGACCGGTGGGACAGCCAGCTTTCGGCTGGCAGCAACCTGGCGGTGTCAGTGGTCTTACTGTGGTGGCTCCGCCACGGTCATAATGTGGCAGTCAGACCATCACTAGTGTGGCGGTCTGACTGCCACCAAGACCCTGGCGGTCCTACAACCGGCAGGGTCGTAATCAGGCCCTAATTTTCCCCTTAATTCCTTCCATGTATCGAACAGCCGGGAGCAGACCAACACTGAGATGCTCATGTGTGTCGGATAGTTCCCAGCCGTCCATGCACATGGCACTGGAAATTCCTCCCGTGAGGGCATCAGAGCGATTTTCTTCTACAAAAACAGCTTCAGGAGCTGTATTCTTTCTTTTCCGTGAAATGACGATAAGCATGCGTGGCCAGCTGAAGTAATTTCACTGAAAACAAAAGTGGCTCATTTCACGTTCTCTGCATTGGTGCTTGTAGGGCTATGTCACCGTTCTGGGGACTGATCCAGATGGGAAAGCTACCTACCCCCCTTGGAGGACAGATGGGGGCAATAGCCCCTGATCTGTACCATGGTAGGGGTGGGGCTGCTCATGATGTGCCTGTCAATGCCCCCACCAAAAAAGAATGGTCACAGTCTTTCTGCCCTCCACCCCTTGGGGAGCAGATGGGGCACTAGACTGATCACTCTACATCACTCCACTGTGCTTCACTCTAAACCACTCCACTATACGCTATTCCACTTTATGCAACTACACTCTAAATGTTTGTGTAGTTTAGTTTGTAGCTAAAGAATAAAGTTATACTAATTTAAAGTTGGTGCATACATTATAAATTTAAGGTACAACTATAATGTAAGAATTTGAAATGTTTGCATATTTTAAGTTTGTGTTTGTTTAGAAAGAATAAGAAATGGATATCGCTTTTCTAACTATAACAAAGGTTTAACTGTTTTTTAACTGTAAACATATATATATATATAAATATATATATATATATTTATATGTGTGTGTCTGTGTCTGTTTATGTAATAGATAGATAGATAGATAGATAGATAGATAGATAGATAGATAGATGAGAAGTAGTCTGTCCTTGTTGATCAGTCGCTAATCTTATTAAATTATTATCAAGACTTCATTCTCACAATTAATTTTGTAATGCTGTAGCTATAGGTAGTTGATATCTGGAGAGTTTACGAATCGACTGGCGAACAATTGGAGGTGAGTACTGAAGTGGAATTATTTTAGATTTGTTGAAATCTGCATGCGATTGTTGGATCAAATGTATTTAGAACAGGATTTGATAGCTGGAAGACAAACTCCAGGAGCCATTGGGTTTGATTCTTTACCAAGTGATAGTTAATTGAGGGTAAATTCAATCCTTTCATGTTATGTGAGAAATTGCATTTATGTTTGAATGGTGCCTTCTGACAGAACTGTAACAGCTTGTGTTAATAGTTTGTCAGGCTTTAAAAAGAGTGCTGATGAAATTCCCTTCATTTATACTGTTATTTTGTTCATCTTTAAGATATATCTACTTATCTTTGAAAGATTTTTGAGTATACATGTGGTATTTGGAGATTATCCATGATTGATGTTTGAATGGGGAGGGTTCATTAAAGGAAAGTTTCGAGGTGAATGCTGACATACTGAGATTGGGAAGTATGCATTATTTACTGATCATAAAAAAGTATTCTGTATGTGTGAATTATGATTACGTAGAAAAGGATTATTATTTTTTTCACTAGCATATCATTTATACAATGATATATTTAACGTCCTCGCCATGCACAGTTTTGTTTGTCAAACATTTTACTGCAAATATGACACTGATATTATCAATTATGTTGTCAAAGATGTCATGAGTGCAGTAAATTGTGGAGTAATTAGCAGTGCATGGGTGTGAGTTATAGTTGCCTTAGGATGCGAGTTATAGGTACTTGAGATAGCTCTAACAATAACAGGTGAATTTCTATGTTTTTTATGTTTAAAATGTGAGCCTAACTATAACGTCCCTGTAACCTTTGTTTTTTTTCTGTGAATTTCCATGTTTTTTTTAAAATTCCATTTCCTAACTATAACGTCCCTGCAACCTTTGTTTTTTCAGTGAATTTCTATGCTTTGTTTCAACAAACAGTCATTTTCATTACTATATGTTAATCCACCCAACCTTGCATGGCCTTCGCCAGTCTATTCCTGCAGCCAACCCCCCCAACCACCCAGCCCTACTCTGCACACAGCCCTTTGGCTGTGAATGGCGGGAGTTCGCTGCAGCCTGTCTCTCTGGGTATGAGAAAAGGTATAAGAGGATGAGAGTAGCTGTGAGAGTCTCTGGGTGTGAGAGTGCATACATCAGTGTCTTAGTGGGTGTGTCAGTGTCTGCAGGTCTGAGTGGGTACATGAGGAGTCAGTGGGTCTGTGAGTGGCTGTGTGAGGTTTTGAGTGGGGCTGAGTGGGTGTACAAGTGTCTGAGTGGCTCTGTAAGTGGGTGCGTATCTGAGTGGGTCTGTGAGAGGATGTGTAAGGGCCTGAGTGGGTGTGTGAGTGGGAAAAAGAGATTGAAAGAGAGAGAAAGAGAAGGAGAAAGAGAGTGAAAGGGAGACAGATAAAGAGATTTTTAGGGTTTGAAGGATGATATACTTAGAATGAGATATTTCTAGACAAAATAAAAAGAAAAATTATTTTCTCAACGACATAGAGTGACATAGGGGGTTATTCTAACTTTGGAGGAGTGTTAATCCGTCCCAAAAGTGACGGTAAAGTGACGGATATACCACCAGCCGTATTACGAGTTCCATAGGATATAATGGACTCGTAATACGGCTGGTGGTAAATCCGTCACTTTTCCGTCACTTTTGGGACGGATTAACACCTCCTCCAAAGTTAGAATAACCCCCATAATCTTTCAGTATGAGCCTTAAACTTTTGAAGTTTAAAAGAAATTAAAGGAAGGAAATGATCACGGACACACCTAGAGTAGAACCCTCAACTTTCAGTGTAACAGTCTGAGACCTTAACCACTAGTCCGACTTTTTTGTTTGCCATTTTTTGCCCTTTACAGGCTATCTGTCTGGGACCATGGGGGTAGCCTCAAGTCCTCCCCCACGTTCCCGGCCGATTGTTTGGTTTCTTTTCTTCATTTTGTGCCCTTTACGGGCAGGGAAGACAGATATAAACATTGTTCTAGCAATTAAACTCCGCTTTCTGACAGCGGGACCTGTTTGACAGATGCCGCTGTCAGAAAGTGGAGTTATGTTTGCTTTTGCTTGGTGGGAACTGTCATCTCCCACCAAATAAAAGCAAACAGCTATGTCCCGGGTTTGGGCACCCCGGAACATAAAAGGAGTCAGCCCTCGGAGGTGGCAGTTCCCAGGGCCATCAGTGGCTCCTTGAGCCCCCCCCCCCCAATGTGGAAATAGCCTTGGGGTGGTGGTGGTCCCTGGGGCTTGGGGGTCCAAAACGGCCCCTTTTTACATTTTTTACTATTGTGCCCCCTGCTGCCTATTTTGTCAATGCCCCAGGGAGGTGGTGGACCCAGGGCTGCAGGGGTCAATCGGCCCCCTGCATGCATGTAAACAAATGTCCTGGTGAGGTGATGGTCCCCAGGGCAGCGAGGGGGCAGGGTGGCCCCCGCATTTAACTCCACTACAGTCCTGGGGAGGTGGCAGACGTCGGGGATGTGGAGGAAAATGAAAGTCTTGGGGAGATGGAGGTCCCCGAGGCTGCAGGGGGGGCAAGTGCCCCCCCCTCACATTACAATTAAAAATGCCCCCAGGAACTTAACCCACCTGGGGGCTTAAGAATTACAAAGCACGGGAGCCCTCGATTTTTTTTAACCAGATTCGCCACAAAACATTGTCAACATTTTTTAAAATATATATTTTTAGCCTGGGGGAGGTCCCTCTGGGAACCCAGAACCAGAGCTAAGGGCTCAGGGTGTCTCTAGCCTGATCTATTTCTTTCACATTTTTTAGTGGGACGCGGCTGTCCTATGATGGCTGCCAACACTTCTTGGTTTGAAGCGTTGGCAGCCAATCAGAGCTGTGCATTTCCCTGCAACGCTCCTCATTATTCGCGAAGTCAACACGGCTAGAGATATACAAATTTAGATTTCCTTCAATATCTCAAAAATTCCTGAATGGATTTACACCAAATAGGTGAAAGCACAATCTGCGACCCAAAAATTAGCTTTCTGCCAAATTTGGCATAATTCTGTCTAGTGGTTCAGGGTGTAGTAATGTCTAAAGTTCCTATCAGAATTAACATGGGAAAAGGAACTTTTTTGACACCTCCCCTCCTTTCTGGGCCCCTACTTGACGGATCACCCCAAAACTTTCCCTGCACAACAAAAATCACCAACACAATTCTTTTTTGAAATTTTCGTGAAGATTCGTCAAACTACACCACAGATATAGGCAAGTGAAAAAACGCTTTTTCTATGGAAACATAGTCCTAACTATAACTACCTTGTTGTAGATAGATCGATAGATAGATAGATAGATAGATAGATAGATAGATAGATAGATAGATAGATAGATAGATAGACAGATAGATAGATAGATAGATATTCACCTAAAAAAACAAAGGGTATAGGGACATTATACTTAGGATCTGAATTTACTTGCACAACACCATAGAAAATTAGCAGTTATAATTAAGGTTAGCTCAAGTAAGGTAACTATAGCTTGTGCCCCCGTCATGCACAGTTTTCTGCTAAATAATTTTACTGCAAATGTTACATTGATATTATCAATGAATTTATCAAAAATTTTCATGAGTGATGTATTATGTGGGCTAATTAGCAGTGCATGGCGAGGGCGAGGGCGCGCGTTATAGTTATAGCCAACCCCTTATAAACACCTAACCCTGCACATCACATGGCGTTCGGTCGTGCACAGCGGGAGATGGTCACCCAACTCTGCATGCATAAGTCTCTGGGTGTGTCTGTGAGTGTGTGCATGAGTACCTCAATGGGTCTGTCAGTGGGTGCATGAGTCTCTGAGTGGGTCTGTAAGTGGGTGTATGAGTGTCTGAGTGGGTGTGTGAGTGTGAGTAGGTCTGAGTGGATGTGTGAGTCTCTAAGTGGGTCTATGAGCAGGTGCGTGAGGGTCTGAGTGGGTCTGGAAGTGGGTGTGTGAGTCTCTGAGTAGGTCTGTTAGTGGGTGCATGAGTGTCCAACTTGAAACGTGAGTGGGCATGAGTCTCTGAGTTGGTGTGTGAGTAGGTGTATGAATCTTTCATTGGGTATGTGAGTGGGTGCATGAGTCTCTGAGCGCCTGTATGATAGAATGAATTAGTGTCTGAATGAGTCTGGGAATGTTTTAATTATTTTTTGGCATTGTTTGCGAATTTGTTGCGACATTCCATGGGGGGCCGTGTTGAAGGTCGAGATTACTTTGCAAATATCGCGTTTGGGGAAAAAAAAAAATTTCTCAACATATTCTACCCATCTGATGTCCCTCAAAGACCCATAGGTCAGGTTACATCAAACCAGATCCATTTGTGCGACTTTCTGCCATGTCATTTGAGCCCCTGGGAATGTTCAGTTCAGCTAAAATGGCGACCACAACTCTCTGCTCAGGTTGCAGCCAGCCAATCACGGCATTTGTATTGGCATGCATATTCACCAATTTGCTGCGATAATCTGAACTTTGTCACGAAAGATCCACTGCCCGAGATATACAAATTTGGATTTCCTTTAATTTCTCGATAATCACTGAATTAATTTACACCAAATTACAAAAAGCACAATCTGCGGAACAAAATCTAGCTTTCTGCTAAATTTGGTGTAATTCCGTCTAGCGGTTCAGGCTGTAGTCGTGTTCAAAACTCCTATGTGAATTCACATATGAAATGCACTTTTTTTGACCCGCCCTTTTTCTCTGCCCCTGCTTCGCAGATCATCCCAAAACTTTCCATGCGCAACAAGAATCACCTGCACATTGTTTGGGAAAAAGTTGTTAAACTTGGTCAAATGACGCCAAAGATATAGGCAATCAAAAAATGCTTTCTTATGGAAACATAGTCCTAACTATAACTATATATCTATACTTGGAAGTGAGGGTTTTTCACGGCAGCCTCATTTCTAGTATATTTTGACGTGCTAGACGCCCGGAGTCTCCCTGTTGCTAGGAGACCCGGCACCATAAATGCCCGGGCTGAAGCGGCCGCGCCACTAGCGCGCCGGAGGCGCGCCTAAGGCAAGCCCGTCTGCACCCACCTGCGCCCATATGGGGCCAGGAACTCTGCCCAACCTATTAAAGGGGGCCCCTTATCCCGGGCAAAGTTGAGATCTCTTGAATATAAGGGCTGCAGGCATCTTATGGCCCCAGATGGTACATCCAGCCACTCATGTGGGCTTTGTAGCTGGGAACTTCATCCCGCTTTAACCCTGCAGGAAGCTAGAGCTCGATCTGATAGTCCTCATCTCAAAGTGAAAAGGTCAGGGAACGAAAAGGGCGTTACTATGAATAACCTTCGCTACGCTCTAATTAATGTCCGTTTTCTTCCCAAACACAAATTAGAAATTAGAGAGATGATTGAAACTTTTAATCTTGACTGTTTATTTTTAACAGAAACATGGGGAAAGTCTGAATCTGAGCCGTATTTTATAGAAGCTACACCCATAGGATATACGTACTTTAGGGTAGGCAGAACATTCAAAAGAGGAGGTGGATTGGCGATTATCTGCAGTTCCACATGCATATGTACGTGGAAGAATATGTCATCAGCATCATGTGAAGTTATGGATTTTAGAATCTCTTTTAACAAAGTAACACTCCTGGAAGGCCTTTTAATTTATCACCCCCCTGGTTCCTGCTCAGGCTTTGTTCAAACCTGGGCGGAGCTGATTGAGCCCCTAGTGATGTCCCCCAAGGCGATTATCTTGGGGACTTTAACATTCATTTCGCTGAAATTGACAATCCCGTGGTCAGGGAATTTCTGGATCTCATGTCGACTTTCGACTGGACCCTTAAGGTTACTACAGCCACTCATATAGCTGGTCATTTAGTGGATGGGGTTTTTGCCCGCATGCAAGCTCAATTGGAGGTTATCAATACCCCGCAGAGCTGGACTGACCATAATTTACTTATTTTCCTGGTCACTGGGGACCTCCTTTCTCAAGCTCCTGGACCTTACAGCAAAACTGTTAGATTGTAGAAACAGGTTAAGCTGACGGAATTGGCTCCCATTCTGGAAGCAGAATGGAATAGGGCCAATGAGAGGTCTTTGCCTTTACTAGAGAGTTTCAATTTAGGAATTGCAGTTGCAGTGAAGCAACTTGCTCCTACTAAGTGTCTGAGGAACCGTAAAACCAATAAACCGAGCCAACCTTGGTTTACAAAGGAGCTCAAACTCCTCCAGAGAAGATACCGCCAACAGGAGCGGCATTGGAAGCTTAATTCTTCCCTTGTGGGAAAAGATAAAGTGAAGCTAGCACTCAAATCATATAAAATTGCACGCTTTAAAGCTAAATCTGATTTCTACGCTACGAAAATCAAAGAAGCTGCCAATTCGCCCCGAGAGCTCTTCAAAGTTCTTAAGGCTCTGTCATCCTCTTCCACTTCATCGGAATTGGAAAATTCTCAAGATTTCTGTAATAAAGTCGCCACATTTTTCCACAACAAAAATTAAAATATTCACTCCAATTTTATTCCTTCGGGAGTAATGAAGCATCACTCTGCTTTGACTGAGGGAGATCAGTCCATTAAGCCTGATTTAGAATCTAACACTAGCAACTCGATTCTATCTCACTTTTCACTTCTCTCAAAAGATGATATCCAAAAGCTAATTATGAAGACTAAGTCAGGCTCTCCTTTAGATCAGTGCCCCTCATCCATCTTTCAATTAGCCCTTGAAATTTTTTCTCAGGCAATAGCTCCTATTCTACAGGAGGTCCAATCATCTGGAAAGTATCATGCCACCCGGAAGATGACAACAGTGATTCCTTTGAAGAAGAAGGCAAATGGCGACCACCTAGATCTGAGCAACTTACGCTCTATCACCCTTCTCCTCTTCTTGGCTAAAATTTGCGAAAAGCAAATAAATAAGGAACTCATGGCTTTTCTAACGACAAAGGGTGTACTAGACCCTTCTCAACATGGCTTTAGAAAATCCCACAGCACAGAGTCTGCCCTTATCACATCCTCGGATTCTATACGGAGGATGGTGGATAGTGGGAAAGGGGCTATTCTGATTTTGCTGGATCTATCAGCGGCCTGTGACACCATCTCACCCCAAATTCTATTAACTCGATTATTCCAGGCAGGCATTAGAGATCAAGCATTAACACTACTGGAGTCATTCCTGACAGACAGATGGACTTCAGTCAGTTGCGTGGATTTTAGATCAGCGGCTTATCTTCTACCGTGTGGGGTCCCCCAGAGCTCTTCTTTAAGTCCTACCTTGTTTAATGTTTATATGTCGCCTTTGGCCGCTCTAATACGGTTGTTTGGATTTTTGCCAACGTCCTAGGCTGATGACACTCAGCTTATTATACCCGTGGACAAGAACTGGGAGAAGGCGGCTGATTGCTGCCACAATTGCATGCTAGCCAATAATAATTGGATGGGCAACAATTGGCTGAAATTGAATGGGGCAAAAACCGAAATTATATGTTTCGGATCTGGGATACAGCAATGGAATTCCCGCTGGTAGCCTGCTGAGTGCGGATCTCTCCCTGTTTCCACTACCTCCAGCAGAAATTTAGGGATCATCTTTGATGACCATCTATCCTTCAAAGCCCAAGTCACTCAGACTGTTTCGACCTGTCTATGGATATTGAAAATGTTAAGGACAATTTTCCCCTACTTACAATAGGAGTGGAAAGTTACTGTTACATTAGCTCTGATTACTGTAACACCCTCCTATCTAATCTGGACAGTGTTTCTATGAAAAAACTCCAACTGATCCAGAATATGGCGGCAAAATTTATTCTAAATCTCCCACGCTGTGCCTCAGCTACAGGCAGTCTCAAACTGTTGCATTGGCTCCCAGTTGTCCAACGGGTGACATTTAAAATCTTGTGCTTGACCCACAAAGCAGTGTATGGTATTGGCCCTCGTTATTTGGTCACTCACCTCTGTTGGAATAGGCCCAGGTGAAATCTAAGGTCCCGTGAAGCCTTTAGGATTCAGGCTCCACGAACTCAGAAAGCCAGATGGGGAGATAAAGCCTTCACTGTGGCCGCTGCTAGACATTGGAATGCTCTTCCAATCCATATTAGGAAGGAATCTAACTACTTGAACTTCCGAAAACTTATCAAAACTTTTCTCTTTCCACGCTAATTGATGTCTCATCTATCTGGCCTTCTATTTTATCTTTGTACCTCCTGCATCACACCTTTGTTTCTTTTTTCTCACCTATTGTCTAGCGCTTCCATGCTCTTTTGAGCCGGAATGCGCTCTAATAATCCTACCTACATATATATATATAATATATATATATATATATATATATATATATATATATATATATATATATATATATATATACCTCATAATTTGATAGATATATGATAGATGGATAGAACTTTGTTTTAACCGTAAACATATATATATATATATGTCTGTGTGATAGATAGATAGATAGATAGATAGATAGATAGATAGATAGATAGATAGATAGATAGATAGATAGATGGATAGATAGATAGATAGATAGATTTGTGCCTATCTAGGGTGGGAAATATGGCAAAGCATTCCCTAGACTGTAATGTCATCATGACTGAAGTCTCAATTTCAGAAAGCCTGCAACTATGCGTATTATAAAGTAGGTAAATAAGTTCATTCCAAGTTCCTACAGGCAATCAACACGCAAAGATTAAGCTATGGTCTGGAGGGCCTGAAAAAAGACTAAACTCAAGGAGAAAGTGTTGGAGATTTTTGACTGCGATAATTTCATTTAATTGAAATGATCTCATATAGATGAGTGAAAAATGTATAAGACGGACGTGTGAAAAGGAGACAGGGATTCTCTTAATGCGAATGCATTTCCAAATATTAAAAGGACATTTAAATCAAATTAATCCGAAGTGAAAAATGCGTACTAAATAAAAAAACAATCAAATAAAAACCTGAACTGACTGGCTGGCATTATAGTACTATTTCCATGGCTATCAGTTTTAATCTGTACTTACACACTGTTACATTTGTTACAAAGCACGCTAGTGCTTAATTTATACAGGTGGAAGAGGTGAAGGCAAATCAAAGTTGATAGGCTGGTAGGTCAAGTAAGTCGGTCACTGGCTCACTGTACTGCGCTGTTAAGCTGAAGATGGAGAGCATTGTTTAAGCACATTTTGGTATTTTCGAGTTCTTGGTCAGTGGAAGGGATATGTTCTAGATGTTGCAATCAGCTTTGGAACAAAGGGCCAGATGTATCCTACATTTTTGAGATCGCAAACGGCTGTTTGCGATTGCAAAAATGCATTTTGGTATGTAACAAGGCCAATTTGCGATTCGGTAACTTGTTACCGAATAGCAAATTGGATTTGCGACTACACACAGATTCGGTATTACGAAGGGGTGTGTCAAGGGCATCCTTTCCTAATACCGAATCGCAGAGCTATGTATGATTGTTTTGTGACCATGAATGCGGTCGCAAAACAATCACAGTTACCACAGTTTCCACAGTTTCAAGTAGGTGTTAACTCATTCGCAAAGGGTAAGGGGCCCCCAAGGGGCCCCTTCCCCTTTGTGAATGCATGTGAAAAGTTCTTTAAGAGCAGGCAGTGGTCCCACGGACCACTGCCGACTCTTAAAAAAGAAAAAGAAAACTTTTCATTTTTCATTTAGAAACATATCCCGTTTTCCTTCAAGGAAAACGGGCTGCATTTAAAAAAAAAAAGATTGCTTTATTGAAAAGCAATCACAGACATGGTGGTCTGCTGAGCCCAGCAGGCCACCATCCCTGTGATTGTAGCCATTCGCAGTGGCTTGCAAATTGCGATCTACCTCAATGAGATTGATGAGGTAGGTCCATTTGCGAGCCCTTGCGAATCGCAGTATGAAACTCCTGGAGCTTTCTACATTCCAATAGCGATTACTTAATTGCTATTCGCAAAAAATTGCAATTTGGTAATGGCTATTGGATACAATGCTACATCTGGCTCTAAGTGAGCTGAGTTCTAATATCACATTGATAGAATTTTGCTATTTTATGTAAATCATCACATCTCTTTGTACCTCGTTTCCATTATGTTCCTAACCTGAGAGTGCTTAAAAACTGCAAACAAAACACTGAGTTAAGTAATATGTATTTAGAAGAAAAAAATAAATGTGTTAAGGTCAACCATTATATTTCTGGAAAATCTACAAGTGCCTAGCTAAGGGAGGCGTTCTTGGAAATCGAGATTACTATAACATACGTGCCCCTGCAGTGTTCTCACCTCAGTTTGCTTCTTGCCCCTTGGACTAATTTTGCTAAATGAAGTCGAAAGCATTCCACGACGCTGCATGTCCCATATTTTGTTGCTCTTGTAAAAATCCATCCTCAACGCTTGTGAGCACTGCCACACCAGGAGTGATACACGGCAGTCCATAACACGATTGTCATTAATTACACTGCGTGAAATTAGTTATTTCAATAAATGCACACTGGGTCAGGGTTAGAGAAAGGAAGAGCCTGGCTCGGTGAAATTGACAACGGCCTCCTTGTCGATTTTGAGATATGCAGCCCGTGCCAGGAGTGCTGGATTAGAGTGTGTGTGAATGGAGTGCGTGGCGTCATCTTTAAAGGATCTAAGGCCAGATGTAGCAAGCAGTTTTGCCCATTCTGTGTCTATGGGAAAATGTGTTCGTACATATGGCCCCTACTGCCGGGACTCGGGGTAGAGAGAGGTGAAGGCGTTCATACACAACACAACACAACACAAAGATAAATGTCATTTTAGCCCTTTATGATGGAGAGTGCCAGTGCATCCCTTTGGTTCGAAATAAACTGTCCCGAAATGATTTGTAATCCCAGGATGCTGGGACATAAATACGTCGGAGCACCAAAGGAACAGTGGTCCCCATTAGCCCACCAAAAAGCTAAAAAAAAGGCTCCACATTTCCAAATCAGGAGAGATTTGAACTAGTAAAGTCACGCCGTATGAGTATTTTGTAAGGTAAGTGAGACTGCAGGCACTTTGCTGCAGGCAATGTTTGTGGTAATATCAGGGATATCAACAGCAAAACTATCCCACCTGGCCATAAAACTGTCCCACAAACTGCTAAAAGAATGGCCAACACTGTTCTTTCAGATCAGTCCATCTTGCACTGCCTGATTGTCCTATAGGACATTCCAACCCTGTCCTACCCAGACCTCTATATGTTTGAGTTATCACCAGGGCCACTGGAATTATGTGATTCTGCAGCTGCTGCGTTTTATGTATAGTTATTGATGTGCTGCATGTGTCACATTACCCATCATCTGATGCATAATTTGCAGATTTTAACAAAAAAAATGTTTCTAAGTCAAATAGATCAAAAGTCTCTATAAATGTGGCAAACTTTCTTACTGTGCAGCAGTAGGCACTTCACAAAGATTGACTGTTCACCTTTCAGTTGCATAGTGCTATATTTGGATGCTAAACTAACACTAATAAGGTGACATCTTTGTCCAGACAGTGCTACAAAAATAAACTGATGCTATCATAAAATGTGTTGTATTATGCATCATAATTTGCATTTTCTTTCTGCATAATTTAGTAAACCGTCCCACATAATTTGGACTCCCGTGCCACAAAATTCCAGAGGCCCTGGTTATCACTAAAAGCTCTGATAGTTGTGTTATTACCAAGCAGGGATGTATCTCACAAACACCTTTTGCTATATGATCATTAGTGGGGAGAGATAGAAAAGAGAGGCTGGGGCACAATTGTGAAAGTGCTCCAGAGGCACACTGGGTATGTGAGCCTGCATCTTTTGTCCCAAGGGCACTATTGTATTATAGAGGAGAGGAACTGCTGTTTCTACATTCCCTTTTGTAATACTGATCATGCCCCTCAAGACATGCACTAGCATGATCACATGGGGTGTTCCTAAATTAGCATGAGGGCGTAGCCTCATGCAAATGAGGAAACCCTTTGTCCCTGCACCCACGCTGTATTACAGCCACGCGACAGAGCCAAAGAAACTACCAGGAAGCATACAGATCAGAGTGCGGAATACACTCAGTTCACACTCAAGGGTGCTCCTGGGATCAGGGTCATGGGAAACCACAGGTATCCCCCTGAAGGTGCGTGCAGTAAAAGATTGAACTCGCGTGTATTGGGGATCTCAAAGGGCAGAGGAACCATGGGGAACAGAGGGGGATTTATCCCCTCCAGATTTTGAGCTGAGGTGGCACAGGGAACAATATACCCCCCCACATTGTGAATTAGAAAATGTGAAGATTAAAGAGTGGATAAAAGAACATGTCTTCCTGAAGCCATGCTGCCCACTGCTTAAGTCTCTCTGAAGTGCAGTAACTTGAGGAGAAAAACTGTGGGAGTGTCAAGATCTCTTTCGTTTGTTAATTGTTGTCATCAAGATGTTGTACCTCTCTTAAAATCTCTGTGTTTGTGAAGCCAGATGACCCAGAAGAATAAGGGAAGGTAGGAAATGCTATTTTAAGTTAATATTAGTACTGGCTTGGCTATATTGTGAAAAACACCAATTTTAAGGGAGGCTCAACAACACGATAGGCACGATTAAAAAAAATATATATATATGTCTCAGACCCCCCCGCAAAGTTTGCTTCATAGGATACAGCCGTTCAAGAAGATGCTTTTTGAAACTGTAGCCTGATTTTATACCGGGATATTCTGCCCCTGTGTTTGATCTTCAATGTGTGTGGAAACATTCTAAACAGAAAAGTACCTGTTTAAATATTATTATGATGCCTATAGACATGTATGTTGCACAGTGCCTGTTTGATATAAGGTGTGATAAGTGTATTTATTGAGCTCAATACACTAATACTAACTGAATAACAACACTTGAATAATTGAACGCAAAGCACGTTCCTTTGGTGTTAAATGGAAAACAGAAGGATGTGACCCTACAGTTTCTGAACTGCACTGTTTGCTGTCCTGGACTCAGAACCCAGATTCCCCATTTGACCGCATTGTGGGAGCCACAGCCAATTGCTTTACTTCACAATGTATCATTTTCCTTAACCATCCAATTTGAGAGCACATTGGATTAATATTTCAGAATCAGCACTCTACAAAAAACTGTATGGCGGCAACCTCCCTGTCGGAAGTTCGGTAAAGGGGGACTTCCCAGCCACCAAACTCCTAATGAGGTACTTAGTTTTTCCTATGCCTTTTAGGATCTTTGCCCCTTCTTCACACTGAGACCAGTCCACCTCCAATGAAAGATGGAGGAGCTTTGCCTTCCTCTAATGTCCTCTCCTTAATGCAGTCCCAAACTGTCAGAGAATTCAAAACTCTTCTTGGAAAGGTGCATTTTTTCAAATGTAAACAAACACATTGTGTTGGTCTGGACCAGCATATCGAATTAAGGGTGCACTCCGGTGTTCAACCAAATTGTGTGCTCAATGTATAATTCTCGGTATCATTATTGCCATTGGGCAGATGCAGAATATCTATGACTTTGTTTTTCTGAAACTGCAGGGCATCCAGCTCCTACATTAAATCTGATCATGTTTGAAATGCAGACAGAACAGCTCAGAAACTCAGAGAGGCGATTAAGGCTCTGTGTTTCTGAGTTTTGTTGTCTACAACTCTTGCTCCAATGCAGAGATTTTTGAGTTTATAGATGCACTGTAGACAGTGCTATTTTTGTGAGAACAGAAGCATAGAGCGGTTCCAAGTCTGTGCAGCACATAAAGTGGGAGGTATTTGGTCAGTAGGAGAGACAAAATTGATGAGAGCCTGGATAGCTGGTAAGCAAAGGGGAAAGATTTTATAGAGATGTTGGTGCCTGTGCAATCACTAAGACAGTAAAATCTCACAGATACACTTTGCTCAGAGGTCAAAGAGAAGTAATGACACATGGCCATGAGTGACATATCTCAATACCTTGTGCTCTATGTTGATTTAAATGGTGCGATACCCCAGAGATGAATGTACTTGGCCAGTGGAGTTTTTGGATATCTTACCTGTATCTGGAGCTATTTCATCACACAGAGGAAGATTTTACATGAACCTGGGGCTCTCTAACTCCAAAGAGGCGAGCAGGATCAACTCCTAGAGAGACATTTGACATAACAGTAACCAGTAGAGACAGGTCTTACAAAGAGACATGTGGCTAAGGGTCACCTGGAGGGATAGAGTTCAAAGAAGCATGGGGATATATGCTCAATAGAAGGTACATATAGCACAAAGGTCACAGCTACATGGTCACAAAGAGGAACGAATATCTAAGGAACAGATGCCTATCTGATGATATGAAGATGGCCAGTAGAGTTCTTATCAAAAATACATCTTAAGAAAAAAAGGAACAGAACTGAAACCTCTACAAATTTCTTCCGGAACTGATGCCATTTAGTCTCAAAGAAAATAACCAATGCCCCCGTTTATGGACTGGCTGTTGAAGAGCAGGCCTTTTCTACAATTTAGCCATAATAGGACCTGTCTGGAAGACTGCTGAATGCTCAAAAATTATTTTGAAATGCATCATCACTAGTCTGTCTATAGCCGGTTGTGCACCCCCCTCAAAGCCTGACTGTCATATTTTTCTGAGATGTCTATTGAAGTCTATTTGTGGCCATTATACGTAGCTTTTTTTTTTTTTAAATCTGTTTATTAATCGTTATCGTTGTTTACATTTGGTAGATCATGTCTCCATATTGTTACATCAGTTTATCATTGCATTCAATGAGTCACCGGTATGTGCATGACATATCAACAGATCTACTGTGTATATTCGATTAGAAATAAAACAAAGAGAAAAAAGAAAAGCAAACAAACATTTAACAATAACAAATGCCGCCATGTATGAGTTACGTTGTTCATATGTGGTAACGGTCTTTGTCCATTGTGTAACCCAAGGGGAGAGAGGGGTTGTACGGTGAGGGGAGGAGGTTAAGGGGCTGGTGTCTGGGGGGTTTGGGTGGAAAGGCCTACAGTCTGGGTTCAGTTGTAGGGGTGAGTCGTCTTATTTTCATTTTGTCTAGATTTCATGATTAATGGTGTGTAAGTGTTGCTACTCCTAGTGCAGGCACATGTCCGATTCAGGGGGGTCGGGTATCATCCTTTTGTTCCAGCTGTTCTATGATGGAGTCCCATATGCCTGCCCCTTTAATTACCACTCCACTGTCACTCAATGTACGTAGCACTTGGATTTCTGCTTTAGTCCAGTGTGACATTTCTTGCGTCCAGCGGTGTATGTTTGGTGCGCAGGGTGATTTCCACTGTGTAGCGATTAAGCGCTTGAGTAGGATAAACGCGAGATCTGCACATCTGTGTTTTTGTTTGTCTTCCCCTTTTCGCGTGCATATTCCTAGTAGGCAGGAGTCAGGGGTGGGAAGGAGCGGTAGACCCGACCAGCTAGCTGTTTGTGTCGTTGCATCCTGCCAAATGCGATGTATCGGTGGGCAACTCCACGTCATGTGTATAAAGTCTGCCTCTGGTGTTCCGCATCTCGGGCATTCTGGGTTAGAATGCGGGAACATGCGTTTTATTTTAGCTGGAGTGAGGTAGGTCTGGTGTAAATAATTTAGTTGTGTGTATCGGAAGTGGGCATTGCGCGATACATCTTTTGTATTTGCAAGTGCCGTGTTCCATTTTTTTGTGGGCAGCGGTGCTAGTAGCGCCGTCTCCTATCTGTTTTTTGCTTGTGTTTGGGCCTCTTCTGGGTGATCCTGTAATGTCCGGTATATCCAGGATATATCTGTTTGTGTGCCCGCCCCTGTCAACAAGTTATGTAGTACTGGAGCGGTTTTAGGTTCATTTCTGCCATTTCTCCAGATTTTGTGTACCACTTGCTGTAGTGCCCTATGTGCGATGAATTCGCCCTTGCCTAGATTGAACCTGACTGCTAGTGCTTCATATGTTAAGAAATGTCCCTCTTCAAATATATCGCCAATTACTTTGATACCTTTATCTACCCAGTTTGTTAGTTTAAATTGTCGGGTGACATTGTGCAGCCCGGGGGTAGCTAATAGTGGAATTTTGGGTGAGTATGGTAGTGTCTGCCCTGTCAGCATCACGTATCGGCGCCATATCCAGTCTGCCACGTCCAGTAAGATATTGCCATTATGTACTGGCTTGTCCCGTCCAATGAGCCATTGTAACGCTTCTGTTTGTCCCAGTAGAGTACCTACCATTTGCCCCTCCGAACCATTTGGATTGCTTAACCAGTCCATTACCCAGTGTATTTGTGCCGCTGCATAGTATAATTCGAATTGGGGTGCTCCCATCCCGCCCCTCTCCAGTGGTAAATAGAGCTTGGTCAAGGCCACTCGACGGCGACCTTTGTTCCAGATCAGGTCCGTCAGCAGGCTAGTGAGTGGTGTGAAATAGCTCTTAGGGAGCTTAAGTGGTAATGCTGAGAAATAATACAGTATTCGTGGTAGTATGATCATTTTCGCTATTGCTACTCTTCCCATTGGTGAGAGCGGGAGTGAGCACCAAAAGGGCATGGAGCTTCTTATGGACCTGATCGTTTGGTCTAAATTGCCTTCTTTGAGGTCCTTCTCATCGTGGTATATTTGTACCCCTAGGTATTTGAAAGTAGTGTAGCACCATTGCAATTTATGTGTAGGGGTTGTTTCCCTATGAGGATCTGGGATTGATTGCATCGGAAATAGGCATGATTTCGTCCAGTTTATCTGTAGGCCCGATATATCCCCAAATATATTTAATAAGCGTAATAGGCCTGACAGGGATTACGTAGATATATCAGTGCATCATCTGCGTATAGAGAGATGATCTTGTATGTATTACCATCAGGGATGCCCCATTTTGGGGCCTCTTGTCGCAATCATGCTGCCAGTGGCTCTATTGCTAATGCAAATAGTAGCGGTGATATTGGGCATCCCTGTCTAGTACCTCTGCCTATTGCAAATCTCTCCGATATAATTTATCCCGTCTTCACTCTTGCTTTTGGATCAGCATATAGTGTTTCTATCCATCTTATGAATACTTTACCGAAGCCCATGCTATTAAGAGACTTCAGCAGATATGGCCATCCCAGTGTGTCGAATGCCTTTTCTATGTCTAGTGAGACCGCCGTCCTCTAATAGTCTGATTCAGGGGTTGCATATATTAGTCGGATGAGGCATCTGATATTTGTATGTGTTCTGCAGCCTGGTATGAAGCCGGATTGATCTGGGTGGATTAGTGTAGGCATTAATGGGAGAAGGCGGTTTGCCAGTACCTTCCCAAGTATTTTACAATCAGAGTTTAGGAGGGACAGTGGACGGTAGGTTCGAACATCTAGCGGGTCGCGTCCTTTTTTGTGTAGGACCACTATTATTGCCTCGCGCTGTGATTCTGGTAGGTGACCTTTTTCTAATGCTTCTTGTAGCATTGCTAAGTATGGTGGTGTTATTTGTTTGGCGGTAACGCCTGGTAGTAGTCTGCAGGAAATCCATCCCCCCCGGTGCTTTATTATGCGCCAGTTGTTTCAGCGCCTGTTGGATCTCTTCCAGTGTGATGGGTGTGTCTAATTCTGACTGTTGTTCTTCTGTCAGCTTGGTTAGTTGAAGTGTTTGAAAGAATTTGTTTATTTGTTGCTCAGGCGGGGGGTTTTAGCTTCGTACAAAGAGGCATAATATTGTTTGAAGGTCTTATTAATTTCTGACTGTGTATTGACTATGTTGCCTTCATCTGTGTGAATGGCATTTATATTGGAGTGTTGTTGTCCCCCTCTTAATAGCCAGGACAGGACAGCAGCCTACTGGATCGGTCGCCTTCGGCATGTATTTGCGCTGTATAATGTCTGTAACCATATTTTCGCAAGCGTGCATCAGTTTCAGCCCATTGTATTTTCAGCTCAACTATTCTTCCTTCATCCTCCCTATTTTGTCCTGCTGGCCTCTCTGCTTCCCTAAGTCCTCTCTCGACATCACATAGCTCTTTATGCAATATCTTGCGGACTCAGCTTGTTGCAGCCATGCAGAGGCCTCTTATCACAACCTTGTGGCCGTCCCACTCTATAGCTCTTGACGATGCTGAGTTTGCGTTTATTTTAAAATATAAGTCTATTCCTTCTGCTAGTTCTTCTCGGAGGGGGGGGTCACGTAGTAGGGACGGCTGTAAACGCCAGGTGGGTGTGCGTGCGTGAGCTCCTCCCCAGTGCACTGTAGTTACTAATGGGCAGTGATTTGATATTGTTTTAGCTAGATAGAATGCCTTAACTAGTGATTGAGTGAGCTCGCTTGTGTATAGTTGTAAATCTATGCGGGTGTGTAGTTTGTGCACAGGGGAGAAGGAATACTCTCTGTCCGTGGGGTGCAGGCATCTCCATGCGTCATATAGTCTTCTATCTGTCATCCAGTTTCGTAATGCTTGGGATAACCTTCTACTTGGTGCGCATTCTAGCGGGGGGTGGGATCTGTCCATGTTTGCATCAGGTATGCAGTTGAAGTCTCATCCCCATATGCTAGGTATCAGTGGGTCCCATGTTAGTGTTGCATAAGTGGACAGTAGGAAATCCGTCTGTTTAATATTAGGTGCGTATATTCCTGTGATGCACAGTTGTTTCCCGTCTAATTCCCCTCTAAGGTGGACATATCTGCTGTCTTTGTCTATTTGCGTGTGTTTTACTGTGTATGGAACATTGGGTGCTATCCAGACTAGAACGCCCAGTGTGTATGTCGATGTGTCAGTGCCGTATATTTTCCCTGACCACTTCCTGTCTAATTTGCTAAGTTCTTCTGCTGTGAGGTGTGTTTCTTGCAATATTGCTATGTGAATTTTATGTCGTTTAAGATAGCTGTATATTCTATTGCATTTATTTATATTGGCGATCCCTCGCACATTCCAAGTTAAGATATTGTAAGTGGCCGTAGAGTTGGTGCTACTTCCCATGTTGACTTTGCTGCATTGATTATAGATCCCCTTCTATTCTGTATCTTCCCCCTGCGTCCCCTCTCTCCCAGGCACATTATCTGTGACCCCTTATGAAATGTATATGCTGGCGACCTAATACTAACAAAAACCATAACTGTGACTAACTGTGTGGCCCAACCAGTGCCATTTTTAACACTGTACAGTCTCAAGTCCATTCGGTAATCCTATTGGATGTGGAGGCGTGGTCGTGAGAGAACCAGGCTTACCGCTGTCCGTGGCCCACCTGGATATTCCTGTATCCCTGCACGTCTTGGTCTTCCGGCCTCATCATTGCTTCCAACACCTTGAAGCCAGTCTATTACCACTTATCATTCCGGACAGTCATCTGCCATTCTTGCTCCCAATTAGATTTAGCCTGCGCTGTGTATATTATATCCTGTTGGCCCAGGTAGTCGTGTTCTAGTTGCGCCACCAGTTTTTGCTCTTTTGTGGCCCTATTTATATAGTGCCCTGACTTCATAATTTGCCTGCATGGTTTCATAAGTCATCCGCTGTGCGTGGGGTCAGAGCAGGGCCGAACATGAGCGGCGACGAATGGGGGCTTGGGTGACCCCACGAAGAATTTGAGTCCAAGTCTTTATTTTTTATTCTAGTCGGTGATTGCGATGATGCAAATGTTGTTGCTGCTCTGAGGACCTGTGCTTGCGCATCTGCAGCCTGGGATTTTAATGGTCCAGTTTTGATCCTGGAGCTGGATTTTTTCTTTCTTCCAGAGCGTTGTACCAACCACTCACCATGCCCTTCGAGTTCTGTCACTGGGTCTACCAGGCCTTTGGCATGTAGCCATGTCCACGTGTCTTCCGCTGACGGGAAGAAGAGAGTCCTGTCACCGTCTATTACTCTCAGTCTAGTCGGGAACATAAGAGAGTAAGCAATATTCTTGTCACGAAGTACCTGTTTCACTTTGGTGAAGGTGGCGTGTTTGCAGTGGACTTCCATCGTGTAATCAGGGTATGCTGTTATTTCAACATTTTCCATGCGGACCGGGCATTTATTACGAAAGCTTTGCAGCACTAGGTTGCGGTCCCTGTAGTTTAGGAACCTTGCTATCAGTGGACGGGGCGGGGCGCCTGGGCGGGGTGGTCCACCCGGAATCCTGTGTGCGCGTTCTATTACTAGCGTTTGTGGTGTAGCTTGAGGTAGCACCGTGTCACTTAGCCATTTTTCCAGGTAGTGTTCAGCATTCGGGAGTTCTGTGTGTTTAGGGACCCCCAGGAACCCCACATTATTCCTGCATAAGCGACTCTCGGCGTCTTCAGCTCTGCGTTGTAACGATGTTATGTCGCTTTCCATTCGTTGAATTTGGGCCTTTAGCTCTACTATTATTGGCAGGGCCGATTCGAGTTCCGTTTCAGTGATAGTGATTCTTTCTGTCAATTTCCATTGATCCGTGCGGAGGAGATTAACTTCCAGTACCACTGAATCTATTTTTCCCTCTAGTGAGGTCTTAGTGTCAAGTCCCGCCTGCAATACTTTGTCAAACTGTGCTGAGTGTGTGGCCAAGGCTCCGGCCATTTTTTGCAGAGCGTCCGTTTGAGTCCGTTTCTCCCTCGAGAGAATTACCCTCGGCTTCTGCATTGGAGTGCGTCTTCGAGGGTTTTGTTTTGCCCATATTTGCGCATGTGCAGTTTTCGCCTTTCCTTACTCTGCTGCTCCCCCTTTCACTGCCTTTGGCCTGTTCTTTCCTTCGCCACACACCCTACCTGCACTACAGCGTTCTTTTCTTTTCCGTGCGTTGCTTGTCTGGAAGTCTTTGCACCGTAGAAGGAGAATGGCAGTGGGGCCCTTTTACATCCTCGCGCCCCGGTGTGCAGTGCTCGGTTTGCTGGAGCAGTCGTCTCTTCTCCGGGTATTCTTCAGATTACTTTTTCCTGTAATTAGCGCCAGCGTTCCGCAGGGGGGGTGTCTGTGCTATTTATATCTTTCTTTTTCCCCCCTCCATCGCCACTGCTCCGCCGCCCTTCCCGGCAGCCGTGCTCATCAGTGGGGGGATACGCCGGGGGACTCACCCTCTGTCATCCCGCTGTGGCGTCCCGATTGCGGTGCTGCGGTGCGTACACCGTGCGTTCCTCGTGTTGCCGTGCACGGGGTTCGACCCTGCGCACAGGAGAGAGAGGGGGGGCTGTCGCTCCGGTTCGGCCCCCCACCGCTGTCAGCTGCGATATTTACGGCGCTGGGCCTCGTCAAGGGGAGGGAAGGCCCCTCCGCCCCAACGTTGTCCACGCGCAGGATTCATCGCGGGAGCCACCAGGTCCGTAGGGCCGGGCCGTACCTGCTTGTGAGGGGAGGGAGGTGTCGTCCCGGCGCCGCTCCAATCCGCGGTCCAGTGCGGCTTCTCGCGGCCTCCTCAGGACCGCGGTGCTAGGCCTCGCCGAGGGAGGAAGGCCTCCCCCCCTACCGCTCTGTTCTCGTGTGGTACTGCGCCAACTGCTTCGATTGTCCCGATCTTCGGGTGGATTAACGACCGGGGTTCGAGGACCCCTTGCAGCCGATTCTGGACTTCAGACGGCTGCAGGGACACTAGGATTTTGCAAATAAATGGTGGGCCGTGAGCGTAGCTCGTTTTCACACCTCTGCTCCGGCCGCCATGTTGACCACGCCCCATTATACGTAGCTTTACTCTGCAGACTTGGACACTCAACACAACCATTACAGTTGTCACTCTATTGAAACCTAGTTTGGCTCCCTGAGAATATAAACTAGTGATGTTATCAGCATGAAATCTAAGCATTTGTCTAGTCCGTGCGTTGACAGCACTATGTCAACAATTTATGTAGCACCTCACTGTTGTCCAAGACTTCAGCTCCAAATCTTTCAAACCAGCACCCTGCAAACACAGTAAATACATTTAAAAAATATAACTTCAAGCTCATCTGACTGAACTGCCCTTGCTATGTCTTTGCCACTAATTAAGGAAGAAACCCAAATTATCATCTTCATCATAAATTAAGAAAATTTAATTATAGATGTTTTTTAATTTGAGTCGGGCTGTAACCGCAGACTGCACACCCATAAAAAAATGTGTTCTGCTGAAGCTCTCTCCTCTTGCCACACATACTTGGAGCCTCATGGGATGAAACATTCTGTGCGTTGTCTTTCTGCAAATCGATTTGTAAGGACAATTTTTGAAATCACTAACACAAGGCATGAGGAAAATGCGGAAGTGCAAAACGTGTTGTTTCTTCTCTACCGCAGTCAGACACGTTCTGGTCCACAGAGACCAATTAGAATTCCTTCACTGAACTGTTGTTTTATTGTCCGGCACAACAAAACTTTGCAGCAATTATGCCAGAACTGGCTTAAAACGGGAGCCGACAGAAGATTCCATTAAAAAATACCCATCTCTACGCAGAAACATATCCCCTAATGAGGCACCGACAGAGACTCTGGAGTCTTTGGTGATGTAAAGAAAAATCACCCTGCCCCCGCAATTTGAAATATACCGGAGTGTGAGTGAATAAATAAAAACACGTTCTGTGTTGTCTTTCTCTTAGCCTTTCTGAATTTAATGTCAATTATGAAAAGCGTAATTCACCTAGTAGTGCACACTACAAACTGAGCTGTCTCTTAGAATAGATACAAGTAATTACTTGCAGAATCAATCTTCATTGACCCAATTCTTCCTTATGTAACGTGACCCTATCTCCCCAAAAGATTGCACGTTTTTTAACTCAAAAAATAAACCATTAATGGAAAGCTTTGCCCTATAGTTCTGCCCTCTCTATAGGAGAGGATCAAATCAGTTTAAGGATGATATCATTTAGAGAAAAAATAGTGGGGTGTCCATCACTGAGATACGGTCACCCGACCTCAAGCAGAAATGGTGCAAAAAAAAAGGTTGTGTTGGTAATTATTGTTTCTATTGGCAAGCACAATGGAACCTATTATCAGGTTCAGAAGAATGGGAGGGTGGTCAATCCCACCACAATGAAATCTCTGTAGCAGATGCATTGCCATAATTATTTAATGGTATCTCTCTCCAGCTATTGCATGCTCTATCGGCAGCTTCACTCTGTCTAAATCATTCTATGAGACCCAGTATCAATGAACTCGATATTGCCGCATGCTTTGTCAATGATGCTGCCTACAGCTGATCTTAAGTCTCTCTAAAGTGGATAAAAAGAGCTAATACCCCATGAGTGACCAAAAGATTGAGGAAACATGTTCCTTTGGTGGAAATATAAATCATGAAATAGGTCACAAAAGTTCATGCAGTGTGACCCCTGATGACGCAGAAAAGAGGGTCCAACATATATTCATACATATCACGTAATCAAAAGCATATAATGTAGTGTGATTTTTAGTAAAGAAAATAATGTACGAGGGAAATTGTGCCCTCGGGGTAGTTCGCCATCATTGTAAACGAACTTTATTAATCATGAAGAATTGAAAATTGTAGTAATCCGTCATAACTGCAAATGTATGCCATGATTTCTTGTTTGAAACTTTTGCTTAACTTAAATTTAGTAGGGGCTTTGGCCTAGTTGCCTGGTCTCAAATTCTAACTGCGTGGCTTTTCCTTGAACTAATGAAACATATATTCTTGCTTGAAGTTGTATTTTTGCAGCAGAGATGACTAATACACTTATCTCCAAGGTTTCGTACTAGGCCGGTTTCATCCCCTTTGATACAAGGTCAGTCTCTGCAGGTGCGGACAATGAAGATACAGATAGTAAAAATAATTGGCAACCCATGTTACAACTTGTGTTCCAAGGCTCCAAGGACAATGTATGCATAAATTAGAGCTAGTAAAAAGACGATTTTCATTGGATAATTTAAAGCAAACCTATGAACCCTCCAATGGAAGACCCTGCAGAATTTGGAATGTTCCTTATTTAAACCCACTGGACAAAGAGAAGTCAGCCATTTTTCCTTGATGCCAATTTGAAGCCAGATGCCAGACTCCATTTTGGACGACACCCTGATGCCCTTTTCTCCATTCGAGAGAAAGAGACTTTAAGAATTCTCACCCTAGAGACTTTAACTTTGATTTGCCCCGTCTTGCCCATGAAGTAACTTTGCCCCATTTTCCTTGCCGCTGCAAGGAAGCTTGCCCTTAACTTTGCCCCTTTGAAACCTGCCCCATGCTGATCGAACCGGTACCTGAGGGACGAAGTCTTTTCTTGAATGCTGTTTGTATTTGGTAAATATGAATGGATAAATGTATTATGCATTGTGTTTTTCCTTTTAGGTACCAACTGCTATATTGACAGGGCCCAAGTTAGAAGTTTCCAAATTTGTGTTGACTAAATTCGTTTTGCATGAAATCCCACATGCCAATGCTAATTAGAGGTTAGTCGAGGGATTCATTTGATGCACCATGTTAATTTGAAATCTTGTTATGCTGACCAATGTATGAAATTAGTCAAATACAGTTAGTCATATTAGTGATTTGCATTGCCATAACTGAGTGTATCATTATTCAGATTTTGCGTAGATTGCGTTTCTTCCGCCGCTATGGACAGCTAGTAATGTTCGTATACATATATCATTTGGTTTTGAGACTTATATACATCGTGTTAGCGTTGTTAATATAGGGAAATAAATTCACTAACTTTTAATAAACTGGTGTGGTTATTCATGACTGAAAGGTCATGGTGCGCCGAAATACCAACTGTTATTGATTTCTGATGTGCTATATTGAGCTATTAATTGAGTATTGATTACCGATTGCAATAGTTATCGATTATTGATTTGAGTGACCCGACTATTCTAGGATGAGGAGAGCCCGCCTCGGTTAAAAGATTCACCGACCTCCAACGTGTCCAGGTACAGGTAACTTATAAGGGCTGGACGCGTTATCACCCCCCTCCACTAGTGGTCGCTATGCATATGCCCCATATATAACCTGCCTGCATTGGTACTGGAAAAAAGTTCTATGACTCGACTTTATTCTTAATCATTCTGTTTCTTCTTTCCTTTTTTTGTTCCCTCTACCCACCTTTTGCTTTTTTCCTCCCTGCTTTCCTCCTAATATTCCCCACTCTCGCTCTCTTTCCCTGTCACCTCAGCTTGCATTTCACGAATAGCACCAAGGTGCACTTAATTTTATTGTGAGTGTATTAGAGGTGTGTGAGCCAAGAACGAAATAACCACATAGTGGCTGAGTCGCACAATGTGATACCAGATGACCAGGGATCAATACAGGGCTGATCGCTTGACCAATATCTTTTGCTCGTAGGTAGATGGTCTATTTCACTGTACCTGCTTTTTCTTTATTACTCTATGAGAGCGCCTTGAAATTCATGGGTTCAGGAAAATTGCTGTCCAAATACCTCTAGTGTTTGATTTAATAAACTGTAACGTTCTGATAATATGCTGCTCTATATTAAGAGTCTAGACAAATATAGGGTGTCTGTGGCAAATAACTTGTCTCTTAGTTAACTAACGGCATTGTCACCATGGTTGGGCAGCAGGTATGTTTCTAAGTTCAAACGCAAAAGCAACTACTTTCAATAAATGTCTCTCAATGAAGTGACAGAATCTGATGTATCAAGGTTACATGCTTCTGTATGTTATATAAATATAAATACGTTTTTGAATTTTGATTAGCCTGCATCGTATTTTATCGTCCGTTTTTATTGGACTGCGTCATATCTTAACATATCTGCTGCATGAATTAGAGGCCAAAATATCTCCATGATGCACGGGTTTTTGGCTTCTCCCTGTAATTTTGTTGGTCGCATGCCTCTGTCATTCAGTTAATACGGTCGGAGCGATTGATACAAACAGGCCCCTTTATTTCCTGCTCTGACTCTCAGAGTAGACTTGCATCAAAGAATGCATATTTTGCAGCATGACTTGTTTGTCCTAATCTGTAATTCACCAGACGGTGCTCTGCAGCGCCACTGTCTCGCACTAACAATTTTCAGAGAGTCTTAGGAAGTTGCCTCGGTAGAGCTCCTGTCAAAAGTGAGGCCTGGCGCAAGAAGAACACCCTGGACCGCCTTCGCTCTCTTAGCCCATTGTCACGACACGACCCAAAGGTCTTAAGCTGCGGAGGGTATTGCTGTGCAGACGGCCGTGATCCCACCGCATTGCCGATGGGACTTTGGGATTCACGGCTGCTGTTCGGCTTAAAGAGGCACGCGGACACGTTGGCAGGCGCTTCCAGACGAAACCACCTGCGCTGCATACCAATTGGCTCTAGAGCGCAGCGCGTGCAGCCAGGTCACGCCGCCGCGCGCCTACGTAGTCACGTCCTGCCGCTCACAGACGCCAGTCATGAAGTGAGCGCTGTAGTTTTTCAAGTCCACTTTAAGAGATTCGATTAACATTTACCGGATGTGATAATGGTGGGGACAAATGTAAATGTATTACGACGACTACATAATTCATAAAAAGCAACAAAAGTTCGGGGTTAGCGGTGGTAACACCCGAGACTAAGAATGATTTAGGCAATTCATCCCAACGCCCACCATGTACGGTTGCCCCCATATTTACGCATAGTAATATGTTTTCGAGGACATCACCTTGCCATGCATTTAGGTTTGTGCATCAATTTAAATAAAACATCTATATTTTAGTAAAATGCACTTTTTTGGATTGGTGGTTTTATAAGGATTTGAGTTTAATCAGCAGAAACGTAGTTTTCTATTTTGTTGGTGACAGCACAGCCAGTGCACACTGACTACAAATACTGCCAACCACACAACATTTGTGTAAGGACAACGAGGTTATTTGCTCAAATTAAAACGTGGGTACAAATCATTGTGAAAAAATGTCCATGTTATGTTCGTCACACTAGTGGAGGGAGACAGATCAGTCTCCCGCATTATGTGGTTGTAAAATGGTATGACCGGTGATGTTAACCAGTATCAATAAAAAGGCCCGGGGAGCTTCCCTTATGGCCATTAACCAGTGTGGAGTGTTGTGTATGTTCAATAAAGATTACCGCATCTGCTAACACCAGTAGGCTTTACACACATATCCGTACGAGACAGACACAACAAATTGGCGACGAGCGGGTGCCTGTTCCCTCGCGCCCCTACGTGCAGTTTGGTTGTGGAGGCCGGGAAGCGTCTTTTGCCCCGTGGTTTGTGTCCGGCTCGTGCTGCGGGCGTTGCATCGCACGTTCCGCCAGCTGCCAGTGGTCCGGTAAGGGCGGCGACGGAGGCGTGTCTGCTGTGCCTGAGCCTCGGGCATCTCAGCGGCTTTGGGCCCCAACGGAGTGTTGGCGTGTCTCTGCACAGTGTGGTGCTGGAGGCGGGGCTTTCTGCTTGGCTGCACGAGTCCGTGCAGCTTTTTCCGTTGGCTGTTGCTGAGGCAGCAGGATGTTTATTATAAATGCCCGATTGATTTCTACATCGATGACAGCTCTGTGAGCAGGGTAAGCGGCAGTGCTGGGTACTGGGAGACCCACGCGCCCACAACCTTCTGGGACAGGATAATAAAGATTATAAAAATAAAAGAAACACTCACTGCATGTGTAAACTATAGTCTCTAGCATCAATACTGAAGAGACTGTGCTACACAGAAATAAAAACATAAATACACAGAGTGTAAAGGAAGAATCTGCATTTGTCACTGAATTGTATCCCAGAAACAGTTACAACAAGCAGTACAGGAGACACGTGTCAGGCCACTGCTGTCTTCTGACTCATCTTACTGCAAAATGATAAGGTTTTGAGGTGGCAGTAATGTATCACTGAGACATGTCCATGACCAGGTCACCTGTGCTTTAACGTGCAAGTTTGTGGAGCGATCCTGCTGAACTAGTCATTATACCCTACTTCCTTCTCTAAGTGTAACACAGGTGTGAGATGAACTTTACGTTACTGCACGAACTGACTTGTATAACAATATAGCTATGTCGTCAGTTCCTGCGTTGCAACCTTTTCTCGCGGAAGGTCCTCCTTCTGCCCAAGCAGCCAAGTGGAAGGAATGGGTGGACAGTTTGGAAACCTATTTTACAGCACCTGCACTGGACCCGGAGAGACGACGACCCATGCTTTTGCATTTGGGAGGTGCAGCTATTCATAAACTTGGAAGGTCTGTGGTGGAAGAGGGCCCACCTTTCACTTACCAGTCACTAAAACAAGCTCTCACCGCCCATTTCGAACTGCTAGCAAATCCAGACTATGAGCGTTTCTTATTGAGGCAAGCTAGCCAACTCCCAAATGAGTCAGTTGATATGTTCTACACCAGGTTGAAGGAACCAGCACGTACATGTACGCTGTTGGATGCCAAAGATGAAATTCGTGCGCAGTTCATACAGGGCTGTGCGTCTGTAAAGTTGAGAGAACACATACTACAAGTACCTGGTATGTCAATGGCGAATATTCTCCCGATGGGCCGATCCAAAGAACTGTCAAAAGTACATGCAGCCCATATGGATGCGGCGTTGCAGACGCAGGTCAAGACGGAACCCGTGAATGCCATCAGCACAGCAGTCACGGAGAAGAAGAAAAGTAGGCAAAAGGGTGCCACAAGCTCACAAGTTTGTTTTTTACGTGGGGGTCCATTCCCTCATCAAGGTGCATGTCCTGCACAAGGCAAGAAATGTTCAAGTTGCAATAAAATGAATCATTTCGCCAAGGTGTGTCGATCGTCTGTTCGTCCAAAATTGCAGAAATCTAAGACTGTCAACCTAGTGCAGCTGCATGTAGTCGCAGGTGAAGATAACAATCTGAATGATGATGAAGAGGAAGAAGGGACTGTCCATGTGATACATGCTCTGCAACCCGGAGGGCATCCTCGTAAACTAATACTACGATGTTCTGTCTCTCTTACAGGTCACAAGATTCAGACGCTAATTGACACTGGGGCTTCCATTAATATTCTGGCGCAGTAATTGTTGAAAACTCTCCCCATCCAACCTCATCTACAGCCGACCTCGACACAAGTGTATGCCTTTGGGTCGTTGCAACCGTTGCCATTGGCATGGCTTTTCACAACCACATTATCTCATGAAGAGAGTTCAGTGCGCACAAGAGTGTTCGTGACAAGGACTGGGTCTGGCATGTTACTATGCTGCAGAACGGCTGAGCAACTCAACCTAGTGTCATTTGCTTTCAGTGTGCACCTCGGAACTGTAGAGAGTCTCCTGACTGAGTTTGGACAGATTTTTGAAGGAATTGGGTGCCTGAAAGACCGCCTACTACAGTTGCATATTGACAACTACATACAGCCAGTAGCATTAAAACACCGCCGGGTGGCATTCCATCTTTGACCAAAGGTGGAAGAAGAACTTAGGAAGCTTGAAGAGGCAGATATAATTGAGAAAGTGGATGGTCCTACACCCTGGGTGTCATCCATTGTAATTGCTCGGAAGCCCAAACAGCCAGGAGAGGTGAGGATCTTTGTCGACATGTGCCTGCCGAATGTTGCCATCAAGCGAGAACTTCATTTAACACCTACTGTGGATGACATTGTTGCAGAGGTTGCAGGGTCACAATGGTACTCGAAAATGGATCTTCGTGCTGGATACCATCAGCTCATGCTACATCCAGACTCCAGGGGCATAACCAACTTCTCTACTCATGTGGGTTTTAGACGGTACAAATGGCTGAGTTTTGGGATCTCCAGTGTGGCTAAGGTTTTTCAGGACATCATTTGTGGGGTGCTTGCTGGTTTGCCTGGAGTTTTTAACGTCAGTGATGTAATCCTTGTGCATGCTCCCACCATAGAGTTACATTTACAACGTCTTTGAGCAACCTTTCACAGGCTTTAAGAGAATGGCCTTACCCTTCACAGAGACAAGTGTGCTTTTTTGCAGACTGAAGTAGCTTTCTTTGGGTACCGGTTCTCTGGGGAAGGAGTTATGCCTGACCCGGCTAAAGTGAAAGACATTCAATTGGCCGCAGCCCCTACCAAAGTATCTGGTGTCTGCAGTTACTTGGGCATGATAAACTACTGTGGGCATTTTATCAAAAACTTAACAGCTCTCACAGCCCCTCTCAGGGATCTAATCAAGGCCGGTGCGGTTTGGGAGTGGGGACCTGAACAAGATGCCTCCTTTCAAGCCACCACGTCAGCATTGTCAGAACATACAACACTGGTGTACTTCGATCCCTGTAAAGATTCTGAGCTATCCGTTGATGCTAGTCCCACTGGGTTGGGGATGGTTTCGGCGCAAAAACAACTGGATGGAGAGTGGGCTGCTGTAGCCTATGCCAGCCATGCATTAACAGAGACTGAACAACGCTATTCACGAATTGAGAAAGAGGCCATTGCAGTGCACTGGGGCTGTAGGCATTTTCACCTCTATCTGCATGGACAACTGATCACAAGCCCCTAATACCACTGTTTAATGGATCTTCCTCCAAACCACCACCTCGAATAGAAAAGTGGATTCTGCAGTTGCAGGATTATCGTTTTCAAGTGGCATACAGACCCGGGTCTCTCAACCTGGTTGATTTCTTGTCAAGACATGCTCGACCCGCTAGTCCTAGAGAGATTGCTGACACGAATGAAGTAGAGGACTATGTGAGGCTGGTGGTAGAAAGATCTCGCCCATTGCCTATTTTGATTGATGAAATCAAGTTGGCCACGGAGAGTGATGAGTGTCTTCAGATAGTACTGTCAGCAGTAGAATCTGGAAAGTGGCACAGTGTCCTTCAAAATGTGACCCTTAGGATGGATGAAGATAGACTGATGCTATCCTCCTTGCATAAAGTGAGGAATGAGCTAGACATATCCCCGGAAGGGTGCTTACTGAGAGGTCCCAGGTTGGTGATTCCTGCCTCATTGCAGAACTCGGTAGTAGAGTTGGCATACTCTTCGCACCAAGGAATCGTCAAGATGAAGTCCAGGTTGAGAGCAAGGTGTGGTTCCCTGGGCTTGATGATCAAGGGGAGAAAACAATGCGGCACTGTGCAATGTTTCAAACGGTTGGTCCAGCCGAGAGTCCCCCACTGGTGATAACTGAATTTATAAAACATTTCCCATGGTTTCAGGCCAGTGCAGATTTTGGAAGCGTGCCAGATGGTCGTCACATGTTAGTGGTGATAGACGATTTCTCTAAATATCCTGATGTGGAAATTGTAGAGTCCATGACTGCTTCTTCGATCATTCCTTGTTTGGAAAAGATTATGGCCACATATGGCCTAATACGGGAGCTATGCACAGACAATGGACCGCCTTTCTCTGGCCAAGAGTTTTCTGAATATCTCTGATCTCGCGGAGTTCTCCACAAGAAGATCACTCCTCGTTGGCCTCAGGCTAATGGCGAGGTGGATGCCTTCATGAGAACTCTCAACAAGGTGTTGTGAATTGCCATTGCTGGGGGTCACAATGTGGACTGTGCGGTGTATGCATTTTTAAGGGACTATCATCTCACTCCTCATGCCACCACTGGAGAGACCCCTAGCTCTTTGTGTATGAATCAGAAGGTTCAAGACACTATTCCTCATGTTCAAAAACCCTCTGAACTTCATGATCGAGTACAGGAGGCATTGTCCAAGAGGGTGCAACGAAATGACAAGATGCCAAGAAAGCGGAGAGCAAAGCAGCGTGACATCCGTATAGGGGACCATGTCCTTGTACGCAACAGATGAAGTGGAAGCTAATTCATGCTGCCTTTTTAAAAGGATCCGTGGGTGGTGAGTGCTATAAGAAATCAGGAAAGCATTACACGGAACATTTCATTTTTCAAGGCATTCCACATGTCTTGTGGTGGAATGGAGATGGAACAGAATTTCTCACTGACTAGTGTGTTTGATGATGATGACGAAGGAAGTGTGGACTTCTGTAACTGTCGCTCTCTGCTCCCGAATCCCAGAGTGGTGGTTGACGAACCTCTGTTGGCTGCTCAGGAGGGTGCAGATATGCAGAGCACGGAGATTACTCAGCGTCCTGATCCTGAATTACCTGAGCCTCTGCCCACTGACTCCCGGCCTTCTAGGCGAGGTTTGGAGCAATACAATTTGCGTCCTTGTAAAACAAGATCAACAAGGTAGAAGGGATTTGTAGCAGAATTATTACTTGTGGGATTTCTTATTCTCACATGTTACCTTTTTGGGACTCTGTATGAGTGGTGTGATTTTATTTTATATGTGATAGGTGTTATGTTTTATTTTGGGTAAAGGAGGTATGTTGTGCACACTAGTGGAGAGAGACAGACCGATCTCCCCTGTTGTGTGGGTGTAAAATGGTATGACCAGAGATGTTAACCGGTATCAATAAAAAAGGCCCGGGGAGCTTCCTTCATGGCCATTAACCAGCGTGGAGTGTCGTGTATGTTCATTAAAGATTGCCGCAACTGCTAACACCAGTAGGCCTTACACACGTCTGCACGAGATGGACACAACACATGTATGGTGGTTGCATCTGTTTTGCACACAGCACTGCACTTAATATCAGACTGTTTTGCACAGGCACTGAAGACCTCTTAGATCCAGTGCTTTAAATGGGCCAGTACTGTCCGGTATTCAGTACCAGCACTTTTTTATTTTGAGAGGGAGAGTACCTGCACTTCTCAAGATAAACATAATACTTTTAATTGGAGAGTACCAGCACTGCTCAGAAAGAAGCAGGTACTCTGCTACAGAGTACCTGCACTTCTATTTTTCCATTTCAAGCACTGCTTAGATCCTGGTCGTGAGCACCACTCAAAAACAGGAGGGCTGTCTAGGTATAATTGCGCCAATCTACTGGTGCAAGCAAGAGTTGCAAAAAAAAAAAAAAAAATCACAAGTCATTACTTTTGAAAGTGTCAAAAATCCCTCACATTTGAGGAGTAAATGACTCCCAGGACAAAAACAAAAAAGGAAGTAGGTGAAGTGTCAAGTGGAATCCCAGTGACTTGCGTCTTTTGGTTCTGAGAGAGGAAGCTACAGCAGACCAGCCAGTGGGATTTGTAAGAGTGACAACCTCAGAGCAAAAAATGTGGAGGACGCAACTTGCAGTTTTAAAAGGTAGAAAATCGAAGTCAGTCAAGTCAAGTCCATTTCTGTGGGACAAATCTGGAAGGCCTGTTGTAAACACACAGCACTCTATGAAGGTTTTCAGCTTATATAGTTGGGGTATTTTCAGTATGACTTTCTTTGCACTTAAAACTTACAGAAGGGGTTAAATGAAGCATTACTTGCAGGATTTGGGTTTTTCACTTCTAAATAATTTTCCTATGTGTCTACTAAACATAGAAATATTGGGGTGAAGAAGATAGCCGTCTTTATGATTGCAAAAAGACAAAACCAGCATTACAATCTCACATTCCAGGGACTGGACGCATGCATGCATCACATCCCACCTAGTGGTTTGGGAGCACTAACCATAAGGAGGGAAACCAGACAAAATGCAAGGAGACCCATGAGACATGATATCTGCATCTCAACCTAGCTAGATTGACACATTCATGGTTGTTACCTCTAGCCCAGTTAACGGTGATCAGCATAGGTTGTGTGGGCCTTATTTTTTCAGCACTCCTGATGATTGCTTCTCATAGGTGGGATTCTCTTCACAAGTTATGACTGGAGTGAGGAGGAGTAGGACTAAGATAAGACCAAGACGGGAGTGGCGGAGCATATTTTAACACAGCCCAGCAGTGCCTGGGGGCTCTCGGTCCCAGCAGAGCTCAATGTAGCAAAGCACAGCTCAGGTAACTAAGCACAGATAATATCCAGCACTGTTCATCACCAATACAGCTCAAGCTCGCAGGCCTGGCCTGGCACAGCACAGCGCAGCAGCACTTGGAACCTTAAGACTGCTCATTCTACAGCTCAGATTGGACAATCCAGTGCAGTAATCAGCTAAAAGGATTATATTATATGAAATACAAAAAAGGGACTTCCAGAGCTGTTCAAAGCTACCAGCATGCTAAAAACCATAAAACTGTGCGTCTGTCTCTTACACTTTTTATCCAACACACTGCTAGGGACTGCGTCCCTTAACATCATAACCAAACTTCAGTCGTCATCATGCATAACATGGAAACACTTCCCACATAGGATCAAGTCAAAAACAACATTGTTCCAACCACACAACCTACACAGTGTAGTGCGCTACTCATGTAGGCAAGCATTTCAGTGCCCCACATAAGGGTAGTAAACGCTTTATGAATGCTGCAATACAGTACAATACAAAGGTCTCTGCATACTAAAATAAGTGAAGAAAAAGACTCCTTTGAAGATAGAGTTTGACTTTCACATGAAATTTGATATATCATGTATGCATTAACATATTAGGCTATCTCTTTTTTTATACATATCACACTATGTGGCAACAGTATATTTTGTCTTCATTGTCTTTTTTTGCTTTTCTGAATGTTTGCAGTGCCCCAGACTCCTCTGAGATGCCTAAATGGTGACATATTAAAGCTAGACCAAACACCTAACCCTACCTCAGCCATAGAAGCCATTCAAAGGTCTCAGATAGAGCAAATTCTCTTGATTTTCCAACAAGTATTTAATTAAATCGGGCAGGAGGGATGTTTCTCAATTTCTAGAGGCCAGAGCATGCAAGAACTTGCAGGACTGTAGCAGAGTCAAGCACACCTCATGCATTATCTTGCCCATCTTTCAGATCACTGGGCATTTCAAGATTTGTTTCTGTTCTACTACTAAGCTGATACACAAAGCAGCGGTTATTGCTATTGTGGTGTGGCACGTGACATGTCTTGACATGGCAATGTTTTTGGTGTCAATGCAAAAATTGAGATGTTTCCCAGACTGGGGTAATGGAGCACACATGTAGGGTATGTTCCCTTATGTCCTACCTGACAGGATGTACAGGTTTCTATTATCATTTATTGGTTGACGGTAAGACAATGAGCCTTCTTATCAAGACAAAAACCTTCCACTACGGCTGCGCTATCATTCCCAGGGTGTTTTTCATTAGGAATTTTGCAGGTGTCCGCTTAGCACAAAGCGCTGGTTCAATTTACTTACAATTATAAAATCGAGTGGAAGAGCATGTGCAACCCCTGGTAAATAACCCCCTGGAATATGTGGAATTCCTTTTTGCAGGGCACCGATTGACCCTGAGAGGAGAATCAACCTCCTTATTTTCAGAACAAAAAGAACAAGCATTTGCAAAGCAACGGGTCTCGCAATTCTCCGAGTTAGAGCTATTAGCAGTTTTAAACTCCCAACCGGACTTTTCTTGCCTCATTAAATGGAAAAGAAGAGCGCGATTGCGCTGCTATAGTTCATTCGTAGCGAAACCTATCAGCAAAAGTGCAATTATCTACGTAACCGGCAAAAGTTCAATTAACTATGTAACAGGGTCGATGTCATGCAAAGCTCTCGACTTCTGCCAAGCGAGATCGTGCTACGAAAAAAGAAGTCCACGAACCGGACGGAAAACAGCGAGCTGTATGTTTCCGATACTTGGTCGCTGCGCTGGAGGAGGGCTAACCACCGGGAAAGGCATGACGTATGCATGCTTCCACTAATGAGAGCAAGCAGATTTTAAAAGGCAAGCCCACGAACCAATGAAATACACTGATGTGACATGGACGGGGCTCCGAGCCCTTTTCTAACTACCACAGCGCCTCGCAAACGATATGCATGCGCAAGCACATGCTAGCGCGGGCTCGACCCTAAAAAGGGGGTGCGTAAATACACTTGTTTAGTGGGTACAAAGGGCATTTCTTTTTGGAAAATAAAACACTGCATGCCAGATGTTCCTTTAATATATAAAGGTTAAATTATGCACAAAGAAATAAAGCACACAGAAGAAGAACATAAGTCCTTACTATAATTGCTTTTGATTTAAAACTTCATACAGGTAGAGTGCCACTGAATGCTGTGGATGTAGGATAGGGGTGATAACTAAAAATTAAATAGGTGTGTGCGGGTTCGTTTTTTTGAACCCTCACATATTTCTATGCAAAGTTTTGCATCTTTGCTAAGGTAATGATGTTTCTTTCGATTTACCAAGTGAGCATAAAAACTCAGCAAATATATACTTGCAGAGAAAACACATGCAAAAATTGCCATTGGGCATAGAAAAGCATTACACAATGTGAATTTGCAGGGAAACATAAAACTGCAAACAATTGCCATTTTTAATCTCAAGGGTTTACAAAAGATAAACTTACAGAAAAAATGTGCAGGCATTATCCGGTGTGGCAAGATGTCATTAGAATGAAAACCATCTCACTATGCAGTGAAATGTATCTCATGATTTCGAAAAATACAAAAGCAAAGATAAACTGGGAAACGTTTCTGCCTTCAAGAAGTGTGAAAATTGGGACATTTACAAAATTGTGTAGGCAAACGATTGCACATCCCTGCATTAAACATAGTAATATAAGCAGACATCATTTGTTTTCTTTTTTTTGCCATGTTTGCATTGCACATTGTTTATGCCTTGGGTTAAGACAAATATTTCTGTAGATAGTCAACCTGAGCCTTGGAACATTATTTGAACATGCCAAATGGTGTAGGAAATTAAGGGGAAATATTCGATTTTTGAAATCCAAACATGTCCTAGTTCAGAAGTGGCCCAAGAATAGTGACTTACATGTACAACATGGTGGTGTTAATGTCCTGGTAAATAATATAGCCATGCTGGACACTAATTAACAGCCATAACTAGGCAGTCTGGGGTGAAAAGTGATGCAGGTCTATCAGACTTTCTCAATGTATATCTCACAAATTAATTTATCAGTGGTCTCTTAAAATATTGCAAAACGTAGGGGAAATATTATGTCACCCTTTAATATGTAACTGTAAAATGCAAGACATGTTATGGTGGAGTCTACATATATTGCCATGTCATTCAGGACCATTGGTATCCTCCTTCCTGTAGTAAACCTCAATATCTATTCACATGCAAAATGTGCTATCATACTACTGGAGTGATCAAGTGTGTGCGTGTGAGTGTGTGATTGCCTGGCACTAAAAATGTTGATAAATTTGCCACCATAATATGCTTTCTCGCCTAACACCCCATTGCTATGGCAAACACATTGTTCGGGGAGACCTAAATCACTATGGCAAAACACAATGCAAGATACAGTTGGTAAGCTCCATTTTGCAGGGAACCTTCCTGTGTAAGAAAGTTCTCAGTGTGATCATATCTTAGGCCAGAGTACATCATTATAGCACAATATTGATATTCAGAGATAGTCAAGCCGGATTTGTGTACTGATCACAGGATCTTTAAGGATCTCCAACTAATAACAATATATTGGGATATAATGTCAGTTTACCATCCCTTTGAGAGATTCGTCTATTTCCTTATACAACGGAGCTGTTGCAGTGCACCTTCATCTTTCTTCTTTCTTCTTTCAAAAGTTTGGAAGGTCAGTTAGCCTAGGGATGAGTGCCAGATTTCAGATCCTCATAACGAACATATGAAGTAACATTGTTCACTGTGGGCCCACCTCCCTTTAATAAGAGATCCCTCAGTTTGTTTCAATACATTTCAAGGTAATTTTATGAACCAAATCTATTTCATTCGTTAATTTAGTTTTACTGATATATGTAGCACAAATATGACCAAGGACATTAGAGTGCTTTATCACAGAGAGACAGTTTTCAGAGGAATGTTATAGGCTTGTCATACAAACATACCCAATTTCAGTACAAACTTCACAGATGAAGGAGAGGATGTAATACATAAGGGAAACTGGGCAATTGAGAGCAGATAACAAGAGCAGGTGCCTGAAAAGTCAAAATGCAATGAATATCCTCTGAAGTGAGAGCTCAAAAAAGTGAAGAAGGAAAAGATGGAACAACCCAACTAATGAATGAGCATAAGGATACATGTGTATAACAAAGTGTAAGCTCTACATTTAATAGAGGACTACATCACGAAGAGGTGGAAGGCAGTACACATGATAAAAAGGGCTGTGGGTAGTGGAAAATAATTGTGAAAGGTCCTTCTTAAGCACTGCAAAAGAAGAAATTGATGCGTAGAGCCAACAGGAATGATTTCCAAATTCTGGATGCACGAGGCCACTGTTGCTCTTCATCGGAGGTTGTAGGTTCTCCACTGCATAGAGATTATTGGACTACATACAACATTAGCATCTTCATAAGTTAAATAGTAATATCTCTGTCTAAACCATGCAGGTTATGGAGGCCGTCTTGTAAAGTGTTCTAGTGTTGATGAAGAGCCATTGAAGCACACACTAGATGGTGATGAGAGCAGATTTGTTTCTTTCAGGAATAAAACAAACAATTGCATGCAACACTACCCTCAGAGGTGAGAGGTGAATGTTTGGTAAGTCATTTAAAAGAGAGCTGCCATAATCAAGCCTGGAAAAATTGGGGAATTGAACTATGGTCTTGTTTTGAGATCAACTGTGGGTACCGCCACAATAGTCAAAGATAGAAACAATACATTCTTAACTAAACACCAATTTTTCATTAGATGTTTAGTCTTCTATCAAGAATGACACCAACAAATTTTACACAATCTATGATTGCAGGATAGCAATCGAGGATGCTGCAGTTAGTGATTGAGGATTTGACCATATCGGTAAAATGCAGAGGTACAATAAGAAAATAATCAGTTGCTAATTGAGTGAATTTTAAAGCGTGGAATGTCATCTACTCTTGAATAATTGGTAGGGTTTGGAAAAGGAGCAAAGGATCATTAGGTGAGGAGATCTTCAGATATAGTTGTATTGCTAGTGAATAATACCTCAGTTCTGATAAAGAGGATTGTGGCCAGAATGGAACCTTGTGGTAGTACCTGCAGCAGGTCCACCAAGCTGCAAAAGCATTTACTGGCATAGGTATGCTGAGATTGATTAGTCAAATATGATGCAAGCCCGTTTAGAACGGCACCATTAATTTCTTTGAGTAAATTAATTAATAAATGTAGCATGATTGTATGTAATCCTACAATCTTTTTATCCTGTCACCTTAAGTGCTTTAGCTGATCATGCACGTATACTGGAATTCTCTGTGGCATATTGCTAGAAGGCAGTGGGATCTTGAAGCCTACCTAATGCACTGTTGTTTTAGGAACAACCTTTTATCTGCTCTGGTGCCGTAGCAGTACAACACTGTGCCACAGGCATCAGCAAAGAGAGGACTTTAGGGCAACTTTAATCTGACAGAGTTAAGCCTTGAGCAGTCTTCCGTATAATAAATCCTCAGGTAATCCATAAAACATTTGCTGTTAACTCAACCTAAATTTTGTGCTCAGCATCAGCTGACAACTACCACAATCTTCCTCATTCCCCTACTATTAAAATTGTATTCAAACACTCTCTGCTAATCAGGACACACACTGCAACCTTCACACATGCCAATACCAGAAAATCTTCTTAGGTTTCTCAGCCTTTCATAATAACAATCTGGGGAATGCTGCAGCTGGAACTTTTCATACTAACTGACAATTACCTTGCGCATCAAAACTCTTGTATACTAATACCTTTGATTAAAGTGCTAGGGGTTATTTAGACCCCATATGCCAGATCATTTCTTTCAGAGTAGAAGTCCTGAACTTCTGCAGGGGAATGGTTCGAATAGAAGTGTCTTGTAGGAGCCAGGATCAAGCAGAAATGTTATTTCAGTTTATTCAAACCAGTCCTCTAGTTCCCTAGAAAGTCAGGTATGCACTCTCAATAACTTTTTACTCAAGATACTCCAAAGTGCATTTTACATAATTATGTATATTTTCCCATAACTTTCTTGAAATTTCACCTAATTCCTGGAAAAATATGACATTTCATACACTCCTACCACCAACTGCTCTTTAGTCCCAAGCACACGCCAGGGACCCCCTTGATTCAATCTTTGCTGGGTCTGGACGTATCATTGCATCAGCACACTAGCCCAGCACCATCAGCACTTGCCAAATGGTTCATGTTGATCTCCACCTTATCTCCACTATTTCACTGCTACTACCATCAACAAGGTCCTCCTCAAATTCTCAGACAATGGAATAAATTTGACACACACACTTTTTCAATCAACCCAATACGGAATTTCAAAGGTTCTCTCTCTCCAGCACCTTTGATAAACGGATACCTGTCAAAACTTCTTAATACTCAAAACCAGATGAAATGTGATCTGGTTCTCTTCAGATGTAAAGACTTTGAAAATAGAAAGCAAAAATATAAAAGGCCTGGGAAAGAATCAATAACCCCAATGAACGGCTTTGATGCCACTAACCCTTAAGAATAGTCAAAGCTACTATTAAGAGGATGAAGGGGCTCCTATACACACTTTACATCTTCAAAGCAAGATGCATGTACAAAGAACGCACTAATGGCCTACAGTACAAAATGTTTTACGGTCACAAACAGTGACTGACTCTTTCATCCCATAGCAATACTTTTCAACATAAACAAACTCTATTTTAGGATTTAGGAAATAATTACCAACTCCTAAAATGGGATTCAGAGAACATTTCTATTTGAGAGGGGCGTGTTGGAGGTGTCCCTTCTAAATACTGATTTTTAAGGAGCTGAATCAATGTTTTGTGACTGAAATTGGTCACAAACATTGAGATTTACAGACACCTTAGATGGAGTAGTAGGCCATTCGCAAAAGGAAAGGGATCCACATGGGTCCCCTTCATGAGAATTAAAAATTAAGTTTGCTGGGGAGTAGGCTGTTGTCCAGGGTACCACTTGCAGTCCTCAAACACACTTTCTATTTTACAGAAAATGATTTTTTTTAAACACTTCTCTGTTTCCTTTAAGGAAAACAGTCCGTATTAAAAACACTTTATTTAAATCTGAGCAAAGACATAGTGGTCTGATGACCCCCACCAGGCCACCATCCATGTAACGGCATCCAATTGGAGTTGCAATATAAGACGTACCTCATTAATATTTATGAAATAGTGCATAGATTGTTTTTCAAACTTCCAAATAAGTCACAAATTTTGACCAGTATTTTGCAGCCAGTGTTTTGTACATCAGGCCCCTGGTGATCACCAACTTCTGTACTCCAGAATACATCTCCGTGGGTAGGTATCACTCACAAGACCTTTGTGGCTCACGGGCAGCACACTACTTATCCATAGCAAAAAACTTTTGGAATTACCTCATGAGCAAATCCCACAGTGAACTTCCAATTCATCCCAATTACTCAAAAATCCCAAACAACACCCCAACCTAACCTCCTTCAAGAAGTTATTTGCTTTTGAATTCAGGGAACTCACCAAGGCCAGATGTCAGGGGCCTGCAGCCACAGCAAATATGCAACAATATCCTCCTCTCCACTACTGCTGCCATTCTGACAAAGGTTGTTATCAACAAATCCTTAACATCTGGTAAGATTCCCTGTGATCTCAGCATTCCCTCTTCAAAACCATCTTAGGGAAACTAGTCCCTTAATTCACTGAACCTGTCTAACTTTTGACGAAACTCCAGTGTACCATTCCTAGAGAAACTCAATGAGAGATAGATCAAGCCTTCACCTAGGTTGTTGTCTCCCTTAATGCTACAAACACTCACACACTAAATCACCCGGCAATGTAGTGGGAAGGTCTCAAGGCTGGTGACACAAAATGGTCACTGCACTCCTGCTTTTGGAACTCTCTGCAAGTCACAGTCTACTTTACCACACCATTACTACAAAAACTTAGTGAAAGTGCTATTTAAGGTTTTTTTCCGGACTGGATTTCCTCTTGCCACTGAAAGATCCAACACAGTCAACTTCTGTCATTCTTCTAGGCAACATGCAACTCTTATACTGATATTCTACATTGTTCCACCATTTCTACTCACCTCTTAAATGCCAGTACTGCTCTCATCCATACAAATTACACTTCTGTCACTATGAAAATGACTAGGTCGTCCTAGGGCTTGTGAAGCAATCATACCATGATTACGGTTACCTGGGCCAATGCCAGCAAACAATGAACCAGTGGTTGATATACAACCAGTTGAGGTTCAGCTCATCAAGAATTGATACTCTCACCTGAGGAACAGTGAAAGAATATCACTATAGTTACATCTAGACATAGTATCTCAAACACTCACCACCACCTCGACAGAAGGAAGAAACCTGTGAGAAGACTTGCACTATAAGAAAAACAAATCGTCAAAATCACTTTCTGCTCTATGTAGATTCTTTGACAAATGTTCCTACATCTAGAATTGCCTTGCTGGCTCCAGACCACAACTGCCTGGATCCTATTATGTATAGTTCCAATAAACGTTACCTATGACTGCTCTCTTACTACTATGCAGACTCTAGAGAATCCAGAATGCTGCCACCAGATGGCCCCTTCATCTATGAATATACAACCACATCTCTCAAGGCCTGTCAGCTCTCCGTTGGCTGCGACCAGAGACATCTCAATCAAGGTCCTTTGCACTGCCTACCAGGTCATCCATGGCTTTGGACTTATCTCCCTTCAACATACATATCATAAAGAAGGATGTTCTAATCTAGGCAGGCCCTGCTCCAGGCCGTTCCTTTGATTAGAAAGACTTGAGTTGGTAGTACTCTTTTATGTGTATAGAAGGCCAAGCTCTGGATCTCACTCCAGGCAAGATTAAGGAAGATGTGTACCATTCGGAATCTCCACAGGCATTAAAGAATTAGGTGTTCTCAAACTGATGAGCTTATTATGCACAATAGATATTGGAGGTTACTGGTATGGAACAGCAATCACCACTCTTCTGATGTTACATCTCTCTATTCACTAACTGCATTTTGTAATATGTGTAGTAGTACTGCATTCTACACATGTACTACAAAATGCTGTTCATTAAACTGCATGTGGAGACCTCTGCCACTCTTATCTTTTCTGTGCGGAGGTCTCCACCAATTGAGCGAGGCTCTCCACACACATACATTTTACTAGTAAACATAGAAAGGGCAGGACACAGTGGTTGGAAAATGGGGAATACAATCTAAATGAGAGGGGTGTAAGCAGGGCTAAGGAGGGATTTCGGGAGGCACATGCAAGTATAAACACCCATCTACAAAAGAGTGAGTTCATTATCATTCACAAGCTATGCTTTCTAAGTTACTAAAGCCAAAATCCCAAAGCAGTAGTAAATGTACTCCAGCCCAACTGTGGATTAAGTCTAACACCACACATGGCCACCCAAAAGTACTGTACCACACACCCATATACAATAATGGTGCCAGATGCTTAAAATAACACCCCCATGAAATAATATTGAAATATTAAATAAATACATTATTTTTAATTTGTATATACCTTTTTAAAAAGATATTAAACTAGTATCGTAAAATGAATTCCATACCTAATGTTCACTATTAATTAATGATTACATATAATTTAATAATGTGTTATTTAATACACATAAAAGTTATGTGCTGTATCATTTATGTGATTAGTTCCAGTTCTAAAATAAATATTGAATACCACTTTACAATATATTTGATATTAAAATATTTTTAAAGATGAATACATTTTATTGAATTTCCCTATATTTTACCTTGGGAGATCCCCACCACGGGGACAAAGGTCTGCATCCACATGTGAAAAGTTACAAGTAGTAGCTTAGCAGGAGGCTCCACCAAGGGTGTGAAAAGATTTAAGTCTAGACCTAGAAGTAGCTTCAAATTTCGAAATAGTGATTAGCAAAAGAGTGTAAATTTTCTACTTGGTGTCGCAATAAATGTACACACGAGTAAATCTACAGAGGTATATTTGTGAATAGCCCCCTAAATGTGATCCTAGAGCTCCAGGCTGTGATTAGAGCAAGCCTCTGAACTTGAGACACAGCACTCAATGCTTGCTACACGTACAAACTACAAACCCATACTCTGACATGACATCTATCTCTCTTTTACCCAGTAGTGACCGATGTCAGGGAAAAGTGGAGTGGTGAGGCAGAAGGTGGGTGGGGTGGTAAGGTGGAGGGGGATGAGGGTGCAGAGGTTTGGGGGGGTGAGCGACAGTTAAAAAAATTAACTTACCTGCCTCCCGATGCATCACTTCTCTTCTTCTTCTTCTCTGGCTCCACTGCAGCACAGGGTCCCAGACTCCCCTATGGCCAATCCAGATGCTGCTCTCATGATACTGGCATCATAAGAGAAGAGCCAGGATTGGCCTGAGCGCCCTAGATTTGCGCTCCAACAGGGACTGGGAGCTTGTGCCTGCTGCCTCCAATGCGGCAACACAGCTCGGGTTGGAGACAGCTCAGTGCACATATCAGTTTGGCCACTTTAAGAAAGCCCACATGCACACTGACAGCAGTGCACCACTCCTCCTCCATGCCTAGTCATCATGATGATGACCCCACCCTCAAGAATCGGCCAGTGAAGAAAAATAAAATGATAATAAACCTGTTTTATTATCATTCAAGTTTTGCCTCTGCTGTCAGGTGGCAATGATGCTCCTCCATCTTGATGGAGGAGCCGCCCCTGCTTTTACCTCTCTCCCTCACTATATGTATAAGTGCAATGGCAAATTCACCACCACATGATTGCAGCCGCCCCTTCAAACCCAAATCCAGGACATCCCACACTTCTCACATAGTCCACAAGGTAAACCACACCCTACAAATCATGAACAACAAAAGGAACAAACTGTTACCGATCACCAGGAAGTGCTTCAGTTTTATATCAGAGGTATGAGGTGTTAGACAAAAGATATGATACAATGAAATACAATAAGCTATAATGCACCTTCCGTTTGGAATAGATATTCCCTGAAGCTTTCGAGCTATTAGTAGAGGCAGTGCTTATTTAATCAGTAGGTAGGACACTCCAGTGAAGATTTGCTAGGGATGCAGATATTTGAGAGGACTTGAGAAGAGGAAGTGCTGAGTAGGTGAAAAACTCGGAAGTAGAGAAGTTGGTATGGTTTTAAAGGAAGATTGTTTGAGCTTGAGAGGATTTAGGGTAATGCATACATTTCTAGACCGTGCTAAGGAATTTCATTAGGGCTCTGTTTTGTATCAAGTCAGGTGCTGATACATGTTTAGCGGCATGGATCTATAAGGTTAAAAGGATACAGCATGAAATGTTAAGAATTTGTTTAATGGGCTAAAAATACTAGACGCCAGCACTATGGGAACAGCTTAAGTGCCTACCCTTGCACTGAGCCAGAAGTCCGGAAACATGCAGCATTAAGATGTATCTTCTTCTTCCAAGTGAATCTCACCTCGAATAAGTACCTGGCCCAGATCTAACACATTCGTTAAGAAGTGATGGTCAGTAATACTGCTCCTAGAGAGATAGGTTACAGTGACAAGAGGAGAAGGCTAATAAGAGAGTTTTAGGGGACCACCACATAGAGGCAAATGATCAAATACCATTATGCATCTTACCACTGGTCAGGGATACAGGACAGCGGAAGGGAGCAACGACATAGCTATCTAAGTTAGACATGGCACAGAAGAATGTTCTTAGCTCAGATTTTCTCAGCTCCACAACCAGATTTTGCAGTTTGGAGGCCCCCTTTTCCTTAGTAGCAGCCACAGTCTGTGGTCTTTTGAGGTGGTGTTGTAAGGAAGATGCCTACATTGCTCTTAATGCATAAGCAGGCCGGGATGTTATGATTCAACCGAAGGCAGCCAAGAAATCAAACATGATGAGAAAATAGGAGAGGCTGCTGTGATGAGTTGTTTCAATAATATCGCAGAGGTGCATCAGGACTGTCTTACTAAAGTGTGTTTGCGAACTCTGATTGCAGACAGCTGTTTAAGTTTCTTGAAGAACAGGAACCAATGAGTCAGAAGAAGATAATCCTCTCTCGAGCGTCTTGGAAAAAAATGGGTGGAGGGAGACAAAGCTCGAATGAAGCAGGGAACCTATGCTCTGTTGAAAATAGCTCAAGTGAGGAGGCAGGAGAGGTAGTGAGAGATTTGATCATTTGGTGACCAAAGTGACCAGATGAGGCTCAGGAGAGTGGTGAAGAGGAACATTTTGCAGTTACCTAGCACTTCTTACCTACTTTCTATCCCCCACTCTGTAGGCTGTGCCTGTGCAGCTAATCGTTTAGCTGATGGTGGTTATGACTGAAGGGCGAGGAGGAGTTTGAGAAGGTGAACCGAAGGGCAACAGTTTAGGAAGGTGTAGGAATCTGGCCTGGCTTGTAGTGGGTACCAGAGGTACTTACACCTTGTGCCAGGTCCAGTTATCCCTTATTAGTGTAGAAGAGGTGTTTCTAGCAGCTTAGGCTGATAGAAGGTAGCTATGGCAAAGCAGCTTAGGCTGAACTAGGAGACATGTAAAGTTCCTACTGTACCACTGGTGTCATATGCACAATATCATAAGGAAACACAATACACAGAAGTACTAAAAATAAAGGTACTTTATTTTTATGACAATATGCCAAAAGAATCTCAGTGAGTACCCTCAGTATGAGGATAAGATATATACACAAGATATATGTACACAAACCAAAATTATGCAGGTAATAACAAGAAAAGTAATGCAAGCAGTGTAAAGTTACAATAGATTGCAATAGTAGCACATAGGTATAGGGGCAACACAAACCATATACTCCAAAAGTGGAATGCGAACCACAAATGGACCCCAAACCTATGTGAGCTTGTAGACGGTCGCTGGGACTGTAAGAAAACAGTGAGGGTTAGAAAAATAGCACACCCCAAGACCCTGAAAGGTAGGTGTTAAGTGCACCTACTACCCCCAAAGAGCACAGAAGTCGTGATAGGGGGATTCTGCAGGAAGAACAAACACCAGCAATGCAACAACAGTGGATTTCTGGACCTGAGTACCTGTAAGACAAGGGGACCAAGTCCAATAGTCGCGACAGTGTCGAGAGTGGGTAGGAGCCCAGGAAATGCCAGCTGAGGGTGCAAGGAAGCTGCCACCGGATGGAAGAAGCTTGGAGTTCTGCAAGAACAAAGAGAGCTAGGGACTTCTCCTTTGGAAGACGGTTGTCCCACGTCGCGATGAAGCTTGCAGAGGTGTTCCCACCCAGAAAGACGCAAACAAACCTTGCTAGCTGCAAGGGTCGCGGTAGAGGTTTTTGGGTGCTGCTGTGGCCCAGGAGGGACCAGGATGTCGCCACTTGGAGGAGGAGACAGAGGGGGCGCCCAGCAACGTAGGGAGCCCTCACAAAAGCAGGCAGCACCAGCAGAAGTACCTGAACAGGCACTTGGAAGGAAAGGGAATCGGAGTCCACCCGAAGCCACAAAAGGGAGTCCCACGACGCCGGAGGACAACTCAGAAGGTTGTGCACTGCAGGAAGGAGTGTCGGGGACCCAGGCTTGGCTGTGCATGAAGGAAATCCTGGAAGAGTGCACAGGAGCCGGAGCAGCTGCAAATCACGCGGTACCCAGCAATGCAGTCTAGCGTGGGGAGGCAAGGACTTACCTCCACCAAACTTGGACTGAAGAGTCACCGGACTGTGGGAGTCACTTGGACAGAGTTGCTGAGTTCCAGGGACCACTCTCGTGGTGCTGAGAGGGGACCCGGAGGACCAGTGATGCAGTCTTTTGGTGCCTGCGGTTGCAGGGGGAAGATTCCGTCGACCCACTGGAGATTTCTTCAGAGCTCCTGGAGCAGAGAGGAGGCAGGCTACCCCCAGAGCATGCACCACCTGGAAACAGTCGAGAAAGCTGGCAGGATGAAGCGATACAAGGTTGCTAGTAGTCTTCTTGCTACTTTGTTGCGGTTTTGCAGCCATCCTGAGCAGTCAGCGGTCGATCCTTTGGCAAAAGGTGAAGAGGGAGATGCAGAGGAACTCTGATGAGCTCTTGCATTCGTTATCTGGTGAGATCCCCAAAGCAGAGACCCTAAATAGCCAGAAAAGGAGGTTTGGCTACCTAGGAAGGAGGATTGGCTACCAAGAGAGGTAAGAGCCTATCAGAAGGAGCTTCTGACGTCACCTGGTGGCACTGGCCACTCAGAGCAGTCCAGTGTGCCACAAACACCTCTGTTTCCAAGATGGCAGAGGTCTGGAACACACTGGAGGAGCTCTGGGAACCTCCCCTGGGAGGTGCAGGTCAGGGGAGTGGTCACTCCCCTTTCCTTTGTCCAGTTTCGCACCAGAGCAGGGCTGGGGGATCCCTGAACCGGTGTAGACTGGCTTATGCAGAGATGGGCACCATCTGTGCCCATCAAAGCATTTTCAGAGGCTGGGGGAGGCTACTCCTCCCCAGCCCTCACACCTATTTCCAAAGTGAGAAGGTGTTACACCCTCTCTCAGAGGAAGTCCTTTGTTCTGCCTTCCTGGGCCAGGGCTGCCTGGACCCAAGGAGGGCAGAAACCTGTCTGAGGGGTTGGCAGCAGCTGCAGTGGAGACCCCGGAAAGGCAGTTTGGCAGTACCCGGGTTCAGTGCTAAAGACCCGGGGGATCATGGAATTGTCTCCCCAATGCCAGAATGGCATTGGGGGGTGACAATTCCATGATCTTAGACATGTTACATGGCCATGTTCGGAGTTACCATTGTGATGCTGTACATAGGTAGTGACCTCTGTACAGTGCACGCGTGTAATGGTGTCCCCGCTCTCACAAAGTCTGGGGAATTTGCCCTGAACGATGTGGGGGCACCTTGGCTAGTGCCAGGGTGCCCACACACTAAGTAACATTGCACCCAACCTTCACTAGGTGAAGGTTAGACATATAGGTGACTTATAAGTTACTTAAGTGCAGTGGTAAATGGCTGTGAAATAACATGGACCTTATTTCACTCAGGCTGCCCTGGCAGGCCTGTGTAAGAATTGTCAGAGCTCCCTATGGGTGGCAAAAGAAATGCTGCAGCCCATAGGGATCTCCTGGAACCCCAATACCCTGGGTACCTCAGTACCATATACTAGGGAATTATATGGGTGTACCAGTATGCCAATGTGAATTGGTAAATTTAGTCACTAGCCTGTTAGTGACAAATTTGGAAAGCAGAGAGAGCATAACCACTGAGGTTCTGGTTAGCACAGCCTCAGTGAGACAGTTAGGCATCACACAGGGAACACATACAGGGCACATACTTATGAGCACTGGGGCCCTGCCTGGTAGGGTCCCAGTGACACATAGACTAAAACAACATATATACAGTGAAATATGGGGGTAACATGCCAGGCAAGATGGTACTTTCCTACACAAGGGGTCAGAGGCATGAAAGGCAGAGGGGGGCAATAAGGTGTGGTACCAGAATATTATACCAAAAATATTACCTAACTAAAACATTTTGTCCTAAATATTGTTTACTAAACTATCACTTTTAAAATTAGTAAATCTACAACCAGTGGGGCGATATTTTTGTAAACAACATTTAGGACACAATATTTCTGTCAGATGATAATTTGTGATACTCGGACATGCAACCTAAAGTGTTTCAGACATAAGCTCAGACAGGGAGATAGGACTAAAAAGAGAGACTTGAACACGTTCTTCATGTATGGAGGTAGATGCTCGGACAAACTTGCCTTTGGAGTTGGGGTGGGATGAAGTGGTTGCAAGGGATGGGTGAACGACAATGGGGTGATGCTGAGACAGTATCAAAGATAAAACTGTCATCTAGAATTCATGGGACTGGCAGCTGGTAGACAAAATAAAGTTGGGCACGATCTGAAAGAGTGGAGTGTAGCACAGTGTCAAGGAAGACAAACATGATGCTGCAAGAAATTGGGGAAATGGCCTTTACTACATGGCGATAACCACGCAGGCCGTAACAACACACACGTTACCAGGTTTGCCTGAACCACCCATGTGCCTAAACAATGCAAATGCGTGGTTAAGGCACCATGCATATGCATGGTTCGGGCACACAGCGGTAACAGCCGGGAGAGGAATGCGGCGGCCGGGTACGTAGGGCTGGGGCAGGTGGGGAATGGGGGGTGTTTTTGGACAGGGAGGGTAGGTTTTACGGTTCAGGGCAGGGGGTCAGGGTAGTTTTGAGGACAGGGCGGGGTAGGCTTTAGGGTCCAGGGCAGGGGCAGGTGGGTCAGGGTAGCTTTTAGGACAGGGCGGGGTAGGTTTAAGGTTCAGGGCAGGGGTGGGGATCGGGGTAGTTTTTAGGATAGGGCGGGGTAGATTTTAGGGTTCAGGGTGGGGTCGGGTAGTTTTTATGACAGGGCGGGGTAGGTTTAAAGGTTCAGGGCAGTGGGTTGGGGTAGTTTTTAGGACAGGGCGGGATAGGTTTTAGCATTCAGGGTGGGGTTGGGGGGGTCATGGTAGTTTTTGGGACAGGGTGGGGTAGGTTTTAGGGTTCAGGATGGGGGCAGGGATCGGATAGTTTTTAGGGCAGGGTAGGCTTTAGGACAGGACGGGGTAGATTTTAGGGTTCAGGGCGGGGGTGGGGGGTTCGTGGTAGGTTTAAGGGCAGGGCGTTGTTACTTTTAAGTCTCAGGGCGGGGGTGTAGGGCTCAGGGCAGGGGTGGAAGGGGCAGTTTTAAGGGATGGGGCAGGGTGGATTGCAGAGTATGGTATCAGGTGTAAGGGGGCAGGGTGGGCAGGGGACACTTTACTATGCATTTTCCTTTACTAAACATGCTTTTACAATGACATTTGTTGTAAAGGCATGCGTGGTAAAGGCATGTGTGGTAAAGATGCAGTCGTTGTTGTGACCGTGTTCTTAAGGCATGCATGGTTCAGGCTCGTGTGAATCCATCATACAACCAAGCAATTGAGTAAGAGGTGGTTAGAAACTTGTTTGAATAAAAAGAAAGATATATCTAGACAGAAAACAATGAGAGTGTGGACTCTTGTTGCTGAGGATGTTTCCAATTTATGTCGCACTCCAGAGTAGCCATTTGAATTTGTATTTTTTTGACTACAGTGTAAAGGATTGTACTATACATAGTGGCAAATAGAGGTATATGAGGGGCTGTTTTTTCTTTGCAGTTGACTTCTGCTTTAGAGTTATTGGGTTTCAGAAAGCGTGTGGTCATCCGTAGCGTTGGGCTGTGTCCACTGCCTCATATCGCAAATGTAGGTAGTTAAGTATGGCTTTCACGTGAACGTAAACAAATCAATCACAGGTGCACTTTCCTCCATGCCACAGCAACATACACTAGTATAAGGTGGTGTGTATGAATGAACATAAGGTTAATAATATATATGAAGGCTCAGCTTCTAACGTGGAAAGTAGGTTACCTGACAACACACCTACTATAATCCAATCTGCTATAGCATATCACAGATCTGAATTTCTCTCAAAAGTTGATTTAATCCTGACTTTATTACTTGGCTGCTATTGTGCATAATGATTGTGGAAAGAAGACCTTGTAGCAGCTCTGCTGATTTTCGATTTGAAGATAGGTATTTAAAGATCAGTATTGCCTACAGTACTGATATCTCCACACATAGGTGGTCATTCCGACCTCGGCGGTCTTTTCTTCAGACCGCCGAGGCCGGGGGAGACAGAATACCGCCATTGCCGGCGGCATTCATGCCTCCCTATTCCGACATTTCCGCTGGGCCAGCGGACGGTAACAGTGTTACCATCCGCTGGTCCAGCGGAAATGGCACATCAACATTGCCGCCGGTTCGTAATAGAGCCGGCGGCAATGTTGATGTGCAGCGGGTGCAGTAGCACCCGTCGCGCATTTCACTGCCCGAAATTCGGGCAGTGAAATGCGCGATGGGGCTATGCCTGGGGGCCCCTGCACTGCCCATGCCAAGTGCATGGGCAGTGCAGGGGCCCCCAGGGGCACCCCCAGTCCCCTTACTGCCAGCCTTTCAATGGCGGTGTTTACCGCCACGGACAGGCTGGCGGTCGGGGACTCATAATCCCCAGGGCAGTGGTGCTTGCACCGCTGCCCTGGGGATTCCGCCTAGCGGGAAAGTGGAGGGGCCGGCGGTCTGACCGTGGCTTTTCCGCCACGGTCAGAATTGCTGGCGGAACACCGCCAGCCTGTTGGCGGTGTTACCGCCAACATACCACCGGCCGCCAGGGTCGGAATGACCCCATAATGTCTTTAAGATCTGATGCTCTTAAACTACTAACGCATCACTAGATTTGTTGACAATCTCACTTGGCTTCGTCTTAGAGGTCAGTACACTCTCCCAAGAACCAAGATAAAAATGTAATGGTCACTGTCAGTTCAACTGGGATTTTTGATGCTTGTATTTGCTGGAGTGCATCGCACCCCCTACTCCAACATTTGACCCTTTTCTTCTGCCAGAAGGTAAATTGGGGGCTTCAGAACTACCACAAATTCCCAACTTGACTTTACCGACTTTCTCTAATTTGTTGTGCCTTGATATAAATTCCTCCACCTAAATCACCTTTCACTGGGACCAGGAAAGGATGCTAAAAGAAAACCTAGGGACCTGATCGCATCTGCCTAGAAGGCTGCATACTGGGTTTTACTAAGGAACATGTGAACTTGAAGACCTTCTGCCTCAACCACACAGGCACATCAAAGAAAGTCCCCAAAATCGTTATGCAACAAAATAAAACACCAGGCCCTGTACACCCCACTGCTCCACCAAGTTATATCTATTGCAAATCCCCAGAACCCACTCTCACCTTATTTGGCTGCTGTTGTGTAGCTGAGCAAGCAACTGTTGCCAGTACTCTCAGCTGACATCCCCACAGAATACAACCATCTAGGCTCCAGAATGCAAGCAAAGCTTACCTGTTCTATCCTATGTACTCGCTGCTACTCATTCAGGAACAGCCTAATGGTCATTCCATTCAGTGTACAAACAGCAACATCCATCATCATATGTGAAACAGATTTCACTGCCAGCAGTTGGTCTCTATGAACCTCTGTCTATACTGGTGGAACCAAACTTACTTTTCAAATAGCATTTTGGTGAAACTGGGCATCCTGTTCAAATCATTTTGCAATATAACGAAGTGATGTTTGATTGCCCTTTCTCCTTACAAATTCCAGGGCCTCTTTCTACCTTAACAAAGAAACACACATAGGACATTTGTCAGTGTTGTCTTTTCCATGCCTTTTCCTTCATTAAACCAGCAATGAAGGTCGCATAATTGCATTCTTTCAAAGTTCTAGCAGAGGCATGGACAAACATCTTTAGATGAAAGACAGCTATTTACTGAAGCTAGGAGAGAACAGTCGTCCACATTCTGACTTTTATAACTCCGTCAGAAATTATTGTCTCACCCCCAGTTTATAAATATGTACAAGTATGCAATGCAATGCATACAAAGCCAGCCTTGTTACTAAACGGATGGAACCCCCAAAAATATGGTGCTATTGTCTGGTGTGAGAAAAAGCAATGGCCCCTGTCAAGCAGGTGCTGAAGCATGTGTACAAAGATGCAGATATCCCACTGCACCAGCTGATGCAGACCTAAGAGCAGAAATAAAAACCAACTTGATAACCACCATAGATGCTAGACTGTGCTTGGCTCGTGTTGCAGGAAGCATGCCTGGTACACATTAATTTCCCACTGAGCCGTCTGGTGCCTGGCTGATAGATAAGCCTTCAAGAAATATGCAAGAAAATGATTAACAGCAGGCACAGCAAGTTGACATTTATCATAAACAAGGCCATATGCCAAGTAAAGTCAAACCGAGGTGGCTCTCAGGTGTGATCAAAGCATGCGTCTATTGGATCTGGGCCCGACATCGCTATGAACAATAGGTCTGAGATTCTGGTATAAACAATATCGCTTATGAATGACCAATAGTGGTGCTTCACGGGCATGGAACTGTCTGGATATTTCCTGGTTTCTTTGAAGTCTACCACGGTCCTTCACAGCTTAATCTAACTCGTGACAGGCATGCTCTATCATCCTTGGCAGCGTCGAGAATCGTGCAGGGAGGACCATCTCAACCTTCAACCTGGCAGCACCCACTTTATATAATGGGGGGACCCAGGACCGCTGAGTCCCAGAAGGGGACTTTCCTCTGTAGAAATTAGATTCTTGTGATGCAGGTGCTCCTGAAAGTCAGTTTCGGCTATAACTGAAGAACGTGTATGCAGTATTTCCAGTTATTTCAGAGTGTCTCTCAATGCTGTGGATCCCAGGATCTAACTTTTGTTAGTTCTCCTGGTCTCTCAGTAGTCTCCTTTTAGTTTCTGCACTTTAAAGGAGAAGCCCTTGTTGGCCAGCAGTGTGCATTGTCTGATAGCTCAACATCGTCCACATTCTCAGACCTTGCATCACTGATTGTCACAAACAGTCCACGTTCTCGGATCTACAGAAGTAGCCTTGATAGGCCAGCAAGTTTAATACCCGCTCAGATCTTGCAACTTTAATGGGCAGGCAACAATATCTGAGCTTGGAAGGATCAGACCCGATTGTCTTTTTCTGTTCTAAAAAAGTTCTCCGTAATTCCCATAAAAACAGAGTATTCTCTGAACGCAAATCACAATTTTTCCTTGATTGGTCAGATATGTTCACAGCATCCGACTTTGCATGAGACTCAGAGATCATCCGTAAACTTTTCTTCTCCAGTCAATGAACTACAAATATTTTTTTAAAGGTTTACATGCTCCCAAACAGCGCACAATGCCCCCAATCCCACATTTTAATCTTAGTGGAACTTCCGCCTTCTCATATGCATCTTGGGTAAATAAAATACATATGCTATCAAATAATTTTTGTTTTACAATAAATGCTGTTCATGCTTCTCTTTTTATTTTTTACATTATCATACATACAAGGCAGTTGGACCCATTCTTGTGCGACACCTATAGTCAATTCAGGATTATTAGCCAAAAGCTCTTTGCATACAGGAATGTTCCAGTATGTATAATACTTAAAGTGGAACTCGGAGTCCTAAAATGCAACTCTCTATTGGCTAAAATCAATGACTGACTGAAGGGGTTGTATAGAGTATGAGGCCACCTGAGATAGTTAGCATTTCAGACTATGCAGTTATTCTAAAAGCACACTCAAATACATGATTGCGAGCATGTTATTGCCAAACCTGTTGCCTCAAAATCATAAACAGTGTGATGCTCTAACAGAATTGAGGGTGAGGTGCTTAGGGTATGGAAGCCGCCTTGACACCTACTCCCAACCAGGACACAATATTCAAAAAACATTATGCTAGCCTATTAAAGAGTATCTCCTTGCTCATGTGCTCTAATAAATCAAAGCACTATTTGCTCATTTACCTCCCTCTTTCTCCTTTTTGGAAAAGAATAAAAACACAACTTTTTAAGGCTACCACAAGCTACCATAAGCCCTCTATGTTGCGGAAGCCTTTGTTCCAATGAAATAATTTCCATTAGCACAAAGACGTTTCGGTATACATGCGCTTTAAACTTAGAACATAACATAAGTGGCTTGTTTACATTCCCAGTAACACATTAGGTGCTTCTTCTGGCCAAAGCCTTCTTCCCGTAGGCATCTCTCCTTGTCTCCCAAAAAGGCCCTCTTTTGGGTGTTGATTCATCAAAATGCTAGGTGTAGCAGAAGTTACCTCACATGTCCTTTGACCAGATGACTTCATAGGAAGTAACATAATTCCGACTGTGTCCCTGGTGAATTCGTATGAAGTGATATCACACGATCATTGACCTTGGTTTCATTAACAAAAGTGACAGCACTGAAACTAAAATAAAAACTTTAATAGGTGCTAAAGAAAAACAAGAAAGTATAAAATAGATGAAAGCTTACTTTAATTATAAATCACATATTGTTGCTGTTAAGAGCTTACGTTCCTTAGTAGCCAGTTTTGTGCAAATGCTTGTTTCAGATGTGGTTTCAAAACTATTTGAATCAAAATCTCGTTAACTCCCGCTCCCGGATACACGGTGTCTAAGCCGCACTTATGCACTTCGTGCAAGCGCACTGACACTCTGAATCATATAACCTGCATGCCTTTATTCACAAGATGTGAGCGAGTTCACCCAAGGGGGAAAAGCTTGACTCATGCAGGTTCTTAAGCACAGACTCCTGCAAATATCTTCAATTAATAAAACCAGAATCCTTCACCCACAGATCCATTAAAGTCTATAAATGTTTAAAATCTGGCCTTCAAAGTCTTCATGTGATTACAAGCAAAGTTTAAAAAAACACAGACTAAAGGGATTTAGTTTTTAAGAAAGGGGTTGCAAGAAACCTGGCAGCTGGTGTACTCTGCAGGATAGATGCATGCGACCCCTAAATGACGTCCATGGGCCCGCCCACACATAAAGGTCAGAGACCAATCAAGGAGGGCTTCGGCCCAGCTTGTATATCTAAAAAGCGATAAAGCTGGGTCATATCAAGAAATATGTAACTCAGATATGCCACTGACTGCTGCAGCTACAGAAGTCTATAAGAAGCACCAACCTACCACGAAAACTGTCAGTTGTTTCATTCTAGGCCAATGCGCTCGCGCGCTTCCCGTCATCCTTCATTCCAAAGCCTCTCTTGAGCGGTTAATAGTTAGCCAGACGGCACGCCCTTCGAGGTGAAGCACGAAAAGGAATAAAACCCCCGTTTTCACTTACACAGCTGTAATTGCACCGGTCTCTGTAATCGGCCAGTTCTTCTAAGGACACCGTAAAATTGCATTTTATTCATGAAAAGGTCCTTCCTGTGGCATTAAACGACAACTTAATGTAGACAGATGTAGCAAATCTACCTTTTCCCTGAAATGATATTTCCTTTGATGGCATGCGGACCTGGGAAAATTGATTGAGTAAAGGCTGCCGCGACAACCAAGTGAGCTGCAATAATCAGCGCCGTCAATCCATCTGTCTGCGCCCGCCCACGCAGCGCTTCCAGGCGGCTTCTGCCAGGCGGTGTGTCTTTGCCAGCACCTTGAGTACATCTGCCAGGCCCCGTCACCCCCGCCCTTGGACTGGCCCGCCATGTGCTTCATGGGCTATGAATTTATCCACCTTCAAGTCATGCTCGCATCTTTTCTGCAGTCCTTTTAACATTTCAGCCGGTCGCTTCAGCAGTTTGGATACTGTGCGAAAATGCCCGCTATCAACACCCGGTTGAGGCTCTGCACCAAGTCAACTACATTTCAAAGAGCAATATTCTGCTGGAAAATGTCTCAATCCCCATGTGGCCCAATCTCATGAGTTTCGATTGCCACCTCACGCTAGATCAACCTTGCAGACTGCGAAATAGGACTTACTCCTATCGTGCCAAATTCGTAGCATTCCAAAGATGTTGCCAAACACCTACTGCCTAATGCGCCATCATGCCTTCGCCTCTCTTTGCTAAGGTGCCTTAAACCTAATGAGGGTGAAAAGGTCAAGTCTCATCGGCCAGGAAGAGAAGTACAGCAGGGTTTGTCATGGAGAAAGATGAAGTGCAAGTGCAAAGGGTCCCATTACGTCACAAAGCACATGAGTGCAAACATGGTGCACCGACCCTCTTGTTTCCAGATTGATGTTAGCTCCCTGTGATTGGCTGATGTATTCACTTGCATCTTAAGTGTCACCTTTCCGTCAAATCGGCATCAGCCGCTATCCTATAAAATGAAAGCAGAACACTCCTACCAGTAGAGTGTAAGACAATTTGATTATTACTAACCAACTTGGAAAACTGCTGGAAGATGTTGAGACAGATGGCAGGCTGAAAATACCTCCTTTGATTTGCTTATTGTGGTCCTGTAATTATTGAGAGCAGGGCCAGGGCACATAGGTGCCCACAACAAAGGAGGCGGAGTCCTATTGTATTTGCAAAGTGAGGAGACGTTTGATTGGCTGTGGTAGCTTTTGTTAGCTTTTCATAAACTGTGGGCCATGGGCAGTGGATGTGCTGCTCATACAGTATTTATCTGCTGCATGTTAGTTTTGTCTGTGAGAAGCCTCCAGTAACATGAACAGAGATACCCACTCTCTCTTTGGTGCCTGCATGTCAGTGGGTGCGCTACACTGACGTGAGCAGAGGTGCTGTCTCTTTATTGAGTTACTGTTTGTCACTGGGCAACCTTGGGTGACATGAGAACAGTGCTTAATTTGTGCTTGTTGTTTCCGGTGCGGAGCATCAGCACTTATTTTTCAGGGCCGGCGCTTATTTTTCTGCCTCAAGCATTTACTGCAAGCAAACAACACTTATGAGAAAGATGGAGAAAGAGAAAAACGAAAACATGTCACAAAGGGACAAAGCAGAAAGCTGCAAGAGTGAGCTAAAGGGGCAGGGGTGGCTGTAAATGGATTAAGGAGGCCCGAGATTGCTTTAGGATTACGCTCCGCAGCATTGTACATTTAATTGCAGCAGCCACACGTTTAAGAGGAGGGCTTTGGGCACCGGCACATTTTTATTTACAAATTAAACACTGCATGAGAACAAATATTCTGACTGTTTAATGCCTTCGCCATCTGTCTGTCCATCACTGTGAACTGGTACTGATCCTATGGAGGTCAGCGGACCTAGATGACCTGCAGAGGTGGGATCGACGCTTATGAATAGGCTTTTCCTCTAGGTGGACATAGTCTGACTGGAGTCTTCTCTGCTACAGTTTCTGTGGTGCAATTCAGTTCCAAGAGTCACCTGGCATTCTGCCACACATGTGCACCTCGCTTCTAGTGACATCCTCTGCTCCCCCTTCCACTGCTCCTGAGTTGTGCAGCTCCCCACCCCTTCAACTTGAGCCAGTTTTATACAGCACCCCTTAAGTGTGCAACACTAATTCAAAGAAACAATGTTCCTGTCTGGTATGTCCATGTGGCTCTTCTCAGGTATCTACATGTGTCTTTCTCCTAGTCCTACTGGTCTGTATTAGAGGTCACATTCCTATTCAGGGTCACTACAAGGGTAGTGAGCATGATATGTTACTCAGCTACTAGGATAGGCTGTGGCCATTGCAATGTTTCTGTTGCAACTAGGATAGCTAACATTACATTATTACTTTGCATGCCACTGGGCACATGGAGAAACATTGCATGTGTGGAGGCACTTTGCACTCACAGATATACTTTGCCCATGTGGAGAGATTAGAGCAGGTTCATTGGAGAGCAGGGAGGCTATGAGTAGCATTGCACATTTTTTAAATTAGGCCTTTTAAAAACTATAACTCAAGTGAAGATTGAGCTTATCCAATGTGATTACTATTTGTATTGTATTACAGTACCACCTCTTGGAGTAAGCATATTAAGCTATTGCAAATTTTGAGAGATGAGTTCAGAAAATGGACAACTCCGGTATCCAAATGGAAGGATGTAGTCTTAAGCTCTGAAACACTAAAGGTTAATATGAGTATCTACCACGCATACAGCCCAGTAACCACCTACTACTGCAAGACCTACTCCAGCAGGTATGTTTTAGCCACGGAACTAGGATATATGACACCTATTTTGAGCTTTACCACTTCACCTAAATATGCTGGATATAAACACTGTTTTCCAAAGCTAGGCAATGGACCACAACACAGTGACATTTTCCCGGGAAGGACATACTCATTGCCGTGCCATCAGTATCACTGCACTTTAGTTGTGGTCTAGTGGACCAGTTTGAAATGTGCAGTGAGAAGACATGGTTTTTAGGTTGAAGCCTACCAGACCGCACAGTGGTCTATTTGCTAAAGACATCTTGGGGACTTTCATAAAGTTGACCTTGGAATGCATTCCGCTCTTTGATTACCATTGGCTTTGTGGTTTGTAACTCAGACTTTCTGGCTTTCCATTTGCTGGCTTTATTTGCTTTAGGCTGCCCAGCTTCCGTTCTTCCCTCCCATTGCCTAAAGTGTGCTTTCTGTGTTCTTCGACGAACTCGCTTTCTTTTAACAGGTCCTTAAATTTTGTTCTTATCACATTTGCTGTGCATTCAAAGACCAAGGTCAAATATCAGGTGCTGTCTTCCAGGGTGCTTGTTTAATTTTCTTTCTCAGACTTCAAAGTGAAAGGATTAATGTGACAATCTTGCTGGATACTGGGGTAGGAAAGAGTTTTTTCTAGCACACAACAACATTTATATGAGCTGTGTAAGTATTTCAGAATACAGGGAGTGCAGAATTATTAGGCAAATGAGTATTTTGACCACATCATCCTCTCCATGCATGTTGTCTTACTCCAAGCTGTATAGGCTCGAAAGCCTACTACCAATTAAGCATATTAGGTGATGTGCATCTCTGTAATGAGAAGGGGTGTGGTCTAATGACATCAACACCCTATATCAGGTGTGCATAATTATTAGGCAACTTCCTTTCCTTTGGCAAAATGGGTCAAAAGAAGGACTTGACAGGAAACCAAGGCGCAAAATAACTGCCCATGAACTGAGAAAAGTCAAGCGTGCAGCTGCCACGATGCCACTTGCCACCAGTTTGGCCATATTTCAGAGCTGCAACATCACTGGAGTGCCCAAAAGCACAAGGTGTGCAATACTCAGAGACATGGCCAAGGTAAGAAAGGCTTTAAGACGACCACCACTGAACAAGACACACAAGCTGAAACGTCAAGACTGGGCCAAGAAATATCTCAAGACTGATTTTTCTAAGGTTTTATGGACTGATGAAATGAGAGTGAGTCTTGATGGGCCAGATGGATGGGCCCGTGGCTGGATTGGTAAAGGGCAGAGAGCTCCAGTCCGACTCAGACGCCAGCAAGGTGGAGGTGGAGTACTGGTTTGGGCTGGTATCATCAAAGATGAGCTTGTGGGGCCTTTTCGGGTTGAGGATGGAGTCAAGCTCAACTCCCAGTCCTACTGCCAGTTCCTGGAAGACACCTTCTTCAAGCAGTGGTACAGGAAGAAGTCTGCATCCTTCAAGAAAAACATGATTTTCATGCAGGACAATGCTCCATCACACGCGTCCAAGTACTCCACAGCGTGGCTGGCAAGAAAGGGTATAAAAGAAGGAAATCTAATGACATGGCCTCCTTGTTCACCTGATCTGAACCCCATTGAGAACCTGTGGTCCATCATCAAATGTGAGATTTACAAGGAGGGAAAACAGTACACCTCTCTGAACAGTGTCTGGGAGGCTGTGGTTGCTGCTGCACGCAATGTTGATGGTGAACAGATCAAAACATTGACAGAATCCATGGATGGCAGGCTTTTGTGTGTCCTTGCAAAGAAAGGTGACTATATTGGTCACTGATTTGTTTTTGTTTTGTTTTTGAATGTCAGAAATGTATATTTGTGAATGTTGAGATGTTATATTGGTTTCACTGGCAATAATAAATAATTGAAATGGGTATATATTTGTTTTTTGTTAAGTTGCCTAATAATTATGCACAGTAATAGTCACCTGCACACACAGATATCCCCCTAACATAGCTAAAACTAAAAACAAACTAAAAACTACTTCCAAAAATATTCAGCTTTGATATTTATGAGTTTTTTGGGTTCATTGAGAACATGGTTGTTGTTCAATAATAAAATTAATCCTCAAAAATACAACTTGCCTAATAATTCTGCACTCCCTGTATATCAGAATAATTAATGCACAAATGAAGCACTTTTGTTATTTCTAAACTGTTTTGGAAACAAATACTTTAATGTGATCAAAACGGATCTCTAAATTAGGTGATGCAATTTTCACACATTTTCGTCTTTACACTGTATAGTTCTTTTTTAGTAAAGCTGTATGTCTGTGCAATTGTAATGGAAATTTCAATTGAAGATGTGTTGTCTGTAATGGCAGTGTGCTACCACACCATGAATACTCTAATCCATGCCGCTCCACTCTACTCTGCACCACTCCAGATGACTGCACTCTATTCGACACCACTCCACTTTACATCGCTCCACACCACTGCCTTCTGTACCACTCCACTCTACATGACTGCACTTTACACCACTTCACCCTACACCTCTCTACTTTACCCTGCACCACCCTACTCCATGCCAATACACTCTTTGCCACTCTACTCTACACCACTGCAATATTCCCCACTGCACTCTAAACCACTCCAGTCTATGCCACACCAACCTACTCTACACAACTTCACTCTACGCTATTGCACTCTATGTCACTCTGCAGCACTGCACGCTACGCCACTGCACTCTATGCCAATATACTCTATGCCAATGCACTTTACTCTGTAACACTGAACTCAATGCCCCTGCATTCTTTGTTATCCACTTTATGCCATTCTAATCTGCCCTGCACCACTGCTCTCTATGCCACTGCATTCAACACCACTTTGCTTTACACTGTTACACTCTCTGCCACTCTACGCAACTGCACTCTATCCTGCACCACTCTACTCTACACCACTTCACTCTACCTTGAAACAATCTACTCTACACCACTGCACTCTATGCCACTCTACTTCACTCTGTGCCATTCCACTCTATGCCACTGCATTCTACGCTACTCTTAACCACTGCACTCTGTGCAAATGCACTTTACACAACTGCACTGTCACTGCACTCTACACCACTGCACTCTACTCTGCATCACTGTATTCTATGTCACTACTCTCTACACCACTCTACCCAACTCTACACCACTGCACTCTGACACTCTACTCTGCAATACTGAATTCTCTGCCACTGAACTTTATGCCACTCTGCTCTACTCCACTCTATGCCACTGCACTCTATGGCACTCAACTTTACTCTGCACTACTCTATGCTACTCTACTGTGCATCACTCTACACCACTGCATTCTATGCCATTCCACTATACTCTGCACTCTTCACCATTGCACTCTATGTCACTTGACTCTACTCTGCGCCACTGACCTCTGCATCACTCAACTCTACACCACTCCACTCTATGGCACTGCACTCTATGCCACTCTACTCTACTCTTTGCCTCTCTACTCAGTGCTACTCCACTCTGCGCCACTCCACTCTGCACCCTCCACTCTTCACCACTCCACTCTGCTCCAGTGCAATCTACTATTCACCATTCTAATCTACTCCACTGCATTCTATGATGCTGCATTGTACGCCGCTGAATTCAGTGCCACTACACTCTACACCATTATACTCTGCAACACTCTACACCAATGCACTCTACACCAGTCCACTCTACTCTATGCCACTCCAGTGTATGCCACTCTACACAACTCCAACCTATGCCACTGCAATGCACGACACTCTCTGTCACACCACTCTACAACCCTCTATTCCACTCTTCACCATTCCACTCTACAACATTCCATGCCACTGTCTTTTAGTCATTCTGAACAGCAGCCGCGCTGGTGAACAACATGGCTTAAACACATTGGCAAAGCCAATAGCTCTTACATAGGCACAACCTATTGGCTTTACCAATGCTTGTTAATCTTGGCTTCCCATTATGCCAAATTGTTTGCTCCTGGGCAATCACTTTTTGAGTCTGTTCATCTGCTCCATCCTTGGCAAGATGTAACATATTTTGGAATCAATGTAAAAGCTACTAGTAATCGTGTGGTTTAAAGAAATGACTGGCTATTATCTTGCGGAGATGAGAAGTGCTCAGTCACATAGTATGTGCACCAAAATACAATGTCATGGTAAATGTACAGCTATTGAAGCTAGCAGAGTCTACCAAAGCCTCAGGTCTACTTTAACAAACTGGTTGATTCTGAGTAAATCATACTCTCCCTGCTCTTCTGTCCACGGATCTCAAAATATGCCAGCACTCTGAAACAGGCCTAATGTAAGAAAGCAGCACCAAGGTGCTACTTCAAGGGCAGGTACTCCGCATTCACCTTTCGCAACAGTATTTTCACATGCGGCTGGATTTGCAGCTCAGTAGCTGAATTTTTCAGGACTCCTGTTCTGCAGTTCCTCCCTCCAAACTACCACAGCAGTGCTTAATTTGTGCCTGTTGTTTCCGGTGCTGATCACCGGAACTTATTTTTGCGGGCCGGCGCTTATTCTTCTGCCTCAAGCATTTGCTGCGAGCAAAAGACACGTTTGGGAAAGACGGAGGAAGAGAAAAACGAAAAGCGTCACGATGAGAGAAAGCAGAAAGCTGGAGTGGCTTTAAATGGATTGAAGAGGCCCGAGATGGCTTCAGGATTACGCTGCCTCAGTATTCTGTGTTCGCACATTTAATTTTAATTGCAGCAGCCGCGTGTTTAAGAGGAGGGCTTTGAGCACCGGCACCTTTTTATTTACAAATTAAGCACTGTACCACAGGTACCTCTTTTACACCTCATAACGGGCGGAAAGAGTGAGAGCTGCTTGTCTTATAATCGGGTTAAAAGTGAAGGGGGGCAAAAATGCAGGACAATGAGTATTCCACAGTGTCTGGGCAGGCAGTGGGACAGGAACCATGACTGCAGGACAAGCCTGCTCAATGCGAAACTGTTGGTCACCCTAGGTGTGAGCAAAATTGCACAGCAACTACACAGGCAGTGAATATTTATTTTATGTCAGTGAAGTTTTCACTGCGGCTGCATCATTGTACCCTTTGGCATGTGTAAAGGAAGCTTGCTCTGCCTGTTCTTTGTGTGTGAGGGAAGAAGCTTGCATGCCAGAGAGCAACGGGACACGTGTAGGTTCGGAGGAAGGCCTGCTTAGTGCTTGTTCTCTGTGTTTTACGAAAGGCTTAGAAACCCATTTAAATGTTGTCATTGTTTATGCTTGTGTAACCCCCTGGTCTCTTCTACATTAGCTCTGAGAAGGGCACAGAACGTGGCGCCTTTGGCCCGCCCATTTATCTCAGAATTGCTGCATTAGGCCCTTAAATAGGTTAGACTGCTCCCCCATACCAGTGATTTTAAGCAATTTTGGGATAGCTCTTAGCGGGTTGAGGTAGGCAATGTTGTTGTACTTTGACCGCAGTTAAACATTTCCAGCAGGGAACAAAAGCATCACAATTTCACGGTGGAAAAAATTGCTCATTTTTCTCTCATAATAACTTCCCTATACAGCGTACTTTTATCTAAAGTGCTTCACATGGAACATTTTTGTAAACAATTATTATTATTATCTAGTTTAGCAGGTGCTTATTTCCTTTAAATTGTTACAGGCAGAGTTAATAAGGTAAATAACTGAACTTGTGACCTGAGGGTCAGACACAGATCCCAACAGTGAGTGCTTCATCTTGTGAGCTTTATTAAAACATAGTCACGGATTTAATACTAAAAACAAACACATCAGAGACGAAATAAAAACAGTTTTTGAGATGTATAGAGATCCATAGACGTATTCCTACCTCGGTAACTAAATCAGAATTCACTGTAAACACGTGCAAATTAATCATGTCGCTTATGTTTTTAGGGTGTGTGTAGAATTTAGTGAGGTTTTTGTCGAAAACGAGAAGTGCTTTTGCTATCTTTTATCAACTGCACCAACTTGACAATTTAAAAGAGAAATAGCTTTAAATAAGTCATGTACCGCGCACAACCCACACAAAACAGCCCCAGGGACAAGCACTCAAGTCTTTGATCGGTAGCTGTTTTCTACAACGTGCTAACCGGCCATTTTATGATGGGGAATTGTTCGTCTGCTAGCTTGAGGTTCCAGGAACCCATCATGGACGCTTCATTAGATCACCCTGGCTGCTAACCTCATTCATTGACAGAGGTGAAGCAGAGTAAGAGATGCACCAAGTTTTTTACTGCCACAAGTCGCTGACAGGATAGGCCTGTTCTTCTGTTGCCTTACTTAGACCCAACATATGCCCAATAGATCTCCCAGATCATCCAAGGAAGTGTTTTGAGTTGCCCATCCATCTGCCCCCTCCACTTGTACTGTGTGCCAATATGAGGTGTAGTTAAGTGGTCACAGCAAAGTCATGGAATGTTCCTTGATGTAGTGTTGTGTGAGTATGAGTGACAAAACCCTTTTGGCTCCTGAAGAATACTGTGCAGCTGTGAAGTAAATGTTAGATTGTGGTGAAGTTAATGCAGGTTTAGAATGCTGAGTTTGTGGTTACACGCAGACAAATAAAGACGTGTAGTACATAGCTCGGAGTGTGGAGTATTCATTGGCAGGACCCCAGGCTGGGGAGGATGTTACACTCCTCTTCCTCTGAAGCCAACCCCAACCATTCTGCTTTTAGCAAGGAATTCAAAACCTGGTAGACACTAAGCAGAGAGTGTTAGTGTCAGGATTTGAGATGTAAGCAGGAAGAGAGGGGCATGGTCAAAATTTAAAGGGAGAGCAGACAAAAGGTTGGTGGTGCCAAGATTTGAGGGGCAGAGAGTTGGTAGTGTCAGTATTTGAGGAAGGGCAGGCACAGATATGGTGGCATCATGATTTATGGGGGGCAGCAGCAGAACATTGGCAGGATCAAGATTGGAGTGGGGCAGGTAGGGAGTTGCTAGACTCAGGATTTATGGGGGACTGGCAGAGAGTTGGAATGATAAGGATTTGAGGGGAGCAATGGGTGGGAGGGCCAGATGTGAAGAGGAAGCAGATAAAGAGCTGGTAATGTCAGATTGTGGTCAGGGGTGCTGGCAGAGAGTTGGGGGGGGCAGAATTTGCTTGGGCACCAGACAGATTTGAGGGGCACAATGGTTAGGGGAACTGATGTGAGGAGGAAGTATTCAAAGAGCTGATATTGTCAGATTTTGAGCAGGGGTGGTGGCAGAGAGTTGGCAGGGTCAGGATTTGCTTGGAAACCAATCAGTAGGTCAGGATTTGAGGGGGTGGGGGGAGGTAGAAAGTTGGGAGAGCCAGGTGTTGGGGACAAGCAAGCATACAGAGTATGTCAAAGATGGATGAAGAGAGCCATGATGGAGGAGGTTGGGGCTTGGTTTTCTATGATTTTGGTTACTCAAATGACTTTAAATTATCATGTTGGGTTTTGTGATACTATTGGCATTTGTGTAACTGTGAGTTAGGCATTACTAAGGTCTTGTAGAGCTGTTGGGTGTGGAATTGAATACCCTATTGTGATGGTAGTGTGAATTTGTCAGTGCCAAGGGAGTGCACAAGCAAGGCAGAAATAGTTCCTGATGCACTCAATGGTGGTCCAGGAACAAAAAGCAGTTTGGAAAATGTGTAGTAAATTAAATATGTGTTTACAAGAAAAGTGTGTGTGTTGTCTCAGGGCTCCTTGCCGGGCTGGCTAGATGATGATCCTTCTGTCCATCTATCATCCACCCCTACTATCAGCCCTTTAGTTTGCAGCATTCCTGGGGATTTCTATGTTTCCCATATAGCCTGTCCAGCCGTGGTCTATTTAGCTCTGAGTATGCAGCTACATCAAGTGGCTTGAATCACTCTGTCCCAACTGCACTGCACCACTTTCCCACTGAGTCCTGGTTGGACTCCAATCACCGGGAGGACAATATGTCAGCACCCATTGGCACTTCTGCAATTCTCTAATGTCAAAGCATCAGTCCCTCTTCATCAGCGCTAAGCAGCAATTCTGGTGTAATTTCACAAAAGACTCCAGGGCATTTATTTTAATAACGCAGCCGTTTAGAGTGTAATTGCCAAGCGGTGTGACAGCTGTGAGCTGACATCTCTGGTGAGCTTTACAGCTATGGTCCATAAAAGAAGTCTGGCTTACAGAGAAACCAAGAAAGCTTCAGCTAGTTCGGTGCATGGAAATGTATGAGAAGCAATGGCAGATTGAGCCGTAGGCTCTACCCCACCCCACCCATCCAATATATGAGGCTATGCTGAAAACCTCCCACTCTTCTAGTTATCCTTTGATCCACTTTTGGTTCTATGTTCTGTCTCAGATGAGTACATGAGACAGCTCAGAGGGAGTGTTCCACCCAGCCTGGATCAATGGTTAGAAAAGTTTATTCTAGGATTGTTCAATATTGGTCTACAATCGACAAATCCCTGTCAGATTCTCAAGCTAACCACTGACTATGCAAATATTTCCCATTTCAATTCAGTGCATGTACTCTTATGCCCTTTGTATATCCGTGTTCGCCAGTTAAGGAAGCCAGAGGTAGGACTGCTTTCCTGGCATAACGTTTGCAACCCCGCACACTGCTGTTGCTTCCTATGGTTTATCCTTAATGCTGAGGACAACATAAGGGTCTCTGAGACAGGTAGGGCAACTCAAACCAAGGGAACAAATCCAATGAACATAAGAACGAGGGCCGCCCCATATATGCATACAATTTATCACATCTTCTAATAAATATTAATTTGAGCCCATACATAGAATTCAATACATTTCTTTATTATTATCTCCAAACATCTTTCTTTCTTGGTAAAACATAAATATATTGAAATTCCTTTCTACTTTCACTTTTTACAATTTCTCCGGGACAATGTTAAATTCAGACAAAGGTACACGTGAGACAACGTCACAAATGGATAAACCCCTGCAACAAACCACTCCTTGATGCTGACCTTGCTACTCTTGCCCTCAGGGATTATGAAGAAAGTGACAGAAAAACAAGCATTGGCAAAGTCAATACATTCAGTGTTGCCTGAGAGTTTTGTGGTTTTGCCAATGCTTCTTTTGTTTTATCACGATTTTTGTAAAAGATGTATTGTTAGGCAATCTGCCTGCTTCACAACATTTCATAGAAAAAATGCCCTGAAGCAGAAATATCTTTTTAGTCTCAAAAAGCACGCATTGCCATAGTAATCTCTGGCACTGAAGGGACCTACTTTTTGTGTGGGTGTGCACGTTATGAAAGAGCAGAAAGCAGTCACTCACAGTAAATGTAGCTAATGGCTGGCATGGGTTGTCCCATTGTCCAATGCTCTATGCTTTAGTCGGTAGAAGAAATACAAATGAAATATTAAATGTGAATGACACAACAACAGACCAATGGATGAAAAGGGCTTCCTCAAATTCCCTAAAAGAGAGTATATTATTAATGATAGCATTTTAGTAAATTGAAAAAAAACTTGGCTAACACCATATTTAAAACGTGACATAACTTTGATCCCTGTTTATTGTCTATAGTTTACATCTTTTGGTGTCCACTCACTCCTTAGTAACAAATAGGAGGCTGCTGGGGGGGCCTAAGGGCGCAAAATAAGTATGAGGGAGTGAGATATTGCTTCCATTGTGGCCAAGCATTTTAGTGAGCTGTAATCCCTAAGGATAGCTAGAATACCTGACATAGGTCCAGTCATCATGATCACCTTTGGTCTTCCCTACAGTAAAGTGGTCATCCGAGCAGGTCTCATTGCAAAAGGTAGACACAGTCCAGGGAGGCAGCCCGTTGGACAGTCCATTTCAAATGTGCAGTTCATTGCACTTCATCTAAGAATGTCAGCAAGGCACCTGAGGATCAAGGATAAACCTCAAGCATCCATTGGGTACAGAGGAGGACGCTTGCTTCCTGCTCTCGAAACGCCCACAGCAAAACCCTGTCGCTTATTTCAGAAAATTGTGGAATTGCTTCCATCACTTTAGGATCCTTAAGAAGCTCCTACATCCCTGCACTAAATTTGACTGAGGACATGGGTCACCCACCAAGAGGACTGCAGGAACCCTCAACAGTTCAGAAAGGATGTACTTGACTGTTGGTTCTTTTGTACTAGGAGGTGATGCAGAAACCACACTTAATATGCATTGGAAGCTAGATGGGGCCTTTCACTAGGAACAGGCCCAACCTTGACAGCTGCATCAAAGAGAATTAGGGAAAATACTGCCAAGTCTTTCAAATCCCCCAAGAACTTCTATAAATGTTTTTTATATGGGCCAATTTTTTTGCATTTTGACTGTTTCATTGTTTATTTTCGATTTCTAAAAAGAAGCCATGGACGCTCTACCAAGCCTATAAATACAAAAATCGCTCATTTTAGTAAGACAGACAAAATGTTGTCATTCCTTAGAAGCAAAAAACAGAATACTGTCTTCTCTAAAGGAGCTCATAAAACTATGAATTATGCACTCTGAAGGACATGGCCAGGAATCACTGCCAACTAGCATTGGATAAGACAAGGATCTCCGTCTTCTGCCCTATAAGGACCTACATGAGTTACCAGCAACATGCAAAGATATGTTCAGGTGCACTGAGAGATCTTTCAGTAACTCTGGGCATCCACATTGAAGAAGCTGTGGAATTGGCCACCTGTATTCTAAACCTCTAGTGGCTCCTCTAGGTACAGCAATGGAGCTATGCCTCACTCAGAATTATCTGGCAGCACTGTCTGTGCTTCTAATGGCCATCAATACTTCATGCATTGTGATATCCTGCAGAAATGACAAAAAATCAGCAAGCAATATAAAAGAGAAATCCCTTTCTTGTGCTGTAACATCCAGCAGGAGCTACAAGAGGTTCTCTTCAGATTCAGTGAAGAACTCTGTCTTCTGCAGTGGGCAATCCTGCATAACTTCAGGAGGTCAGGAATGTGTTCAATGAAGGATACCTCCTGCACATTGGTGTCTTACAGGAACTGCATCAGACCTGTATTACTTTAAGCAACAAACACTGCCTCAGGCCCTGGGAAACCTCATAGACACTACACGAGTTATTAATTACATTTAGAGAAGGGCCCTTTTTCGTGTGGTGTGAAAATTCATAGTCGCTAGCACAAATCTGCAAGTAATAGAAAGGAAGATACATGTTGTTGTTCTGTGGCTATACCTGATACAACGAAAAACATATTGTGCACTTGAATACCTTACAGGAACTAGATGAGATTGACATAGAAAACAATAAAGGACACTCTTTCCTGACCTATGAGAACTTGCAGCAACTACATAGGATCTGCAACAGATACAGTGATGAGCCCTGTCTTCTATGCTGTCAGATCTTTTAAGAATCCATACGACCGGAAGGTAAAGATCATACTTTCTGTAAAAACTATAGACCAATCTCTCTCCTCAATACAGATTATAAAATATTTGCTAAATTATTAGCCTTACGTCTTGATACCCTTTTACCTGCGCTGATAAGTAAGGAACAAACAGGTTTTGTGAGAGGTAGACTTGCTTCAGACAACTCTAGAACATTCTTCAAAGTACTCAGCAAACCTCCCGCTCTTTCGTACTCCTTAGCAGCATTTTCCATAGGTGCTAAGAAAGCGTTTGATCGGTTAGACTGGTCTTTTCTATTAAAAGCTTTAGCCTGGCATGGTTTAGGGCCTCATTTCATTTCATTTATCTCTTTGCTCTATCAATCCCTAATGGCATTGATATTGGTGAATGGGAGATTGTCCAGATACTTTGTTTTACGTTGAGGTGTACGTCAAGGGTGTCCGCTCTTTCCACTCCTATTTATTCTAGCTCTAGCGCCCTTTCTATCCTGTATTAGAAATAACATTAAAATTGAGCGTTTCCAATATGGTGAGAAACACTTAAAGTTAACGGCATATGCAGATGATATACTTTTATATATCTCAAACCCTGAACTCTCGATTCCGTTTCTACTTCAGGAGATTGAAGACTTTTCTTTGATTTCAGGTTATAAGATAAATTCAGATAAAACTGAAAACCTTCCTCTAACAAAATTTTGTTTTACACCATCTTTTGATATTACTGGCTTTCACTGGAATTCTTCCAAGATTAAATATTTAGGTATTTGGTTCACCTCATCCATTAAAAAGTCCATTGAAGTAAATATCTCAGATGCTCTAGAGAAGGTTGATAGATCCCTTTTGTCATGGAATCCCTTATTTTTATCTTGGTGGGGTCGCCGTGACTCTATCAAAATGATGATTTCTCCTAACATTTTATACAGTATATCCTATCCATGATTCCGATTCCTCTACCTGTTCCTTTTTTTAAACAACTGGACTCCAGATTGTCTAAATTCCTCTTGAACAATAAGAAATCTAGAATTTCCCTTAGTCACCTCCGTCATTCTAAACAGGAGGGGGGAGCCAATTTTCCTGATTTCAGACTATATTACAAATCCTTTTGTTTGCGTCAAGCTTTTAGATGGATCTCCTTGTCAGGCTCTATGTTTACTCCGTTATGGTTGTATATTGAATGTTCTTTTCTTCTACCTTTTTCTCCTCATGAGGTGGTATCCTTTTCTTATAATATTTCGCTTATCTCCTCCCCGCTTCTTAAACATACTTGTGCTCTTCTGCGTTCTCACTATTTACCTCCATCCGTCACTTATTCCTCTTTTCTGAATTCCCCTATTTGGCATAATCGTCTCATCACTATTAATAAAAAATCTTTATTTTGGAAATCCTGTAGACAAAGAAATATAGCGTGGGTCAAAGATTTATTTTCCAATGATACTCCACTTTCTTTTTCACAATTCCATCTTCTATTTCATTGTCCCAATTCATTTATGCCAAAATATCTTCTTCTTATTAATATTATTCTTGATGTACTTTTTTCCTTGCCTTCCCCTCCTTCTTCTTCGGAATTACCCTTTTCTTTGTCCTCCTTTCTTACCTCATTTCCTAAGGCATCACATTTTTTAAAACTTTTTCATTCTCCTTTTTTGACACGTCCTAAATCTAAAATTGAATCTCAAAGGGAATTGGATTTGAGATGTACCTGGACTATTTCCTCTGGAATAAGACATGGCATCGATGTTATAAAATATCTAGATCTGCTTCTACCACACAGTCACTTTTCTTTCTTTACCACAGACTTTATTTTACCCCTTCTACTATAGTGACATTTTCTATATCCTTCACTTCAAACTGTTGGTCCTGCGATAGCCCAAAGAGAGACCTTATGCATATCCTTTTTGAATGTCCTTCCACTGTCTCTTTGTGGAGAAAGGTTGGCGTCTGCTTCCCTCCATTTTTCATTTGCGATCCCAATTATCTCCCTCAGTGCTTTTTCTAGGAAGCCTCTCTGCTGACATTGTTTCAGATGATGATAATTTAAAGCTGTTGGATCTCATGTTAGCTTTAGCCTTTCAGCAAATTACTCTTAATTGGAAAAAATGTATCCAACATTTCCTATAAGGCTTGGTGGTATAATGTTTGCCACTGCCAAAGACTAGATATTGCTGATACCTCTTTATGCTGCCCCGCCATAAATAGAGATTTGTATTGGTTGCCTTTGACTGATTATCTTAATGCTGTTGCTTGCAATTCTACTAATTGTACAATATCTGAGAATTTTAAGCCACCATGAATTGTTTATTTTCTCTGTTCTTGATTGAATTTAAATTTAGCTCAACTTTATGCTTTATTGAATATCACAGTTTTTAGCTTTTTAATACCCAATGTATCTTTCTTATTTTAATTGGTCTTGTTCAGTTTTTATTATTTTTCTCCCATTTTATACTTTAAAATGTTAAACAGCTTTTACAATTTCTTTCAAAATTATATCATTATCATTGTGACAGATATCTAGTATTATTATTATGAGACCCATATGTATTTTGATTTTAATAAAGCTGATTTACCTTAAAAAATAATAATCCCTACGACCCTTCCTGAGATGGCAGTGAGGGCACTGCCTCTCTCAAGGTCAGATCCCACATGGACATCCTTAGCGCTGTACATGGAACCATGGAACAAGAAAGGAGATTGACTCTTCCAGAGGTGGCTGACTGTGACTGCAAGGTAAATGAACCATGAGGATGATTGCTGATCCGTGTGATTCCTAATCTGAACTAGAAGAAAGAGCTGCATTTGCCAACAGAACCACTTCAAGCCTTAAAACACAGAAGCAGTTGAAAGCAAAAAAAAAAAAATAAGAGAAAAGGGATTCTGCCGCAGCGCAACCCATAACACGCCTTCATAAAACTGATTTGACTCAGCCGCACTTGTGTTTTCTTACAGTTGAATACCTCATCACCCAATGCTCCTTCAAAAGGCTTCATTACTGAGGCAAATTCTTCGGAGCTCAAAGCCCTAAGCTACGGATTACCCTGAATACAACCTTGGCAGACTAGTCAGGTCATGCAGTTCAGAAAATTGCAGAAACCAGAACTTTTCAAATAAAAAATGTGTTGGAAAAGAAGAACATAGGATAGTGTTCTACCTCATCCATGGGACTATAACAGCCCTTACAAGTGATCAAAGTTAACTTTTATATCCAAGATTGTCATTGCTCTGAAGCAACCAAAAGGTGTCATGCAGCTCTTCGTGTCACTCTCAACTAAGTAAATAAGCAAAAATATTAACATCTGTATAACGCCTTGAACTTTATTAGGGCACTGAAGCCTTTCTTAATCTGGATGCCCTTTTTTGGATTTCCATTGATCGGTTGTTGCATGGTAGTTTGCATGTGTTTGAATGTGGATGGTTCGTAGAGATTTGTACTTGTATCACACTTTCAGCAACAATGGTGCAAGCGAAAACAGGACCAGATTAAAAAATGTTGCATGTTATTCATTTAACTATTTATATAGCACATACCAAAAACGAAATTGTGGGTTAGCACCTAATAATATCAATTGATATTATTATCCATGTTAGTGCTAATCTTTTATTCAATTCACAAAGATTAATCCTTAGTGGAAATGTAACTTTTACAGATAACTCATGATTTCTACTGTATCCAATTGGGCCATATGCTATGGCCTGACCTATAACTTTATGATTAAAAAATGAAGGGCAGGAGAATTCTACTGGTTAAATACAAATTCCAATGAAAACCAATCATGAGTGTAAACCAGGAAGAAGGAACAGCTGCTATTCCTGCATGTCCTTTCATACCCCTAGCACTTCCCTTTCTTCCTCTGGTTTCAAGGGCCTTGAAATCCCAAAATCACCAGATGGTTGAGGAGGCAATTGAGGAACACTGGTCATTCCTGCGCTGTCAGGGGGATTAAAAGTCTATGTGATGTCACTTCCTGTGAGCTTGGAATCGTTGTGAAGTGATGTCTATGAAGACAATATGCACCTTTAGACATCAATAATGAGAGCAAAGGTTCAAAAGGATTCAATAATAATTTCTACTTAACAGTTTATATAATGTCCCAAAACCCATATGCTAGCAACTTAGGTTATTAAAATGCATTAGAAATTGGTGAACTGGATGTCACTCAAGCCTACTAGACAGCACATGCTCTTCTTTTGTGGGTATATTGTGACTTATCATGACATAGAGGGGTTTGAAGTTTACCCGTTGCTTACCACTGGTGTGCTTTCCTTGTCACTATCAGTTTCCTGTTTCTTACTCTGTTTCATGGAGGATTGCCTCTTCACTATGAATGTGTTTGCCTGTTTGTGCTCAGTGTTAGGGAACAACTATTTTCTTTTTTTGTAACCACTCACAGAGCGTGTTTTTGAGACTGCCCCCTTGTGTGCTGGTCTCCCCTCTCGGGCTGCTGTCTGTCCTCATGTGCTTCTTCCTGCTCTCTCTGCCTCGCTTGTCAGTGTGCTTCTCCATGTTGCATTCACTTCCCCACCCCAGATGTGGCTTCCATGTCACCATGCCCTACCACGTTTCTTCTGCAATTTCTACCCTCCCCTTGGTGTTCCAAAAACCCATATGTTAGCAACGTCAGCTATTAGACATTGGTGAAATGGATTCCCTCTCCCCTGTCTCGCTTCTGCATCTCCCACCCTCCTTTGTTTCGTCTGTGTCTACCACCCTGTCCTTTGTTCTTTCTCTGTCCCCCCACCTCAGCTGCTTCCAATGATGCTTTGACCCTGTTGTTTTAGCTCCCCTTACCCACTTAAAAAAAAAAAAAAACTTTCATGTGTTTTTCTTTGTGTTTAGTTACCAGTCCGACTTGAATGTTTAACTAAAAACAAAAACAAAAATAAGTGGCTGCATTATTTTGTAGGCATGCATGCGTGGTGTCTGCACCTACAAAATGACAGTCGGCTGTGTAATTTTTTTAAAAGTTTAATGTACTTAGCTATGCTGCACAGCATTGAGAATGCTGTGCAGAGTGGCTAAAAACCATTGGCAAAGACAATAAGGCACAAAAGGGAGACCTACTGGATTTGCCAATGTTTATTTAACAGGGAAAGGTATGGGTCCAGACATAATACCACATTTTGCAGACACACACACACAAATTGAATAGGAGTTTGTTACTCAAAAATAGATTTTCAAATATACAAATCTTATTTTAAGAGTCTTCGGTGTTCGGAAGGGGTATTTTTGTGGATGTCTCTTCGAAATATCGAATTGGAATGTGATGTGTCAATGTTAATCCTATTGAAAAACACCGAAAAATGACAGACGGGGGCAAGCCATTTGAAAAAGGGAAGGAACCCCCTTCTATCTAGTGCACATGTGATAATACTACAAAACCAGGAAGCTGAGCCCGTAACACATTTTTTGCTGGACATGAACAGGTTTGAATGATGTTCTGACGACTTGTTTTGCTCCCTTGGTACTTAGAATGCCCAGACCAGATTTAAGGTCCACCCTCACTATTTTCATGTAAAATTTAATTACTTATCTTTACAGTTTGATATACCACGAACTTGTCATAAGGACATTGGAGTGCTTTACATGAGCATCATATTATATCACTCCACGTCCGGTTATTTTATTCGGGCATGAGGAGATTACGTGATTTTCCCAGAATTACAGGATGTTGAGCACATGCCGGGACTCCAACCTGCATCCCCAGGTTCCAAGGAAAGCAGTGCTGGCCATTAGAGCACATTTCCACACCCATATGTTTTTATGGTGAACTTTCCTGTATGTAACTCTTCTTTTGATACCCACATACCTAACTCTTTGTTTATAAACTTGATACCTTTCATTGCTATTTTAGCTTCTGTTTCAAGCTTATTTTTTGTTTCCTACGTGTTTTTATGTATTAGTAGGATGGCTGATGGTTGCATAGTTAAAATCTACAACTCTCCTAGCTATATAACCAATGTTTAGGAAGAAACCATATTATCCATGTGATTTAATAAACTATGCAACGTTACCGTGCAATTTCACTGTACTAACTATTCATGTATGCTAACTATACCAGCAATGTAACTATTTAAATGTACAACTATAGTAGTTATGCTACTGCAGTAACTGTAAAGCTAATCTTTGTAATCATGCAAACTTTGTAACTACCCGATCAAATTGATCTAACTGCAGATTTAAAATACTTTTCTAGCCATGATAAAATGCCAGCTATGTTGTGTTTGAGCAGCATTTGGCCATTATAGCTATTGGCCAGACCTAGAGTTTGGTGGTAGGAAATGCCTCTCCCAGAGTGGCAAAGGACCTAACATCAGCCCCTGGTGGACTGCCATGTGCCAAATTTAGAGATCACATCTGGTCCAACAGTGATCTCTGTACTTTGACAGGAATTGCAATCAGGGCAGTTGCTGTCAAATTACAAAAAGTTTGGTTGACGGGCGCTGTTGGTTTTGATGGACAATCACCAACTTTTACAAACTTTTTGTTTTTGAAAACCAAACTCCTAAAGAGGGTGTTTGATATTGAAAAAACAAAAATTTATGATACACATACCCAGGGGGTGTTTTTTCTCTGGAAGTGAGACTCATTATTGTTTTTTTTTTCTATCCCTCACGATCGGGTATTACGTGGTAGTGACAGACAGAAAAAAAGGACATCACACTGCCCAATCTAAATAGAGTGGGTAATGTAATGCTGTTCCTTCGACTCCATCAGGCAACAGAGGGAGCTTAGGTCAATGGAGGCAATCAGTATTCCATTTGTGAAAAGTTGAAGCACTAAATAGGGTAGGAGGGCGGTCTGTTTGGCGGGCAGTGTGCTCTGTCACATTTGCAAAGAAGTACCCTGTCTGCCAAACCCTAAATCACTCTCTGTGTTCCCTACATTCCCAAGGAAAATATGAAACACACCTAACAACATAATTATGTATTATGTCAATTAGTACTTACAATAATTATCCAATTATACCAACAGTGTAACTATACAAATGTAATTATATAAGGATACTAACAAATGTAACTAGAGACTTATGTAAACAAAGTAACTAGGATTCTATACATTGTTTATTTTTATTTTGTTTCTATAGCAAACAGTGCATAACTTCTTCTCGGCACTCTTCAGAGAAACTACAGGAATACATTTGAAGGAGGCAGCTATGGTTCGGTAGAATGTTCGTTTGCCACTAGCATCTCCTTTAAAATAACCGACATTTCTAAGGCAAACAGCGTAGAATACTTTGATCATATCTGATCCTGGCAACCATTTTAGAAGTATGTAACAGTTCATAGTTGTCACTTTCACTGGAAAGAAGATCACATTGGGACTCATTACGAACCTGGCAATCAACTGACCGCCAGGTACGTGGCGGCGGTGGTGCCGCTGTCAGACCATCAGCATCAGCAGGATTAGTCGTCCTGGCAGTCTAGCAGTCATGGCGGTCCTAATCTGCCAGGGCAGTGCTTCCTGGGGATTACAACTTAATTCTCCATGAGCGATTTCATAGCGGAAGCACTGCCATGAAAAGGCTGGCTGAGAACGGGTGCAGGGGACCCCAGGTGGCCCCCTGCATTGCCAATGCACTTGGCATAGGCAGTGCAGGGGCCCCCCTGGCCATCACCCTCACAATGCTAACTGTCTTCTTTGCGAGGGTGCTGGTGAACTTTGTGCACTAGAGCATTGCCGCCGGCTCTATTACGAGCCGGAGGCAATGCTGTAGGCTGTTTCTCATTGGGCCAGCGGGAAATTCGAAATGGGCCGGCGGGGAGGCAGCCACAATGGCAGCAACCTCCCCATCGGAGATTCAGCAGACAGGTTTTTCCCATCTGCAGAAATCGTAATGAGGCCCATTGTGTCCTCCCTCTAGATCAGACAAGTTGAACAACATAGGGACTCAGAGCATGTTTTTTCAGTTTTAGTGTACTGATGGTGCAGCAGATAATCAGAGTGTTTTTGTTTACAGAATCAGTGACACTGACAGTGGAATGTCTGTCTCCTCTGCTCTTAAACTTTCATTCTGGGAACCCCTATGCTCTGTTAAAGCAGAGAGGAGTGGGCGTTTTAATCAGGCAACTATGTTAACAGTGTAAACATGCAACTGACAAAGGGGCCTATGTCGACCAGGCCAGCGGTGATCTGTGCGTTTTCATTGGAACTGATGTCATGAAGCACCACTATGAATTTTTCTCCCAAAAGATGGTGGTAATTTGTCTTTTTTCCGTAAGGTAACACCAAGTTTTTCCTGGCGATGATGTGCAGACAAAAACTGCCCTCTCTAAGTAGAGCCGATGATCTAATATCCTTACTCCAACAAGCCATACTCAGCCCACAGAGGAAAACTTTCCATAGGCAGGCCCAGCAAGGGCACTGCCATCGAAAAGATCACAGTCCACCCAACTCATAATCGAGTGAGTGCATCAAGGGATTTATGGACAGGGTATTCTGCAGTGTCCTCCAAACTCTAAATCTGTCCCTAAATATTTATACTACGGTGTAATTTGCTGCTTTGAAATTATGCTAACTATATAACTATATTAAAAATGTAACAACAATTTTGTAAATATTTAATTACACTTGTTACAGAACTATATTGTGTAATCATTCAATGCAGCTATACTTTTTTAAGCTATACTAACAACACTGCCTTAAAGCTGGATTGACTTCTTAGAAGAATTTTTGACTGTATTCCTCAATCAAAGTGGAAAATTTAAGACAATACCAGAAGCCTCTATGTTTCCCATTATGCATCCAGGCTTGAATTCTGTAGTATCGGTCTATATAATTAGCCGTATAAATGTGCAAGATAAAACCTTTCTACAGCTGAAGTGTTTTTACACACCTCCAACAAGTAAGAATCAGAGAACATCCCATTAACGTTTCCCTCTGCCTGGGGATCCACAGATGACCACAGATTTATTTTGTCTTATCTCTATGGATGCAGAAGCTTCATAACTTCAGGTGATTAATTTATGCTTGAATGACCCCATAATCTGCAGCCCGCACAAATATTTCCCAGGGTCGTCCGCACACAAAAATGGCAAGACAGAAGGAATGCTAAGTCTTCGGTCATTTATTTTAAATTAGATACATGGACAGTTATGCCCAGGGAATCATGCAAATACGAATCCCATATACCTGCTGTATTTACAATTTGAATATTGAACTGGGGTGACGCTTTTTTCTTGACATCCATTCTTCAATTTCATTTGCAAACAAGCACCAGATTCCACATCTGATCCTCTGGGAAATTTGTTTATCTCAGACACATTTTCAGAAATTGCTTAGGTCTATGGCGAGTTGTCTGGAAAGTCACTGTGTCTCAAAGAAAGCTGATCTTTCTCAAAGTCCCCCTTCTTGTAGCTCAATACTTTATCTGATTGGCATCAGGTGCCTCAAAGATGTTCGGACCCTCAAGCTCCTGGCAATAGCCAAATCGTAAACTTGGGATGTTAGAGATTGTCTTTCCCAGTCGATTAGATCAGCCCAAGTTTCCGCAAATAATTTACAGATTAAAAGGGGCTGATCTAACAGTCAGGATTAATTAAATTCAACAATCTGAATACTCCATTAAATAATGGGGATGACATGTATACAACATGGCGTCACTTTGTGGCATCAATGTGCATGTAATAAAAGTGGTATAAATATTAAGAAAAGTTACAAAGTCTCTCATGACAAAATGGGTGAAATGTAGCACATATTTTATTTAGAAGAAGAGGCCCTGGTGCCAACCAGCTTGAAGCATGATCAAACATATTACTTTTGGAAACTCAGCTTGTGACAGCGGGAAACTGCCCCACATAGGAAAATATTTTAATTAAACAAAAAGCAGCGAACAGCAGATGTGATTTAAATATAAGCAGACGATCCCAGGTGGGTTAGATTTGGGATCCAGGGACGTGAAGAAAGTGTACAATAGAATTTGTGGTATGAAGTGTTTGCCATATACAGGAAACCAAGGAAAGATGATCATTACAGCAGATTGCACTAGGAGATGAAGATCCATAAAGAATTAGGCTTTCCCCCAAATTTCACTGACTAACCCCCGCCAGGTTGGCTGTTCAGAGACCACACACTGTTCAGGTAACTTTAAAAATCCCCATAAACCAGTGCACCTTTTTTGTGGGGGCTCAAGGACCCCAACAGTTGCCACCCCGGATAGATTCCAATGACAGTGTTTCATTACCACCCATGTGTGCATATCTGTGCGTGTAAGCACTATAAACAAGCAATAATACCAGAGCATAGCCCTACTAATGAGAAGTCTCCTTTAGCTGTGAGGAGCACTGCTCTGCCCTTCCATCTTGAAGGTGAGTCCAGAGCAGCCTTTCTCCCTGCCCGTAACTAATGGGGCAATAGATACTTCACAAACTGATGCAAAACAGCCAGGTCCCTTTCTTCCATGGTTCCTGAGGTGCGGGAAACCTAACTTAGGGGCATATTTATACTCTGTTTGCGCCGAATGTGCGTCAAACATTTTGACGCACATTCGGCACAAACCATGCACCATATTTATACAATGATGCCCGAGCCCGCGAACGCCAAAAGTCCGCCATGTGCGTCATTTTCTGGATGCCGGAAACCGCCTTGCGTTAATGACATGCAAGGTAGGCGTTCCCATCCAAAAAATGACTTTAAGACCTGTGCACCTTATTTATACTCCTGCGGCATTTTTACGCCCAGGAGGGGGCGGGCCTTAAAAAACATCGCACTGCCTGATGTGCACCGTTTTTTAATGCCTGGGTGAGGGCAGGCGTTAAGGGACATGTGAGCCCACTTCCATGGTCTCTGACCATGAAAGCAGTCCACAGATGCCCTCTCTCCTGCCCCCAGGGACACCCCCTGCCACCCACACCCACCCCTGGAGGACAGCCATGGATGGGGGGACCCATCCCAGGTAGGTATAGGTAAGTTGGTGTAAGTATAATTTTTTTATTTCTTTATAGTGGCGCAGAAGTCCCCTGGGCATGGCCATTGGGCAAGGGGGCATGACTCCTGTCTTTGCTAAGACAGGAGTCATTGCAATGGGGACTGTGCGTCAAAAAATGGCGCAAGTCTGGTTTGAGCCATGATTTTTTACTCAAACCTGACTTGCACCATTTTTTGATGCACAACCCGCATTTTTCCCTACGCCGGCGCTGCCTGGTTTGAGTCTTTTTTTTTTACTCTGACCAGCCCGCAGCACCGGCTAACGTCAATCCTTAAATAGGGCGCCCGCCTGGCGCGTAGAAATGGCGTTAGCCGGCAGTCAATTTTTTTACGCAAACCAGCGCTAGCGCTGGTTTGCGTCAAAAAGTATAAATATGGGCCTTAGAGCGCAAGAACACCAGAAGCACAAGAGGGCTGTCTGCTTCTCACTCTTTCCAATGCCTCAGGAAATGTGGAAGTCTTATAGAAATATCAAGGGGGAAGACAATGCAATCCCCTTTTTTCTCCACGGTTGGTCTACAATACATTTTATTGTTGTTTGCTTTGCGTGCAGAACTGGGTGCTAAAGATGCTCTCAGAATCGATCAGGTCAAACTTCTGCCCAATCAAGTATCTGTGCAGGTGTATGGGTCGTCCATTGCCAGGGGCAGTAGGACAACCTTGTTCTGACAGTGTGATGCAACACTTTCTCAAGTGTACAAATTTCATCAAAGTAGGCAACTCAAACTGCCCGCCCTATTAACTGAACCTGGACTGGTTAACTGGGATGCTGGGAAAACTCCAGCAGTGATGGTGGGCAGAGAACACTGCAAATAGGCAGTGCTGACTAAGAGCATCAACCGTGAAAGTAGCCCAGAGGAAACGGGCACACCGTGTTTCTAATATTTCATCATTTTATCTATGGAGCTGCTTCTAAATCACATGGCTTCTTTGAAAATACATTTGTAAAATTGAGCTATAAAGTGAGTCGGTTTGGCTGCTTTTTTAAGAACCCCCCAAATAGTGGCGAGGAAGGCTTAAGCTTAGTCGAGGCATGGGGGCCAGTAACAAAACATATTCCAAGACCACTTTTAAGCTCACACTCTAGCTTTCTCCCCTTACTTGTCTCTCTAATATGTGTAGGGAAAGTACCGTCATTGCCCTTTCACTATCCTCACATGTCACAAGGCGAACTTTGTACACCCAGTTCACTCAGTAGTGCCAAAGACTAAAAACATATATATTCGCTGAAGATCAAACCTAACAGTTAGCAAAAGTGACCCATGATTGATCCGAATCTAACCCACAGTGAAGAATGCAAATGTGCATGGGTAGTTTACGGTATGATTGTAATGCAAGCAACAAAAATAATTATTACTGTACAAGGTGAGAACTTTATACTGTATGGGCAAGAACTTGGATGGTGTGTGGAAACTAAATATGAATTTAGTGGGCTAAGGGAAAAAAACATAATTTTTTAATTTATTTCCTGATTTTGGACATTTGGCCATAACATTTCAACCATATTTTTCCATTTTTAGATATTGCGGGTGCTTTGATAAGGTTATGAGATACTGCTTTGGTTACTTTACAGATGTGTAGCACCACAGTACCCGATTGGACAAACAGATTTTGAAAAGTTTATACCAAATGCGAAGGGACGAGGTACAAAATTTCGAAATATTTCCCTCACAAAGGGGTATTAAATAGAATACGATCACAGATGGTACTAACAAATATTTTGACTATTCCAATCAATTATGGGTTCATGCATTCTTACCCCATTTTGGTGATATATTCAGCACTAACCTGCATGATAATAATTGATACATGTCTATCATTTGCATGATAACTGAAACTAAATTAATTTCCCTCGAAGATGAATATTAGAGATATCATTGGGTTAGATTTAATAGGCTGGTTTCCACATTTACTTAGGGTACACAGATTGGTTTTGACGTTTGGAATATTTTGGTATAATGGTTCGATGTTTACACAATCCATAGTTTTTAGATTTTTGACACGCTTGTGGTGATTTTTATGAAACCTGGTTTAATAGCATGCTTTTTAGGCAATGATTGGTATTTGAATAGGACATTAAGTTGCAGTAAGTACCTTCATAATTTATTTTGTCAGCCTTGAGAAAGTCCCTTTAGGGACGAAACACGTGTCGGCTGAATTTGGTTCGGATTCTGCAGCGAATTGTTTCACATTGGACACTAAGAAACTGCATTGCTTCAAGTCAACATATGGGACAATGTACACCCTTGTCACGGACTATTTGGACTTGGGTGTCTTTTGACTTTTAAGTCTCTGGAGTTCAATGATATGGACTTTACAGACGAGTTGTGTCAAACTTGTGACATTTATTTCTTTAATTTTCTGTTGTCATTTTTGATTATTAGTTTTATTTGTATAGATGTGTTTCTGTTTGTATTAAATGTGAATTTCAAATAGTGTAGCCAATATGTAGAATTTATTATGTATTTGAACTGTACCATGGTTGTCTATTGAAGTCTAAATAGAATCAAAGAACTCAGGGTTTCAATTATTATTGGAAGTAAATCAATAATAGTGTGCTCCATTCTTCCTTTTGATTATGGTTTTGCATCTTGGTTACAGGTCAATTGATAGTGCTTCGTGTGATGCCAAAGGGGAACAAGTGCATTTGATGTCACTTCCCTTTATTAGTAAGGCTTCTTTTTATATGGACACAAGGAGACACCAAACCCATGCAATGGTAATATGAGAAATACCAGGTCTTAATACACTGTGTGCACCCACAGTGTTAATCAACACCTGGGCATACAAGGTAGAGAAAGCCATGCCCTCAGTACAGATCTTGTGGATTCAAAGCAACTCATGTATATTTGCATTGGTATTTACTTCGTGCAAAGTGAGCTAGGAAGCAACAGAGCACTGCAAATTACGCAGGGTGCTGGGAGGTAATACAAGATCATGTACCTCAAGTAGGGGTTACACAAAAACATTTACGTTTGACTTTTTTAATCTCAAAGACGTTAAGCGATTTGCCCAAAATCACATACATTTGTGTCAAAACCCGAGGTCTGGGTATTATGCAATATACACAAAACCTGGACTCTTACTATTTTAGCAACTGGAAAACAAAGCATAACACAGTAGGGTAAGGGTGCTCTCAGGCAACAACAATCATGAAACAAATGGTCGGTCATATTCTTAACATATTAATTGGTCTATTTAGGCAAACAATGGGGCGCCATCAGAAAGTAGAGACGGCTTCTAAAGTCCAAACAAAAAGAATGAACCAGGACCCACATTGACAGGAGGTAAAATCTATGTAACGCCTATGACAAAATAAACCACAGCAAAGAATGTGCTTGGAGTCATTCTTGTGCGTGGGATAGGCTATGTGGTAGTAATAGTGGAGGGGTTACCTCTGACAATCTTACAAGGCCAGAGTGCCCCTCCGACAAGAGGCTATCTCATGACACTTAAGAGGCATGGGGAAGGTTCACTTATGTGTTTTTTCTCTGTGTTCATTTTTTCCATGTTTAGGTTGAGCTCACAAGTGCTTTGACCTGTTGTAAGTATTGTGGGCTTTTAACCACGCCCATCACTTTCATTCGTTCCGGGGCTTGCCTTTAAAAAAGCACTAGATGTCATTGGTAAATGGTTTATGTTTGTCCCGCCTTGAGGCTGTTTTTGTCACACCTTGCAAACAACCCCTGTTACATGGATTATTGCATGATTGCCGATATACTTCAGCGTGGGTGAACTATTTTTATTCTTTTGTCTCTCTCCTTCGTGCTGCATGGTGGCCATGACACTCACAGTGCGAACAGACACAACTGCTTGAACTCGATCAGCAGTATTGGAGTGCTGGTCGCATTGTTCACAGTTACCCAATCAGAGTAATTTCTTGTGGCTCTTCCCTTAAAACACTTGAAATTTGTAAATGCTATACGTAAAAAAGAAATCCTCAAAGCAAAAGTGGCTTTCCCGGCACAGTGGGAGAGCCGATACTACAATATTCACTGCACTTGGGAAACTTGCCCCATAATGCTTTGCAGCACATTACTTTTACAAAGTGTTTTTGCTCATAACTCAGCCTGTGATGGTACGGGGACAATTGGACCACCACCAAAACGTTCAGCACAACACACTCTTTGTCCAGGCCATCTCTGAGTCCCCACATTAGGTTAGTGCAGACCCCAAAATAATAATCTCTCCCACCATTGAGTTTCTTTTTTAAGCGCTCGCATGGTTGGAACTTTTGTTTTATAACTGGGGATAGCTTGTGTTTTAAGGGCCTTGTTTGTAATGTCAGTGCTAAAGGCCTGCTACCCCTGAAAATGTGTAAAGAACTACGCCCTCTAGGGCCTAAATATATGGTTACACTGCATTATTTATTTCTATTTTCTAACTATGTAGTTACATGACCATGTTACTTACAAATGCTTTTTTCATTGTGGTGTCCTCCTGGGGCTACTAGTATATTTGTAGCATGGAAACTTGCTCCATATTCCTTTGCAGGGCATTACTTTTGCAAAACATTTTTCTCAAAGCACAGCCTGTGGGGGTCCTTGGACAATGGGACCCCCTTCAGAACACTGACCACAATGTGTTCTTTCTGTCTACATCATTTCTGTGTCCCCACATAATGTCAGTGGGGACTCCAAAATAATAACCCCCACCACCAATTGTTGTGTAGCTATTTTAGTCAATGTTTCAATGGCATGAAAGAGGTCTTTCTTAGCGGCAGCGAATGCGAGACTTCTGTGAGACATTTGATGGTTTGTAAACAGCTGTCCTTGCACGGGCATGTAATGGCTCTGCGGTGAATTTAGCTTATTATCTGAAGAGAGTCCTGGTATCCATAATTAGACCTGCATTCCAGGTGCTCTCCAATGGCAGCCATGTGCTCCTTAACAGTGAGAGCTGTTGTGGAATGCGAGCCGGAAAACCTTATGTCGTTTCCGTCTCCAGAATTGTTACATGTTGCGGGAATGTCCTTTTTCCCCCCGCACAATTCAAGGGAGTAACAGACATCTGGCCCCATATTGCTACTTCTGATGTTAATTTTGACAAGTTGAGCAGACTAAAGTCCTTATTGTTCCTAAAACATGTGGCGCTTACATCAGCCCGCAAGACCTATGCGCTTCAAGTTGTGAGGTCATCAGTGGAGATTCAGTCCCTTTTAAATACTAATTTTCTGAGCCACTTTGGTGAACTGGTGGGACGAATATTCAATGTGTCTAGTACTAGTGGAATTGCCCACTTTTTTAAGGCTGTTGGTTCTGTTTTTGTTAACACCTTCTCCTCTGTATTTGGTGTAATACCTTTAACCATACATTCACTTTTCTGAAGTGTTTTCAGGGGATTCCCAATCACTTTGGCTTTAATTGGTGGCATTCTGCTGTTGCTACTTTTTCTGCGCAATGGCTATCCCTTTACAGCAAGGAGGACTGAAAGCGCTACCGCCAGGGCAACTGTGTCGTGAACACATGATACACCTGTCCTGCAACAGCTGACTGTGACTGGTCTTTGTCATTCTGACCAGTTCTGGATTGTGTGCAGCCGTGTTTCGATGCCTCTGGTGCCTCTTTGAATGTGCACTTGAAATCTGTATTTCTATGCAGCGTTTACTTTCATTGGATGCTGATCTGTTGATATTGCCGCTGAGGGCTCATCATCAGACATTCGCGTTGAGGGTGCGCTTGCTACGGGAAGCAGCGTATGAGCTGCCCTTTGTGGATTCAGCGATTCTTAAATCTACAGTGGGCATGACACGGAATGCTGCTGCCTCTGCTGGAGTTTAGGCTCTGGAACACGAGTGCTTTGTGGTCACCCCTGGACATGACTTGGATATTTTATCACCTGCCGAAGTTGACTGTTTCCTGGCTTCCATTTTCCTAGATAGGATTGGCGATGTCCAAAATGACTTTGACTTTTTAAATTTGGTTCCACATGCCTCGCAGTGATCTTTGAAATTGTCCTTTCCTATGGCTTGTTGTAATTAATACCTTAGTTGCTTAAATTTATGGTTTATGCCTCATTTTCGAATTAGCTGTGAACCACCTTTGACCGGCAAGGGGAGGGTGTTGTGTAGCTATTTTAGCCATGTTCTGAACATGTTGTTTTAGCTAACTAGGCCTGCAGCCGTGCACTTTAACCCATTTACATTTTATTCAGAATTGCTTTATTTTTCTAACAATATCTTCATTTGACGTTCTGTTTTATTTCTCTCTATGTTCTTGTTCTTTCACCTAGGAAAGCATTGTGTTCTTGAGTAGGACATATAGTTCACTTTGTGCTTCTCCAAGGCTACAGTCAAATAGGGTTCCTGACAAACATGGTATGCTGTGTCTCCAGCATTCACAGAAAAACACACACTCATATGTGGGGACCATTTCTTAGAATGTCAGCTATTTTACTATAAAACACCCCAGGTCCCAAACACGTTAGAGGAGGTTCCAGCCAAATGACCAACGCTGTATGCTGATTGCTGCAAGCTTCCCTACAGCTATCTGCTTAGACGACCGAGCCCTGATCCAGATGGGGATGGTGTCTTTTTAGGCTTCAGACCCTTTCTTCAGGTATGATGTTCTCCCAATGGGGAAATCCAAAGGGCAGATTAATCTTAGTATGCTATGCTCTTACTTAGCGTAGGTGAGGGGCTATAGATCCACTCCCCTGTTTAGACAGCATGGTAGGACTGTTTTTCTGTTTTACATTTTTGGTCACATGCCTGCTCATATGGTCTTTTATTATTCTCGTCATTGCTATTCATATGCTTTTATCTAAGATGCAGATATTTAATAAACGCTTGTTTAAATATATTCTGCCTCTGCTGTCTTTGCATGAGTGAGATCTTGGTAACTGAGAGAATGGGATACAAACTGATGTACCACGATTCCCTGGGGAGTCTATCTTAACATGAGCTTGGTTGCCACAATCATCTTGGCTAGAGATGGGGTGCTGCTAGTTAGACGGAAACCCTGGATTAGGCTGACAGGCATCACCTGGTGTGGAATTGTACTCAATACCCACAACGCAAGTGATCCTTCCACCCAGATCCTGTAGCCTCATTACCCTAATGAGAGCCTACGTGACACAATCATTATCTTCTTAAGATCTCTCATGGTTGAAACTTTTGTTTTAAAGCTAGGAGTGTTATATTTTATGGATCTTGTTTGTAATATCATTGTAATAGGCCTGCTAGCCTTAGAAATGTGTAATATACTATGCTTTCTAGGGGCTATATATGGTTACTTTGTATTACTTTCCAACATTCTTTTCTCATGTGATTATGCTCTTTAAGGGCTGACTGTATGGTCACATAACCATGTTTCTTCTAAATGCTGTTTATATTGTGGTGTTCTTCAGGGGCTTTTCTGAGCATTGCTGTCAACATACTACAATATTTGCGGCATGAAAACCTGCCCCATACTGCTTTGCAGGGCATTACTTTTACAGAAAATTTTTGCTCATATCTCAGCCTGTGGTGGTGCTAGGACAATGGGTCCACCTTCAAAAAGCTCTTTCTGTCTACATCATCTCTGGATCCCCACACTAGGTAAGTGGGGACCCCAAAATAAAGCTTTCTCATAGCTAGAACTTTTGTTTTACAGCTGGGGAAGTTGTGTTTTAAAGGTCTTGTTTGTAATATTATTGCAGTAGGCCTTCTAGCCCTGAAAGCTCCCTCCCGAGGCTAATTATATGGTTACGCTGCATTACTTTCTTCTGTTTTTTTTTCATAGGTTATGCCCTACAGGGGCTAACATTATGATTACATGACCATCTTTCTTACAAATAATATTTTTGTTATGATGTCCTCTAGGGCCTGTTATGAGCATTACAGTCTAATACAAAATGTTTATTACTAATAAAGGTTTATATGGTAACTGTATATGTTTTAATAATCTCTCCTTATTACATTATGACCATAATTCAGGCCAACTTAACATTCTTATTACACTATGACTGTTTGAACACTCTTGATATGTTTGGGTGACCCTTCTTGTTTATTTCTCCTCTGTGGCTGTCTTTTGTCATTTGTAGCCAGCCAGCAACTCTGATGGTGGGGTGATGAAAGTGGTATTCTATTGGAATTAGCATGGCAGATTTAAATTAAGGTGCTAAATAGCAGCATTTTCATTTTTTGCTGCAGCTAGAGGAAGACGGTAAATGGAAGTGCCTTAGTTATATGCAGGGCCATTGGAATATATGCCAGGAAAAGACAAAATTATGAGGCAGGGTTGACCAATTTATGTGGCAAGAAAAGTCCAGTTATGAATTTACAATGCCAATAGCTCTAACTCAACAAATGCAAGACCTATTGCATTGCAAATGCTTGTTTACAGTTGTCATTCTTTTGACATAGACTTTACTTTGTCTGAACTACCTGCAGATGTTTGTTATTTAGAGTCATGACAAAATCAAGTTTTAATTTTCTCTTCCTGGTCATTTTATTTGTCCTTAGTTATGCATTTGTGTTAAAGATAAGCTACTCAATCATCGACATTCAGCATCTTCATAAAGAAAGAAATTTAGTGGTCAACTTAACTTACAAAGCAAGGAAACCACATCATAGCGCTGCAGAAGGGTGCTGCCTGGTTGCAACCATACCAAGATTGACAATGTGCAAAATAACATTTTTATTGGGCAATTTTGTAAATGTGTCATCTTTGCAACGTCATACAGTTATAAACTGTCAATTTAATAAAATTTCATCACACATGAATTTTCATAAAAAAGATATGTTTTTTGCAGGAGATTTGTTTTCATTAAAATTTTATTGTGGTACGTTTTGCTGCTTTTTTCCTCCTCTAAACATAAGTTTTTTGCAGGAATTTGCATTCACTGCCAACCAAGGTCTCCACTCTCACTCTTCTCTATCTTGATCCCATTAAGCTCCTCTTTCCTTTTCTAACCAACCACCCACTTTGGTTGTCATCGACTCGCTGAGATTTCCAAACAAGAACTCGTGATAGCCGCCAGCCCCAAGCCATGAGTGCAGCACTTCAAATGGCTGTTCAATGCCATAGTGGGGCCAACTAATCTAATGCAAATAGAAAGCATTTTCACACTGACACAGAAATTGAAATCTCAACTCTTAAACATCGAAGTGCCATAGGTGATCTAGGGAATGACTTGAAAATCACCAGAAAGTGGTTAGCTCTACACAGAATCCTACATCAGGGACTATGCACGCTTAAGGCCATATGCAGTCTCTTACATTATTGGGTGCCTCATTACAAAAGAGGGGTGACCTTAAACTTCTCTGTAACTTTTTACAAGTCCCAGAGCACTCAGGGGTTACTGGGCTCAAACTGTGATAACCAGAGCCTTTTACCACAGGTGTCCTGTGGTATAAACTTACCATGGAACCCAAAACTGTTAACCAAGTACCTTTCTTTAGCAGTTTACCTTGAGAGTATCAGAGTCCAGTGGATCCTGCTGGTGCAGTGCCCCCCCAAGGGCAGATCGTGTTGTCTCTGCCCTGACCCAGTCAACATGGCTGTGATCTGTGACAAATGTGCACTGATTCAGATAAGCAGTGAGGCAATTCCAGGTGTAAGGAGATGACAGTGTGGCTGCATTGTTTACTGTCAATAGATCTTGCTGCTAAGGTTCTTTCTTGGGCCTAATAATAAACTCACCTTGGTTCATAAAGGTGAGCATGTAGTGTTGGTTGAAGTCCATTCTAAGAGTAAGGGATACGTCCTCTTTATCACAGCACCTGTTTCAGTACTCTGCTTCTTCAGCTGAGACCACGGCATGCAATCAGAATTCTTCAGTGACCTGATACTTCTAAGCACTTGGTTGCTTGAGCTGAGCTCACATGCAGTTCAGTTCCCCAGCACCTTACATATATGGGCACACTGACTTCCCGTTGCACTGCTGGGACACCTCCAGGTCTTCTAGGCCTCACCCAATGGCAGAGTTGTGCAGGTCCTACCATGTATCATAGCAGATGGTTTCTGTGCACCGCCTCCACTCCTTTGAAGTTCCTCCTTTCCTGTGCTGCATCTTCCTTATGTATGGGCACCTCCAATGACCATGCTGACCAGCCAGTGAAGGGTGTCATTCAAAGAAGGGTCAAAACAGTCTGTCCTGGTAGGACGTTGCCAGTAAATACCACAACCCTTGAGCACAGAAAGTTTCTCCGTTGCCACTGAATTCTGGTGGAAAACTTGTAGCACACTGTCTAGAAGGTTCTTTCCCATCTTAATTCTAAAGTTTTATACAGCGCTTGTGTATTTCAATAGTCAGCTTTAGGCAATTATTGCCTTTTGCTTACTCTTCACAGACTGGTCCAGCCAAGGTATTTGTCTTCCGGTATCAACAGGTGAGTGAGACAGAGTTGAGATTCTCTTTTCAGGAGAGGCCCAAAACAAGTGAACCTAAGAGAGAGAGAGGCTGTTCCGTTTAACCACCCCTTAATCTGCGACTGGTAGCTTTTCTAGTAAATAATATAGCAAGAAGGGGCAGTCGAAAGTCCTTAAGCATAATGAAAACTTCTGTCTCGTCTCCTCCACACTCAAAGTCTGGCCTGCTTCCAAAGGAAATCTGGGATGTCCTGGAGGAGCCTTGTAGTTCACATTGATCTACAGGGTTGTCTCCACCCTTTTTCTTAGATATCACTTTGATGTAGGGAAACAATCACAGCCAGATGTAACACACATGCCCCCACGCATACCACATATCATCCATGTACCACATGGATGGGGCAGAAGAGATGCTTATAGGAAATTGACTTGTTGCTGCCTCTTCTGTCGGATCGCTTTAGGTTGGTGAACTGATAGTAGCCATGCTTGGTAAGGAAAGTGCACATGAAATGTCCCTCTAGACTACAGCGCCCTACTTTTAGTCAGGATCTAACCACACTGAAGTTGCTTTCAGCACACACATGTGATTGTCCTTTGTGTTGAGGCAAGGATCAACTACCTAAACAGCTTGCTATGACAAGCAAGTAGCAGAGAAGCATGCTCTCCAGAGCCATGCAGGGGACCTTTAGCTGTCTCAAAAAAACTACTCTAGCAGCAGGATATGTCCACGCCCTGGACTCCATTTGATATGCCACCGTGGCCTCTTTTGTTTCACAATGGGTGTCTACTTTGCTGTCAACACAAACTCTAAACCCTTAATTTGAAATTCCATTGGTGTTTTGATATAGGTCAATCCTCTTGAAAGTGGCTTCCAGCAAATGAAGGGAGTGTGCATGGAAGCTCCTGCAACTTCACAAATGTGACATAGGAAAAATTGCTGTGAACTGGCCCAAGACACAAATCAAATTGTTGTATGTCACAAATTATGTAGCTGATGTTGAAGAAGACAAAACTGTACTCGCAACCCAAGCCCCCTCCCACTCATTTAGGTACCTTATATGACTCATTACTAGGGTAATTTAAAAACTTCATGGAGGAATCATGGGATTTCTCAAAATTGTGTGTGGACACATTTTAAATTGGAAAGAATGTGTGGTATAAATGCTTTTGTTTTCACAATTTTAAAAAGTCAAACACAACCTATTTTGTTTTGGTGAAACTTGGAAAACAGGGCCTAATTTACTGTTTGGATTATGAGCTACGCCGGTACAAATGTGACAGATATCTCATCCGCCATGTTACAAGTGCATTATATCTTATGGCACTTGTAATAAGGCAGACAAGATATCCATTATGTGTGTGACAGCGCAACCTGTCCGCCAAACTCTAAATCATGCCCAAAATTCAGGTAGCAGAATAGGCCCTTAGGAAGGAGGACAAGTTGAAGCGTACATCAATGGGAAACTCAGTATCGTTGCTACCTAATCTTTCTTCCTTCTGCTGAAACTGGAGCTTTGTTCACTTGCAGACCTGAGTGATCTGCAAAATCCACTAACAGACCACAAAACCTATATTGAGGGTGCAGTTGAAGCAAAGGATAGGCATTGCACTCTTTGCTACAAAACTATTAATAAAACTTTCGACACAGGTCACTGTGATCTTCATTGAACTGACGTTGCAGCATTTGTGGCACTTTCTACATTTGCAGCTGGAAAGATCAGTGTTTTGGATCCAGTGCAAATATTTTTGTTAATTCAAAAAAGTGATACACAGTTGTGTTCCAATTCTTATGTATTATGTGGCAAAAATAATTGGGCTTTCCTTCACCATCACAATCAGAAGGTTGAACATTTTAGGTGTCCTTTCTATTGATTTTAGCAACCTTAAAAATCTAGCAAACTCGATTTTCACTATTTGTTGGCTGCTACGTAGTGTAGGAAGTAATCACTTCAGGAAAAGGAATTCATGAGTTAGCCCCACAGTGATCTATCCATGTCACACTGTGCAGTATAGATTACACACATGGGTCCCGATGTACGACACCATTATGCAGTTGCAAAAGGCAAATGTCGCCTTTTGCGACCACATAATGGCCTTTCCCAATGTACTATCTCTATTTTACGAGCCAGCATGCAAATCCCCTCCTAGTTTTGAGTCGCAGGGGGATGGATAATTGTTTTGTGACCACAATTGGGGTCGCAAAACAATCGTAGTTACCACCAATTTCAAATTGGTGGTAACCCATTCCGAAACACAAAGAGGTCCCCACAGTACCCCTTCCCCTTTGTGAATGGATGTGAAAATATTTTTTCAGAGCAGGCAGTGGTCCAAAAGACCACTGTCTGCCCTGAAAAAATGAAAAATGATACTGATATGTTTCATATATATTTTTTTTAATGCATCCCGTTTTCCTTTAAGTAAAACGGGCTGCATTAAAAAAAAACTGCTTTATTTAAAAGGCGTTCACAGACATGGTTGTCTGCTTCTCCAGTAGGCCACCATCCCTGTGAGTGCGGCCATTACCAATGGGATCGCAAATTGCGACCTAACTCATGAATAATAATGAGGTTGGTCCTTTGCGACTCCATTGGGAATCACAAACAGTGTGAAATACACTGTTGTACATTTGGTATTGCGACTCGCAGATGAGTCTCTTATTGCGAGTCGCAAAACTCAGGGTCATACATTTGGCCCATGATGTGTTATGCTAAGCTATGCCATTCTCCTTGATGGATTTGGTCGTCCATGTCTGTATGCTCATAGGTCTCCCTAGACTCAATGTGCCGTCTGGTTCAGATACGGTTTCACCCTTTAAGACTTTTGTACTATTAATAAGTAGATTGATATTTCATTCTCATCCTAACGTGGTTCCTGGCAGAACATTCTTCCGCTGTCTCTGTTGTGTAGTTTTCCTATGGCTCCACTGCCCAGATAGTAAAAAGCACACCTGCATTCTTGGTGCCTCTAAACAGATTCTATAGATTTTCAATCCACTTTCTCCTTATGTATTCTGGTTTTAGTGCCAATGTCCATTTTGGCCACATACTTTTGCATGCAATAAAATTGGTAAGGACCCGCTGGAAGAACATTCAATAAATATAACTGAATCAAATTTGTGAATCTTCTGCTGCTAACAAAGAGGCACGGTGGACAACTCATGCCTTTATCCAAACGTCTGCAGTGAACACACACCAAACACACGGACAGACGGGAGAGTCACCCTCGTGGAACCTGCTCCGTATGGATAAGAATCGTGTTGCCATGGCATCTATTAGACCCCATATCATACGTCAGAAGAAAATTGATGGTGACACATGACCTGCTATGACAACTGCATGATCTGTGACAAAAGAATTCCCTGTAAGTGCTTCTGAACCCTTGCCAGTGAGGAAACAACCTTGCTGTCATTACGTAGAAGGCAATGCGGCAAAGATCGTTTGACTTCATAACCGCTTCACACAACACACAGCTTACTTTCCCCAGAGCGTGCATCTGTTGCCTTAGCAACTTGCGCGAGTTCCCTCATCACGTTGCGTGGATAACTTTGAAGCGCCTGTCAGTTTAGAAAACAACAATCAACGCTTTCATGAAATGCTTATCAAATGCGCGATGAACCTCAAGAGAATGCACAAATCTTTATCCACATCACTGCTGCCATGTAGAGTGTTCTCGCTGCAAAGATTTCCCAGCTAAACAACAGCAGAGACACCGGAACAGAAGAAAACCTGTACTCTTTCAAAGCAGTTTGCATTTAACGTTGTTTGTCAATCCCTTTGACTCCCACCTTTCTCTAACAAGGCATGTCAAGAAATCTTTACTGCATCAACAAGAATATAGCTAACCTTTTCAATGAGGTGAACTAAATATTAACACAATCCCTATGCCCTTAGTTTCAATTGTATTTCAGCAGACAAATGCACTTTGTGACCTTCTACAGTCACCTCCAATTTAACGCCATTTAAAAGATGGTATAATAATAAATTATATATGCCAATTTGCGTGGGGGCTTTGTGGTCTTTTGTGATTATATTGTCAGCTGCATATCATGGAGATCTGGGTTCTGTCTGGGGCCAAAATGTGTGACACTGGCCAGATCCTGTATCTTGCCTGCCCTCACTTTGATTACCTTCTAAAATAGGACACACTTTGAAAAATATACATTCCATTATTAAGTACTATCTGTAAAAGAGTGAACTTTTAGCCAGAGGTTTCCTTGCTTTTTAATGCTGCGACTAGCCCATTCCACTGATAGTTGGTTTTTCGATCTCAAAAGGATAGAAGGATGAAAAGACAAGACTAGATCTGGGACTTAGAAGCTGAACAAAAGAAGACAAGACTCCTGCCTCTGGGAAAAGGTCCACACAAGCATCCTGCGTGCCCTGGAAGGACCTCAGAGGTTGGCAAAGTAAACTCTTGTGCTCCAGGGTACTCAAATGGGACCAGCCGTTCATGCTCTGCAATACACTTTCAGGTAATCAGATTGATTGACTTATTGAATTTACAGCAGTCTAAATTGGGCAGCCTTATTTTTCCTACGTAGTTCAAGTCTTCCTTGGATGTGAACCAGTTGTCCATTACAGCAATATTAGCATCTTGTGGACCAAACAATGTGCTTGATTCCCTGGGTTACATTTTCAGTGCTAGATAGTTATCACACTAATGTCCATTTTCTTCTTAAAACTAGTGCTACCTTGTTTCTAAGATCTTACGAACTTGAAAGATATACCACAGAGAAAAGAAGTGATTTACCAAGGATCAAAAAATGTGGTCAAGAGTGAAGGTCCAGACTAGAACTACTTAAACATGAGACCACTAGCCGGTCCGGCAGTCATATACCATCACAATCCTATAAGGAGCTGTTGATGTGTGGATCAGGTACCCAAAACAAGCTGTGTTGTTGATTTACATGTTTATTTAGCAGTCGCCATGTGAACAGGAAGGTAATTCAACGTTTACAAGAGCATCCTGGTACCAGCACGGGTTCCATGGTTACCAGTGTCACTGGTGACACCTCCCAAAGTTTGTCTTCTAGGTTCACATGCATAGCAGCTTGACCCTGGGCCTGTGACGCAGCTATGTCTTTTTGCCTGCGCTGGTCTCCATGGTCACCATTTTATTTCTTTACGTGGAAGAAGAGCAAGCTTGGTGTTTAATTGCATGGCTATGAAGAGCAGTCAAAGGTACTGTAATACGTTTATTGTTTCTGTTTACCTTAAAAGCCTAGCACTTTATTTTCAGGTATAATAAGATATGTCTTCAAAATAGATAGGTTGCACATTTGGGCCAAGATTTATACTCTGTTTGTGCAGAATTAGCGTCATTTTTTAATGCTAATTCAGCGCAAACTTAACTCCATATTTATATTTTGAAGCTAGACTAGTCTAACGTCAAAATATTGGAGTTAAAGTCATTTTTTCGATGGGTGAACCCACATTGGGCCAATGAGATGCAGGGTGGGTGTTCCCATCCAAAAAATGACCCTAAGGCCCTAGCGCCTTATTTATCCTCCCCTGCAAAAATGGTGCACAGGATGGAGGGAGGCCTAAATAATGGTGCTAAGCCTGCTTAGCGCCATTATTTAACGCCTGGGTCAGGGAAGGCGTTAGGAGACCTGTGGACCCATTTCCATGGTCAAACACTATGGAAAGAGCCAAAGGTGTCCTCCCCAATCCCCAGGAACACCCCCACCCACACCAGGGGGGCACCAGTTTTGCGTCAAAAAGTATAAATATGGGCCTAGGTCCTTTTTTTCGACTGAGTACACCAGAAGACCACAGGGTGTACATGGTTTGAGGAATGGGCATGCAAAGACTCTCAAGTATTTTGCCCAAGTGTAAAATGTGATTTAACCTGGCAACATTTTCTTACTCCTTGCTGTGGAGATGGAAATCATTCACTCCTACATTAAATAAAAGGTGCATACATTGTATTCCCAAATTGTGCCCTCATTGAGAAGAGGCAAGAAAGAATTTCTTGTTGCAGGACTGTGATAAACATCTGTGGCTTCTTGATAGCTTCACATGGATGAGCTGTGATTAAACCTCGTAACTGCGGTACAGTGCGGTAACCGGTTCAAATGACACTGCAATGTCGTTCCACAAAGGCATAACAGAGATTACAGGGAAAGAAAGGTCATGAACAAAATTAACATTTCACAATTTGAAAGAATCTGAGGTCTTTAGGCCCTTACTTGGCTTTCTTTCCTAGGAAAGGCATATTCTGGGAGTGTAGTCTTTGACTGTAGTTCAGCCATGTGAAAGCAAGAATCCAAGGATAATGTTTGTAAAAGGAAAACCCATGACTGGAAACATGGTACACCCTTTGACAATGGGTCATCTGTAAATTCTAATAATAATACATGGGAGCCTACAATCTTTGTGTAAAATCCAGTCTCTACTGTTTTTAAAAGAGATGCAGGTGAGGGCTGCAATAAAGTAGTGATGCAGTGGATCAAGTTCTGATGTAAGGATGTCTGCTACCAGAGCCAGCAGCCACGGTGAAAGGCAGGTCAAGGTAGGGTGACCAGATTTTGAGTAGCAAAAACCGGGACAGGTCAGACATAAAAGAAGGACTAAAGACATTACTCTCACTCACTTTTATATCTGGCCTGTCCCGTCTTTTGTGTAGCTTTGTGAGAGAGAGAGAGAGAGAGAGAGAGTGAGAGTGTGTGTGTAGGTGTGTACACATACACACACACATTTACAAGAGTACATATATAAAATTAGGTATGGCTTGACCTCCCACCCTGCAGCCCCAACCCGCCCCCACCCACTTCTCTCTACTCCCCACTCCCTCTCTCTGCTGGGAGCAGACAGGGGACTGAGTTGACTGACAGTAACAGATAAATTACTTTAATAATTTCATACTTTGTAGGCCTCTTTAACTTATGCTTCCCTAGATGATCTGGCCTTTGTCCCAAAAACCGGGACATTTATTTAATATTAAGAGAGCATCGGGACACCGGTACAGTCCTCTAAAAACCAGAACTGTCCAGGGAAATACGGGACGTCTGGTCACCCCAGGTCAAGGGGTAATTACAACTGTGGTTTAAACAAGGAAAACGGGACCTGCCTTTTCCTTCTTTTTTTAAAAATGAAAAGAGTTCAGCCGAAGGAATATATTTATGGCAACATGTATACTTTTTTCCATGCTATTTGTCATTACTAGGCCTGGGTGGAAAAAAAAATCCGTTTATGGGATTGGCTGCATTTCGGCGACTCTGCATTACTCTTGTAATACAGAGTTCTGGCCAAATTCTGCCATTGTCGTTTAGAGGAAATTTTTCTCCTATGAGACTCCAGAAATGCAAGAGTGATTTATCATCCCCTAGCATGATTTTCAGTCCTTGAGATTTTCTAACACAAGCATTCACAAGCGTGCCCGGTCACGGTTAAAGGCTTGCTTCTTGAGGAGAGCTTCTACTCAAGCAGCAGCAAACTCACCTTGAGTGGCCACACACTCTTGTGCACCTCATGGTGCCATTTTGACTGATTTTTCAGCATGGAATACCCTACTGATGCTAAATTGCAACACAAGCTGCTCGACATGCACATTTCCGCCCCTTGGCAGATCTTCATAGAATCTTGTGGAGTTTTTATATAACTCCGCTAAATTCTGCAGAAAGAAATTTTGCAACTTCTGCCCACCCCTAGTCATTACAGGAAAGATAGAATCTTTGCATGTTTCAACACAGCACACCTGAGAGTTCTATGACCTTTTTAAAGGAACTTAGGGCCAGATGTACTAACATTAGTGTTTGTGAATACCTGGCAGTGAATTTTTGTGATTCGCTATATGATAATTGCAATCACTAATGTACTAAAGTGTGCTTTACACTTTTTGAGATTCCTATTGGGTTGCAAACTGACCTACCTCATTAATATTAATGAAGTAGGTCTTGATATGCAACCCATTGGAAATCACAAACATCACAGGGATGGTGGCCTGCTTGGATCAGCAGACCACCATGTCTGTTACTGCTTTTTAATAAAGCATTTTTTTAAATACAGTCCTTTTTCCTTGAAGGAAAATGGGATGCATTTAAAAAAAATGAAGATTTCTATTCTTTTTTTAAGAGTAGACAGTGGTCTGTGGCAACACTACTTGCTCGTAAAAAAGATTTTTTCAACCATTCTAAAAGGAGAAGGGGTTACTTAGGGACCCCTTCCTATTTGTGAATGGGTTGCCACCAACTTTGAGTTGTTAGTAAAATGTGAATGTTTCTGCGACTGCATTTCAGTTGCAAAACATTTGTACATACTAGTGTGAATGAGTGTTAGGAAGGGATGCCCTAACCACGCCTCTTCCAAATACTGATTTGCAAAGCCCTCAGTCTTTGTTCCTCTATATAGTCATGGAACTACTGTGAGACTTGCAATATTATTTTAGTGGTAGACACAGGGTAATTTAGTTATCTGTACATATATGAGGGGGTTCTTCATTGTGCTGGTTTAATTCAAGACTTACAAAACTATGCCTACTGAACCTAATAACTAAATTGTAAATGTACGTTTTTCTTGAACATTTATTTATTGTAATTAAGCACTGGCAATAATTGTATGTTTGCAAATTCTTGCACAATTTCCTTTTTCTGGATTTTGTTTTTGGTCTTGTTTTTTGTCCCTTGTAGTTGTGTTTTTTTGCTTAATTTCCACACGCAGGAAATTGTTTTGTGCTTGAAAGATCTCACAGAAAATGTAGAACTAACGTGTGCGACAGTCAATTGTTTTCTCTGCTGAAACCAGTCTCTTGCCGTTCTCTTGTGTGGCTTTTGCACACAAGGTTTCAGTGCCTAATGTTTTTACATGGCTGAATGTGAACAGAAGCGGCACTCATGTTTTGGAGGCCAGGACTTAGCTTCCATCATGGGTCTTGGACCACAGCAAGAGAAAAGGAAAGGCAGGAAAGGGAGAGAGACAGAGAAGAGAAAGATGGGAAACCAATGAGAAAGGGGGAACACTTGGGTGAAAAAGAACCTGCAGGGATGAGACAGACACTAAGAGTAGGGCAGGAAAAGAAAGCAGATAATTTGGAATGAAGAACAGTCTGCTTTGGTATTTGACAACCATGGCATTCGGCAGCATTTTGAGCCTTTGCACACATTAAGCACTGATGCCCACACTGCAATTGTCATGTGGATGGAGCCCAGATTGGAGTAGGCCTAACACGTAATTTCGAAAACGTTCTACACTTTATGGGAGGTAAACATTTCTCGATTGGCCCACCCCTAGCTCTTATAATGATGCTCAGTAAATTAGCTAATCGTGTCCTTACACTGGTTGATGGATAATATACTTCCTTAAGCAATGATTAGTGAACAGTTAGATTTGTTACCCAGCAGGAAAAATAAAAACACAATTTAAAAGGAAAGGGAACCTTTCAGCATTCAGCTCTGGGAGTCTCCTCCTTTGTTACCCAGCAGGAAAAATAAAAACACAATTTAAAAGGAAAGGGAACCTTTCAGCATTCAGCTCTGGGAGTCTCCTCCTGCATCTCGACACCTGATGAGGGCACCTCTTTAAAGTCCGTGTTGACTCAAATTAAGCTCATGCCGCGTTGAGTGCAACACTATTAAAATCGGGAGCGCGTGCTCCTCCGGGGATTCTCTCAGCACTCACCTTTAATTCAGGTTCATTTCATTCAATTGAAGCCACCTCGAACTGTACAGCTTGGAAAGAGAGGGGTCGTTAGGAAAGACGTGGATGATGGGAAAGAGGAGGGTGCTGGGAAACAGAGAGGGCAAGGGAGGGATAATGAGAAAGATATCAAAGAAAGCCGTTGAGGGGAGAGAAAGGAGAACAAGCATTGATAAAGCCAATAAACCTCGCCTTTCAAAGGCACCCGACCTTTTACCAGTGCGTTTTCCTGATGCTGTTCGGTATGGCAGAAAAATAAATGTTTGCCTTGCGATACAGATTAGCATCGTCAAAAAAAGTAAAACGTGCAATGATGAATACGTGCACCTGAGACATCATGCATGCACACATATGCATCTTCATGCTACTGGAGCCAGGTCTGATGGCCTATAGGTATTTATGCATGTTTCAGCAAGCAGGCATGCATGTGCGTCATGACAAGGTGGGCATTTTCTCTTGTTTTAATTTACAGATCCAAAACACCCATCTTGAAAAGGTAAGTAAAAAAATATATTTAAAAAGTGCACCAAAGCACGTGTTTTTTAGAAAGGTGCAGCCCAACAGCAGCTGCCAGGCCCGCAAAAAAATGAATGATGGCGCAACAGTGGAGCGGGTATGAGGAAGGGGGGAGGAACCTAAACACCGACGAGAGGCGGGAGCAGCGGGGGAGGGAAGCTAAAGAGGTGACGGTAATGGGCTATTTAAAACAAAAAACAAAAGTAAAAAACACGGTGAAGCGGCATGGGTTGGATGGTGGGACCAGCATTGGAGCTTGGGATGGGGTAGCCCGAAAGAAAGTGCAGGTATTTTGAGGGGAAGCACTACACGGGAGAAAGAGCAAGAAAATACATGCACTTCCGTGGAGTGGTGAGAGCAACAAAAAAAATAGACCCATGGTGTGGTTAACAAAAAAAGCTATGCTACAGGGGAAGGAATAAACATAAGAAGCGGGGGTGGGCAGGGGGCATCAGATAAGATAAAAGCAAATTAAATTGTCAAGAAAGCAACCAGTGGTAAGCAATAGACTTGTGTAAAGCCCACTGTAAGTATTGGCATTGTCCACAAATAGGTCTTCAACTGTAGTTGAGGCCTCAAAAGGGAGCCAAGAGAAGAAGGAAAAAGAAGGGTTGAAACAAAAGGAGAGGGCAATAGGAAAGACAGAGGACAAAGCAAAGAGAGCAGATGAGGGGAAGAGAGGCCAAAGGGGAAAATGGGTGAAGAAAAAAAAGGGGGGAATGGAAAGAATGGAAACAGAGAAAAACATGGAGAAAGAGAAGGAAATATGAGATAGGAAAAGATAGCAACTAATGGAAAATAGAGGGATGAAAGGAAAGAATGGGGAGAGCAAAAGTGGGAGGAATTGGAAAGAAAATGGGCAAGGGAATAAGGGTGTATATTAGGAAAGGAAAGGGACACATGGAAAGAATACCAGGAACAAGTGTGGTTTAAAAGAATAGAGAAGGAGAACCCAAAATGAGAGAAAATGAAAAAAAGAGAAGGCAAAGAGAGGCTTAGAGCAAAAGAGAGGGGAGAAGGCAAAGAGACGGGCAAAACAACAAAAAGTAAATTAAGGTAAAGGGGAAAAGAGAAAGGGGAAGAGAATATTGGAGGGGGAAGAATAGAGACTTAGAAGAGGAGAAGAGGTGGGAGAACTGAAAGAAAATCAGTGGATGCAAGGAGGTAAAGACAAGAAGGAAAGCAAAGAAAAAAAGAGAAACAAGACAAAAAGAGACAGAAATGTAGGCCAAAGGGACAGGGAGGGGCCAAATGAATAAGAACATTCTATCCCATCGTGCTCTTCACAAAGCACAGAATGCGGTAATTCATCTTCATATCAAGAGTCTTTGTTGAAGACCCCGAATATTACAAAGAAGCCATGTGGTTGATAAATGCAGCAAAAACCGTAAAAGAACATCACAACTCTCTTGTTCCCTGGGTTCTCTATTACTATTATTATCTATTGGATGCAATCCCTACACTCCCCATGGACAGGCCCCATTCCAAACCTCCCTGAAATGTGCGAACCGATGCATCACGAACGTACTGCCAATGACAGATCTGCCCCTCCCTTCTAGCTCATCTCATCCAGCTCGATCTCTCTCCCACGACACATATCACCTCTGGCAGGTCGCTCTTTTAGAGAACATTGTCCCAAAATATTCCACTTGGGAAAATTCCCCAAATCCTGGAGATTCCCACATCTATTCACATCTCACAATTATCAGCTGCAAGGGCATGCATCTCACGTAGTTACCTCAATGCCCCAGAAACTAACAGAACCTCTAAAATCTTACAAAATATATATCTTCCATCAGCACTACAGGTAGAAGCAGGAGTTTTAGCTCCCAAAAGCCAACTTAATCTTCATGACTGGACCATAAACCAAATCACCTGCTGCAAAAAAGCTCTAATGCCACATATTACAAGAGGCCTCTCCTAGAACAGGGCCATGGGAACATTGTTAATAAAATGTATTCTTTTCACCGGGGAAAACACAAAGGTTTTTGCTTTTTGCTTTTTGTTATTTTGCCCTCTACTGTGCGGCGACCCTCCCTAATGAAGTTTCAAACTCGTAAATTCTGCTCAAATTGGATTATGACCTGCAACCTATAGTGCTCTCCTTTTATGAACAGATCAGCAACTGTGAATAGCTACACTAAGGAGATCTGGTGAGGTTGCAGAAGACATGCATGTATAGTGCGTGTTGCATGTGTAGATTATAGTCAAGGCCACTAGAGTTATGTGATTCTGTGGCAATTTTCGCATAATTACAGATTTGTCGCATTTGCTACATAATCCACCATCTGCCGCATAGTCTGCAGATTTTAACAAAAAATTGTTTCTAACTTAAATGGTTGAAAAATTACTAAAAGTGCAGGGACGCATGTTGCTGTACAATGAAAGGCTGTTTGCAAAACATGACTGGTCACATTTTTGTTGCTTATTGCTACATTTGGGTATTAAAATGGTACTAACAAGGTTAACCAATGCCCAGACAGTGTTATGAAGTTTTAAAATGTTGAAATAATGAGCTAATATGATAACAAAGTGTGCCGATTTTATGCCGCATAATTTGCTTTTTCCTGTAGAATAATTTACTAAATCCTGTCGCATAATCTGGCCCTCTCATGCCGCATAATTCTAGTGGCCCTGATTATAGTGAGCATGGGGCATAGCTGCAATGCTTTACTGGATGGTGACAGGATTCAACTTTGAATCCCCTATAGTGTTTGGTACATAAGATAAAGCATGAAAAGGGCCTGACACACAGGAATGCAAATTGTATAACATTTCTAAGGGCCTTCCAGATGGGTCTGAGTTTTGCGTGAAATGAAGACGGGAGACAAATACATGTTTGAAGTCTAGAGACAATCCTTTCCCTCTTCTTGCTTCATCCTTTTTCCAGAGAACTAACAGACCACCAGACTAAGAGGTAGCAGAATCAGGAACCCTCTCTTTCGTTTGTGCCTTTGGTTTTGGTCTCTCTGACAGGGGATTCTCAGGCACCCTATCATTCATTAACATTAAAAGGCATCAAGTTTCTTTTCTGCAAACTAAGGGCCAGATTACAGAAAGTAGAAAAAGTAGAAATTGTGATTTCTTACTGTAAGAATACTTGCAACTATTGAATAGTAGTTCCTAGTGGACCTACATTATAAATATTAATGAGGTGGGTTGCATCTTGGGACCCATTACAAATGATGGACATCACAGGGGTGGTTGCCTTCTAGGGTCAGCAGACCATGATGTCTGTAATTGCTTTTCAATAAAGCAATGCAGCCCTTTTTCCTTAAAAAACGGGATGTGTTTAAAAAAAAAAAAATTACCATTTAAGTTTCATTTATTAAGAGCAAGAAGTGGTCCATGGTAAAAAAATATTTACTTTAACATTCTCAAAGGGGAAAGGGTCACATTGGGACCCCTTCCCACTTGCAAATAGGTTAACACCTCCTTTGAGTTGTCGTAAAATATTATTGTTTTGTGACCTGAATTTGGTGGCAAACCATTAATAAATCCCATTCAAGTTCAGTGTTTGGAAGGTAAGCCCTAAACTCTCCCCATGCAATACTCAATCGGTTTGTATTCTCAATTGCAAATTGTGATTTGGTAACATGTTACTAAATCATAATCTGGGATTCAGACATACCAAAATGCTTTTTTGCATTCGCAAAGAGGCTGATTCTGCTATTTGGCATGTTCACAACGGCAAAAATGTTTTGTACATCTGGCCCTAGTAGGATTCTCAGGACTCACTCAGCAGGGTGGGAATCACTAGAATGCCAGAGCCAGGATCCATGATTGGTAGTTCTGTGCTAAGAGGGGCAACTATGGCAAGACTCCTGTAAAGAGAGACGAGGACTGCCTGGAAAAAGGATAAATTACCTGCTTGAGAATGAGGATTGCTGGACTGCATCCTCCAGAGGAGAAGCCTGTATTATGGATTGATCAACCCAGTTCCCTGATGGCTAAACGTTTGTAAATGAGACTTGGGTCCTTGGTGCTGAATCCTGCTGGAGAAGCTGCCCTGGATGAAGAGCTCAAAAGTGGTGTGGAAAAGGGTGCAGGAAGTACTTTACAGGAGGATTCAAGCTAGAAAAGCAGAGGCAGCTGTCCATGAAGCACAAAGAACAGGTCTGGAGGCCAGGTTTCCTGTGTGAGGCGGTCCTGTTAATGGGAGCCCATCACAAGTAAGAGAGCACAGGTGCCCAGGTTCCAGAGGCTACCTGTTCAGAGCTGCCTGCCAAGGTCTAAATATGGTTAAAGGTCCTATCTTGGAATAACCTGAATGATTACAGGATCCTAAGGGTTGCTAGACAACTGAGGTATACAATGAGAGAGTCACGGGAGACCTGTAGCTTCTATGGTTAAAATCTGAGCCTTGGCTGAAGTTTAGTTTACCTTTCAAATGAAAGCTCATTGTTAATGGTAACATGCACTACAGGCCTGGTCAGATGAATTGTTTTTCTAAGGTAAGGAACTCCTTGTTAATGTTTAAATTCATTAAATCTACCAGAAGGATGCTTTGGGTCTGTTTAGGCAGAGGGCCTGAGATGATGTTTCAACTGTAGTTCTGATTTAAAAATGTGAATTAATTGTCAGTGGGATCAGGCCTTTAGTGTTGATTGTGAGTACCTTGATACAGTTTGTAGGCATAATTACGCAGAGTTTGTGATTTTACAAAAGGTGGTTAGGGATATTGTGGTTTTCAATGCTAGGGCCTGACGGCACAGTTTGTCACAAAGTACCTTAGGTCATCAGCCTGTGTTTATAGGGTTAGTTCTCATCTGTGGTTTATCTTTAGGTGAGTTCATTTGTATTCTGCTTATCTGTGTGCCCCTATTAGGAAGGGTTTACTTTGTCATTCCTACCAAAACACTATTTATAATATGGTGTATCCATTTCTACAAAGAGAGGGAAAGTGTGCATGTATGGGTACAATGATTCATAGTGTGCTATTATGTGCGTTACTGAGTTCTGAGTTTTCAATCTATGCCAGTTCCCTGAGAAAGCCTTGGGGTGCTCTGCTGTCATCACTGCCTCAGTGCTGCACTTGGTTTTCAATCTGGGATGAGAATAGGACGGGTTTCCTCAGCTCGCTACTACTAAGGTTATGAATGTCTCATCTGGGCCTTGACCGGACCACTCATGTTTATTTGTAGCAGTACCCCTTTGAGACATCACATTGGAACAAAATCTGATTAATGTTAACCTATAGCTACGGATTAATTCATCCATTTTGTGATCTGCACTAGGTGAAAAACTTGGAAGCAAACCATGTGTGTTCCCTTTTCACACTGGCCGCTTGCCATGCATTTTGCACATATCGGGACTAACTCCCTGGGTTTTTGCACCACCAAATTCCCTGTAGTCATCGCTGGAGGAAACTGAGCTTGCAGTGCTGTGCGATGAAGGGGAATGCTGTGTGCAAACAGTCACAAAGACTACTTTCACAAGCTACTGCTCACTGCATGGTACAAAAATAAATCAGAGGCCAGATGTACAAAAATTAGGAATTGTGATTCATATCAACTCACCATAAGGAAATCACAATTCCTAATGTAAGAAACCTTTGTACTTTTAAATTAGTGATTCCTAGTGGGTCGCAAATTAACCTACCTCATGAATATTAATGAAGTAGGTCACAGTTTGCTACTCATCAAGAATGATAGCCATCACAGGGATGATGGCCTGCTGGGGTCAGAAGGCCACCCTGTCTGGGATTGCTTCTAAATAATCTTTTTCAAATCGGGATACATTTAAAAAAAAAAATTTAAGGTTCCTTATCTTAAGATGTCCACTGTCCACTCTTAAAAAATATTTTTGTTTACAGTCTCAAGGGGGAGGGGGTCCCTTGGGGACCCCTTCCCATTTGTGAATAGGTTACCACCTCCTTCCAAGAGATGGCAAATTATTAATGTTCTGTGACTGGAATTCGGTACCAGAACATTAATAGATACCACTGTGATTTGGTAATTCAAAGAGTTACCCTAACCACACCTATTCGAAATACCAAATAGCGAAACCAAATTGTGGTTCAGTAACAATTTACCGAATCACAGTTAGGCTTCTGTAATGCTTTTTTGCGGTTGCAAAAGGCCCGATCCTGCAAATCAGTCCGGGAGTAACCTCCAAAAAGATTTGTACCTATGATCACAGGTGCACAAACCTGTGGATGCTGTTGCCGTGTTTGTATTTTTTCCTACATTTTGGTTACTCAAAACCTTGCTAATGGAACCCCGTACTTCATATCAATCAAACTATAATATAATATACAAGAGAATACACGTGCAGTTCGTATTGCCCTATGAACTGAAGGATAAACTGAGGAAACTGAGGACACCCGGCCTCCTGGTGTCAGCATCAGATTTAGCAGCTTTAGGTGAGGAGCCACTTCACATTCTTGTTCCTGTTCCATGCGAAGCTGTCACACTTTTTTTTCAAATGGAGGAGTCTGCCTGACTGAGCTGGTTGCATGTCCGGAGACCCCCCTAGATCCAAGACCATCAGGGAAGAAAGACTGACAGGCGGTCAGCTCCTCCAAAGTATCTCCCGGAATACCAGCTGGATACTTCCAGGCAGCGAGATGCGTAACTCACTGACAGAGTACGTAAACTCACACACCTTTGTGTACTGTCGATGCTTTAACTGCCTACATGCCTCAAAGTGGCACATGTCTGACTTATTCACCAAAACAGATGGGGTTGTAACTTCCACAGGCTTCAAAAAATTGCTAAAAAAGATTGTTTATCACCTGCAAGGATGCTTGAAAGTAACTGGAGAGGAGTCAATCACCTGGTCATCAGGGACAGCTATGGATGTGTGAAATGGCAGGTAGTTGGTAGCTGAGCAACCACGTCACCATAGCACTGCTGTCCGTGGGAGGCGATGCAGCTGGAGAAACAGTGGAACACAAAGAGACACCGCGTGGGTGTCTGACTCAGATACACAAAGTCACTGAAGCTGGAAGTTACACAAACTGATGTAGAAACAATGTGCCACAGTAAAACATGTTTAACCAAATATGAACAGCATCACACCAGTGCTTATACTTTTGCATAATAAGTGCCCATAGGCAATTCAGGTAGCGGTGGTTGAGTATGAGAGGGAGTGGTCTAGGGCGTTCAACCACAAAACAGCAAAGCCCCCACACCTAATCACGGGGAAACCACAGATACGCATCACAAACACAAACCAAGGGCTCTCTAAGGTTTCCCTCAGCAGAGGTTAGGCGCTAGGCATACTCTTTCTAAGGTATGAGACTATGATGCAACAACAGCTCAAATAGCAATAGAGTTAAGAGATAACAAACATAGGTCAAACCAGGATTTTATTTAAAAAAAAAAAAAAATTGTAGCAAATTGACTAGATAGCTCAAAAAGTTAATAAGCGAAATAAGTCATGACAAAAGAAAAAAAAGTATCCCTAATAAAAGTCAATGGGGCCGACCCATTTAACAAAGAAGTGAGCGGTGTCAATGTTAGTCTGTGGGAAGAGGTACATCCTCAGTAAAATGATAAAGTGCCTTCATGCCCTGGAGACTCTGACTCCTCTGTCGACAGAACCACAGAGCTGCGAGATGGCAGCCTGGATGGTCACACAGTCATTGCAGTCTCAAGGGAGGCTAGAGGGGACATTGTGCCCCAAACCGCCTGGTTTTGTATGGCCGAGTGCTTCTGCTTCAACATCTATTCATAGATTTATCAAGTAAGTCAAATTATTATTATTATTATTGATGAGGGAGCTAACACAGAAATGCAGCTAGAGGGCATCGGATATCCATTAAATTACTAGTAATACCTGTTCTCTTTTTTATGGAGGACATGTTTTTATCTTTGAATCACTTCCACGTATAACCTGGCATAAACAGAAGAAGTGTGGAAGTGTGGCCCCCATCTACAGTTCTTTTATTAGGGCAAAAACTCATGAAAAAGCTTTTGACAAGCCTGCGCACAGACCTGGGGTAACGCAAATATGACTGCAAGATTTCACATTCAGATCGAGGCTTCCCACACTAACTCGTACTGCTTACAGACTTATTTTTTGGCATTCTTACACGCAAAATGTGTATTTTGGGCCTGACTCAGCCCCCAAAGGACGCCACATCTAAATACGTTTTTACATTTTACAGTAATCTTCCATTTTAGCCGTGTGCCTGGGAAATGAGGGTCGAGAATGACGGCTTTATTTGTTTTATTTTTGGCGGTATTTCTGGCCCTGCGGTTGCTTTGATCCCTCCATTACTCTAATATTCACGTCACAAAAACAAACAGCTCCAACCCTCTGGCCTCCATTCACACGGGTAAGGTTGCACCTGATCATTTTCTGCCACAATCATTGAAAGGCTGCGGTTCCGGGATGCGCGCCCTGCTGCGCCCGCGATCGCGCACGGTTATTGCGCACAAAATTATGGGTTCCCGTGCCTGCCATTTGCTTCAGCTCCCGTCACACCACAGCCTTGTTTTCACACACACTGCTCATTTAGCCATCAGGCCTGGCAGGTTCTGGACTATTATTTAGTAATGGTGCCTGTTTGTGTGCCGCAGCCCCGAGGGCCGCAGAGATGTGAATATCCCAGAGATAAGTGGACCAAAACCATCATTAGTCTTCAGAATTAGGAAGACAGAGCTATTATAGTATGTACCAATATAAATATTATTATGGCTTTTATATACTAGAAATGCCCTTGAGTGCTTACGTAATAGGAGCTCATATCACACACATTTGGAAGAAGAAAAGATCTTGTTGGGCGTGCTAAATTTAAAACCTGCGACCCCCCCCCCCCCCCACACCCGCACGCCCAAATTACTCACAGACCTCTACAGCAAGAATTCATCTCTATTTATCTCAGTAGAGTGCAATTCAGCTGAACTCAGAGGAGCCAGAATCTTGACCTCTTATTTCCATTATGTCTAAAGCAATATAGACACAATAGAAAGGCAAACAGATAGTAGTAAGACTGAATCTTTCAATTATAGAAGTAAGACATACACTATGTTTAATGAAGACGAGGTGGGAAGCTGGACAGCAGCATTTGAGGGGCATGTGTGTGGTTCACCCTGATATTGAAGCAGTGGTTGCAATGCATTAAAAAAGTATGGGAACTGTGATGCTGCATGCAGTGGGATCAGTTAGTGTGGAGGCGGAGTCAAAGGTGTAGCAAAAAAACTATTCTGTAAGCTTTTTAGTCTTTTATTGTCAGGTATCTACATATAGAACAATGCACAGCTTCCATACAAAATAATACAAAAAATTGTTACTTAGTGGGAAATGACTAGAGTCAGGGCCACTGAAATTATGCGATTGTGCGGCTGCAGTGATTTTTGCATAATAATAGATATGCTGCAACTGCCACATAATCAGTCATCTGCTGCGTACTCCACAAATATTTTCAATTTTTTTTTCTAGCTCGAACAGTTCAAAAGTTATTAAAAATGCAGCGACGTCTTGCTGTGCAGTGAAAGGCCCTTTGCAAAGCAAGACTTGTCACCCTTATGTTGCTTATCGCTATACTTGGGTATTAAAATGGTAGTAATGAGGTGCAGCCAATGCCCAGACAGTGTTACCATGTTTAAAAATAACAAAATAATTAAGCAATACTATTACAAAATGTGCTGCATTATGCCGCATAATTTGCCTTTTATTACAGCAAAATTTACTCAACCTTGCTGCATAATTTGGCCCTCTCCTGGTGCATAATTCCAGTGTCCCTGACTATAATGCATTATGAAACCTAATTTAGCTAATGCACTCCAGAGGTCTCTATGTACCCAGAAAGCAACACCATAAAATTTTGGTTAGTACAGTGAAGAGTAGTGATTAGTGTACTTTTAGTGCTAAGAGGTGACAGTCTGTGACAGAAATGAATGAATATGTAAGTCATTATTTTAAGTTTTCATTACACACAATATAAGATAGACTGCTACAAAATGTGCAAAAAGGTATATGATAAAATGGTGCTTCCAAAATATAGCTATTAGTAATACCCAGACTATACTTAATGCATTTTCTTTACATTCCTGTTCCTTCAACACCTCCAGGTGTAGTAAGTGCATATAAATACAATTGCAAATAAAAGCACACATTTCACAGCTCTGTTATTAACTCTTTGTACTACCACTTAAAAAGAATAAATCTTTGTCATCACAAAGCTTGGAGTGATTTGATCAATTAAAGCCAGTACCGGCTCCCAAGCATCCTTTATATTTGCAGATTACCCTTTACATTTGCAAATTAACTCTTTAGTGCTTTTGCATTTCTTTCAGGCAAGCAGGCACCCTGGCTGGAAGGCTTGGTTAACTGTCTGCCTGGCTTCAGTTTCACAGCACCTGAGACTCACTGAATGATACTTCAGCTGAAGCATTTAAACTATCAGAATTAACCGTCATGATTTTTCCTAAATCAGTATAAGTATGGACATGCTGTGCCCCTCCCATCCCACCCACTCCAATCTCTGTATTGAAGAGGTGACCCATAAATATAAGGCAAGTATAGTTTTAAATGTTTGCTTGAGATGATGACTTAGCCCATGCAGCTGCCCTGAATACCTAGATCAGATATGCTGTGCTTGTTGCTGACCCTTCTGAGAGAAGTATGGGATTGGTATGGTGTATGTGGGCAGGCCATAGCAGTGCCACGGCCTAATGCGCATACACAACCTAGACCATCAACGTCTTACAACATCCAGGCATTTTCCATTCTCAATTGTTCAGTGTAACTTGATTATGTGGCTGAAATCCCCCCATTCATATGACAAACTAGTATTCATGTGGCATCGTAGTCCAGCAATTTGTAGCATTGTACTAGAACAAGTGAGCACAAACACAAACTATCCCTTGCTTAAAATCCAATTCCTTTACCCCAGAAACACCCTACCTCTAACCCAATGGTCATCAAACTTTGTAATGTCACGCCCTATTGTGTAGAAAAAAATGCAATTTTCCCCCCAAATTACAAACATATTTTCTGACACCAGTTCTATATATTTGCAGTTCTGAGCATACTTAACAATTCAAACATTGCTGTTAAGTTTAGTTTCTCCTTTTAGAAGTGAAATCAAATGCATGATTACCAACTATTGGCAGCCCGTCCTCCATAAAAGAATCCACAATCAGAAGGGAGATGGACTTAGAGGGATATTTGGAGCCCCCCCCCCCCCCACTTAGACACCTACAGGAAGTGAGTGACATTATTGATGGCCCAATGCAGAATGGCTCATGGCCTGTTTTCTTTCATTAGAAACAAAGTGTTGTCCTCAGAAGGATGCTTGCCTTGTTTCCCTTGGGGTATAGTAAGTACCCCTCTTAGTGGTGTCATAGACCTTGCGCTCCAGCAGCTTAAGTGAATGAGGGTGCTATTCAGCCCCCAGAGTATTTGCTTGGCTGTCTCGTTGCAGTGACAGTGCTTTACAGGGGTGGGAGTCCATAGGCCTGTTCCTATCCTATTCAAGGTGGTCCGTCTGTTTAGAGCTAGAAATCACAGAGGACTTCCAAGGACTGCTTCATCTCCAGAGAGAGATAGCCAGATGTAGCTTAAGCCAGTTGCACCCAGTCCCAGGTTATATTGCTGTTCATTCAGCAGAACCATAGCAAACTTTTGCCCCATCCTCTTCTCTAATGATATGCACCTACTGGAGTATTTAATTCGTTTGGAAAGTCTGGCCTAAATGCATCAAACCTGCATTCATTGTGGGGGCATGGCCAAGATGGTGGCAGCAGTGAACACTTTCTTTTGAGCTCCACGCTGTGCCCAACCTAAATCCTCGTACACGCTGCACCCTCTGGTCCTGGGAACTACTCTCCCCTCAGTGGTGCCTGCTTGAGCCTGTTGGGGCACCATTTGTGGTTTGGAGGCCGCTAACCTGGTGCACGGCCCTCCAGAAGATGCCACGCCCAGTGATTGAGCGGGCGCACTGAGATGAGCAGCATTGGAGGTGCTGCAGCAGGCCTGCTAAATCCAATGGTCCATCATGCCCCTACCCCAGCAGATAGTGGTGTCGGCCCCAGGCATGCGGTAGTGGATACGGTATATGGTGTGCTGCTAGTGACCCTCCATGATGGTGAAACCTAAGAGCTTCAGCTCCCCCCAATTCATTAAGGACATTGTGGACTACCTGAGCCCAACAATGCAGAGTGGCATACCCCTCTGTCAGCTGGAAACCACTGAAGTGAAACACTGAGAACAGTGCAATAAAATATTGCAGGCAATGCAGGAGACCAAAACCACATTGGGGACTAAGACAAGACTGCTATGCTGGAGGTATCATAGCTATGTGCGGACCACTGGAAGTTCACTGAGAGGGTTGAGGAACATAGGGTCCACCAGTTCTACCATGCAGCTTACCCTGAAAGAAGTCCACTCTCAAATGCAAATCATGAAATCCAACATTGTGTGCCTATAGTTGCGGACTGAAGACTCTGAGGGGTGATCATGGCACAATAATGTTTGTTTTTTGGGCCTGCTTAAGCAGGTGATGGTCCAAACACAGAGCTGTTCTTAGAGCAATGGCTGGTTGGTACTGTGGTAGCTGGAAAGGCCCCTATTGAGAGGTTGCATACGGTGCTAGGGAAACCCCAACACCTATGGCAGCCCCACACCCACTGATCACAAACCTCTTGAACTATAGAGACAGAGACATGATTTTGCAGACTTTTAGAGCTAAGGGGCCCTGGTGTTATGAGGAGCCACAGAAATGTCTCAGGCAACACAAGGAAGTTGCTGTGGTGCCACAGTTCCGGTGTGGCAGTCAAACAGCAACTTTAACAGATGGGCATGAAATACGCTCTCCTTTTCCCAAGCTGGGATTATTGGAGGAGGACAAATTGCACTTCTTTCAAATACTCGAGGAGGATTAGTCCTTGATCCTCCTGTCTGAGGAGGGAAAGGGATGTCTTGATGGTGCCTGGGACATGCAAAACCTGAGCCGGAGGCGCACCTGGAGGCGCCAGTCCTGGCCAACGACTGCACAGACAGCTCTGGAGAGAGCGCAGGTGGTTGCAGACTTGCTGCTTTATGTGGAAAACCCCTTCACCATGCTGTTGTCAGAACATGATTGGGAGGCTGAGATTGGCATACATGGCTCCAGCATGTCAAATGAAGTGGGCAGTGGGCTCCCCGGCAGGCAGATGAGCTTGCCTAAATAGACTGGACTCTGACACTGCCCTCCGCACTTGGGTACGTGTGCTGTATGGTCCCTCGGAGAAGGGGGCAGGACACAGGGAGTCCAGGGGACCTATTGCTGACTATGGGGCATGGCAGTTTAAACTTTATGGGTCTTACCACTCACCCATTGTTTCCAGATTGGACATGGTCAAACAATCCATATATGTTTACGTTTACAGGTACTTGTTGAGTGTTGATGGCTGGCTATCGTGTGATTGTCCAGCCTTGGGGTGGGAGTTGGGTCAACTTTTTATTTGAATTTGTCCTAACTTCTTACTATTGACATTTACATCACAGGGTATACTGTGCATTGCTGTTATAACAGTCTGGCTGGAGGACTCCCAGGTCTACCCCTGCAGTACCCTGGAAAGATGCCCTGTCTCACATACAGTACAAATTGTACATGGACGGCAGACCTAGGGTGATTGCCGCTACGAACAGCCTTCCCACCTGCAAAATGCGTGGTATGGTAACACCTAGAAAGTGCCACATGTTTCACACTTTTCTAAAGCAGCACTACTTTCCCACTGCTATATTACCCTAGGCTCATCTGGTGGCAAAGGACCTGCAGAAGGTATGTACTTGGTTGAAGAGCCAGGTATAAGGCACAGCCTTTTCTTCCTTTTCCAGAAGAGTGATATGGATTTTCCAGGGAGACCCCAATGTGGGGTCCTCACATTGAATAGACAGGGATGGCACATATGTGGCACTGGAGATGTTGTTGGATGTAGCACAACTCACACCAGTCACGCTATAAGCACCAAACGCAAATCATTCAGACTTTCTAGACCACTTAACCCCGCTATCATTTATACCCCACAAGTGCCGACTATATTGGTGGGAGACTATAACTGTGTGTTGGATGTAGAGGTGAATCGGTCCACTCCCCCTCTGGAGACTGCAGTGAGTTGCAGGCTGGCACAGCACTTCTGCCAATGGATGGAACACATGAGATTGCACATATGGAGATTGATGCACGCCACTGTACTGGAATGTGCATTTTTACTCCCCATTGCATGATGTACATATGTGATTTGACATGTTCCTCTGTGGTGATTGGCTGTGCCATCATGCATTCAACACTACTTACCTTGCACATACCATTTCTGACCACTGTCCAATCCTCCTGATGCTGCGCTGGGGACATGAAAGAGCCAAGATAGCTCCCTGGCGAATATGCACCAACGCGCTGAAGGACGTGCCTTACTGAGCTGCCATAGCTTAACATAATGCACTATAATTTGACATTAACGTGGGTTCCACCCCAACTAGGTACATTGAATGGGAGGCCCTTAAGGTGGTGATGTGCGGACACTGCATTAGCACCCCCTGGGGAGTGAAGCAGAGCGCGAACTCTGCGATGTTGAATTTGAGGCACCAACCCGGACTGATACTGCAGGCAAATTCCAGGCACTTAGATGCTCCAGAGGGGAACTGGAGTCCTGCTTATCACACTTTGACTACAGGGAGCACCTGGCTCGCCAGCATGAGGAGGAAGAGTAGGCCAGCTCAATGCTTGCATGCCTGCTGTGTGGAGAGCAGCAGCACCCCCCAACTGGTACCCTACTGTTAGACTTTTCATCCTTGGCGTGGTCTCCCTTAACTTTTTGCCTCTGTTCCCCAGGTTGTTGATGGGTGCTGGACTCTGATTTTATTGTTTTTGTTACTCTGGGCACTTTACCACTGCTAACCAGTGCTAAAGTGCAAGTGCTCCTGTTCAAAATGTGTACGTAATTGATTCTCCATGATTGGCATATTTGTTTTACTGTTAAGTCCCTAGTAAAGTGCACTAGAGGTGCCCAGGGCCTGTAAATCAAATGTTACTAGTGGGCCTGCAGCACTGGTTGTGCCACCCACACAAGTAACCCTGTAATCATGCCTCACACCTGCCACTGCAGTGTCTGTGTGTGTATTTTTACTCTGTAAATTCGACTTGGCAAGTGTACCCACTTGCCAGGCCTAAACCTTCCCTTTTTTTACATGTAAGACACCCCTAAGGTAGGCCCTAGGTAGCCCCAAGGGCAGGGTGCAGTGTATGGTTAAGGTAGGACATATAGTAATGTGGTTTATATGTCCTGACAGTGAAATATTGTTAAATTCGTTTTTCACTGTTGCAAGGACTGTCTCTCTCATAGGATAATATGGGGGCTACCTTTAAATATGATTAAAGCGTAGATTCCCCTAGAGAGTAGATGGACATGTGGAGTTTGGGGTCCCTGAACTCACAATTTAAAAATACATCTTTTAGTAAAGTTGATTTTGAGATTGTGCGTTTGAAAATGCCACTTTTAGAAAGTGAGCATTTTCTTGCTTAAACCATTTTTGTGACTCTGCCTTGTTTGTGGATTCCCTGTCTGGGTCAGTTTGACAGTTGGGTTGTTTTTCACCTCACACCAGACAGTGACACAAAGGGGGCTGGGGTGTAACCTGCATTTCCTGATTAGCCATCTCTGCTAGGAGGGAGGGGTGGAGTGGTCACTCTCATCTGAAAGGACTGTGCCTGCCTCTCACAATGCCGGCTCCAACCCCCTGCTGTGTGTCTGATGACTTGCCTGGGCAAGGCAGGATTTCACAAGTAGGTGTGAGTCCCCTTTGAAGAAAGGTGACTTCAAAGACTAAAATGGGTATAAGAAGGGCACCCAAATCTACAGACTTTAGAAAACACTTCTGGAACCAAGAGGAACCTCTGCCTGGAGAAGAGCTGATAGCTGAGGAAGACGTGCTGCCCTGCCTGTGACTGTGCTTTGTGGAGCTTTCCTGCAGTGCTGCTTCTGCCAGAGTAAGAGGGCAAAGACTGGACTTTGTGTGCCTTCCATCTTGTGAAGAAATCTCCAAGGGCTTGATTTAGAGCTTGCCTCCTGTTGTTTGAAGTCTCAGGGACAGCAAAGACTTCTCTCTACCAGCCCCTGGAGTCTCTGGAGAGACTCCTGCTCTGACAAGTGGTGCCCTATCCAGTCCCTGGGCCCTTGAAAGGAAAGCTGGTGGAAATCCAAGGAAATCGACTTCTGACCGACGCCGCTGCTGAATCCGGTGACGCCGCCTGCACCTGACGCCGTGACCTTCGCTGGAACGCGACACTCTTCGCAGGCCCGTCGCTGCAGCAGCCCCGCTGAAGTCCGCGACTCCGTGGAAGTCGCCGCACCACGTCGTGACTGACGCCGCTTGAAGTGCACGGATTCAACGTTTTGCACAGACGCCGCGATTCCTGACTTCGCGCCTCGGCTTGTTTTCACTCTACACCAAAGGTACTGTACTTGGGGGTCTACACGACTCCGTGTCCGGCGCCGCTGGTGTCGGCTTGTTGGGAACGACTCCGTCACGAAGCCGTGTTAACATCTCATTGAAGCATTTTTGTTTCTAAGCGCTATTTTTGAGTTTAATCTTTAAAAATTCATAACTTGACTTGTGTATGTCGGATTTTTGTTGTTTTGGTCTTGTTTTGTTTAGATAAATATTTCCTATTTTTCTAAACCAGTGTTGTGTCATTTTGTAGTGTTTTCATTAAGTTACTGTGTGTGTTGGTACAAATACTTTACACCTAGCACTCTGAGGTTAAGCCTACTGCTCTGCCAAGCTACCAAGGTGGTAAGCAGGGGTTAGCTGAGGGTGATTCTCTTTTACCCTGACTAGAGTGAGGGTCCTTGCTTGAACAGGGGGTAACCTGACTGTCAACCAAAGACCCCATTTCTAACATTGGTGATCAGCGGTTGGGATTTGGACTTGTATTTGTACTTGACATACAGTAATTAAGTGTACACTACTGTTTGAGTTCAGACCACTACGTGACCACATACTACTAGTCTTGTGATTTTTGTTTTTTTCTATTTGGACTCTTTCTGCTCTGCATTCAGTTTCTTTTTTCGCTGATCCGGTGATTGACTTTTCTGGAACTTCATTTGAGAACTTGCTTTTCTGCATTTGGAACTTTGCACTCTTTTAACCTTTTATCATGTCTCTACTTGGAGATGCATCAGTTGAAGCTGTTTTTGACCTGAAGCAATTGGATAGTTATAACAAGGCACAGCTAAAGCAGTTTTGTAAAAATTTTGGTTGTCCCATTAAGAGCTCTTCCAAGAAGGATGAGCTGAAAAAGGCGCTGAGGGCCTGGGTGACAACCAGAAGCACTGGAGGGCACACTGAGGATGAGGAGGAAGATCAGGATCAGGAGGGAGAGCAATCAGTACATAATGGTATATTGGGGGGACCTGTTATTCCCAGGGAAAGAGTCTCTAGGGCAAGTAGCAGTGTATCCTCCAAGGGTCTGACACCTGGAGAGTTACAGGACAGACAGGCAGAGAGGGAGTACCAATTGGAGCTGAAAAAGCTCAGTCTAGAGATGGAACAGAGAAGGCTGGCCATTGAGGAAAGGAAGTTAGCAATGGCTCATGAGCTCAGTTTAAAAGAGATAGATCAGAGGAGTCAGCCCAGTAGGGATGGTGGCAGCAATCCTACAGTGCAGCCTGAGAGAAGGGTACACATCCCAAAAGACCTTGTGAGGGATTATAAGAGGGAGGATGATATCTACTTGTGGTTCAAGGGTTATGAGTCAGCTCTCCACATGAACCTGGTCCCTGGAGCTCATTGGGGGGCAGCCCTGTGGAAGCATTTTGAGGCAGAGGGGAGGGACACACTGACAGCCTTAGGGGATGCTCAGGATCTCACCTACCCTGTCATGAAGGAGGCCTTACTCACCAGGTATGGTCTCACCCCTGAGCAGTACAAGGAGAAGTTTAGATCCTACAAGAGAAAGGAATCCCAAACATGGTTGGAATGTGTTGATTCTTTTTGCAGGTCACTGGATGGTTGGGTGAAGGGCAGTAAGGTAAACACGTATGAGGGGCTTTACAATTTAATTGCTTGGGAGCACTTGTACAGTTTATGTTTTCCAGAGCTGCGCCAGCACCTCATTGACAGCAAGCTGACTGACCCCAGGAAGCTTGCACAGGAAGCGGACCGCTGGGAGAGCACCAGGGTCCAAAAGAGGTATGGGGGAGACCACGCCAAGGGTGGGCAGGGTCCCTCTCAGAAGAAAGGGGGGGTAAGGGCAAACAGGGGGAGTTCTCTAAAGGGCCCCAAACTGATTCCCAGGGTAAGGATTCCCATCCCCCCAGTGAAAAGAAGCCATGGTTGTCCAAAGGGAAGCCAGTGGCAGGTGGTCCCCCACGTAAGTGCTATGCATGTGACCAGGTGGGTCATGTGAGGGGGGACCCCAAATGCCCCAAAAGTACACCGGCACCCACTGGTGCACCGTCCCAGGGTTTGGCCAGTGTAGCGCTTGGGGAGGAGTTGGTTTCAGGAGGGTGGGAACCAGCAGAAATGACCCTTGTCTCACTAGGGGACAGTGAGATGGTCCAGAGAAACCTAGTGCCTGATAACACTAAGAAGTACAGGCAATGGGTGACCATCAATGGACAGAGGGTGGAGGCTCTGAGAGACACAGGAGCCAGTGTGACTACAGTGAGGAGTCACCTGGTGTCTGAAGAGCAGATTGATCCCCGGGTACTTCACCAAGTAGTTGCGGTAGACAACTCTGAGCGCCTCTGCAGAGTGGCGCAGGTTCCCTTTGAATGGGGGGGGGTCTCAGGTTCCTGGAAAGTAGCTGTGAGTCCAACCATGCCTGTTGATTGTTTGCTAGGTAACGACCTGGAGGATTCCCCTTGGAAGGAGGTGGAACACAGGTCTCACTTGGAGATGTTGGGTCTGCCTGGGTGGGTATGCGTATCCACCCGGTCTATGGCAGCCAATCAGGGTAGTCAAGAGCCTCTGAAGCCTGAAACAGTGGCCCAGGGGACCGCCAAGAAGAGGAAGGGCAGGGGGCACGGGAAACCAGCCCCAGAAGTTCCCACGGTCCGGGAGGAGGCAGAGCCTGAGGGTGATGCCCCGGAGCCTACAGGGGAACAGGTGGCTGAACTGGGAGAGATCCCTGAGCTGTCGCAGTGGCAGCAGGAAGGGGGACCCACCAGGGAAGCATTCTGCACAGCGCAGAAGGAGTGCCCTACTCTTGAGGGGCTGCGGCAGCAGGCTGCAGCCCAGGCGGCTGGCGAGGCGCCAGGTACTCACCTGATTTATTGGGAGGATGGCCTCCTGTACAGTGAGCCTAAGGTTCCAGAGCCTGGGTCAGCTCGTATGCTGGTGGTACCCCAGTGCTTCAGGGCCTTCCTACTGGGTTTGGCTCATGATGTGCCTTTGGCAGGACATCTAGGGCAGGACAAGACCTATAAGAGGCTTGTCTCCCACTTTTACTGGCCCTTGATGCACAAGCAGTCAGCTGCTTATTGTAGGTCTTGTCAGACTTGTCAGGCAAGTGACAAGAGTGGGGGGAAATGCAAAGCTCCCCTCCAACCTTTACCTGTAGTCAGCACTCCCTTTGAAAGGGTAGGAATTGACATTGTGGGGCCTCTGGATCCCAAGACAGCCATGGGCAACAGGTTCATCCTGGTCTTGGTGGACCATGCCACACGGTACCCAGAAGCCATTCCTCTAAGGACGGTCACTGCCCCCGTGGTGGGACGTGCCTTGATGGGGGTTTTCACCCGCATGGGGTTCCCCAAGGAGGTGGTATCTGATAGAGGTACAAACTTCATATCCACTTATATGAAGTCTCTGTGGAAGGTGTGTGGGGTAACCTACAAGTTCACCACCCCTTACCACCCCCAAAGTAATGGTCTGGTTGAGAGATTCAACCGCACCTTGAAAGGCATGATTCAGGGCCTGTCAGAGCCCTTGAGGCGTAAGTGGGACGTTCTCTTGCCATGCCTTCTGTTCGCTTACAGGGAGGTGCCTCAAAAGGGACTTGGCTTTAGCCCCTTTGAGCTCATCTATGGCCACCCTGTGAGGGGACCCCTCAGTCTGGTGAAGGAGGCTTTGGAGAAAGCTCCTAGTAAACCACCCCAGGATGTATTTAGCTACATGCTGGCACTAAGAAACCAGACTGCCCGCTTCAGGAGTCTCGCTCAGGAGAACCTGGAAGCAAGCCAGGAGGATATGAAACGGTGGTACGACCAGAATGCCACTCTGGTTGAGTTTCAGCCTGGACAAAAAGTGTGGGTCATGGCACCAGTGGAGCCTAGGGCTCTCCAAGATAAGTGGACTGGGCCTTTTGAGGTGGTGGAAAGAAAGAGCGAGGTCACCTATCTGGTAGACTTGCAATCCCCGAGAAACCCTTTGAGGGTCCTACATGTCAACTGCCTCAAACCACACTTTGAGCGAACTGAGCTATCCATGCTCCTAGCAACAGATGACGGGGTGGAGGAAGAGAGTGAGCCTCTTCCTGACCTCCTGTCTGCAGGAGAGAAAGATGGGTCTGTGGAGGGAGTGATCCTCTCCCCCTCCCTGACTGAGGAACAGCAGAGGGACTGTCGCCACGTGCTGGGACAGTTTGCCTCGCTGTTTTCCCTGATCCCAGGAGTCACACACCTGTGCACACATGATGTGGACACTGGGGACAGTACACCTGTTAAACATAAGGTTTACAGGGTGACTGACAGGGTCAGGGCTTGCATTAAGGAGGAAGTCTCCAAAATGTTAACTCTAGGGGTTATTGAGCACTCCAGCAGTCCTTGGGCCAGCCCAGTGGTCTTGGTCCCAAAGGCTGCTGCTCCTGGTGCCACTCCAGAACTTAGGTTCTGTGTGGACTACCGGGGTCTCAATGCGGTCAGCAAGACTGACGCACACCCCATCCCCCGAGCTGATGAGCTCATTGATCAGTTAGGAGCTGCCAAGTACCTCAGTACGTTTGATTTAACATCTGGGTACTGGCAGATTGCCTTAACTTAGGGGGCAAAGGAGAGGTCAGCATTCTCTACCCCAGATGGGCACTTCCACTTCAATGTGACGCCCTTTGGGATGAAGAATGCCCCTGCCACCATTCAGAGGTTGGTCAACCAGGTGTTGGCAGGACTGGATGAGTTCAGTGCCGCCTACCTGGATGACATTGCTGTGTTTAGTTCCACATGGGAGGAACACCTGCAACACCTCTGGAGAGTGTTAGAGGCCCTGCAGAAGGCAGGCCTCACTATTAAGGCGAGCAAGTGCCAAATAGGGCAGGGTTCTGTGGTGTACTTAGGACACCAGGTGGGGAGTGGCCAAGTGGCACCCCTACAGCCTAAGATTGACACAATTCTGGCTTGGGAGCCTCCCAAGACCCAGACTGAAGTGAGAGCCTTTTTAGGTCTCACAGGATATTACAGGAGGTTTGTTAAGGGATATGGTACCATTGTTACCCCCTTAACGGAGTTGACTTCTAAGAAGCAACCCAAGAAAGTGATCTGGACAGAGGCTTGCCAGAACGCTTTTGATGCCCTGAAGGCTGCCATGTGCACAGCACCTGTGCTGCAGGCACCTGACTACTCCAAGGAGTTTGTTGTGCAAACAGACGCCTCAGAGCATGGTATTGGAGCAGTACTCTCACAGCTTAATGAAGAGGGCCTAGATCAACCCGTAGCCTTCATTAGCAGGAGGTTACTACCCAGGGAACGTAGGTGGAGTGCCATAGAACGTGAAGCGTTTGCTGTGGTCTGGGCACTGAAGAAGCTAAGACCCTACTTGTTTGGGACTCACTTCCGAGTTCAGACCGACCACAGGCCCCTCAGATGGTTAATGCAGATGAGGGGTGAGAATCCAAAACTGTTGAGGTGGTCCATTTCCCTACAGGGGATGGACTTTACGGTGGAACATCGTCCTGGTACAGAGCACGCCAATGCTGATGGTCTGTCCAGGTTCTTCCGCCTTAGTGATGAGAACTCCCATGAGGTTGGGTAGTTGCTCCTCACTTTTAGCTGGGGGGGACACGTGTTAGACTTTTCATCCTTGGCGTGGTCTCCCTTAACTTTTTGCCTCTGTTCCCCAGGTTGTTGATGGGTGCTGGACTCTGATTTTATTGTTTTTGTTACTCTGGGCACTTTACCACTGCTCCAGTGCTAAAGTGCAAGTGCTCCTGTTCAAAATGTGTACGTAATTGATTCTCCATGATTGGCATATTTGTTTTACTGTTAAGTCCCTAGTAAAGTGCACTAGAGGTGCCCAGGGCCTGTAAATCAAATGTTACTAGTGGGCCTGCAGCACTGGTTGTGCCACCCACACAAGTAACCCTGTAATCATGCCTCACACCTGCCACTGCAGTGTCTGTGTGTGTATTTTTACTCTGTAAATTCGACTTGGCAAGTGTACCCACTTGCCAGGCCTAAACCTTCCCTTTTTTTACATGTAAGACACCCCTAAGGTAGGCCCTAGGTAGCCCCAAGGGCAGGGTGCAGTGTATGGTTAAGGTAGGACATATAGTAATGTGGTTTATATGTCCTGACAGTGAAATATTGTTAAATTCGTTTTTCACTGTTGCAAGGACTGTCTCTCTCATAGGATAATATGGGGGCTACCTTTAAATATGATTAAAGCGTAGATTCCCCTAGAGAGTAGATGGACATGTGGAGTTTTGGGTCCCTGAACTCACAATTTAAAAATACATCTTTTAGTAAAGTTGATTTTGAGATTGTGCGTTTGAAAATGCCACTTTTAGAAAGTGAGCATTTTCTTGCTTAAACCATTTTTGTGACTGCCTTGTTTGTGGATTCCCTGTCTGGGTCAGTTTGACAGTTGGGTTGTTTTTCACCTCACACCAGACAGTGACACAAAGGGGGCTGGGGTGTAACCTGCATTTCCTGATTAGCCATCTCTGCTAGGAGGGAGGGGTGGAGTGGTCCCTCTCATCTGAAAGGACTGTGCCTGCCTCTCACAATGCCGGCTCCAACCCCCTGCTGTGTGTCTGATGACTTGCCTGGGCAAGGCAGGATTTCACAAGTAGGTGTGAGTCCCCTTTGAAGAAAGGTGACTTCAAAGACTAAAATGGGTAAAAGGAGGGCACCCAAATCTACAGACTTTAGAAAACACTTCTGGAACCAAGAGGAACCTCTGCCTGGAGAAGAGCTGATAGCTGAGGAAGACGTGCTGCCCTGCCTGTGACTGTGCTTTGTGGAGCTTTCCTGCAGTGCTGCTTCTGCCAGAGTAAGAGGGCAAAGACTGGACTTTGTGTGCCTTCCATCTTGTGAAGAAATCTCCAAGGGCTTGATTTAGAGCTTGCCTCCTGTTGTTTGAAGTCTCAGGGACAGCAAAGACTTCTCTCTACCAGCACCTGGAGTCTCTGGAGAGACTCCTGCTCTGACAAGTGGTGCCCCACCCAGTCCCTGGGCCCTTGAAAGGAAAGCTGGTGGAAATCCAAGGAAATCGACTTCTGACCGACGCCGCTGCCGAATCCGGTGACGCCGCATGCACCTGACGCCGTGACCTTTGCTGGAACGCGACACTCTTCGCAGGCCTGTCGCTGCAGCAGCCCCGCTGAAGTCCACGACTCCGTGGAAGTCGCCGCACCACGTCGTGACTGACGCCGCTTGAAGTGCACGGATTCAACGTTTTGCACAGACGCCGCGATTCCTGACTTCGCGCCTCGGCTTGTTTTCACTCTACACCAAAGGTACTGTACTTGGGGGTCTACACGACTCCGTGTCCGGCGCCGCTGGTGTCGGCTTGTTGGGAACGACTCCGTCACGAAGCCGTGTTAACATCTCATTGAAGCATTTTTGTTTCTAAGCGCTATTTTTGAGTTTAATCTTTAAAAATTCATAACTTGACTTGTGTATGTCGGATTTTTGTTGTTTTGGTCTTGTTTTGTTTGGATAAATATTTCCTATTTTTCTAAACCGGTGTTGTGTCATTTTCTAGTGTTTTCATTAAGTTACTGTGTGTGTTGGTACAAATACTTTACACCTAGCACTCTGAGGTTAAGCCTACTGCTCTGCCAAGCTACCAAGGGGGTAAGCAGGGGTTAGCTGACGGTGATTCTCTTTTACCCTGACTAGAGTGAGGGTCCTTGCTTGAACAGGGGGTAACCTGACTGTCAACCAAAGACCCCATTTCTAACACCTACGCACCGCAGACAGGAACATTTCTAACACCCAGTTGGATATTAACTCCATCTATGCAGAATTTTATCGAACCTGAAAAGCGCATGATGTAAAGGCACCTGGTGAGCAGATTGATGACTTTTTGTACAAGACACTGTTTACTCGCTTCACTTTGCTCCAGCATTAGGAATTGGACGAAACTACACTGATGGAGGAAGTATGCAGAACCATCCAACAGATAGCTCAGAACAAGACAACATGCTTAGATGGCTTCCCTACAGAATATTATGCCACTTACTTCTCACTCTGCACCTAATCAAAGTGGACCAGGATGGGGTGTTCCAAGATAAACTGCTGGCATTCCCTAGGAAGGCCTTAATAGTAGTACTTCCAAAGCCAGGGATGTTGGCTCATATCGCCCACTCTTACTCCTAAACCTAGACTATACAATTTTTGGGAAGATCCTTCCAAACAGGCTGCTTCTGATGGTGGGTCAACTGGTTCATGCTGATCAGGACAGCTTCATTACAGAGCACAATACATTCCTGAAAATTCAGCGCTTGTTTAACCTGACGGAGACCAATCTCAGAAACCCTGAGTCCTGATTGGCAGTGTCACTAGACACAGAATTAGCGCTCAACACCTTGGGAAGGGCATACTTCTTTGCATTTCTAAGTTCTAGGTACGATGGTGTGGGACTGACTTACTTGCAATGGGTCAAGACAGTATATTACACACTGACGGCGAGAGTCAAAAACGAGCAAATGATCTCGTACATGTTCAAGATCTACAGGGACACCAGGAAGGGGTGCCTATTATCCCCACTACTCTTTGCAATAGTGATATACCCCCTGGCAAGCTGGTTACGCACCAAGACCCAGGTGTGGGGCAGGCAGTTGTTTGATGACTGGCATATAGTGTCCTCGATGCTGGTGATGCTCTGGTTTATCTTCGGAATGCCCAGTCACCCCTACTCCAGCTGATGGAAATATTTGACAGATTTTGGAAATTATCCTGGCTCGAATTCAATTGGCCTAAATCTTGCCTATTTTCTCTCAAGTGAATCCCAGAACATCAGAGGGCTTTTGTGACCAGATTAAGATGGCAATTTGACACTTTCAAATATTTGGGGGTGAATGTTTATCACTTCAATGCCGACTTGCTGAGTGGTAATTTAGACAGAGCAGTAGCACTGGCCCGCTGCTTTCTTCCCTTCTGGCTTTCGCTGCCACTGTCTCCGAAGGGCAGGATGGTGGTAGCCAAAATTCTGGTGGTGTACCACCTCCTGTACCTATTCACGGCATTGCTGCTACTTCCTTCCTGGTGCTTCTTTGCTGGCCTTCAGGGACTACTCTTGGACCCCATTTGGGGGAAAGGAAGGGAAAGGGCTGCGTTACCGTTGACCCAGTGACATTTATTGGATGGTGGGTTGGGGACTCCTAACTACAAGTTTATTATGCAGCAGCGCAGCTGCAGTGGCCAATGCGCTGGTTGGGTACTGCCCGCATGCAGAGAGAAAAGTGGATAAGTGTGCTTTGCTGGGGGAAGACATTCTCACATGGCTGATGCATAAAGCAGGCCCACGGGCCTCTATACCCAGGCTAATGGCAGTCATGCATCGCTGCTGGCACAGACACCTACAGGGAGTGCGGGTGGTCCCCCCATCTCCCTATGTTGCCCATCTGAACCTTGCCGATTGTTAGGGACAGTCTGAGGTGGGGCGGCACACGCCTTTTTAGGGAGTCAGAAATACTGCTGCCGAGGATCTTTAGGAAGTGGAGGTACTGAGAACCTACTAAGACTTGAGGGTCTGCAACAGGTGCCAGTGGGCCGCTTTCTGAAGTGTAACGTAATATGCCCGGCTGCCATGGCCCACTGGGATCGGACAGAGCCGCTGACATCCTTTCCCTTACAGAATGCATTAACACACAGTGATGTGGCCGAGACTGTGTCTGTATTGTACGGCGCTCAGTACACCCATTACTACACAACAAGGTTGCCGGCCAGAGATAGATGGGAAGTGGACCTCGGCATTGTCCTAACTGACAAGTAGGGGGTGGGCAATTCAGTTTCCTGCACCAGACTTACCTAATCCCTCGCCGCATCCGGTGCACGTTCACAGGATCCTCGTCCCAGATGTCGACAACTTGATACCGGATTCTTTCATGTGGTATGAAGCTGAGTGGTACTGCAACACGCATGGTCAGAGGTGATAGGCCTTTTAGCTGTGGTGGTCAACTGCTCCATATCAGGTAGACCTGCATGTTGTCTCCTGGGTCTGAGGTCTTGGACCATTGGAGGTAAATACATAAGAAGGTTCGTCGACCTAGCTTTGGTGCTCTTTAGAAGGCACATCGCGGTGTCCTGGAAAGCCAGGACAGCCCCCGACACAAAACCCTGGGTAAGGGAGCTACTGAAATGGGCTAAGACGAAATCAGATGTGATTACTAAGGGTCGCCTCTCGAGAGCAGGGTGTAAGGTGCTGGGATTCATATGTCAGGCAATCAGATGCCACGAGTGATAACAGGCCACCTTGAGTGTGTGGCAGCTATCCTTTTTACCTCAGCTGCGATAATTGATGGCCATGCCCATTCCCATGCCAGCTGCCATTCATGTTGCCCGCCAGTGTTCTCCACCGGGCTTCCCAAAATACATGCACTTGGATGCACTCCTTGATTGCCTGGATGTGTTGCCTGTGTATGTCCTCTGGTTCTTGGTCACTGGCTGTAGATGCACAGCTCCCCCAACGCATTGACAGTAAATGGTATATGCACAGCTCTACCACGGATGTAGTTTCGCAGACATGCCTAGATCTTTTGCTGTTTTGGTTTCTGTTTTATGATTTTCTACTCTGTCACTTGCTTTCTTGCTTCTTTGGTTTACACCGAATAAAGAAATTTAAACAAAAAATCCTGCATTTGTTTTACGCTCAAAACATTTCTATTGTTCCAAAGTCTGAAGAGTAAAACCGTGTAGCACAATGTAGAAAGCACTGGAACACATTTTTAAATGTTAAATCTACCTTTTCAGCCACATCAAACCTGCCGTTTTATGCCCAAATCATTTTATGCATAAATCATAGGCAGCTGCATTATCATTCAGCCCATATTTTTAAACAAATGGCAGAAATGAGGGTTACTGTTTGCCCAAATTAATGATTATCTTAGTCCAAACTAGTGAGAGACACACTGGGCAATGCACGTTTTTTCTTGTTATAACAGTTGTCCAAAGGGATGGGGGAGAAGGGAAGTGAGAGAAAAACAGGAAAAGGGAGGGAAGGAGGGAAAGAAGGAGCAAAAGCAGGGGTGAGACAAAGAGAAAGAGACAAATGGAAAGGTGAGTTAAAAGGAGAGAAGAGAGAGAGAGAAATGGAATATGGAGAGAGAGAAGAGATGAGGAGCAAGATAAAGGGAGAATCTGTTAATGGGGTGAGAGAAGGCAAGACAACATGAGCAGCGGAGATGAGGGAGTTGGAAAAGAGACAAAGGAAGGAGAGAGGAGAGGTGGGAGGCAAAAGGAAGAGGGAAAGGAGTGCAATGGGTGGAGAGAGAAACAGAAGAAGGGAGATATTTGAAAAAGGAGGGGAGAGGAAAAGGTCAGATTGGAGAGAGGGAGAGTGGTAGAAGGGAGAGGAAAGAAAGGACATAAATAGACTTGCAGCTACTGTGGATGTGGGTCCGAGTGGGGGGATTTATTTTTTATGGTTACTCTCTGCCCTCCCAGCCGAAGCCTGTTGGTGCCCCCTAGAATTAATTCAACCACCCAAGGGGCCTCACCTCACAGTTTGAAGACTTCTGCCCAAACCAGAGTGATCATGAGGACAGGTAGAGACCTGGGGAAAATAACATCCTGACTGCGGCCACTGGATTCAGAAAAATGTCCATTGGGGCTATCCCGTGCCTTTTATCTTGACACTGCAGTGGCAGTGGCCAGGGAACTCTGGGGTCACCTGATAAACCACTATAGGCAGGTTATAAAGTATTAGCCTATTTTGTTTCCTCATAACCCCAAAATGAAACTGAAATTGAAAGCCAAGGGAAGGTCCAGGACACTGCTAAACACCAGGAATGTTTATCACGATCTAGACAAATTAAGAAACAAGATAAATGCCATTTTTGACAGAGTAGCTGTCAAACAGACCTATTTCTAACAATGTACAAAGAGTGGTATTTAGGTCCACCTTTTTCAACAAATCTCTTTCCGCCACGGATTTTAGATCTTGTCAATCGCGCCCCTGGTCAGTATCGTTGGCTTCTTAGGTGTATTCTTCTGCCGCTGCTCGAGGGCCTGAATTAAATCACAAGAGGGACTACCTTGCAACTATAGCCCTCACTGTCTCCCTTCTTGCTGGCTCCCTCTTGCGTGGTCTCGCTCTCATGTGTTAGCATATTTTTACAGACCTAATCGCTTCGTGAATGCTTGTTATTTAAGGAACTTTGATTTATTTCCCCAGTCCATTGCCACCACATCGGAGCCACTTATGGTGCTGCAAAGGTCTCTGTTGGCTTCATAAGATTGTAGGTGATAAATTGCACATGGTCATCTTGCATCTCTTTGTATATACCAGTGGCACCCTGGCCAACTGACTGTGTATTGATTCAACAGTAGCAGTCAGTTAACCAAACAACCGAGGCATGAGGATTTCCTAGATGTGAGTGTCTTCGAACTAATAATGAATACGACCCAGTACATTGACAACTACTACTGCAGCACTGCAATTTACCACTAGTGAAAATCTATGACCCCATATAGCCTATGGCCACATTGATCCTAAAACTAAATCAAATCCTAACACTACCTCTTTCACTAAATGTAGATGTAATTAAACTGAAAAATGTGCCTTAGCCCAATCTCAATGTTAATCCTCAATTAAATTGCATGAAATAAAGTTAAATGAAATGCAATGATACTAAATCGGTTACCCTAACCTAACTCTTATGATACCCTAAAGTTAGTCTCAAAAATGTAACACAGGAAGTTGTAAGAAGGCACCTTGAGCTGTAACTGACTCTGGTCTCCACACTTTGAGGGCACCACGCTGGTGTCACCCGGCTGTGGCCACTACTTACGTACTGAGTACTAGAGTTTCCTGATAAACTCGAAGCATGTACTTTCTTATTAAGGGACAACAGAAAAGGCAGACACTCAGCACTTTAACTAGGGCTGGTAGTAATCAGCTTACCTTAAGAGAAAACTAAGGGCCTGATTGACAAAGATGAACTTAGACCTGAAGTCTATGGTTATACCTAAAGTCTAACTTTAGGCCGAAGTCTAACTTTAGACCTGTAGTCCAAATTAAGAAATGACGTCTAAGTTTAGAGTTCCGGTTTAAAGTTAGACTTCAGGTCTAACCATAGACTTCTGTTCTATACTCAGACTTCATGTTTAAACTTAGAGCTGACGTTAGACTTCAGGTGTAAACTTAGAATTCAGATCTAAATTTAGGATTCAGGTCTCAGTTTACCTTGTTGAATCGGCCTGTAGAGTCTGCATTTGAAAAAGAGCAGCTACTCAGTCCTCTCACCTCTTCAGAATTCCCAGAGCTGTGCTTTCATATGGGGCAGTTACTAAACATCTTAATTTATTAGGAAATTCAGCACATTCAGTGCGGTTGGAACAGACTTCGAGAGAATGTTGTTTTGGGGAGATTCAGTATCTGCATTTTTATTTGACCACCTACAAGGCACAGTCGAGGATGAAAAAGGCTGAGAACCCACACTTTTATTGTAGAAAATGCAAAGTACATTCACTGAAAATAAACGCAGCACGTACTTTTATTGAGCAGAAACTGAGTAAATTTCAGTCTTTAAAAACTCAGGAGCATATTTGCCATTTGTTTTATTTGCGCTAAGGCAGTGTAACGAAGGCTTTTGTCCTGCGCCGTATTTACAAAGTGACACAGTGCTTGCATTGCGCCACTTTGCAAACCCTTGCGCAACATTATGCCTGCGTCAGGCATAATGTTTGCGGGGGGGCTTTCCGACGCAGATAGGCCTGAAAAAATGGCGCAGTGAAATTTACTTTATTTCACTGTGCCATTTTTTCTGTAATTTTAATGCCTGCTAACAGCAGGCATTAAAATGACGCACCTATTTTAATCAATGCGCCTCCCTGTGCTTTGCTGCACTAACGTCAACATTTTTTACGCTAGTGCAGCAAAGAACCACAATAGTGTCAACAATTTTTACGCTAGTGTCTTAGACCGCCATGGTGCGCTGTATTGTAACTACGGCGCAACCATGCTGTTGTTAGGTGGGACGGTGCGACACAAGAAAAGTGGTACATAGGGAACTATGCAGCACTTTCTTGTAAATATGCTCCTCAGTGTCTGCACTTTCACTTGAGTAGCGCACTGCTCAGGAAACATATTGCGTGTCCTTTTTTGTGAAGCGGGCCCCGTCTGCTCATATTTGCCAAGGAAAGCAGTTTTTGACCTGGGTTTGTCTTGGATCCTGCTCAGGATTTGCTGGAACCTCTCCTTGTCATTATAACGTAACCTGGCACACACTGAGCACTAACTAGCACACAGATTGCTTCCTTTCTTTAAACAAGCTAGTGTCAAATTAATGTCTCTAATTATGTAACCATGTTTAAAAATCTGCATGCTTTAATAACACCCACGTGCGACGTGCGTGCGTGTTTCCTGCACGGTGCACGCATAATTGGGGGCCTATCAGTATATCTGGCACATTTCAGCAGTGCCAAGCACACGAACAGGCTCGAAATCAGTCCCAGGCTCCCATTTCAAATCGTGATTTTGGTCCATGGTCCAGCATGTGTGCATTTATTTATTATTTTTGCTGCGCGAGATTTTAAGTGCCAGTCCATGTAAAATGGAAGTAGCAAAACTTGTGTTAATGGACCATACCAGTGAGACAAAAATGTAAAAAGCACTGGCAATGCCGCTAGGCCTGTTTTATATACAAAGGGAGCTATTCAGTCATTGATGTGTTTAGAGCTTTAGTCCCCAGTTTTGGCACTGAATGACTCATCATATCAGGTGCGGCTCCGCCTTTAGGGCGGAGGAGCGTCGCCCCCACCTATGTTTATTATCGTTTTCCATTAACCCTTTCGCTGCCAGGCCTTTTCCCCCTCAAGTGCAAGGCCTTTTATTTGCGTATTTGGGGCAGTTCACGCCTACGCCCTCATAACTTTTTGTCCACATAAGCTACCCATGCCAAACTTGCGTCCTTTTTTTCCAACATCCTAGGGTTTCTAAAGGTAACCAGAGTTTGTGGGTTCCCCTGGCGGAGACCAAGAAATTAGCCAAAATACAGCGAAAATTTCGTTTTTTTCAAAATAATTGGAAAAAAGGGCTGCAGATTAAAGCTTGTGGGTTTTTTCCCTGAAAATGGCATCAACAAAGGGTTTGTGGTGCTAAAATCACCATCTTTCCAGCTTTCAGGAACCCACATTTTTCAACACAATTTTGGCATTTTACTGGGACATACCTGATTTTTACTATTTTTTGTGCTTTCAGCCTCTTTCCAGTTAGTGACAGAAATGGGTGTAAAGTCAATGCTGGATCCTAGACAGCTAAACATTCCTGAAATGTAGACAAAATTCTGAATACACCAAGGGGTAATTTGTGTAGATTCTTCAAGGTTTTCCTACAGAAAGTAACAGATAAAATAAAAAAAATGAAATTGAGGTGAAAATACTGTAAGAGCCACTTCTGTCCACGCTGTCTTCTATAACTTTTTCCATCTATGGCAGATTTTTTAAAGCAATATACCGTTATATCTGCTGGACTCTTCTGATTGTGGGGATATATAGGACTTGAAGGTTCATCAAGAACCCTAGGTACCCAGAGCCAATAAAAGAGCTGCGCCTTGCAATGGGTTTCCATTGAATACAGCAATTAATTTAGTGGAATATAAAGAGTGAAAATAAAGAGTGAAAAATAGGGAACCTTTGTATTTCCAAAATGGGAACAGGTGTTAAAGTGTTGAGAACACTGTCTAACATTTGGAAGGAAAAAAATTAGAGAAAGACAGGGTTCAATAACACTTGTTCTTCGATTCTGTGTTCCCCCTAGTCTCCCTCATTTGCGTGGGTAGGTCTAATGCCCGCAACAGGAAACACAAAATGGACACATTACATTTTTATATTGAAATCTGACATGTTTTTTGGAAGGTGCCTAGCTGTGGATTTTGGCCTCTAGCTCAGCCAGCACCTAGGGAAACCTAGTAAACTTGGACATTTCTGAAAACTAGACACCTGGGGGAATCCAGGATGGGTGACTTGTGGCACTCTGACCAGGTTCTGTTACCTTTGCAAACCTCAAAATTTGGCAACCCCCTCACCCCACTTTTTCCTTACATTTCAGTCCTGCAAAGTTCTGGAATCTGAGGGGAGCCACAAACTTCCTTCTACCTAGCATTCCCCCACATTTCCCGATAAAAATGGTACCTCACTTGTGTGGGTAGGCTTAGTGGCTGCAACAGGAAATGCCCCAAAACACTATGTGGACACATCAAAATTATCAGTTACAAAACTACTTGTTTTTGCAGGGTTTGGGCACCTGAGTTGTTGGTCCTGGGCTCACAAGCCATCTAGGGAAACCTACCAAACCCAGACATTTATGAAAACTAGGGAGGTGTGACTTGCTTGGATCGCCTAGTGTTTTCTTACCCAGAATCTTCAGCAAACCTCAAATTTAGTTAAAATTTCTGTGTGGGATCTCTGCACCAGCAGAAATTTCTACCACCCAAAGTTACCCTCAATCTCCCAATAAAAATTATACCTCACTTGTGTAGGTGGGCCAAGTGCCTGTGACAGGGAAGAGCCAAAAACATGTCAAAATTGAGGTGGTACTAAAGCGGGTCCATAAGGACAGTTTGGAAATAAATGTTTTTAGGCTGACAAGTGGGGCAGAATTTTTATCAATATAGATGTGACAATGCTGGGTGGTAGGAATTTTTGGGATTCCTGCAGATTCCGGAAGGTTCCATTACAAAAATGTGGGGACACTGTGTGATTTCAAGCAAAGTTGGAGGCTTGCAGGGCATTGTGGGGTGGGTAGAAAATGTTGTGGGTGCATGTGAAGCACACCACCCTGGACTCACCCACATTTTTAGTTTTCAGATGTGTCTAGGTCTCGTGGATTTGTCTACATGGCAGCTTCCCAAAGTCCAAAAAGTGCAGGCCTCACCATTCCAAGTGGGACAATTTTGAGAGTTAGACAAGCTCTCATGCCCCAAATGTGAAACCAAAACTCAAACATCTCTCCCGATTGTGCTGGAAGCTGAGCTTCCAGCGCGATCGGAGTGGCCCCTGATGAGGTCAGATCGCGATCGCGCGTTGATGTCATCAGACGTCACTGGGGTGGGTGGGGACAGAAGGGGCTGAGCAGGATTGGCTGCAGGGCAGTCTGGGAGCCTGTGCGTGGAGCAGAGGAGCAGTGTGGTGGCAGCAGCGGCGATGATCCAGGTAAGTGTTTTTTGAAAATATTTAACCCCCGTCCTGCATCATGAAGCACTCTATCACTCATTATTGCCCTAATTCAGCCATTCTTTCATCCACTAATTCAGTCTTGCATTCACTTACATGCACAACCACAACAAAACACACACATTCAGTCTCAACAATGAATGCTTGGCAGGCATGCAGATGCAAACAAAATTAAACATAGCAGAGTGTGGCCATCTTGCAACGGGTTAATACTTATAGTACCATTGTTTTAGTCTTAGCATGGTCACCTTATAATTCTGTGTTGGTCACCTGGTGTAGAAGCAGTGTTCGTCTGGAAAGTGTCACACTGCAGATGAAATAAGCAGCAAGGAGGGGACCCATTAGCACTCTTTCGGAAGCATAGAAAATAAAAAGAGGAGCAACAAAGAAATGAAAGGGGACCCATGAACCGGAAAACATGGAAATCTAAAAGATTAGTTCGCCAGCCTTGGCACTGAAGCACTCTTGTTTTCAGTCAGACTGGCATGTGTGATCAGACATGCTGTCGCTCACAGGGTAAACGATTCAATTGTTTAAGTGAACTGACCCATTGCCACATGCTATCAAAGAAGGAAGTATAGAATATTGGTGCTATAATGACTAATGAAATCAAGTGATTTGAGTACAGTACAATGCTTAACAATACATATACATGGTTTATGATTAATATAGTAAATGTATATATCTCTCTAAGGTATTTCTGAACAATTACTGTATTAATAGTTTGTTGGGTCGATATAGAGAAAGTACTGATGTAGAGGGTTGCATAAAATGGCATACAGAGCATGATGCAACACAGTAAGTAGTAAGCATGCAGTATATGGCTGCCAATTTAATTTAAGGATGACTCCATAATTAAAATGAGATTGCTGACATTTTGAAAGGTTATATGTTGTATTGATGCATAATAATGTAGTAGAGTAATGTGGAGTTGCTTTATGGTGATATGAAAATGGTTAAATTAGTAGTCGACGAATATGGCACCTGTGGCTACATCAGCGAGGCTATCCATTTTTAATGTTCATGTTGCATTCGTGCCCTAAAGTAACTATAACTTGCTCCCTGGCCATGCAGTTTTCTCATCAGTAATTGTACAGCAAATGTTGTCGATATATCATCAATGAGGTCATATAAGGTGTTGAAATATGTGGGGTAATTAGCAGTGAATGGTGAGGCTGTGACTTATAGTTGCCTTAGGGCATGAATTATAGTTACTTGAGATAACTGTAACTATAACTGCTTAATTTCTATAGTTTTGTATGTGTAAAATGTGAACATTACTATAACGCCCCTGTAACCTTTGATTTTTTTAGTGAATTGCTTAAAAAAAATGGATCCTTTTATCACACCTAACTATAACGTTACTTTAATCTTTGTTTGTCCAGTGAATGTATACTTTTTTTATTGTAAAGTAATACTTAATTACTGTGGGTAAACACAATGCCCCACTGCGCACAACCTTTAGCTGTGCACGGCTAGGGCAACCCCCATTCGGCTGGGGCTGTGAGTGTCTTGTGGCTCCCCCGTCTCAAATGACACTATGGTGGGCGCTCTGGGTGGGCACCAGGACACCCACCTTCAATTGCACCGGGCCACTGGGATGGGGATCCTCTCTTCCCATTCGGTCAACTCCACACTGGGGGTGTTGGCCAATGGGCCATTTGTTTCTAATTAAAGGAGAGGGAGGCTACCTAGCCCCCTCCCGCGCCTTTATTGGCCCTGGAGACCCTATCCCCGGGGCCACTTAAATAAAGGGGATGGGGGCTGTGTGGTCTCCCTCCCCTAGCCTTGTTAGGTCCTGGGAACCCCCATCTCCCAGGGCCAATCTTTTAAATAAAGGGGAGGAGGCACGCATGGCCCCCCTCCCTGGGCAAATTTTGGCCTCAGGGACCTCATCCTTTGGGACCAGGTGCGGTTTTTATGGGGACGGGGCACAAGGCTCCCCTCTCCAGGATGCTTTCGGCACTAGGGATCACATTCCTTAGGCCCCTGCTTTATTATACAGGGTACGGAGAACATGACCCCTCTCCTCAGGCTGAATTTGGCCCCTAGGATCCCAGCACCCAGGAGTCCAGCATGTTTGTTTGGGGAGGGGGCATGTGGACCCCATCTCAGGCTGATTTTGGCCCTGGGCACATCATCCCCGAGGCCTGCTGCACTTTTTATGGAGAGAGAGGAACCCCATCCCTGTTGCCTGGTGCAATTGAAGGTGGGTGTCCTGGTGCCCACCCAGAGCGCCCTCCATAGTGTCACTGGAGACAGCGGGGGAGCCACAAGACACTCACAGCCCCAGCCAGCTCCCTGCATCCAGCAGGAGCTGGCACTGCTCCTGCCCGCAAGGAGCAGACTTGGCGTTTGCTTCCACTTGGTGGGAGATTTAAAAGTGCTTCTGCTAAGTGAGAGCTAACACAGATTTCCCTGCCCACGCTGCTGTGGGCAGGGAAACCACTATGTCCCAGAGACATATCTTGCAAGTTAGCCCTTGGGAATGTGGTCCCCGGGGTAATTAATGGCTGAGGGAGGTGGAGCCATGGGGGCCTCCCTCCCTTAAAGGAATTACCCAGGGGGTGGGCTCCCTGGCACTCGTGCTCTAAGATAACTATAACTAATGCCCTCGCAATGTACTGCTAATTACCCCACAAATTACAGCACTCATGACATCTTTTATAACATCATTAATAATATCAATGTAATATTTGCAGTAAAATTTTTGACAAAAGAACTGCATGGTGGGGTCGCGAGTTAGAGTTACCTTAGGTCACAAGTTATAGTTACATGAGATAACTCTAACAGGTGAATTTCAATGGTTTTGTACGTTTAAAATGTGAGCCTAACTATAACATCCATGTAACCTTTGGTTTTGTATGTGAATTAGATAGATACATAGATAGATAGATAGATAGATAGATAGATAGATAGATAGATAGATAGATAGATAGATAGATAGATATTTTCCTATTTGTGATAGCCACTAGGTAGTTAGTTAAGACCGACTTTTCCCAAAGAGGAAGCAGTTTTTTGTTTTGCTAGTAACTGGCACCGTTTGACGAATCTTCACAAAACTTTCAAAACTAGTACACCAGTTAGCTCAGGTTCTGTCTGCCAAGTTTCAGGCTGATTCATGAAGCATGGGTGAGCAAAATGGAGGGGTCCCAAATTGCCTTTTTCCCCATGAAATGTCTATGGAGATTGTGCAGTTTTTAGAAATGACTACAGAACAAACCACTGAACGGAATTACACCAAAATCGTCACAAAGCCAGATCTTGATCCAGAAAGAGCCCTTTTTGTATTTTGGTGTTAAACTTTTCAGTAGTTAGACCTGACCTGTTTCCCCAAAGTTTTTCACTTTTCTCTATGATGTTTTTGCTGGTTCCCTCAAAGGGCCTGCTGGCCCTGGGCACTTTCCCACTGGAAGTACAGTGTGAAAGTACCAGCGCCACCCTTCCATCCACCTGGATGTATCACACACCTGGGTTTGAAACTTGCACCTTGGGGGTTTTCCAATGTGGGTACGTAAGCTGGCATCACTTGCCAGCATGTGCACCTTTGATCATGGGTACCCTAATATAGCAACTGAGCCTCATAGAGCAGGCCAGTATTGGTACATGTGCATGTTTGCGGTGGCAGTGCCCCACATGTCCCAGCAGGCATGGGTGTTCACCAAGGCATATGTGCCCAAGGAGTGCCGAGCACCCATGTGTGTTCACACTATCTATGAGCGCTGCTCTGCCCATAAGGTAACATGGGAGAATTAATCTTATTAAGTCTTGCTGCAATTGTGAATTGCAGGATAGTAGCCTCATGATGTTTAGAATTGTTGGACTAAGGATGACAGACCCCTTCTGATGGTAAACGTGGTTTTGTCATTTATGACCTAGAAATGCCACTTCTGAGAAGTGGGCATTTCAAGGTTCTGAAGTGGTTCTAGTGTCTTATAAATTAGGCTTCCTTCCACGGGTCACAGGGGTAGAGCTATAAATCCTTGGCATCCAGAACGACAGATCGCTGCTATTTGGGGCCTGGATAAATAGATTGGGGAGAGAGGTGTCTGACACTTGACCTCTTGGAGCCAGAGCATGGCGCCACTATAAAGTTCTGCATTCCATACCCTCAGGGCGGACAAGGAGGAAATTTAGGGGCGGTATCTGTGGTTCAAAGGAGAACCCTTTAAACCACCCTCAACTTCAAAGAAACCATCTTGTATAATTAGCGGTACTCAACGTCTGCGAGGCAGAATAACCTTTAAGGGGAGATGGGACTGGTGCAGCTGGACCACATGGGCACAACTCCAGAGGAAACTGTTGTGCCCAGGAGGATAGCTATCTAAGGAAGGGATCTGCTCTCCTCTTCCTGCTTAGAGACTGGCCTGAGGCTGATTGCTTGCTGCTGTGTAGCATACCAAAGGGTAACTCTCCAAGGCCAGGTTGGCTTTCCCCCCTGTTCTCTGAGGAGGTCTCAGGGACCTCCTGAGAGGGTCTTACATTGACGACCAGTAATATCTGGAGAACGGTACCCTCTGCTGCATCTACATTGTATGCTGGACTTCACCTGGCAGCAGCTCCGTGAGCGTGGCCTAAGAATTGTGTCTAGAGACTGGAATTACCTGGTTCAGAGATTGCCAAGGACTGCTAGCACTTCAGGTGAGTGGCCCTTCATTGTGGGGACCACATAACACCAAAACGTCTTGTTGGTGTTAACAGATTCACCAGATGCGGGTCCCCGCAGGACACACTGTTGCTGAATGTGTCGCATTTCTCTCATGTGAGCCTCAGCTGCATGCTCATTGTGTGCTGTGCCCTGTTCAATGGTTGCAACCATCGGAGGCGGGGTTGCAACCTGAGTTAAGCTGTACTTGGCCTTGTATGGCATGGCTGAACTTGCTTCGAAGTGTGTGACTGGGGAGTCTGGTGCAAATACAAGTCATCATGTACTAGACAGTGTGCGTCATTCCAGAGGGGTATGGAAACCAAGTTCTGAGTGTGACCATATGTTCTAGTGCAACTCAAGCCATTGTGTGCTAGACGTTGTGCCTCCCCGTGGGGATGTAGAATTTACATTCTTTGTGGGAGAGTCTGCGAGTGTCTGGTGCAGTTCAAGTCATCACGCACCAGACAGGTGCCTCTATCCGAGGAGGTACCCTTTGGGAATTGGCTGATGAATGATCGTATGGTCAGGGTGACTCAGATCAGCTGACCCCTGACATGTGCCTCCTTTTTGTGTTGGTACAGCACTGAGCACATTTCACGTGAGATCGTCACTGTCTGGGGTCACTTGAGTCTTCATACCCCAGGCTTGGCATCTTCTTGTACTGGAGATGTGGGCCTAGTAACTTGTTGTGTGCAACTGGAAGTGTCCAGGGCGACTCACGTCGACAAGCCCCAATGGCACCTCTCCATTCTGGAATTGCTGATATTGGTAACTATTTGGTAACATTGGACTATCTGGCTGGGTGCCTTGTTGTCTAATGACCGCCCCAGTGACCCACCACCTGTGTTTTGCAGACCTCTGAGTGAACCATCTGTGGGGAGCCCAAACGTCTCCTCTTAAATTGTTTAATTGTTTACCAGCTGCTGTCTTTCCTTTCCTTCAACTTGACCCGGGCCCCTAAGAATTGTGACTTAGCTGCAAGCAGGCCAGTAACCAGGGAAAGCTTGATGCAATCATTGATTAGTGGAGAGGGGGCAGAGCCGTAGCTTGTTGGTGGGTGAAGGGCGGTTTGGGGCCCAGGGCATATACAAACACAGTGGCGTACACTATCCGGATATCAGGGCACCGAATTATGATACTGGGAGTGAGTGCATACGAGTGAGCGTGTGCATGTGTGCCGACTGAATCCGTGGCACTGCACAAAGGTGTAGAGTGGATGTGCAGGAGTGAGTGAAGATGAATGCGAAGGCAGCACAGTGATGCTGCTGGTCATGTTTATCCTGTCTGGGAGTTCTTACATGGCATTATATCTTACTAGTGCCGCTTCAGCCGCAGTACTATGAGAAAACGTTGCAAACCTTGTATGTGCATTTTGCTGCTAACATTGGGAACCGGGGTGCACCATGAATTTATTTTTTACACTGATTGTGGGGAAATTCTAGGGGGGGTCTTGTGCTGACAACATTTGACACTTCATGTGGGTGCGGGGAGGGAATGTACCATTTTCCTCATGTGTACATACAAGGGATAGTGTTTCACACAGCTGGGTCTCATATCATGAGTTCCATTGCTAACTGGGGCATAGGCTCAGAGTTACATTATAACCGTACTGTGTTGACAATGTGTGTGTTAAATACAATCTTTTTATACATAAACTGCATGTGAAGTCTCCTTTGTGCCACGCAGCGTGGTTGTGGCAGGGAAGTGCTGTGTCTTTGCTTTACACATTGCTTCTGTGATAAACCTGACTACTCTGTGCCAAGCTACCAAAGGGTGGGTGCAGGTTATACAATATGAGTTTAATCACCCACTCTTGATGGGAGTGGCGGGTTCTGCCTGGCTAGAGTCTTGCCTTAGCCACCAGAGCATGCTGCCTCCAAAACAGAGTTATTAAAGGAAAAAAATATAGCTAGGGTCCTGTATCCTTCTCGGGTCCACCCACTGTAGATTCGCCGCATCCAGGCAGAAAGCAAGACCCTGATTGGCCGGCCGCAACCTGAAGGGAAAGTTGAGACTGGTATTTTGTTTCTTGGAAGGTGCCCTGGAGAGAAAACATAATAAAACACACACATAAGGGGTCAGGATAGAGGTATCACGACCACTTAGGACACATGGAGGGGTCCCTAAGGGACCTCTCATGGGCAAAAACATTTCTCAAGGTTTTTTTTTGCCCGCTCTGCAGATCCACTGTGGTGCACAGTTTGACCCCCAGTGTAAATCTATGATGGTACCACAGAACTGAAGCCCAATGGAAAAATATACTCACCCATTCACACACCAAACTCTGCTGCGCACAACAAAAGGCCGTGCACATCATGGGGTTGGATGCATGCAGAGGGGTTGGCTGAAGGGCCTAGCCATGCGTGGCAGTGGTTATAATAATGTACTGTAATTGTATGTTACCTTATGTTAGACCTGACAGCCTTAGGGTGGTCACCCCCAACGTTTTGCATGCCTGCCTCCCTCCACTTTTTGACACTGTTTTTGGTCGTTTTAGGACTCTGCGCACGTTACCACTGCTAACCCGTGCTAAAGTGCATATGCCCTCTCCCTTAAATCATGGTAACATTGGTTCATACCCAATTGGCATATTTGATCTACTGGTAAGTCCCTAGTAAAGTGCACTACATGTGCCCAGGGCCTGTAGATTGAATGCTGCTAGTGGGCCTGCAGTACTGGTTGTGCCACCCACGTAAGTAGCTCCTTAACCATGTCTCAGGACTGCCATTGCAAGGCTACTGTGTGAAGTTTCACTGCCACTTTCAACTTGGCATTTAAAAGTCATTTCCAAGCCATAAACTCCCCTTTTCCTACATATAAGGTAGGCCTTAGATAACCCAGGGGGCAGGGTGCTGTGTGAGTAAAAGGCAGGACATATATCTGTGTATTTTTTTTTTCCTGGTGGTAGAAAACTCCTAACTTCGTTTTCCACTGCTATGAGGCCTGCTCCTTTCCTAGGCTAACATTAAGGCTACCCTCATAAACTGTTTGAGTGGTAGATTCTGATTAGAATGGGGTGAACAGGTCATATTTAGTATGGCCAGAATGGTAATACAAAAGCCTGCTGACTGGTGAAGTTGGATTTATATTACTATTTCAGAAATGCCACTTTTAGAAAGAGAGCATTTCTCTACACTCAAATCCTTCTGTGCCTTACAATTCACATCTGGGCTGGGTTGGTTCACAGCTCCCGTGTGCATTTCACCCAGATAACCACAAACACAGGATGCATAGTGACACCTAAACACATCTGCATACTGAATGGGTCTTCCTGGTCTGGAAGGGTGGAGGGCCTGACACTTACATTTCAAAGGACAGTGGCCTGCCCTCACACAATGGACTGCCAAACCCCCTACTGGGACCCAGGCAGAAAGGATTGTACTGAAAGGGGACCTTGTGCTCTAAGCCACTCTTTGAAGCCTCCCCCACTTCAAAGGCACATTTGGGTATATAAACTGGTTCCCTGATCCTACCAACTCAGACACTTCCTGGTAAAGAAACTCTGAACTAGAACCTGCAAGCTGTCAAGAGAAGCTGCCTGGCTGCCCAAAGGACTCACCTGGACTGCTGTGCTGTAAAGGACTGCTGCCTTGCTGTTGCCCTGCTGCCTTGCTGGCCTCTGGCTTTGCTGAGAAGTGCTCTCCAGGGGCTTGGATTGAGCTTTCCTCCTGTTTCTCAGGGCCAAAAAGACTTAATCTCTGCAAGGAACTCCTTGTGCAGTGAAAAATCAATGCACAGCCTGCTGGAAACGGCCTGCTCAGCTGGGAAAGAATCCCTGCATCACGGAACCGGAATGTCGCAGCCCGGCTACCCAAGTGGAGATCGACGCAGCGGCAGCATTGCGCCCGGAACTTTGACGTACAACCCACTGGATCGACTGTGACTTCATCCTGCGCGCCCCGAATTTCCACGCATCGTTCCTGGGCATCAAAAGACCCCGCTTTGCTAAGAGGATTCAAGCCTGCACGCCGGAATTTGACGCAAGCCTTTGCTGCGTGGAAAAGAATTGACGCATTGTCTGTGTGCGCCTGCAAATCCGACGCACACATACCTTTTTCAATGCATCTCCTCCTCTGCGGTCTTCGAGCGTGTAATTTTGACACAAATCAGGTACTTTACGCTTGCAAGAAACCAGTGTTGCTTTTAAGAACTTAAACCTTATCTTATCATTACAAAAGTGATATTTCCACTTGCATTTATCAAATCTTAATCGGTTTGACCTTAACCTACTGAGATTAATATTCTATATTTTTCTAAATCTGTGTGTTGTATTTTTGTGGTGTTTGCACTGTTATTGCATGATTTATTGCACAAATACTTTACAAATTGCCTTCTAAGTTATGCCTGACTGCTCAGTGCCAAGCTACCAGAGGGTGGGCACAGGATAATATGGATTGTGTGTGACTTACCCTGACTAGAGTGAGAGTCCTTGCTTGGGCAGGGGGTAACTTGACTGCCAATCGAAGACCCCATTTCTAACACTTTACATTAAAAAACATAGAAATTCATTGATCAAATGGAAGGTTACACGGACATTACAGTTAGATTCATGTTTTAGCCACACAAAACCGTAGAATCTCAGCTGTTCTAGTTACACCTATCTGAAGAAACTATAACTTGTGCCGTAAAGTAATATATATATATATATATATATATATATATATATATATATTGACTTAAAAAAACAAGATTACAGGGACATTGTAGTTAGGTTCTGAATTTACTCGTACAAAACCATAGAAATTCAACGGTTATTTCAACTAACTCTAACTCGTGCCCTAAGGTGACTATAAATCACGCCCCTGCACAGTTTTTTCTTCAATAATTTTACTGCTATTATTTCATTGATATTTTTATTGACATCATAAAAGTTGTCATGAATGCTGTAATATCTGGGACAATTAACAGTGCATGGTGAAGGTGCGTGTTATAGTTACCTTGGGGTGCGAGTTATAGTTACTTTTATTACCTATACCCTCTAAATTTCTATGGTTTTGTACGAGTAAATTCAGAACCTAATTATAATGTTCCTGTAACCTTTGGCTTTTAAGGGAATTTCTATATGTTTTTTTTTTTAATTATGTTTCCTAATTATAATGTTCCTGTAACATTTCCTTTTTTTCAGTGAATTTCTATGTTTTTTTTTTAATGTGAAGTCATTTTAATCACTATAGGTGAATCCAAGCCACTGCCACTCATGGCATTCGGCTGTGCATGGCAGCAGTTGGCCGCAGGGTCTGTCTTTCTAGTTGTGAGAATAGGTGTGAGAGGGTGTCTCTGGGTGAGAGAGTGTCTGTCTTTCCATGAGAGTGGGTGTGTGAGGGTCTTGGTAGGTGTGTGAGTGGGTCTGTGTGTCTCTGAGTGGGTTTGTGAAAGGGTGCGTGAGGGTTTTGAGTGGGTCTGTGAGTGGTTGCGTGTGTGCCTGGGTGGGTGTGTGAGAGTCTGAGTGGGTCAGGGAGTGGGTACATTAGTGTCTGAGTGGGTCTGTGAGTGGGTGAGCGAGTGTCTGAGTGGGTCTGAAAGTGGGTGTATGACTTTGAATGGGTCTGTGAGTGGAATGATTTCTGAATGAGCCTGTGAACTTTTAAAATTGTTTTGCCAATATTAGCAAATTTGTTGTTACGTTACATGGGGTCCATGCTTAGAGTCGCGACATATTTGCGAATATCGCGTGTGGTGAAAAAAATCATTTTAAAGTCATAATTTGACCCTCAAATACCCTTTTATACATACCTGGGGTTAGGGTACTTCCACCCTGACCCCTTATACAACTTTATTTTTTATTTTTCAGCCCCAGGAACCGTGTCCTGTAAACTAAAATGGCGGCTGTAACTTTTTGCTCAGTTTGCAGACAGCCTATCGCAGCATTTTGGTTGGCACACGCATTTCCAAATTCACCGTAGTAATCTTGAAAACTTTGTGATAGATCTGCGGCCCTAGATATACAAATTTATTTTCCCTTTAATATCTCAAAAACTACTGAACGGATACCAAATAACAAAAAGCACAATCTGTGGAAAAAATCTAGATTTCTGCCAAATTTGGTGTAATTCCATCCAGTGGTTCAGGCTCTAGTCGTGTTCAAAACTCCTATGAGAATTAACATAGGAAACACAACTTTTTTTACCCTCCTTTTTTCTCGGCCCCCACTTGATGGATTACCCCGAAACAGGACCCGGACATGTGACCTGGGTGCAACCTTTTTTTTTGGAAAGTGTTGTGAAAATTTGTTAAACGGTGCAAAGGTTCTTAGGAAACAAATAATGTTTATCCTGTGAAAGCGTGGTCCTAACTATATTTTCCCAGTGGCGGTTGTTTCATACATTTCAGTGAGTGGTTTCATTTACAAAAAAATATATATATATTTTTTTTTTTAAAGGAAACCACTCACTGAAATGTATCCGTCATAGTTATCTCAGGTAACTATAACTCATGCCCTAAAGTAAATATAACTTGTAACCTGAGCACAGTGTTGGCATCAATTATGTCATTTCAGATGTTGCAGTGATGGCATCAATGATATTATAGAACATGTAATGAGTGATGTACTATGAGAGGTGATTAGTAGTGCAAAGCGAGTGTGAAAGTTAAATTTACTTTAGTGCACGAGTGACAGAGAGTGAACATATATGTCGGAGGTTTCTTTTATTCATTCCAGGTGGCTTGGATGGTATTTTACCTATTCAAAATTGTAACACTGTGCCTTTTGTCTTTTTTCAACTTGGATAGCACTAGGTGGTTGTATGCTTAAAGACTTTGCTGTAAAACAGCCAAAGGCTTTGCTACTTTCTAGCTCAGCATGGATGGCACTGTGCTAGTCCTATGTTTAGAAAACTCTGCTAGAAAAACAGATATTTGAGGTGAGCAGACAGCAGATCTAGAATGGTGTTGTAGAGTCTTCTATATAAGGGAACTGCTCTTCACCTAAAACTTGGGAACTACCCAAGGTCCCGTACTTCCTTTTTGCGTAATTTGTGTGGCACTCTAAGTTTGAAAGGGCATTGTTTGTAATTGCGATTTTAATATTAGAGTCTGGCAGACACCTAAACCTGTGAGGCCTTCCAAAGAGATTCTAGCAAGAACCATCATAGTGCAAATCTTCTATCCCTAGGGTTTGTCAAAGACGGTAATCAACACCAAACGTCTGGCCTACAAAGGTTATATATAATGTTTAATGTAACAAAATGCATGTCTGCAGGCTTTAATATGGTACACTAACAATACACTCTTAAAGGTTTGTTATCTATAGCATGCGTGTTTTATAAGAAATCAGGCCTATTCCTTGTGTTGTGACTTTTCATAATAAACAGGTCAGCCTTAATGACAGCTGAAATACCTTTCCTATATGAACCAATCAGGCCTGTAGCCTGTAACACAGTGTGATATCAATTAGTTTTAGTAAATGCTTTATACAGTAAATATACTAGGCCTAGTCTGCCTTTGTCAGAAATGTTCATAATAAGCAGATCAGGCCTATGACATCAGACACAACTTTTCCCAGTGAATCAATTAGGCTTATAGCTTTTGTCATTGACTTTTCACCATAACCAACTCAAACCTACCGTATTTAGCCAATGCTTTCACACCAGGCAGCCATCAGGCATACAGCCATAAAATTGTACAAGTACACAAAATGACAGTAAAGCAAAATACTATACTAACTAAGAGAGCTTGCAGATCACCACATATTTGAGATTTAAGCATACTTCTCGGTGAACCATCCTATTGGCAGACTTACAGTTCAGCTAAACCTGTGCTAGTGGTATTCAATCCTGCAAAGATGGCATGCCTCTGGCTCTCCTGGACCTAACCAGGATATCTCTACCAGGACTTTATTAGACTTTATTAGAGCTTCCTACTGAGAAAGGACCTTTTTGAGCATTTCTTTAGACTTAAGAGAGTCTGCCTTGGTTCATATGTTTGCATGGACCGTCCCCTACAGTTTGCACACGCATGAACTAAGAAAATACCATCTGCATTTCCAGCCACTGTTTGTTAAGGGAAAGTAGAGTAGGCTTTGAATGCAGTCTTACATTTTGTTGTTGAAACATGTCGGTGTGTTCTATGAATCGGGGTGGAAGTGGTCCGTAAGACGGAGTGAAAGTGCAGCCAACCTAGATTAACCTCTCTACGTTCCAGCTGATTTATCCACTCATTTAAACCAACCATCCGGTTAATTGTCTCAATATGTCTCAAAGCCCAGGGAGACATCATCAAACAGAGGGACGTTCTGGAACGCCAGCTATTTGTGATACTTAGAGGTGCAGCATTGGTTAAAGAGAACTTTTTCCTCCACTCTGGATGGCCCCTTTACATTCTCAAACATTTCTATTACAAAGTTTTACAACTCTGCTATTTTAATGGTCAACATGTACCTGTGGCAGGAGCACGATAGGCAGCTACCTCTACCTACACTTCCACATCTTCGGAACACCCCTGCCTCAGACCCCAAAAAGCCTATGAAGTGGCTCTCCAAGCAGAACTTAGCCTTGAAATCTGTGTTGGTCTCCAGTATTGTTCATTCTGGTGGCGGAGAGAGAGCATACATGCCCTCATTCTTTATAAAGAGTAACCCAGAATTGCAACCTGGAAGAGGTTCTCCAATAAAATAATGGGCCACCACATCAGTGATAAGCACCTGTTTATGGAGATGAATCCCTATTATCACCGACACTATCATCCAAAGGAAATTGGAAAGGTTTTCTGGGTTTCCAGCACATCACATCTGGAAAATAATGTTATCATTGTACGTTATCATATTATTTCACAGACATATGGCAGCTCAATGTTAAAGCGTGAAGTACCTGTCAGGGGAGATTAGTGCTAGAGCTCAAGCCAGGTAACAGCAGATTGGAACATCGCAGCCCTTCTCTATGAGCCCTTTACAGAGCAAGCTATGACTTGCTTCTAAGGGATGTTTCAGATCTCATTTTAGATTCTCCTTACACTTTCCTTGTCACAAAGCAGGCGAGCTAACGTCTCCACACTTGAGTGGACACCGCTACCACAGGCATTAAATAACTAAGAGACGGAGTAACATGGACCAAGGTTTTGTTGTCACCAGCTTCCATCTGACCCAGTGCTTAATTTGTAAAGAAAAAGGTGCTGGTGCCCAAAGCCCTCCTCTTAAACATGCGGGTGCTGCAATTAAATGTGCAGACACGGAATACTGAGGCAGTAATCCGGAAGCCATCTCGGGCCTCCTCAATCAATTTAAAGCCACTACCTGCCCCTTCAGCTCACTCTTGCAGCTCTTTGCTTTCTCCCATTGTGACACTTTTTCGTTTTTCTCTTCCTCCGTCTTTCCCATATGTCTCTTTTGCTCCCAGTAAATGCTTGAGGCAGAAAAATAAGTGCCGGCCCTCAAAAATAAGTGCCAGTGTTCCGCACCGAAAACAACAAGCCCAAATTAAGCACTGATCTGACTACACATCACCATGCCTTGAAAGACAGGGATACTCCAGATGAAGTGCCAGCATCTTCTGGCCGCACATACACAGGGGAGTGGGGTAAAGTCACTTTACCAGTAGGCGAACAGGTACTATTTGATACATAGATGTGTATAAAATGCGATAAGGCAAACCAGTGAACTTTGGTCTTTGACATTAATAACGCCCCAGTTTAACTGAAATCGTGCTTTCATTTCTCTGCACACAGAATACGATATACCGACAGAGAATGCACCACCACTAGTTGAAGATTAGTTAGGGACTAGCCGGAATAGCTATATTTGGCATAATGCATATTTAAATAAATAGAAGGCTGGAAATGCCTCTTCAGTAAACAGATATGCAGGACGATAGGTATGATTTTATGCTGAAGGAATTAAAACATGTCAAGGCTTATCCAGTAGTCCATGGCGTTTGTAGAATATGTCACTGCAAGGGAAACATTGATGCACTCTTTACGTTGGTGTTTTTCACGCAGTGATATCTTCGTCATATTTCTAATTCCTGTCCCCCTCCCTTTATGCTGCGTGTACCGTTCTTGTTTCTTTTTTCTTGCCACACTTCTATGTTGTTAGAAGACCATGTGACTGATATTGTATTGGACTATATTTGCTTTTACATAGCACTTAATACCCCTGACGAGGCGCTGAAGTACTTTAAGCAAGACAGCACGCTGCTCGGGAACCCAATGACAGTGATTAGTCCAGTGTCATTGGTCACTGAGATTAGTCCTTTGGGGGAACGTCCCGAACAACGCTGTTGTTTACAATACAAGCGTCACCACGTTTGTCGGTACAACAACTCCCTTTTTCTCAGCCTTAACCATGCATGTGCTGAACAACGCACATGCGTGGTTAAGGCATAGAAAAAAGGACAGTGCATCGGGAAAGATGTCAGGTAAGTGGGGCTGGGGTAGGGTTGGAGGGCAGTTTTTAGGGGTGGGTGTTTGATGGGGGTAAAATTATTTTTTTTAAGGGCGGGGTGGGGGCGTCGTGGTAGTTATGTTTTTAGGGCAGTGGTGGGGGGTTGGGGTAGTTATTTTTTTAGGGTGGGTGGGGGGTCAGGGTAGTTATGTTTTAGGGTGGGTGGGGATCTGGGGTAGTAATGTTTTTGGGACGGGTGGGGAGGGGTCGGGGTAGTAGTGTTTTAGTGGAGGTGGCGGGGTACCTGTGTTTTTAGGTTTTAGGGTGGGTGGGGTAGTTATCTTTTTAGGACTGGTGGGGGCAGCGTAGTAGTGTTTTTAGGGTGGGTGGGGGGGTCAGGGTACTTGTGTTTTTAGGGTGGGTGGGGGCAGGGTAGGTATATTTTTAGGGCGGATGGGGTCACAGTAGTTATGTTTTTAGGATGGGTGGGGGTCGGGGTAGTTATGTTTTTAGGGCGGGTGGTCGAGGTAGTTATGTTTTTGGGACAGGTCGTGGGAGGTGGGGTACTTGTGTTTTTAGGGCAGGTGGTGGGGGGTCGGGGCACTTGTGTTTTTAGGGTGGGTTCGGAGGGGTCAGGGTACTTGTGTTTTAAGGGCGGGTGAGTAGTTATTTTTTTAGGGCGGCTGGGGGGCGGGTAGTTATGTTTTTAGGACGGGTGGGGGCTTGGGGTAGTTATGTTTTTAGGGTTTTGGGGGGTCGGGGTAGTTATGTTTTCAGGGCTGGTGAGGGGGGCAAGATAGTTATGTTTTTAGAGTGAGTGGGTGGGGAGGGGTCGGGGTAGTAGTGTTTTTAGGGCGGGTGGTGGGTGGTCGGGGTACTTGTGTTTTTAGGACAGGTTGGAGGCGGGGTAGTTATGTTTTTAGGATGGATGGGGGGGGTCGCGGTAGTTATGTTTTTAGGGTGGGCAGGGGAGCTGGGGTAGTTATGTTTTTAGGGCGGGTGGTGGTGGTTGAGGAAAGTTATGTTTTTGGGACGGGTGGTGGGAGGTGGGGTACTTGTGTTTTTAGGGCAGGTTGTGGGGGGTCGGGCACTTGTGTTTTTAGGGTGTGTTCAGAGGGGTCGGGGGTACTTGTGTTTTTAGGGAGGGTAGTTATGTTTTCAGAGCGGGTGGGGCGGGGTAGTTATGTTTTTAGAACAGGTGTGGGCTTGGGGTAGTTATGTTTTTAGGGTGGGTGGGGGGGCGGGGTAGTTATGTTTTTAGGGATGGTGGGGGGGCTTGGTAGGTATGTTTTTAGGGCAGGTGGGGGGTCAGGATAGTTATGTTTTTAGGGTGGGTGGGGAGGGGTCAGGGTAGTAGTGGTTTTAGGGTGGGTGGTTGGTGGTCAGGGGACTTGTGTTTTTAGAGCAGGTGGGGGTAAGGGTAGTTATGTTTTTAGGGCAGGTGTGGGGTGGGGTAGTAGTGTTTTTAGGGCAGGTGGTGGGGGGTCGGGGTACTTGTGTTCTTAGGGCAGGTGGGGTAGATGTGTTTTTAGGGCAGGTGGAGGTCGCGGGGTACTTATGTTTTTTGGGCACTTTGATGGGTGGGGCAGATACGTTTTTAGGGCAGGTGGGGGGCGGGTAGTTATGTTTTTAGGGTGGGTGGGGGTGGCATTCTAGAACCACGCATGCCGTTCCCACACATGCCTTTACTATGCATGCTTTCACAATGAAAAATCATTGCAAAGGCATGCGTGGTAAAGGCATGTGTGGAAACAATGCGGTCGTTGTTCAGGCATGCATGGTTCGCGCATGCGTTGTTCCATCATACAACCGTCTTTTGCACTCAAGCAAAGCATTTGATGCATTCATTCCAGTTTCATTGTGCTAGACTTAGAGTAGTGAGTGTGGTGTGATCATTAATGGTGAAAAAGATATGTGAGTTCATGCAGATGTTTGGTGGGGTTAATAGATGAGCTAGAGGGGATGAGGTAGTGTTTACATGCAGTGGTATCACATTGCAAAAAAAGAGGTTGTGGTCTTTGAACTGAGGCGTAGGCACAAAAATATTAATAGCGGTGAAGGCAAACCTGTGAGTGACTTAGAGAAGGTTGTAGTAAGCACGACCAGGCATGCAGAGGATAGAAAGAAAGGAGAGAGGCATTTGAGAAGAAAAAGGAGATGATCATCCGAGGTTTTAAGTAAATATCAGTTTTTTATGACGATTTTTAGGACATTAGAGGACGCTTTTTGAGACTGCATGGAATTTGATGATGCAAGACTGTAGAAAGAAACAACAATTTGTATGTTAAAGTAGGCTATGATGGTGTAGGCGGTTCACGGCCTGGATATGAACCTGGCTCTCTCAGCTTGCCTCCTTTTCTGTTTTTATTTTATTTTTTGACTTTTTTTTACATACCGTTCCCCTCATCCCATGCCCCCACAGTTTTTCTTTTTCTTTACAATAGTGCTACCTGTCCCGTACTTCTACTCCTTTCCTCTAACCCCTTGTCCCTTTCCTCAGACATTTTCTTGCTTCCAACTGCTTGTTGTTTATTACCACAGTGTAAGTGGCAAAATGTCTAGCGCAATTTTGCACGCTACAGGAAGACTGCATTACTTCTATGACATCACTGGGAATAGAGCTATCTACATGTGGCCACCTATGACCGTGGGAATTCTTGAAACGCCTATTATAACTGTATCCATGGTCTTTCCAAAAATCATGGTCACTGTGTCCATAGAGCAACAGTATATACGGCAACAAAACCTGCCATTTACTTCCAGTGACTCCTAACCTCTCTGGATTGTTGCCCCTGTAGTCCAGGGCAGCACTTGATGTCCCAGGACAAAGAATGTTTCTGGAGCAGTTCTTTGGAGATGGAGCCGTCTTGTGCCATCTCAGCTGCACTAATGAGAACTGGACCCAACTCAGCGTGGGGCAGCCCGTAACTAGGGTCATGGCAGGGCACGGGAGCAGGGTCAGGCTGGCCTATAGGGCAGTCAGGCAGTGCCCGACAGACTGGTCTGAGAGATCAGTGTGTGGACCGAGTTTTTTAGATGTTTGGGGGGCTGTTTTATGGTCTGCTGGGAGTTTTTTTTTTTTACTGTTGACTTCTCTGATATTAAAGAAAACATTGCCTATAGAAAGGTCCAATGCATTTCAAAAGCATAGAATATCCCAAACGCTTAGACATAGTGGCTTTACAAGTTCAAAACCGTTCCAATTTGCAATCATAGGTCACTCTGTTAGCTATCTGATTCGCTGATGGGTCACTTTGAGTGCCTTTATGCAGATTTATACAATTGTAAATAAAATGTCCTAAAACTCATTTTTCCAATCTTAAGGGAGGTAGATGACACTACCTTGCACATCGTATATGTGTGTGTGTTGTACCCTTGCTGCTGGAAAGTGCCCTAGGCTCAGCCGAGTCTGGTTTCTAATTAGAAAAGGCCTTCACTGGGAGGTTGTCTGAAATAAGGTGGGAGTAATCCTTAGTTCGTGGATTGTCACCTGCCAGACAGATGTAGCCCTGAGTTTAGTCATTGTCCGACTTCTGGTGAGGCAGGCCTTAGGTAAGGAATGTGCTGATGTTACTTCGGAGAAGGACTCCACACAGTGGGTGTCTCAGGTTGGATACGTGCAAGCCTTACCTCATCAGTGAAATCATAACAAGGGTGGAATTTGGGGGCTATCTCTTGTCAACTGAAAGCAAGACTTCGCTCAGGGTAAGGTGGGAGCAGACTCAGAGTCGGCTGTCGCTTGATGAGATGTGGGTTCAAGCCTCACATTAGGGGCCGCCTGATTTATAAGGACTGGTGGAAGCATGCCTTAGCATGAAGGTTACCTCCTGAAAGGAGGGAACAGATTTTAACTACTACATAAGGGCTTAATTTACAAGAAACTGATGCATCGTCCCTGATGTGGCAGATTTGTTGCGCTGCCCTATGACCCCCTAGCGATGCCATGGATGTGCTGTATTTACCATACAGAGCTTCATGACACACATCTTCACAGATGCTTCAGAAATTGTGGTGCATCTGTGGTGCTGAACTCACACATTGCTGGACTAGCATCAAAAAACAATGCTATTTTAGCAATGCCAGGAGGTCCCCATTGAGAAAACCCTGCATCAATTTTACTCCTGCTCTGAGCAGGTGGTAAAATTCTGACACAGTGAAGTCACAGAATGACGCAGTGAAATGTTGTAAATTTAACTGTGTCAGTTCTGCATGGCTTTACTCATGCGAACACCTAGCTTGCATACATTATACCTGTCACGGGTATACTCTGATGCAAGGCTTTACAAACTAACGCACTGGGCCCAATGCATCAGTTTGTAAATTTGGAGCACCGTAGAGCACTGCTTGCACCACTGTTACGTCAAAACAAATGACTCAACTGTGGGCAAATGCCATGTAAATGAGGCCATGTGTGTGAGCAGGCTTTAGCTTAGAAGCTGCCTCTGTTCAGGAGTTATCACCCATCCATGTTGCGGTAGTCTCTAGCTTAAGAGTTTCCAGAAAATGGCTGCAGATGGGGCAGAAATGGCATGTGTCAATGCTGGATCTATTATAATGTGCAGAGGATACTGGGCAGATGTATGCTGATGAGAGCGCAATGTGCGTACCTGGAACTAGTACATTAGAAACATTTATTAAATATAGTGAATGCTGTACACCAGACTAACAATAATATTGGTCACTGGCGTGCACTGGAAATGGTTACTGGTGGAGAGGCGAGCGAGAGCGCACTGCCATGTGGAAGCTGGTTCCAGACCTACATCACCACCAAGAGCCACACCTTCATATTGCTGCTCTTTTTATGGGAACAATGCCAAGGGCTGCTGCTGTGCTTTGCGTCCTGGGCCAATGGGAACTGCTCAGATTGCGTCAAGAGCCAGGAACTGACAGACAAGATTGGGACCCCTCTTATCTTAAGAGCAGCCTGCCTATGTCTGGGCACTTGCAATGCATGCCCAGAACTGGAATTGAATGCCCAGGTGCCACCCTCAAGAACACATGTCCTCCCATGACAAGCTACGTTCTTACCTTTATCGGACCTTGTAGTGAGTGTATGTTGTCCTACTTGATAAATGGTGAACGTGATGTTACTTTGTTACTCTACATGGCTGTGTGTTTTGTTACTGTGGCATGAGTGCCCCAGATAAGACAGCAAAGTAGCATGTCTTTCTTTCACTTGAAGATTAGCTAAGAACAGCACGAAAGAAAAAAATAACAGCCGCCAAGTGTAAAATATCCGCTTGTAAATTTTAATAACAATGTGACAGAAGTTATATTGGAAATCAACGAAATGACTGGATGATTCTGAGAGTTTGTGTTGTGAACCGTTCAGTGTCCAAAGAAAAGTTTAAACCAGCGGCCGTCCTAGAAAGGGCAGCTAGAATCCAGATTTCGGAAACTGCAGTTCTACAAGAATGGGGGCCAACCCTTGTATCTTTTTACAGTCTGCACTTCATCCACAGTGGTTGAAATAATTCATGCTTGTTGTTTGATTGACTATAGAGAACGATCTATTTTATAGATAAAGACAGAACCTGAGCCCATGGTGTGTGAGCACAAGGAAGCAATGCAGTGATTTTAGCCAATAGGCTCGAAGGACAGCCACTGACCAATGCTGGGTGGGAGAGTTACTTTGTGTTTGGTACAGCTTCCGCTACGGCTTGGCAAATCTGATAAGATAGTGACTGGCTGGGTATGGGATCTTGTTAGCATGGGCTACGAGTCAGCATGATTTAAGTATCAGAAATGGACTGAGGAGCCCTTGAGTAACCTGCCGAGTGGGTTCAGGCGTTAAGTAGGATCAACATTTTCTCGGCCAGCCATGGGCCTTGAAGCCACCATTAACACTTGGTAAGTGGTCTGCTGATCACCACGTTGTGCACTCCCAGAATGAAATAGCCAGTTGCAGGGTTTGGGATGAGGGACCATGAAAACCCGGGTGGTGGAGGTTCAGGTGGTGAGGCCTCGAATTCGCAGGATAACTCCAGAGGGAAAATGGGGGCTTCTCTTATTTTATTTCCTGGAGCCAGAGATTCTTGGGCTGTTGTCTGATTTCCTAGAGTGGGTGTGGCCAAAGAGCAATAAGTCATAGGGCCTGATTTAGAGTTTGGCACAGGGGTTACTCTGTCACAAACGTGACAGATATCCCATCCACCGTATTACAATTCCATTATAGCCTATGGAACTTGTAATATGGCCCCCCCTTAAAAAATCGGATTATATTTCAGTGTTTCCAGGTTGTAACTGCAGCATCAATCAATCAATCGTGTAAAGCGTGGCTACTCACCCGTGAGGGTCTCAAGGCGCTGGGGAAGATAGAGGGGGTTCCTGAACTTGTTACATAGCTCAGACTAAAGATAATCTCTGTTGGCGCTTTCAGGGGGCATGTGTTGAATGATGTCACAATACATCTCAAAATCCAAGCTGATGTTATTAAACAAAGCAACTTCCTACACTGTCTAATCTTGCTGTATCGTTGGAGATGCAGGACTGGGAGAGAGAATTGCTTTTTCTCCACACTGGATAGCCCGGTTTTTATACAAACAACTGATATTCGAGTGTTGAACCTTGAGACGGTTGAAAGTCTTGAGTCTGTCCACCAGCATTCAAAAAAGTGACCTGCTAGATACACATATGTCTGCAGGAGGTGTTCACCCCCCGATCCATCGACAAGGGCTGCATCATCGCTGGGCCACAGGTAAACGAGTATGACACTGCGAGGAGCAGGGCTTTGGGCGTCTGGGAACCACATTTATTGGATTTGGTTCTGAATTGATTTTTTCATTTAGTTCCTCAGTGAAAAGAAAATATAGCCTGTTTTTAACCAAGCTCATCTGTCGTGTCAGGAATGAGGTTTTAATTTTAGGAGGGTGAGAGCAGAGTTATAGAAATGTACAGAGGAAAAGACAGAGAGAGCGCGGGTGCAAGAGACAGGGAATGAGTGAGAGAAGCAGAAGAGTGATTTATAGGGAGAAAAGGAGGACGGGGAAAGCAGGTCATGAAGGAAAGCGAGGGCAGCAAGCAGGACACCGAGGGTCACCTGAGTGCATCGAGGAAGGGAGAGGAATGAGAAAAGGTGGGAAGAGGAAAAAAGAAGGTAAGAGAATCTAGTGAAACGTGGAAAGGTGGAGTTAAAGGAAGATGGGAGCCAGGCCGAGAGGAGGGGATGACGTGGGAAAGGAGAAAGAGGGATAGGAAACGTGAGCGGATGAAAGAGAGCTAGAAATTACAGAATGAGATGGAGAAAACGAGAGGGAGGAAAGAGAGTGAAGGAAGGGAGGAAGAAAGGAAGGAAAGGAAGGCAGTAAAAGAAGGGAAGGAAAGGGAAGGAAATGGAGAAGGTAGGGAAGGAAGGAGGGCGAAGGGAAAGAAGAGAGGAGGTAGGGAGGACATGACAAGCGTCTTGCTCAACAACCCTCTGGAAACCACTGACTCCTGAAGCTTCACTACAACCAATTTACAATCTGAACTGTAGCAAAACGTGCACTCAGGTGATTCCAATGTCCCTCACACTCGCAGTCTCCTTGCTTCACTCTATAAAACTGAAAGGCGTCACTGAGGTCCATGTAGCTGAGTGATAAACATGCGTGGGAGACCTTTAACACTTCTCATTGATGTATTTTCACAGAGGACTGAATCGGAACTAAAATGGCGGCGCATTACCCGTTATGCTCTTATGTTTACGCAGTTACAACAAGAGAGAAGCATGTACAGTTGTCTTTTTTAAAGAGCTGCAAAATGGGGCCTGGAGCATTTAAGGGCTACTGGCAAACACACATTAGCTGCTTACAATTATCCAAGAAATGTTTGTGTGTTACAGTTGTCGCAGTTATTTGTTGGCAAAATTCGGCAATATATGTTCCAGTAGAAGTCTTCAGGAGCCCTGCAAAAGCAGTTAACACCCAGTAGATTTGAGCTGTGTTGTTAGGTGCCTAGAACCCCACCTCCCACTTCCTTAGCTGCAAGTGAACTCATGGCACGGACTTTCTCCCAACTGGCTAATATCGTCTGTCACTCAAAGTGCTGTGATCCAGAACCATCCGAATTAGAACTAAAGTACTTGAAATGTACTTGCTGGATTTGACTTAAGTTGTGAACCTGGGTTCCCCACTTGATCAAACAAAGTGATCCTGCGCACATGGCCTTCAGAAGGGGGGTACAGATGGACATTATTCCTCAGGCATGTTCTTTTTTCACAGCCCAACACTGTTGCAGCAACAATGATGTATTGGTTAACACTGGCCTGCACTGTTTGTTTATCACAAGGCAGCTAACGCGGCTCATACCGCTAGATGAAGCCAGATACTGGACCTCTCTTATTGTCTCTAAGCCCCAAGACATATTTCCTTAAACTTAGAAAAAGGATCCACTTCCCTTGAGGAGCCCCACTCGCGTTGCTGACCGAGGCCCCTCAAAATTTGCAGTGCCTGCCTGGTCCTTGGTTTCTGATTTGCAACCTTTACGAATGTGCAAACTGGACTAACCTTCAGAATGTGTGCTTTATAAGTAATTAGACATTTGTATGTGACAATGAGGCAAGTGCCCCTCCAGGTCCTCCTTCATCTGTGGTCCTGATGATAGGATGCTTGTTTGTGCATGAGGAGGGTCCGGACTCCTAACTACGGGGGAGCTGAAGAGAAAGCTGGTAGCCAGGCCATCGAAGCTGGTAGCCAGGCTCTCCAGGTCGCTCAAACATTGGCCTTAGTTACTACGTCATTTCCTGAAGGTGTGCTATCTAAGACGCTCATTCTCATGGAACTCTTCAAGAGGATCAAGTAAGGTGCAGTCACAGATGAACATGTAATGCAGATTCGTTACAAGTAAAAGATTAAAAAAATGCAGAGGGGACGTTGAGAGAAACGAAGGATACAAATGCTGAGAAAAAGTGGAAGGGAAAGGTAAAATTGCACTGACTGCTCAAGGTGATGGGCACCTAATTTGAAAAGCAGACTTGGCTGTTTTTTGTTTGTTTTTTTAACTCAGATAGATTGCCCCATTTACTGCCACTAAACACTCAGAATGAAGACCGATCAGGTCATTAACTAAAATAAACCATGTTTGCGAGTTGTGAAAGCAAATTAATGAGTATTTTTCGCTTTTATCCCTTTAGAGCAAAAAACATGGTGAAAGCAAAGGTAAGAAGATTACTATGCCTTTCTTTAACTTTTCCTCTACTCTAGCAGCTACAAGAATGTGTGTGTTCCCAAGACCTCTGCCCAGCAAATACCATCTTCTGATGCTATGTCAGTAGTCTCCAAATACAACACCTAGCAAGAGTCTTGAATATATCAAGATGTGTCTTAGCCAGATAAATGCAGGTACCTTTGAAGGGCCTTCTGTGGCTGGGACAGGATCAGTCACAGACATGCGCATCAGAAAGATCAGTTTGGGGGGTGGGGGACAGTCATTTACAGTCAGCCACATCTGAAAGGCGTGGAATAGCTAGGACGGTGTCAGCTTCAGGAAACCAGATATAATTAACACCATAGCTCCTAATTGGTGGGATCCTGCCTTTTATGTCTTACCAGCATATCCAAATATCTCTAAATATTGGAAGGAGACTCCTCTCCCACATTATTGTGGCATGCTGCATCATTGATATCCTTTCACCTCAAGGGACACAACTAATTCTGGGAGTTTTTCTTTAAAAAGGTGTTCTAGATACAAGCTAGGATCCAGTGGTTAAAAATACCTCATTGGTGTACTCAAAGTGTCTTTCTCTTTATTATTGGGTACCTGGGGTATAATTAAAAGAAGCTATGTTGGGATGTTTCCTGAATACAATTATGTGTGCATCCTCATCCCAATATGTTTTGGCTATTCAAGTGCCCGATAAAGTCAGATGCTTTCTTCAGGATAGTAGATTACTGCAGATCCCTAGCTGTCTAACGTGTGTTGGGTGAATCATGATTAGACGTGAATGGTTTTGATGAGGCCTACAGCCCTCATGCAATGAATTTCCCATTGATGGTAAAGAGCCATTGAAGTTTGTATATTCACCAATGTTATCCTGCAATGAGAAATTTTAAGTCATTGCCCTCTAAATAAATATGGCTTTTATTCTTGAAGAGTTATTATCCATTTTAGAGAACCATAAAGTAGTGCTGACATCTCAGGAAAGATCTGTCGAGAAAATGCAAGATCAAAGCAGATTTAAAATACACAAGTGATATTTTTCTAGTTTTTTAAAAGGTCACAGGGTTGGATCCTTGCAAGTCTGATTCACCTTTCATCCGCACAAAGATGTAACATTGAATATCATTGATAGGGAATCACTAGCCATGCCTTTTCTTTAATCACATCACTTTTTCTCTATAACCATGACAGGCCAGCGAAACAGCCATAAGAATGTGTTAACACTCTCCAAAAAGGTGTGTGTGGACACTTCCCCTTCCAGGAATTTGCTACTGTTTTCATGTTTCTTTGGGTCAGACTTGATTGTGATGTCACATCGGACATCGAGCTCTTTGCCTGAGGCTATCATGGCTTGAGCTTGACCTGCTGCAGGATTAATCCAGTAAGTACATCAGTAAGTCAAACATTATCTACACGTACAGAATGTTTTCCAGAATTGCTTTGAGGACGTGCACATATATAGGGATGTTTCTGGAAAGTGAAAGAGCTGTGGGCCAGTTGGTGACAAGAACATTTGGCTGCACTGATCCAAAGACTGACTTGATCATGCAGTACCTCACCTTAGTAACCCATGCTCCGGGTCAGTGACAGCCCACCTTGCCTTAGGTGATGCAGTTTAGCGAAACAAACAACATAGGCTGGTCTTGGAATTGTCAAGCTCCTTCGCAGGTGCAGACCAATCACAAGGAGCCAAGATCACGCTACATACCCTCTTCATGTAGAATGTCATAAGACTGGTCCCTCCAGGAATCTTCTGAAAACTGAAGACCCAGTTTCTGCCTTATCCCATGTACAGTAGTCATGTTTGGGTGTTTTCGTTTGCTTTCAAACTCCTCTGCTTGTATTTGAGGCAGGATTAACCATTCTATTGTAGTGATGTCCCTAAGTAGCTGGTTCAATGCATATACTCTCTGCATCTCTGTTATTAGTTTGACTTAAGCTACAACCTTAAAAGCCAAATGGTGGCAAGTTGAGAACTGAAGGGTGATGTGCCGCGCAATAGCTCTGCACCTCTCAAGCGTGTCTTCATAGTACCCCTCTTCTGCGAACTAATATCTTTGATGCACATGAGGGTGAGTATCACTGTACTTGGACACATTTCATCATAGACTGTGAAAGGGTTGCGGTATGAACAGTCTGAAGGAACGAAAGTTCTCTTTTCTCCTGGCCAAATTCAATGGTCACTAACTGAACTATGCAGTGCTTAATTTGTGCTTGTTTCCGGTGCAGGGCATCGGCACTTATTTTTGAGGGCCGGCATTTATTTTTCTGCCTCAAGCATTTACTGCGAGCCAAAGACTCATTTGGGTAAGTCGGAGGAAGAGAAAAACGAACAAGCGTCACAATGGGAGAAAGCAGAAAGCTGCAAGAGTGATCTGAAGGGGCACTGGACTGCTTTAAATGGATTGAGGAGGCCCGAGATGGCTTCAGGATTACGCTGCCTCAGTATTCCATGCCCACACATTTAATTGCAGCAGCCGCGTGGTTAAGAGGAGGGCTTTGGGCACCAGCAAGTTTTTATTTACAAATTAAGCACTGGAACCACAACTATAATTACTCGTAAATTGGGGCTTTAGGTCAATTTTAAGCTAAGCACAGTGGCATATCCTTTAGCTTGTCTCTGCAAGCGTTCACGGACTTGGCCTTAAGCAACTCTTTTGAACCGTCACTGTTGCATGGAAAAGAAATCCGTGAATCAATGGACACACATTTTATCGCAAACAGGGACAAGAAAAAACACGATCGGATGTGGAAGCAATCTGAACCTTCTGCTCTGCGACAGTTTTTTTTCAAATTATCATGTATTTATTTATTTTGGGAAGACCTACCTGTAACCTTCGGCAATAATCCGACAAACCTCTTGTGTTTCTTGCGGTTGTCGCTGGTTTCCTCTCTGCACGGGCTCCACGTGCCTGGGAAGGGGAAGAAGAGAAGCTCGGCTCTTTCCTGCCACCGCTTCGTAAGATGGCGCGAAGCGGGGCTCACACACCTATAACGACAAGTGCACCAGGACGAATGTGAGACATTGTTCAAGGTCTCTAAGTCTGAGGGGCTGGTGTTTTAACCCAGTAGTTTCCGCTTGTTTTTCACTGTTCGCTCAGTTTTAGAGCAGCAGGCGCAAAGCCATCGAGCTCCAATGCGGATACGTAGGCTGCATTGCATAGGCTATACGAGGTCAAAGTGCAAGTGACGCTGCTCCTAGATTTCTTGCTTGGACGTAGGTGTGGCTACCCAGCTTGTTGTAGTACAGAATATTAGGAAGCGACTTAAATATATAATTAAATGAAGGTGGGCAACGGTGTTGGGTTGATGCTACCGGTCACACCTTCATAGTCAGCAATGACGTCACGTCGGAAGCAATGATGGTCTCACGTAAACAGTGATGTCCAGTTCTTTGGCCACTGAAGGGGCACAATTTTCGACACTGACTTTACGCTCGTCACAGTTATTTGTTACAAAAGATTTTCCCATGTAGGTGAAATAAAAATTCAAAATGACATACAGTGAAACCACGTCTCAATAGACCATATAATCTTTTATCAATAATCAACAAACAGCCCTATGGGAGATTTCGTCACCACAGTATCACATGTTACCAGGCAACACCAGCATCACAGGCGTAAATAGCTAACAGTGACATTAGGCATCACCATGACAACACAGTGCCACTTTATGCTTCAATAACTGTCTTACACGAGAGAAGATATATTGTGGTTAAATTGTCATGCGGTGAACCAGGAGACCCGAGTTCTAATCCTGGCTTTCCTCTTGCTCTGGCTGTGTGGTCCTGAATAAATAATTTTATCTCACTGATCCTCAGTTCCATCATCTGACAAAATTGGTTAGAAACAGACTAACTCACGGCATTAAACTTTAAATAAATACATGGTCAAACAGAAGGAAATTAGCAAAGTAAATTATTAAACATTTTTTTTTTTGAGTAAGGATAACATTACCATGACAACACAAAGTGAGGCTGCTTTTCTCATCAACCTTGGGAAGTAATAAGACTAAGGGACCCTAATTTGGCTCTTTCAGATCTCTGAGTGCTCTTTGACCCTTTTTTGCACAATTCGAAGATGATTAATATCCAAATACAATCTGCTGACACCTTTAAAAAGAGTGGGAGCCTCTGTGTAGTTTTTGTCTTCTATCTGTTTTTCATCCTAAAAGCACTGTCATATTTTTTGCCAGCTGATCGTTTTTCGTCGTTTTAGTGATGCTAAATTATTACTGCTACAATGAGTCCATCGTTTCATACTATACATCAACCCAACATATAGAATCTGCTGAAGTTTTCTAGGGCCTTCAGAGAGAGGTTGAAAATGGCTGCTTTGGCACTATATGGCTTCAGGGCCACATTCAAGAAGGCGGCTGTAGCAGACTATCATCTTCAGAGACACGTCAAAAATGGTTGCTGTGGCAACCTAGGGTTTATAATGTCACATTCAGGATGCCTGTTGTGGTCCCCATGGGCTTCCGGGCCACCATTAAGATGGCTGCATAGGCACTCCTGGGCTTCAAGGTCGCATTTAAGATGGCTGCTGCAGCACCCTTCGGTTTTCAGAGTCAAATTACAGATAGCTGCGATTATCTGAAACCTTTTTATTGACTGTGGACCAAATGTGCTGGAAATCCGGTGCAGAGGCTAAAGGGTAGAAGGACACTGCTCAAACATCATACGCCAAAGTTCAGGAAAAATAGATAGTCTCAGGCGCAGGTTGGGTGTGTGCAATGACACCTATCCCTGCACTCACATCCCTACTTAGGGCCAGATTTACAAGGTCCTAGCACCTCTAAGCAGCACACTAGCATCATTCTTTTTACACTAATGTGGCGTTATGGAGGCCATTCTCTACCATATTTACAAAGTGGCGGAATGCACGCATTGCACCACTTTGTAACCCCATGCGCTACATTATGCCTGCGCCAGGCATAATGTATGCATAGGGGGCGTTCCCATGCGAGGAGGCCTGTAAAAATGGCGCAGTGAAATTTACAGCATTTCACTGCACCATTTTTGGCGTCATTTTTAACACCTGCCTAAGGCAGGCGTTACAATGACGCGCCAATTACTTTTAATGGGCCTACCTTTACTTTGCAGGATTAGCACTACCATTTTTGGAGCTAACCCTTCAAAGTACCACAATAGCATCATAAATGATGACACAATTGTTCTAACGTGTGCCATGGTGTGCCGTATTGTAAATACGGCCCACACATGGTGTCATCAAGGGGGCACGGGAGGGCACAAGAAAAGTGGCACATCAAAGTTGATGCGCAACTTTCTTGTAAATATCGCCCTTGATGTCCATATCTTTTGTGGCTCTTGCACAGCTCCTTTATTGTACCAGACTTTCCCTTAAATGTTTGATTTTAGATTTCGTGTGTGGCTTGTGTCATTTCACCATTTTACTTTAATGTGTCATTTGCTTGTTTTACTGGAAAGGGGTACGTTTTCAAAACACCCTGAACTCTCACTTGAGATATGAATCCAACCACAAGCAGTTTGGGAAACTCCTGAAAAGAGAACTATACAGAACTGCTTACAAATAAACTCAGCACAGAACAAATGCTGTGACTGAAGAATATCAGGCATGGTTTCTGGTCCTAATTGTTTAGACTCTGACGCACTTGAAGTCGGACCTGAGGGAGCCTGAAACTCCAGTCCCCAGCCTGCAACGTGGCACTGGAGGGCCGCACCATCATTGCTTGCGCCCGGAGGCACATAAGGGCAGAAAGGAGGTCCCGCTGCGCAGGACGCACTTGAACATGGACTGGCGGAGCCTGAAACTCCAGCCCTCAGCCTGCAGCATGGCATAGGAGGGCTGTGGTGTTATCGCTTGAGCCCAGAGGCGCATAAGGGCAGGAAGGAGGTCACGTTGTACGTGACGCGCCCAGGCAAAGACCAGGCCAAAACTGGGCCGTCTGCCCCTGCCAGCGGCTGGACGAGGCTGGGCAGGGTCCACTCTCTTGGTCTCTGAACCTGGGTGGGTGCGTTTTAAGGATCCGTTACTGCCCGGAGGTCCTACAACACTGGTAAGACTTAAGATTTTGATCGATAGTGTTGACTTGCCAAGATGGTAAAGTGCAAAACTGGAAGCAGTAAACCAGCCCCAGAGACAACACGTACCACCACAGACTCATTCCTTGCACGCGCAATGGGGGTCATTAAAAAACAAATTAACCTGTCAGAAAGACGCTTATCTTTGGAGGTGGCAGGACTTGATGAAGTTGTAGCGGAGGCCATCAGACACTGAGGACCTAATAACTGACTCGGGATGTGTCTGTAGCAAAGAATCAGAACCAGCAGGAAGGGTTGATCCTGGCCCCCAGGGAGGTAATGGGCCCACTGAGAGTTTTAAATCCGTGGTTAATATGGCTGCTCCTTTTACAACGCATTCTCCTGTACCTAAACAAAAGAAGAGAAGCTTAAAGGCACCCATAGGAAGCTCAGACTCACCTGACCAATGACGCCCTGGGATTGATCCCTCTCTCCCCCAACTGGACAAAATTCTAGAAGCCTTCAATGATTTGCTAATCCGACCTAAGGATAAACTGAACAAATTGGTGGGAGAAGTGGGTAAAGTGATCAGCCTCTGCAGGACATTGTCTCTTCAGCTATTTACCAGTAAAAATATAGAGGGAGCTCCGCAACGAGAGAGGCATGATAACACAATCACCCCAACAGAGGAAACTAATGTGGGGGAAGGTGTTCCAACCTCTGCCTCATCAGGACGGCAATCTGAATGTGTTAGAGCAGACCAAGCTCAGGGGATGAGGTTGAGACAAAGGCAACAGGGAACATCGCCAACCTCGGCCAACTCAGGGCCAAGACAGATATTAGATATGGGACCCGCTTGTCAATCCAAACAAAGGAACACCACTGAGCCAAGTGACTCCTTAGCATGGAATGAACCTACCATAGTTAACTTACCTCCAGCTTGCTGTCCTTATGTAGCAGTCATGGTGAATGTTCCCCCCTTGAAACAAGTTCATTAGGAGACCTCCAAAACTCTGAAGAATAAAGTAGTCCATTGACTGGCCGCCAAACACTGTTTCCTTCTGGAAAATGCCTGGCAAATACTACTTATCAGGAGAGTGGGGTGGATCGGTCCAGCAAGAAAAAGTACTAAAGGCGACGAGTCAACGATTCGTAGGAGACCTGCTTGCTAGGTCAGCTCTTTGGCCTCCTGAGGGGAATGCAGTGAAGCTCCTTCCCTTTGTTTTTTCTGTTGTCACCTGCAACACCTGGGAAAACTACAACATGCTCCACCAGGAGAACAAAGTCTGCCAAATCGTCACAGTTACATACATCCCTCCATGCCACTAAGTAGCAGATTACTGGCCTTGGGTTCACTGTCGGAAAATGACTGACTGCCCAAGAAGAATGATGGACTATCCAGATGAGACTCAATGGGCCCTAATTCAAATTGTGCAGTTGAAGCGAATGGAGTAGACAAGGTGGCCACGGGAGTAGCTTCCGGCCAGAGTAGCCAGGCATGTGAAACTCTGATCATCGTCTCCTTGTTGAGGGAAGATAAGGGTCAGCTGAGTACGCTACCCACAAATGAATTGGAGGGGTCTTTTAATACATTAAGAGATAGAGTTAATGCTATTCAAGACGATAGAGGGTACCCACAGAAAGGAGGGGAGGAACTTAACAACAAGATTCGTTTTTAATTTATGGCAAGAAGTTCAGGAGATCTTAATCCCCCGCAGTCCTCCTGCTCCTTATGTTAAAAAAGCCCAGACATATCTCATCCAACATTACTGCGACTTCTTTCATAGAATGTCGCAGGGCTCTGATCTAAATTTAACAACCAGGAATGGCTGCATTTTATTCAGGCTTATGATATCTATGCTGTCAAGAGACATGGCTGTTTGATTGCCCCTTAATTGATGGGTATTGGTCATTTTTCTCCCCTCCAGTTCCCTCTAGGGAGGGTAGGGGAAAGGGGGGATTTGTAACTTTTATTTCAGCCACAATAGGAATTCTCAAAATTGAGGAAGGACTTTCTAATTCACATTGTCAACTTTAAAGGTTATTGTGTCCCCCAGTGCTTAACACTTTGCTTATTAATTTTTATGATAATTTTTTTTGATCTCAGCCAGTATAAATTGTGGAACAGTTAGAAACACTGATCAGACAAATCATGGAGAAAGATCCAAGTATTTCTCTTATTTGGAGATTTTAATATAACTGAATGTCGCTATAATGGGAGCAGAATCAGTGGGATTGTAAGTGGGCAGGGGGATCATGTAAGTAATTTTCAGCACACAGCCTATGGGGAAGCACAACCACTATAATGTTAGTCAATAACATGTGTTTTGATTCCGAGCAAAGAAAGGGCAATGTGTCATTTAATCCAACTTTTGAAGGGAGAGGCAAGGGGAGTGAAATTGATCATATTCTTATGTCAGATATTTTGTTGCAATGGATAGGAAGATTTGAGGTATGTTATTCCCTACGGAGTGATCACTGCCCCATTTTAATTGAGCTGTCCAGTATTTTAAGGACCCTTCAAATGAAAGAGAAACATCCATCATTATCTTTTTAAAAAAACAAGGGGGTACGTAGAAAATGGCCACATGTTGATGCTAATAAAATATTGGGGGATCTGGTTGGGATGCATCCTAGAGATGTGAATTCCTGCCTATTGGATGTCTCCATACCAGACATTGTTTGCTTTAATTTTGCCAAAATTTGTGTTTTTATTTCTGACCTACTGTCGATAAAGAATTTATGGAGAACGAGACCTACTCATGCTTGGTTTGATACTGAAGGCACAAAGACCTTAAAGGTTCCAAAGCATATCACAAGATATAGCCGCAGTGCCAACGGCTTGAAGGAATGATAAAACAGCTATTGAGAACAAGAAAAGGGAGATTAGAGCCACTTCTTGGTAAGAACTGGAATGAGTGGCCTCCTCAAAAGATAATAGACTATTCTGAGAAGTCATAAATAAACTTTTATTTTCGGAAAGGCCTTCCTCGGGGATAGATTGCCATACATCAGATCAGGAATGGGTAGACCATTTCTTCAAATTTTTTAATGCAGAACAGTTAGAGGAGGGACAGCCCTGTATTGACTCCTCTATTCTACCGGGGGACCTTGAAATATTTAGCAACTCCATCACAGCAAAGGTAGTTCAAAAAGCGATCTTATGCTCTACGAGTTTGGAATCCTGTAAACAGTCAATCATAGTCCCAGTTGACAAAAAAGGGGACAAAAATGCCCCTTCAAGTTATCGCTACATGTCCCTACTAGATTCATCCATGAAGATATTTGGGAAGGTTATTTTAGGGAAATTGGAAAGTTGGGCAGAAACCAGTGATGTTTTACTGATGTTCAGTATGGGTTTTACCCAGGAAAGGGCACGAAAGAACAAGCCCTAAGCCTCTCCCTGATAATACGCACGGGGAGGTGCCATTCAGATGGTTTTTATGGTCCTCTCCTTTGCCTTTGTTTTAGTGAACAGGGAGAAACTTTGGGAGCTTATGTCCTTAGGTGTTGATCCTCCTCTTCTGGCAGTCTTAAAACTTCTGCATTGTGAAGAGTATATGATAGTGCAGTACTCCCAGGAAGGTGACTTGATGGCCTCTATCCCAGTAACTCGAGGGGTAAGACAAGGATGTATTATGGCCCCATTCTTATTCTTGTTTTATATTAACATGCTGGATTATTTTTTAAGCACTTGTACTTTGGATATCCCTAAAATCGGTTTGCGATTGGTTCCTACCCGCTCTATGGAGACAATGTGGTGATTTTAGCCTGCACAGCAAATGGTCTGCATGCATTGCTAGATGGGTTTCAAGGTTTTATGCAGGGCTTGAATCTTAAAGTGAATAATGACAAATCTTATATCCTAACTTGTGGACCAAAGAATACCCATTCTAGAACGTTTTATCTAGGTGGTACACCAATAAGAAAAACAGAGCACTTCAGTTACCTGGGAATTCTACTTAATGAAAAGCTGTCGTGGGCATGCTATGGCAGTAGGGTGCAAGCAGTTGTTTAGGTTCACCAAGAAACTAGGTCATAAACCCATGGAAGAATTGATCCAATTATATAAAAGCAAATGTTTTCATATAGGTACTTATGGAGCAGAAGTTCTGGGGCATAAGCCACCCAGTCCTCTACAGGTTACAGATTTCTGAGTAGAGTTCTGGGTCTCCCCAGGTCAACTTCAAGTTTCGTTCTCCACTCGGAAACTGGTCTGGATTATTTGGAAGAATGGGTCGGGATGGCATCACTCATGTTATGTCTTAAGGTTTGGCTATGTTCAAAGCTGATCTTCTCACTGAAGATCCTGGAGGATTGCCTCAGACAAAGCAAATACCAGTCCATTACCTGGATTTCATATGTTTAGGGCACACTACGGGAAATAGGCCTGAGTCACCTTTTTGAAACAGCTGAGAATATATGCCTGAATGCTAAGGTTCTAGTGAAGGATTGTTTTGGCCCATGTAGATAGAATAAGATGGGGAAAGGTGGCGGAAATGTTGACAGTAAAATTGTATATACCCATATCAACATTCCATGTGATGGAGCCATACCTGACATGGATCAAAGATTCAGACCACAGATTCTACTTAACAATATTTAGAACTAATAAAATATATTTTTGGGGGGTATTCCCAGTTGCAGGTTCATGGTTCAGGTCATTGGACTGTTGTCTGTGTTACATGGTCTCCAAGCAGTCTACAATGCACTTTATGCTGTTTTGCATGCTGTATTATGTTTTTAGAAAATGTTTTCTGTATCCCACTTTTAGATCAAACATCCAATTACATATCCCGAGGGTTTCACGATGAGGCAGCGACAAGAATCTCCAAATATTTTTTACTGTTCTGAATTTTATTATACAGGCATTGCAATTATGAAGAAAGTATGCACAGTTATCTATGAAGGAGAACTGAGGAACTTATTGTTTAAATGCTCAATGTGTTTCTTAAATACAATCGTATTTATTTATGTATTAATGTTGTGTGCTCTCATGGCTCCTATATGGCAGAATAAAGTTGATCTGAATGACTGACTCCAACTTCTCCTTCCAAGCATTAACCTGCATTTCCTATGTTTCCTTAAGCACCCTGAGGTAACTGAAAGGTGACATGCAGCACTTTCTAAAATTCATAAATTAATAAATAAATGCAGGACTGCACAATAGCTAATAGTAGAAAGAAAATGGACTGATCGTGGGGCTTATTCCGAGATTATCTGCCGCACTAAAGGAGTAAGACAATTAGTAGGAGAAGATTTAAGAAGGAAAATGTTTGATAATGTGAATCAGCATTGTGTTGGCCTTGGATGATAAAGCGATATCAACATTGTGAGTGACAGGCGATAGAGGGTTGAAAAGAAAGGGGGCAGAGACAAAAGGGGCTCTGTTATGGACAATTTAAAAATCAGAGCTTGGAGGTTATAGATTTTCCATAATGAACCATTAAAGACCCTGCCTGCTGTGTTTTAAGAAGATGGAGTTGGGCAGTTAAACAAGGTTTCCTTTCCAGTGTAGGGGTGTACAAATTAGAAAAGGCACGAGTCTTGCAACTTTGCATAACGAAAAAAATTGAAGGTGGTGGAGACAAAGGGGACCTGCGGATAGCAGAAAACATTATATCTGCTATTCAGGGCAGCAGACGGGCTGACGCCAATCCTCATCTGCCATTTTACATCCAAAAGTGATCCTACAGGAACCATTCAGGAAATATTTGTAGAACAATTTGTGTAGGTGAGGCTACCATTCCACTATAGAATATATTGAAACTAACTGTATTATGAAGACTAGATCATGGAACAGTACTGGAAGTGAAAAAAATACTCCGGGACCCCTTAATTGAGGGCTAAGGTGTGACAGAGGAAAAGGAGTGGCATCGCGAGGGGCAGAGTTTGAAGAACAGTCTGACATTCAACTAATACATTTATTTGGAAAAAAAACTGCTGCGGAAGAAATTGGCAATAAGGAAATAAGTGACCATAAATCTTTTCCATGTTACTTCATTGGTCACAAAAAATGCATTTTAAAATATCTTACAGGGTTAAGACACACTGTAGAAATCATTGTATGCCAAACTATTTTGAAAGGATTATAAATAATAATGGTAAGGTAACTCCAGTGGTTAACACAGTTCTGTGAGAGTTCTTTGTTTTGCCCAGTCCCAGTTTTGACTGATAAAGTAGCATAGAGGGTTAATGTGCCTGCTGCCAACCACATTGTGTAACACGCATTTCATAGATTTGTATTTTATTTAGAAAAGTGGCTACTGGTTTTGACATTGAGATTATTTTGTTACTTCCAGATCATACATTGTAGACCTTCTATTATAGCATGTGATCTATTTACCAGCATCAAGGAGCTGCATGCAGACTGTAAATCATGGGCTTAGATCCATATTCTTATTTTTGCAATCTGTTGTTATTCTAAGGCTGCAAAGAAGAAATGCTTTGGGAAGCAATACAATCTTGTTAAGTACAATCACAAACTTTGTGTTTCTGCCGACCATTCACTCTTAACATATGTTGTCTACAGTTATGGCTGATATGTGCCTCCTACACCTTATAACCTGCTGTGTGTTCTCTAGCATTTATTTTCTGTACCTTGATGTTCACACTTGAATGATTTATTGTGCCTATGTGTGCGATGTAAAGTGTTCAGACACCCTACACTGGGATGAGCGTTTTAAAAGAAGTAAATTAAAAAAACATTGTAGATGCCATTAAATCAATATTTGTCTAATTACTCATACAGACCGATACATCTTGAAGTCTTACAGTACACACACATTTTCTCCATAGCGAGGTGACAACATTTAAAATCCTGCCTCTAAATAATAGTTTCTCTTAAGTACTTGTGAGGTGATAAGTCTAGGTGTTAGACTCCAGATGGCTCTCCGCCAGGACTGTGCTCAAACAAAAGAAATGCCATGGCCCTTTAAATCAGACCTTTGTTTTGTGCCCAGCTGGAAGTAAAAATAAGAAAGCCCCATCACTGCCTGCAGGTTGCTGGACTGAATGGAACGCACACAATGTGTGGTCCCTTCTAAATAATGTCCTGGTGTGGGTAAATGTCACCAGGACAAATTGGGTTGGCCTGATCTATGATCTGGCCCAGTAATAGCCGCCGAACTGGGATCTGGCAGATTCCTCACCATTCATGCACCAGTGTTTCCCCACTGCAGGAAGTCCCACCCTATGAGGTGGGACTGTTCGGCAAAGACTAAGCAGCAAAACACCTCCACTGCCCGCTCCATGCAGCCATATCTGTTGCTCTTTGTGGGAGGGACACCTTTCTGCAGGGACTCAGGTAGGAAATCTTAGCCAAACGTTTTCCTACTCCTTCCCTCCCCCCGGATGACAAAGTTTTATCTTTGCAAAGGAAAAATGTAGTGTGAGAAAGATGTTAACTGGTGATGCAGAACCACACAAGACTTTCCAACCATCCACCATGCCCCTGTGTGTTGTAATATGGGAGGCTACATTTCCCATGGTCATCCTCTACAGCACAATTACAAGGTTAGCAGCACAGGGCTACTCTGGGCTGCACAAGAAATCCTCATTTCGGACCGACTAACAGTCCTGGCTGTTCAGGAGCCTCCTCGCCACTGGCTCTATATGATGTACGGCTCACAAGTGACTTTATATACAGCTATGCATCTTCTACAGCTGGGTACAAAGGAATGACCCTGCTGCCATCAAGCATAACTGTTCCTTTTATTAATGGATTTAATTTGCAATTCCGACTAAACGCAACGCATAGTTAAATATATAATTAGGAAAACTCTGCTCTCTATGCAAGATCAATAAATAAAGCATTGGAGAAGCCCAGAGTGTGGAGTCGGGGCCAATATCGTGGCAAAAGGGCAGGAGGGGAATATTGGCCCAGTCCTAATGGCATTAAATAAATTCCCCAACACTGATCAATTTTATCTGTTCTTTGAGCAGGCAAGATTGTTGAATGGGGTTGAGGAAGGATGAGCAAGCAGGATTTTGCGCCGTCTCTTGGTCATTGAGTCTCATTAAGCTCTACCACAGGTCTCGCAGGCAACACTGTTTCAAATTGTTCCAATTCATCATTGTTGGGAGGGGGTGTTATCACAAAACACCTCACAGGCACGTGGAGACGTACTAGGTCCTAGAGCCACACAGACAGAGTTTATTTGTGTGTGCATTCTCTGCTCCATCCCGCTCGCCTCTCCAGTGCAGATGCCGATGAAGCAGCCATTTTGAAACTTGTGCTCTGGGCCTTCTAGCTTTTGAAATCAGACCACTGGAGCTCCCCAGCTTGAATTATTGACACACAACGTTATAATGCATTCTACGACCTGTTGGTTTGATTGCTGTCAGCTGAAAATATTTTACTTAATTATCAGACTACAATGGTCTGTAAAATGAACCCTGTGAGCGTCCATCTAGTGGCACAGAGTAATCTGGTAATCCAAATTGAGAAAAAGCTGCAGAGATCTGTGCAAACAAGGTCATTGGCTTTACTACCGGTTTAGCTGACTCGACATTTTATTGAGAGCCGGGGTAGTAACTTACCTATGTATATGGCAGAGAGGCAAATGTGAGAGTTGTTTATAAATGGTCAGTATTAATATTGTTATGAAGATTTACAGCTCTGTTAAGTTTTGCTGCTGCCTGTCCTTTTCCTCGGTTCCAACTATCTTAGTCAAATCTTAACCTATGGTTGCAATTATTTTCACTATTGAGTTCAGGTAAAAAGCCTTTCTTTTCCTTCATTTGTATATTACTCATCCATAAAATATAAGCAAATGCATCTGGAATGATGCAACTAGTCTGAGTTCTCCATCAATAACATGGACTGCAGCATGATCTGGTAAGACCAAGGTATTCAGTTGTGTAAATGTTTCCAGGGCTGTATTTAATAATTCAAAAATAACACTACCCAATCACACCTTACACCACATAATGCCTTCAGTAGTGTATCGACCGTTTTTACCCCTGGAGAAAGACAGAAGCAGAAGAAAGGCACGCTTTGAACTATGAAGTTGAACTTCAAAGATTCCAAGCAAAATCTCAGTAAAATTCCACAGTGTAAAGGGAGTGTCCCTTCAAATGTGCTTTGACATTTTTAGACAGGAGGTATGACGGACTATACTCCTTCCCTAGTGGCATTTCAAAGACCACAACCTTTTGGTAAATCTCTCTATCTGCTGCTAGGCCGTGCCATCTCTTATAGTGAACCACGCATTCAGCTCCCGCTGCAATCCCACTCTGCTGTCACTTTGCCATAAAAAGCACTACCTCAACATACCCTAAATTAATTAATATATATATATATATATATATATATATATATATATATATACATATGTGTGTGTGTGTGTATATGTATGTATATATGTATTTGAATATATACACATACATATATATATATATATATATATATATATATATATATATATATATATATATATATATATATATACACACACGTTTACATTGCATCAGTTCTCTTATTTTCTTTATTATTTTTTCACTTTCAGGTGACGGCAAGAATTACTGGGAAACAGATCCTTTGCTTCGTCTTATACTACAATAATAGCCCCCACTCTTAAGGCAAGATTTAAAGGCTCATTCTGACTATACTTCTGAGGGTGTCTGAGTGTCTGACATGTTTTGTGATGTGTTTCTCATTTTCGGAACGCACCATGGTGGCAAGACCAGGGCGAGAAGGACTTCTTGCCTATTAGGAGATTCTTGAACACTCACTTGTTTGCAAACAGCCGCTACCTCCTTTTCAAACCCTACTCATTGGAAGATCAAACAATGTGCGAGGATTCTGCATGACTTTGGCAGAATAAGAATGAAATTAAATATAACGCAGCAAACTGTACCATGCATCGTGTCTTCCACAGGTTTCAAGGGAAGCAGGAGAAATGTGCTGTATGCGTGAAGAAAGTAAGGCTGGATTTGGATTTGTAGCTTATTTTATACCCATTCTAAGACATCACCTACTATGATTTGATATTTAAACATATGAATGGTTTCACATATATTTAAGTTTCCAATGACGTGACAAAATCACACAGACAGAAGAGGATATTTTTTTTTAAAAGATAAAAGAAAAATATATGCTCATTAAAGAAGCTGTTGAGACCCTATTAGTTGGCCGACCACTTCAGCCCACCCTGCCGCAGACCTCCCACCTTATCTAAAGTGTGCAGCCTCATCTACGAGACTTTCTGATAAAAGTGCTTCTGCTAATGGGCTGAGATCTCTTTCTTCAGAAATGAATGTTGAGTAGGTCGTCATGTTGTGGCCATCCAATTAAATTTTTTGTTTCTCAGAAACAAACCCACAAAATAGGGCTTTCTTTCAGACAAACAAAAAACTGCAATGTTCTTATTGTTTCTGTAGGTTTCTGCCTCCATTTGGAAACTTTATTGATTGTCCCTACTTGGGTCCACCATTCCTCACATGGCTGCGTTGGGTTGAGGAAGTCTGCATTGGGAGGCTGACCCTCGCAGGGTGGGGCAAACATTGAATTTAAGGCTGTAAACCTGTTGTGAATAGGTTGCCACCATTTATTGACCACCAGTGGAGGAGTGGAGACACAAACATGAGACATTCAGGTGTTACCCAATCAGAAAATGGGGCAATGGAACTGCCTGTTTGATGGAAGAGGAGATTTGCCAACTTATGAAGAGAATTCTGCTCCACCATATTCTAAATGACACCTGCGTCCTCAAACATGTTCAGTTAAATAATTAATCTTGGAATTTCATAAAATGGATCAAATTGCACACATAGTGGGCAGCCTTAAGCTTGGTCTGCCACACCATATTAAGCAACTCTGAAAAGAGATAAAATGTTGAAGAGAAGTAAAGTACACAGAAGCATGAGGGTGAACGTGGTTAGGTGAAGAGGCAAAATGGGAGAAGGTTGATGTGATATAGACCAAATCAGAAGTGATGCTCAGCCCAGAAGCTAACGTGGCACGATTTCTTCTTCAGCAGAAATTACAATTGGGAGCTGGGGGACGCCAGGCTGAGCACTTCAAGTAACACACCATGCAATACCTTGTGAACTCATAGTCCACATACCCCTATCGTAGGAAGCAAAAATCAGGAGGTCATAGAACTTTATGTTCACCCTAAATACTTGACAAGAAAAGCAGGCAGTTGGCTCGAAAGAGATGCAAAGTGAAGTTATAGGGACAGTGAACTAAGATATTCTATCACAGCAATGAGGTAGTATGATAACAGAGCTGGTCTGCAGTGAGGTAACTTGATTTCGCCTGCAATCTTTGCATAAAAGTCTGTCTATAACTACCTTACTATAGTCAAACTGTGACTCTCCAGTCACTTGTAATAAAGAAATGACATAGCTTTTAAGTTATTACATTTGAGATATGGTACCACAATGTATCCGACCAAACTCAGTAGCTTAAGTAAAAGGCAGGTCATTGAGCATTATTAGAGGTGCAGTTTAAAGAAGGAAATGTGAACTTCCTTTTCCTTCTTCTGGCATTATTGTCTCAAACGAGAATGTGATCAGAAGAAAGGAGATATTTATGGCATGCAAAAGATGGACTCTCTGCATGTTCCTACACAATATGAGCACAAACACGATTTAATCTGATTTACACTAAACTGACTCTAACATACTTTTTGCAAAAATAACAAACTGCTTGCGGCCATGTATTTTAAGGACTAAAAAAACCCTCTGCCATACATTAAAAAGGATGTTGTCAGACACCTTGGAGTTCCTTGACTTTATAAAGGGGCTCAGTCCTTCGGCCTCAATCCTCTATATGGCCATGGAACCCATGGTGACTTGCAATATCCTTATACTCTATGGCAGAGGGTATTTTATCCCTTATATCAGAACATGTCTACTGTTACATAACATGATACCAAAACTGGTCTCTAGGTAGGTATCAGGATATCAGAGCCATTTTGCAATGAGTTAACCTGATATCAGAATTGTCGCAGTGAAGTAGATATTAGAGCCGGTTAACAGTGAGAAATGATGATATTAGAACTGGTCCACAGTGAGGCAATGTGATATCAGAGCCAGCCCACAGTGAGGCAGTGTGATATCAGAGCCAGCCCACAGTGAGGCAGTGTGATATCAGAGCCAGCCCACAGTGAGGCAGTGTGATATCAGAGCCAGCCCACAGTGAGGCAGTGTGATATCAGAGCCAGTCTGCAGTGAGGTAGCTTAATATCAGAACTGGTCCTAGTTCACCAATAAAGTCTTTCACCATCCATTTCAAAGGCAGTGACTGTTAATAAGTACACAGGACTGGACTCACAGAAGGAGAAACCGGTTCCTATGGATCACATCAAGACTTTACATGCACATTTGTGCAGTGAGAGTTCATCTCACTGCACTTATTTAACCACTTTTGCTCAGGTTGTACTACATAAGGACCATTCAACAATACTAAATGTACCACCAGCATCCATTTACTTTTTCCTTAAATAAGCAGGGCTACCTCAACTGTTTAACCTTCCAAGGTCGATACACTGATTATCCGTGAATCCCAAATCAAACAATATTTTTTTCATCCACTAAGAGATAACTTACTTTTTGGGTGTACACCAGGTAAAATGTTAACATTGTTGTCTGGGAAATGTGTCCATGAAGCCCCTGAGGAGCAGGGAACCCCACAAGGTCCCCATTCAGCCAAACCCAATGAATATCTGAGTGATATGGGTAACTCGAGGGGGCGGGTACTATCACAGTCTGTGAGTAGGAGGTCATTGAGTTTCGTTTTGCCAGTGGACTTGTTGTGGCAAGTGACTGACCGTGTTACAACCCAGCTTGGCTTTCAGAGTAACCACCACCTACAAGCTATACCTAGTTTATTGAGGGACGAGTCTATCTCCAAAAGCAAGGCCCATTGCATCAATATTCAGCCCTCCTCTCGCCTCTTAGCCCACTTGTTTGTAGTCTGGACTAAACAGAATATTTTGACTTACATTCGGACTATTGATCATGGATGTTCAACACAAGTACGGGAGGGCCGAATCCACGGTAGGTTTTCAGAATAACCACTGGCCAAGTAATAAGGTTCATTTAGATGAGGTGCATCAAACGTATCTCGTGTGGATCTCGTAAAATCTGTCATGATTGTCCAACTCTGAACCTATGATGGTCTGTAATATACCCTAAAAAGAATACCACCTATTTAAATGAGAGGGGCGAGACAAGGCGGCGAACCAAGGACTGCTTCCGACCTGCCTCCTACTCACTGCCTTCCACACCACCTCTCCTCCTCATCCTCACCAGCCCTCCTTCGCATGCAGCCTTCCGCGTGACCGCACCTCGCTCTTCATCGCTGCTTCCACATTACTTTTTTTAGATTAATATTTCACGGACGTTTTCCAGGATGAGCGTCACATGCTGTCAAAACACTGCCGTTTGTGACTGCGAATCTCCTACGCTAGCGGGTTCACAGGATTCAAGCAGCTGCAGACAGTTCAGTACTTGACCTTAAAAACAGGCGACTGAACTCCAAGAATCGACTTAAACTCACCCCCTCGCAGGTTATCATTTTACGGCCCGCCTAATCCCTTCTTCGCTCCCTCTGCTCACTCCCGCCTGACGCTCACCCAGAGATCAGACATACCCAAATCTTTAGCACACGCCTGACTAGAGCTTGTCTATTTGTGTTGCCTCATTTTTGTCAGCAATGTGATTACAGGATTCATTATTCCATCGCATATGCATGAGGACTCGATGAATATGCATAAGGCAGGTTTTTGTAAAATCGCGGCTCCATTGATTGCTTTTGGGTCCCCTGAGGCGCGCACAAAATGGCCGCCGTAGTCTTTTTTCCCTTTATACTTCTAAATATTTTGACCCTCAGATCTGCTCCCTAGACTATGTAGCAAATGATGTTCAGTCTTTCAACGACATAAGGGTTCATGTGTGAGGGACGAACTCAGTGCGTTCTCCCTCTGAAGGGTTCTTCATTACTGTGCGAAAGCGCGTCTCTTCAAACACAACATTTGAAAGGGGGTAAGTGGAAATATTGCCCATCTTCTCAGTGCATGCCCACTGTTTAACAGCCTCTTGCCTTTGAGCTTTTTGATTGCACACTTCATCAGCCACACACCAGAAGAGCTGTCATTTCACGAGCAAAATAATAAGGCCATTGACAGCAGATCTATCCCTCAAATTACTGCACAACCATATATTTCATATTACACATGCTATGCATGCAGATCATAAGTAGCAGAACCCCCAACACAGCCTCGAATGCATAATCATTATAGTGCTGGCCTTCTCTGCTCAAACCAGGAGCAGGCCACTCCTAAACTTAGTAAACTAGCGCTGTAGTGAATGGGGTCTGCAAAGTCCCTGTAGCGTTCGTTAGGAAGAGGCTTTAGTCTGAGATTTTAAATTCAGATGAAACTACTCCAGATTCAGAGAGCTGATTGGGGTGGCAGCTAGAAAGAAGGGACCAAGCACATTTTCGAGAGAAGAAGCACGGATCTGCTGTGGAGCTGACCTTCCTGCTTCACTAGACTGGTTGAAATGGAGACTCAGATGCTTCCAGGAGAAGGAGAATTGATAAAAGGTGCAGAAGGGAGTCAGAGGGTGCTTGAGATGGAGACAAAGTCCGGTTAGTAAATTTGCAGATTATCTAATAAAGATCCCTTTTGAGCAGTATGCAGAATCAGTCAAACAGTCCTGGAATGTCATCCAGTCCTAGATGTCTAGCACCTACTTAAAGCTTAATCTCATCAAATCAAAAGTCCTCCTGTTTGCCAAGAACAATCAATCAAACCTGGCTCAATGAAATGAACCTGAATTGGTTTGTACCTCAAGTTTCAGCCAATGCCAAGTTACACAGATTAACCCTAGACATCGGTCTCACCTTCAAGAATCACGTTGCAAAAAAAACCAAAACCGCTGAGTAGGCAAGACAAAGCCTTGCACTCTTGCATCCAGATAGTCGCAATGTCCCAGATTCCACACTGGCCCTACTTAATGGCTTCCCGCATGCTGCAACATCAATGGCCTGATTAATTATTACCACATTATTCCCATGTGGATGGAACTTCATTAACTTCCCTTGCCCAATTTAACCATCTTCAAAACCAGCTACATCATATACAAAGCCAACATGACAGGCACCCCACCTTATCTAGCTAACAAGGTCACCATCTCTAGTGGCTTTGGGCATGCCTGCAGCCAGGACCTCACCAGGATGGAGACAAAGTAGCGTAAAAAGAAAAAAAAAGGCAACAGGCCTACTCCCTCTATGCACCCAGGCTCTGGAACAACACTCCGGTATCCATCACGATTGCTCCAGTCCTGCTCCAATTTAGGAAAGAGCCGAAGCTATAACTTTTTAAAAACACTGCACTATGATACACTAACAGTACACTTTTGCTCTCATAAACCAGCTAAAATTCCAATTACACTTGTGTCTTTGCCCTCGACGGTGTGCAGCACTCCGCTGCCTTTCTGGTGGGTTTATACTCGGTAAATAGCATTGCATTTAATAATACATATTGCTCCACAGTCAATGTTGGTACAACAGTGTATCTGCTTGTCACAGTGCTCCAGCCACATTCTCTACAGAGAGCAGTGTATGGTTTTGAACATGGTAAGATTCAACCACTGTGCTTTCTTCTTCTCAGTAAATGTATAGGTTTTTGGAGAGAGTGGAAAATTGTCAGAGTTGCAGCGTTCCCTGTTCTGTGACAAAATCTGAGGCAAGATCAGTGTAGTGGATTTATGTGTCGCATCCTCTGGATGGATCTTGATGAGAATCCATTTGCAAGAGAAGACAAAAGTGAAAGACTAGGCAAGTGGGAGATAAAATAAGGTGTCTACTAGAGCTGGCCAGCTCATCGTAGGCTGAGAGAGCATGATATCCTGGGGATCCCTGTTATAGAGAGGATCGTCTTACTTGTCTGGTCAAACAGACACTGCTGTCAACCATGAAGAGTGCTGGGTGAGAATGATGGATGGATGGATGAATGCAATATTATAACAGAAGGATGCCACAAAATCAAAGAAGAGGATGTGCACATGAGGAAAAAAAAGTGGGAGCCACTGGGTGAGAGTCAAGGGATTCATAGTAATGAGCTCTGACACAGAACATAGACAGGCGGCTTTTAGGCCTTACTAAGGCTAAGCATTCACCTGTCTCAGTTTCTTTATTAATATAATGTAACCTGATAGGACTGACTCACAACTATCAAAGGAAAGCCCCAACAAAACTAGGCGTATGTACAAATACAGTGTTTCATAGTACCAATGAACACAACACTGACAGCATCACCCACCGAAACATACAGACACGTACACAACAAAAAAGAACACACACACATACAAATGCGAAGCATATTCAACCAGCACACGCAGAGGCATACAGATACATTATACAAAAACAGACGCAGTGCCCTCACACCAGAACACATAAATACAATTCTCAAGATTGCAAAGAAGAACAGCCCACTGAGCCAGAACATACACCCTTTCTACAAAACTCCAACCCACCGTTATTACACCACACACAAACCCACACATGTAAGGCTGTTTAACGCCGAATAACATACAGCGAATATGAACACACCACAATACAGAGAAACACACAAAGTCGCTGTTTCGCAGTACAAATATAATACCCTCAGCCCGCATCGGACACAGCAGTACTGAGACGGAACCATCGCGGATAGTCATAAACTGCCTGGCGTTAACACCATCCTGACAAAAGGCCCTGCTACCTCGCGGAATTCCAGCTTTTTCCGCCTAGGCTCCTGCAGCTGTTTAGCGCTTCCTGTGAAAGGCCTAGCAAGATTACCGCACATACACGATGCGGCTGTAAAGTCTTATTTAGTCTGTAAGAAAAGACGTAACCGGATTTCAGAGTTAGAGAGTTACACAGGTCCCCAGCACAGAAGAGGGTGCTTTGAAAACCTGCACGTATGAACTAAGGAGAGAGACCAGCTTTCTAAGCTTTGGTAAGCGTTTGAAAATCTGTCTGTTTTAAATCCCGCTAGTCGGGGCTATCGATGACGCCAATAGCCAATACCGCTTTATAACTGAACAGAGTAGAGAGTAGGCACACTGACAAGAACATCTGCAGAATAAACTCCACAGAGACAGATACCGGGGTCAACACGCCCGTGGCTGGACTGATCCCGACCCGTTACATCAAGGGCCACCGCGCTGCTGTGCTTGTCTGACTCCCATGTCCTGAGAGGGGGCTGGTGGGTCAACGGTTTTATTAAAAATGATGTTACATCCTTGAACCACGGGCAAGAACCTTGCACTCCTCCTGCCACGCACAGCTGTCGCGTGGACGACATTATCAGCCTGCCTTGAATTTCATCCTTCTTGTGGTGAAACCGTGAAGGGCGAGACCATGCAACACACAGCAGCTCTGATGGAGTTCCAGAAGCGCACGCTCTCCTTTCAGACGTCAACAACTCACTTGAAGCAGAAACTTGCCCGATTGAGGTCACCTGACCTCCCAAACTTGATCATAATAGTTGTTAACTGGCAACAAGCAATCCTTCCTCGGAAAAAAAGAAATCAAAACTTGGCCTCCACTTCTGTGCTTCAGCCTTTTTTTAGCAGAGAGCGGTCGAGATCATGTGACCAGTGGCGTATTTTCAATTGTGGTGTGTGGGGCGTCACCCCCCTTATATATGATTTTTGTGTTGGTAGTGGGACCCAGTACCTCTTAATTGGAATGTGGCACTAGGCATTTAACAAGCACTGGCAAAGCCAATAGGTCTCACCTATACAACAGCTATTGACTTTGGCAATGTGTTTTGACATATTGTACACCAGTGTGGCTGCTGTTTAGCATGGCTAAACGGTAGTGGCATAGAGTGTCCTAGAGTGGAATGGGGGGGGGGGGTCGCGGCGAGTAAAGTGCCGTAGGCTGGATTTGTTGGAGTAGTGTAGAGTAGAGTGTTGTGGAGTAGTGTAGATGCGAGTAGAGTTCAGTGGTTCATAGGCAGAGAGTGTCATAGAGTGCAGTGCCAGAGTTCAGTGGTTCATTGGCAGAGAGTGCCACAGAGTGCAGTGCCATAGAGTGTTGTGCCATATAGTGCAGTGCCGTAAAATGGAATGCCATAGAGTGGAGGGGGTTAGAATAGAGTGGAGTGGGTTGGAGTGGATTGAGGTGGTGGGGTGGATTGGAGTATTTGGGGTGGATTGTATTGTGGTAGGGTGTGTTGGATTGATTGGAGCGGGGTGGATTGGATTTGAGTGAGGTAGACTGAAATGGGATGATGTGGATTGAAAAGCGGTGGATTAGATTGGTTTGGGATGGATTGGACTGAAGTAGGGTGGACTGGAGTGTGGTAGGATGGATGGATTGGATTGTGTGGGGTGGACTGGAGTAGCGTGGGGTAGATTGGACTGCAGTGGAGTGGGGTGGTACAGATTGGAATATGGCAGATTGTTTTGGAGTGGAGTGGGGCAAAATGAAGTGGGGCAATTTGTTTTTGTATTGGAGTGGGGCGGATTGTTTTGGATTTAGTTGGCAGATTGTTTTGGATTGGAGTGGGGCAGATTGTTGTAGGGCAGATTGGAGTAGGGCAGATTGTTTTGGATTGGAGTGTGGTGGATTGGGAAGGTGGTGGAGTGGATTGGATTGGGGTGAGGTGGATTGAATTGGAGTGGAGTAGATTTAATAGGGGTGGATTGGATTGGTGTGGAGTGGATTGGAGTGGGCTAGAGTGTGGTGGTTTGGAATGGGGTGAACTGGAATGGAATGAGGGAATTGGGGTGAGGTGGACTGGACTCGAGTGGAGTGGGGTGAATTGGAGTGGGGCAGATTAGAGTGAGGAAGATTGTCTTTAATTAGAGTGGGGCAGATTGGAGTGCAGCAGATTGCTTTGGAATAACTGGGGCAGATTGTTTTGGATTGGAGTGGAGAAATTGTTTTGGATTGAAGTGGGGCAGATTGGAGTGAGGCAGATTGTTTTGGATTGGAATGGAGCAGACTATTTTAAATTGGAGTTAGGCAGGTTGGATTGTGGCAGATTGTTTTAGGTTGGAGTGGGGCAGATGGTTTTGGATTGGAGTGAGGTAGATTGTTTTGGACTGAAGTGGGCGAGATTGTTTTGGATTGGAGTAGGGCAGATTGGAGTGAGGAAGATTGATTTGAAATGGGGCAGATTGTTTTGGATTAGAGTGGGGCAGATTGAAAAGCGAAAGATTTGAGTGGGGCAGATTGTTTTGGATGTGAGTGGGGCAGATTATTTTGGAATGGAGTAGAGCGAAATGGATTGGGGCAGATTGGAGTAGAGTTGCTTGGGAGGACTGGAGTGTGGTGGATTGGAGAGGACTGGGATGAGTGGTTTGGGTTTGCGTGGGGTGGATTGGATTGAATGGGACAGATTGGGGTGAAGTGGGGTGGATTGCTGTGGATTGGAGTAGGGCGGATTGGAGTGGGGTGGGTTGAGGAGCACTGCATGATTATGTGTTAAAGCATCATATCAGAAATTACACATGAGAAACAATGTGCCTTTGCAATAAAATAATTCTCATCTTTTGAGAACGGCAAACACAAGCAAAAACAAAAGAAACCATAAGTGCAAAGTGAGCAAAGAAGACTTGGCAAAATAAAAGAAAAATAACTAGACAAAATAAATCTTTGCAATTTTGTTTGTCCTGCTGGGCACGTATTTGTCAGTGACACGCCTTCTGTTTACAGGGCACTAAAAATTAAACAGAAGAAACTAGTACCTCAATCACGTCGTGAGCAGTGGGCAGGCACTGATTAAGTTGACTCAATTAGTGGTTGGTCCCTGTTCCACAAAGAGGAACAGAAATTATGTTAGGCCTGGCTGACAAATTATGAGGCTGTAAAGAAGATTGCCATAGAAGCCAACAAATGGTAAGTGAGAGGGGAGCTCCAAGCCCTTTACTGTACCCAACAGGGTCTTTTAAGCGAGACACATGATCTGGAGCTTGCACTCGCAGGCTCGACCCTAGAAATTAAACCAGTAAGAATGATTTTGCTTCTTTTTAAACATTTTTTTGCTCACCTACTTAGAGCTTGGTTCCCACATACACGTCTACATATAATTTGTTTTGCTGGATAGGGGACGGATGGGAAATCCAATGGGCCCCTATTCAGTAGTTCTTTTGTGTATTTTGCAGAGGATGAACTTGGAAAAACTCTGTACTGGCAAATGTTGGAAGGCACCTTTTTGTCGCTCAACATTGGAGTGAGTGGAACGTTAAGATGTTTGTTACAAGCTCCTGCAACCTACTGCTCCCTTCCAAAGCAGCAAACTATGTTTATTATCCCTCTATTCGAATGCACTAATTTTTGCCTTGGAACCTTCATGCAAACCCTGGATTCGGTATGTGAGCAAAAATCTTTTGATTGTGAGCAAATCTCCCTGCTGTATAGTAATATTAAAACACCACTTTCTACCCCTCATCTCCTCACCACATTCTGTTTTTTTGTAATGTGATTAGAACATCAATGCTACTCTGTATAGTAGACCTCCAATTTGAAATGCTTCAACTGATATAAAATAGTTCTCTGGGCAGTGCCTTTTTGCTCTTTTGAATCCATGCCATATCAAATGCATATCATTAGGGAACCCTTATGGAGAGAGAGAGAGAGACATACAGGCAGAAGGTATGTTGTTGTAGCAAGCTACCTTACTGCCAGTGGTATCATAACTGCCAGGTTGCACACAGGCCACTGAAGCAAACAATTATTCACATCAGCTGCCTACTTGGAAAGGGAGTCTATATCTTCGATGTGGCACGCTCTTGATACTCACTCTTCTTGCACCATCTATTTTGCTATGGCAGCGATTGTTGCTAAAACACAGACTTGCACCCCCCCCCACTAAGGGACGACTGGTAGCCTTAGAAAGTGGTGTGGCGAGCCAAGTGCCCCACTGCTTTCCAAAAACCTAAATTAAACAACACCTCCCTCCAAAAGTCAAAAGCAACCAACCCCTCCCTCCAAAAGCCCAAATAAAAACAACCCCTCCACACAAAACCTCTAAAAAATAACTACCTACTTAATCACTACATTACATGCACAATACATTATTAATAAATAAAACAAAATTGTACTTACCGACGAGCTCCACGACCTGCTCAGTGTTCCTCTGCCATCTGATGCACTAAGGATAATCCCCTAACCAATCCAGGCACTTCTCTCATGCTGCTAATCAGAATGAGAGAAGTGCTTGGATTGGATGGAGCGGGCTGGCTGGACGTTCCTTCAGGCCCTAGAGGCCTGTGTTTGGTCTCTACCCAGCTGTCTTAAGACTGCTCATATCTGTGAATCCTGGAATCACGATGGACCCCCCAAAAGTACATAATTAAAGTCTATCTCTACAGGTCAAAGATTATGAGCTAGCTATCTTTTAGTAAGGTATAGCCCCCTAATCTTAGCTCAAAATTGCCACCTCTTATTCTTGTTTGTAGGTCATTTGATCTGTGATATTAATATATTTTCCTTGATTTCGACTGGGTGTAAATATTATTAATAGGGGTTTGCAGGATTCCACCACTGAAATATATGAAGTACACTTACTTTGCACTTTGAGAAGTTGCAACCTTTGCAGGTGAAATTTCATGCAAAAGATGATGCGACCAGTCTTTGTCAGTTGTGTCCGGCAGCTTTAGGAGGGAGGGGGGCGGGCGGGAAGCACACACACACACAAACACACACTCATTCTTTCACACACAGATACGCATGCACATCCATTAACAACACTCATAACATTCAAACATGCACGCACGCACCAAACATTCATTTTAAAAGTTCACACACACACTCATTCTTTCACACACACATGCACGCACGCACATCCATTAACAACACTCATAACATTCAAACATGCACGCACGCACCAAACATTAATTTTAAAACATCACACACACACTCTTTCTTTCACACACACATGCACGCACATCCATTAACACTCATAACATTCAAACATGCACGCACGCACCAAACATTCATTTTAAAAGATCACACACACTCATTCTTTCACACGCACGCACATCCATTAACAACACTCATAATATTCAAACATGCACGCATGCACCAAACATTCATATTTAAACATCACACACACACTTACCTTCAGCCTCGAGGTCCCAGGAGGGTTGGGACTGCTGCCTTCCCTCATTGGCTGACCCAAGGGAAGGCAGCAGTCCCAGCCTCTTCACAGAGTGGGATGGGGTCAGTGAGACTGCTGTCCCCACCCCATCCCACTCTGTGACGAAGTGTCACTGATTGACACTCGCCCTGGGCACTTCAGGGCTTACACCTGAAGCGCCCAGGCAGAGTGTCAATTGGTGGCGCTTTCCTCGTCACCCAGGGGAGGGCCTCGAGGCACCTTTGCTGAGCCAAGGAGGTTATGCCCATAGGAGCTGTGACTTCCTCAGCCCAGCAAAGTTCAGCTCAGGCAGCCAGGAGTCTGCACAAATCGCGCATGTCTCACTCCTGGCTGTCTGAGCTGAAAATGAAGAGTGTCTGTCAGGCTGACCTTTATTCAACTTGACAGACACTCTTCTTGAGGAGCAAAAGGTGGGGGGGGGGCGTGGCCCCTCCACCCTAATAGACGGCCGCGCCTGTTCTTTGTCTAGTTTAAACACTCAAGATTGTGACAGGTGTTTTGTGCAGACAAATGCTCTAAAGCAGGCACCAGAGTTTATGCATGAGTCCCAAAACCATCCCATAATTTCAGAATGGCCACATAAACAAATATATAAACAAAGAAAGATAATTTGCACTGTCAGTGGTTATCCTGAAAATCTGGCAGGGATCAGTACCTCTGGGCTTAGATTAGGCACACCAGCACTAAGGCAAATCAACCAAGATACCGAAATACACATTATCTAATCTTCCTGCTGTCACATTTTCAGCTTAGAAGCATGCCAGTTGTGCCTCAGTTTGTAATGTTGCTCGATACCAATCTCTTTCTCTCACCCACCCACTCAGTTTCAGAAAAAGAAGTGATCTCATGTTCTTGGACTGAAGGAGACATTTTTTCTACATCTGGTGGAATAAACAACATAGTGTATTGGAAAATCCTATTGAGGAAAAGTACTGCATTTCTGATTCAGAATCTGTGTTCATCTGGTTCATCACCTACCAGCTGGTTGCCTAGCCTAAAGCTACAGAAACATGGATGGTTTCATAAAGCTCCCAATAGAAAAATCAATTGATATCATAAAACTGTGAATTGCTAGGCTATTCAACAGTATAGCAACGAGGGTGGGGGACCAGCAAGAACAAACTGGGGTGAAGAGACGGTTTACATCCTCACAACAAACACCTCAGTCAATCAAATGTTGAACAACTAGGAACTAGGTGGATCTTGTAGAAACACTTTTGCGCTGACTGGTCATTTAGTGACCAGTGCACAAGTTTCAAAGAGTAGCCATAATGTAGCAAAGGTGCCATGGACTCTAATTCAAGCAAGGAATATGTCGTCCTCCTACCCAACGTGGTCTGCTCTCACCGGTAGACCCCAAAATAGGTTTAAGAGAGCTGGATTCTCCCAGAATTTCAGAATAACCACTCGCTTTGTAAATGCATCCCATGTGGTGTTCTAGTACTGTACTGTGGTTGAAATATAGACCTAGGAAATTATTGCACCAAGCATCATCAACTACTATAACATCAAGGTAAATGGTTGTAGAGTTAAGAGTAGTAAATATATACCCGCCTTGACGATGTAGTATTAGGCTATATAGTCGATGCAATATGTTTGTTGGTAGAAATTTCGACAGTGATATGGTGACATGCATCTGTTGTCTATGTTTAAATAGTATTTAACTTAATCTTACATGGATATTCTGAAATTCTGGTTTGGGTCCAACTCTTCTGGACCGACCTTGGACATCCCTGCCCTAAAGCCCAGTAACAAAACTAAATCTTAAAGCTGCCTAAATGTTATCTTAATGCACAATTCAGAAACAACATCTTCCTGGCAACAGAATGCACTATTAATCTGATCCCCATATTCCTCAAGGAGGCTGTTTGCCCCCAAGTAGTGGCATACAGATCAATATTTAATATTGCGTAGTCTTGTAATAATGAGTCTTTGTGTGACTTGCCTGAACATGTGGCAGTGTTTATGGGTGACTGAATTCCCCCCATTCAGAGTTGATACCACATTTACAGAGCGATCAGCTTATCTGGACCTAATCAAAGATCAGGAAACATACACTATTAATGGAGATCTCAGCATAAGGTGAAATGTTTCCTCCTACAGTATAACAAAATTATGCAGCATTATCCAAAATGTAGTTTACCAGTATTCAGTGCTTTACGTGGGATTAAAAATGTGTGTTTGGTGGGGGTCTATAAAAGGGGTGTGGCCTATATAATTAGGGGCCTGGCTTAGACAAATAAACTAAAATCCCCACAAAGTGTTAACCTACCCATACATTTGCATAGAATCACACTTCCTATAACCACAACTCAACTGTGGCCCATTATAAACATCTGGATGTGACTTACGTCAAAGTATGCACCATACAAGTGCAATACATTACATGAACAAAATACAGAAACACAACATGTTGGAAAAAGCTAACACTCTTAGGAGATGCAAAACTAAGTAAAGCATGTGAAATATAGACAGAAACGACAAGGGTTACCCTAACGTTTCTATTCTCCTTGTAGAAAGATTAATCAGTGTTGTTACCTGTAAAGTTAAGAACATGAAAACAGGGCCCGAAATTGACCTCTTTCATTCAATGTCCATTTTTAATTACTACCAGGACTGAGACCTGGAGTGACCAGGATCTCCCAAACCCTGTCAGTATCGCAAGTGAAAATTTCATGCTCTGGATTCCTTCACATAAAAGGTCATACAAGATATAAGCAAGTCACTGATGTGAGCAAGAAAGGTCGCTCAAGAAAGACTTTTTCTGCTCAAATCAGTTCCCTCTGCTGATAATTATGCAAAATCGCATACTATGACATTTAAGGAAAAGCCAGTAACTTTGTTTAACGCAGGGTTAGCAAAATTCACAAACGTCATTAATTTTGCCGGAGTAATTAAAATTTTACCTAGCCCTACAAAGTATCTGTCTGCTTCCTACGGAAAGTCCAGGTTCTGTAGCAGGATGAGGTGAAGTCTTTTGTGTCCCTGAGTCTTCAGAAAACAGGAGACCAGTCATCTGGCCCCTGGTGTCACTCTGGGTTCTGAGCTGTAGAGTTGTAGGTCTAGTCCTTCTCACGTTCAGGCAGGAGGGCAGTCGGCAGCAGGTCAGCTCAGCAAGGCAGGTGTCCTGCAGAGTAGCTGCTTAGCAGAGTGGCATTCCTTGTTGCAGCACAGCAGTCCTGCTTCCTGACAGAGTATCCACAGGTCCAGAAGTGGACTGAGTTGGTGGTGTCAGAGGTCCGGTATTTACTGTATACCCAGTTGTGCCTTTGAAGAGACTGAAACTTCAAACAAAGTTCTTTGAAATGCACAGAGATCCTCTCTTCCTGTCCTGCCTCCAGATTCACTAAAGGGGGTGGGGATATACAGCCCTTTGTGTGGGGCAGGACACTGCCCACTCAGGTGAAAGTGCCATCCCCTCCCTCCCATCCTGCCTATAATGGCCCATCAGGCTGTGGATGGCCCATCAGTCACACCTAAGCTCCCTGTGTCTGTGGCTTTCTATAGGGAATGCACAAGCCCATCTGTCTTCCCACCCCAATCATGTATTGAAGGCAGGTTGTAGGCACCAAATGGCTAATGTAAGAAAATGTCAACTTTCTAAAAGTGGCATCAGAACTACAATTCAAAATCCGACTTCACAATAAGTTGTCACTTTGAATTGGGAGGCCAAAGACACCAAACTTGACAAACTTATCTCTGCCAGATTGTGAGTTACACATAAGATGTAATAAGGTAATCTCAATGTTCTACTATAGAAGAGAGAGGCCTTGCAGTAGTGAAAAAATAATTTGGGACTTTTTTCACTACCAGGTCATGTAAAACTTAAAAGTACATTTCCTGCCTTTTAAATACATTGCACCATGCCCTGTGGCCATGTAAGGCCTACTTATTAAATTAAGATATTAAATTAAACTCTATTTTTCTAACCCGGTGTGGATTATTTTTGTGTGGTGTTTTCACTGCTTTATTGTCTGAAGTGTTGCACAAATACTTTACACATTGCCTCTTAGGTTAAGCCTGATTGTTCTGTACCAGATACCAGAGGGTGAGCACACGTTAACCTACGGTGTGTTTTTTGACTAACCCTGACTAGTATTGTGGTTCCTGCTTGGACAGGGTGCCTACCCCTGGCAACCAGAAACCCACTTTCTAACACTCCGGCTTTTAGTCAAAATATTTTTTAAATTGTACTATGAAATTATGGAATGGTGTGATGAACTTACTTGTTCAGTGCACTATAGTGCTAACCACTGTAAGGAGCTTTTCAAAGGCCTATCCAGCCCTGCATTTTACCTCACAACTTTTCCTCCTCTGCCTAGTGAGAACCATGGCTGCTTCTACGAGTAATCTGGTAGCACGTGAAGGTAGGCCTCGTCTCGCCCAAAATCTGGCCCTGAGTGTACTCATTACTCAGTCGCAATGTGCAGGAGAAATGTAAATGAAGTGTGATTCGATAGAAGCCATACTCTCTCCCTCTTCTCTTACCAAAGAACAGTGACTTTAGTCAAATGTGTGGATTTTGAAATGACCAAAAAAGACGTCTCTCACAGTGAAAACACAGAAAACCTACGTGTGTAAGAGAAGACTAAACGGCATAGGGAATACTTGGAGGAAAACAGGGGAAACTATTTCCACACTTGAGAGATATGCATGTATAGTGTCAAATCAATTATGCAAATGTATATATGTGTTATTAAACAGAATTATTAAACTTATAAAAGAAAAGAACAGGCATTAACTGGGGGCGGATCATGACTGGGGGAGGAATTATGGAGCCTGTTTCCTGAAGCCTTGGTGAAGCGCCGCTCCTGTGAATGGAGTATCTTGTCACAAGATGGCCGCTCTTCCCATCTGCTCTTCGACCACTGACCCCTGGCAGAAGTGGGCGCTGAATTTGTTGTAATCGGATGATGCTTCAGGTAAATCCTTTAATACCACCATGTACACAGCTGTGGGGTTTAGCTGCTGGATGTTGTTATAAAAAGAATCCTTGCTTCTTTTGTTTGAAGCACTTTAACTCACAATGCTGTGATGACCAAACTTGCTGGCAGCCAAGCGGACGGCTTAATTTTATAACTCTCCAATTTTGTTCTGCTGTATTCGATAGAGGCAAATACAATAAGGCTAAATTTGACATGCACAAGCATTGCACAAGTGGAAGTCTAAATCAAATGTGTAAAGTGTGGAAGCTTAATTCACTTGGGGTACTTGTGTGTGTGCAGGTGACCATCCACGCATGCTGGCGTGACGACCCCAAAGTTTGCACATTGTGCAGTGAAGATTCTGTCCTGTGGGTTTGTGTGCACAATTCTGATTACCCCAAGGAAGGGAGAAGTGATACAGCCAGTTCCTATGGTCTCCTGACTATGCAACACTCTTCATTTGTCCATCTGTTCAACTGAAGATCCTTTGGGATTCGTAAACAACTTAAACCACTTGTTCCCCAGTGAATGTCGCTAACGTTTTCGTTTTGAAATATTACCAGCACCAAGAAGCCTAATGAACAAACGATGTACTTTCCCAGACCAAAATATATTAACATAACACACCCAAAACCTTCATTCCCCTAAACCTGGCCTGAACAAGTGCAGGCCAGGTGCCAGAGAACATGAAAGTCAGACCGGGATCACATTCCCTTTTTCCATTTTCCACCCCTTCTGAGAAGTGCTGACACCAGCAGGGGATGTCAGCAGATCCTCTGTCCCTGATCGACATGGGTGGTGTCCCCAATGGAAGACTGTCAGGATTGTACCTGATGCTTAGTGATCCAGGAGTGTGGGTGTTTGTAGCCCATGAAGGGCCGGACTAGCCATTTTGCCAGCTGGTGGAACTTAAAGGGTTGCAGCGACCCAACTAAGAAAGACCCTATGGCTCCATTCTAGTCACGACCTCTTTCACTGTTGTGCTGGTTTGACCATTTTTGCCAGGTTAATTTTAGTTTTCAGTCCGGGCCTAAGCCCTTGGGGAGAATGCCCACCCCTCCCAAGGTGCACAGAATCCCTTTGCAGGTTAAGCCAACACACATTAATCACTTCATTATTTGCTGCACAAGCTTAAGCCTATGCAGGAGAGAGTAATTACAAATAATTTCGACTCTCAAGTGCTTTGAAACCATGCGAGTCAAAATGAATAGTTAAATGTGAAAGGTCACAACACAAGGAGTTCTGTGTCCGCAGATGTCACTGCACACAGGCAGAGGTGCAGCACTGCGGGCATGCACATTGGCTGTTTTCAGGGGCTGGACAGTTCGTATTCCTATTGCATCAATTTGCTCCTACCTAGTGATCTATTGTGGTAGCCACAGATGCAGTCACTTCAACCACTCGGTCCGCTATGACTGGTCCATCTAAGTGAGGGGCAGGGGTAGGGGAAAGCATATGCCAAACAAGTGTAATTTCAGGCCATAGCATTCTTCATCATGGTTTGAAATGGTAAGAAAAGAAAAGGGTATTTTTTCTTAGATGGGCTCACATTACACACATGGGTGCAGGGTGAGGTCTCCTGAGGTCAACAAACCCCTGCCCATCTATTCACATGAGTGATGGAAGCCTACAGAGACCTACTTATAAAGTGTGAGCCCAAAGTTAGTTGTCCAGAGGGTGTGTGCACACACTACTAGCCTCATCAACTGGCCCTTGATTAAGGGTTGAGAAAGTTTAATATCCACATGTGAAATTGAGTGAAGGCAGTGAACTTCACCCTCTGTAAAGGGAAATTAAGTTTCGCTAAGTTGAAGGTTAATCAGCCCAGCTCCACAAACTGATCTAATTTCCAGTTATAAGTGGAGGACAAGAAATCCTACAGCTGGAAATAATGGTCACAACCTGAGTCGCAGCATTCGTTTGCTCATCATGCCACCCCAATTTGGACCTAGCCATATGCTAATCAGTCATGACCCTACTCCCCATGAAAACAGTCCAGCCCGAACTACCAGGCCATGTCTTCCCTGGATCAGAAACACGCATCCTGGGTCCAAACTGGGGTGTCATGGTGAGAAAAAGAATGATGGATTTAACCCAGGTCTGTGACTGGGTCCCTTGCTCACTGTGCTACTGGATTCATGCTAGCCTGGCTGATGAGGGGTGATACTCCGAAACCAGTCTCAGGATGCTTGTTTCCGGTCCACGGAGGACCTGGCCTGGTAATTTGGGCTTGAATGTTCCCATGGGGAGCAGGGTTAAGGCTGATTTCCAAATGGCAGATCCAAACTGGGGTGGCATGGTGAGCAAAAGAACAATGGATTTAACCCAGATCTTTGACTGGGGGTGAGTGCACTCCGTCCATCAACCTTATGTGTTGCTAGGCTCTTGTACTCTCATATCTGGATGGTGGCGACACCCAGATTCACACCCAACCAGGCTACCTTCTGGCCCCACTTAAGGACATCGTAGAATCCACAGTACGCCACATCAAGGGCTTGAAGGAATATGACGTCCTCACCTTCATGCTAATGAAACATCACTGGCAGCCCTTGCCAGCCTGTGCTTCTTTAAAGCCAGCTATATCTATAAAGCCATCACGACTGGCTCCTCTGCCTATCTGGGTGACATGCCCATCACCTCCGATCTTGGCTCAGCCACAACAAGAACTCTATCAGACTGGAAAAAAGTAAGTGCAAAAAACACAATATACATTCTCTATTTATGCCTGAGATCTGGAACGACATCCCAGTATCCAGGGTTTTAATTTGGATTAAAAAAACTTGGATGTTTCTAAAAGTGGCATGGTCATAGAAGAAAACCTAGAAATCCTTTCCAAGAGGCATGGCCTATGCAATTAAGGGAGTGGCTAAAACAGATAAACTAGAATCATGTGCTTCATGCAGTCTCCCACCTGAAGAGTATTTCAGTGCTCCTGGACATATCACACAACGGAGAGCATATGTCTAAAACAAGCCAGACCTATTGATGTTGCCAATGCTTGTTAGCAGAAATAAACAAGTACAAGTACAAGTACGAGTTCTGCTGTGATTGATTAAAACTGATAATGTTTCAATTCTGAAATATGAGACTGAATTAAGCATCACAAAGGTCTTTCTTTGGCACGTCTCACTCACTCTTGAGCTCCCTCTGATACCCCTCATCTGCAGTCTTTCATTCTGTTAAAGACGTATGCCCCTTTTTCTGCCCACATGCTTCTAAAATCCTCGATCTATGTATATCACCACGGGCGGAACAATGGCCCCCACACACCCGGCCATGCAGGGGTCCCCGAGCTCCGGGAGGCCTCCCCAGCACAGAACAGGAGCCTGTGAGCCCCTCATTAAGTACAAAGGGGGGGCCTCCATATACTTTGCTGGGGGGGGGGGCAGTCAAGTTTCACTGTATCTCACACGCCATCTCTTTCCTAGTCAACATGTCAATTTATTCTCTCTTCTGCATGAACTTCCTTTTGTTTCTTCCAGTTCACCATCCTCCGCACACAACCCACCCACTCACCTGTTAGCACAGCAGTTTGTTTTTCCTACGGCGTTGTCCATATTTTAACAGCTGTGTGCCACCTTCCCACCCTTTCCCATAATTACACATATTGTCACATACGTGACCATTGATGTGTGCGCTCTGAAGAGAGGCCAGGGGCTTGTAGTCTGTCTGTCTTCATGACCTCCTTCCAGGCACTATATGAAACGCACTCTAAACTCAGTCTCAGCTTCAAAGCACTCAATCGCACCCCAGCATAAAAACCCACACACATTCAGAACTCGCTTACAGACCCGAATGCAACTCATTTCACCGTATGCACTGCACAACAGTCATATGTTGCATGACTACAAACTAGAAAAACACAACCTCTGGACAGCAAGAGGAACTAAAACTTAAAATATAAAAATATAAACAAGGACTGCATCGCTGGCATGACTATCTTTAAGGGTTGTAACATCACTGTTGAGAAACTGATCAGTATTTTTGCCTATAAAGTTAAGGACATGTACACATACCCAACAGGGACCCGTTTTAAAGTCGTTTTTTAATTTCTGCTGCATCTGACACCTGTCACGACCCGGCCCATTTAAAGCACTGCTTGCATCCATCAGGGCTGTCCTAACCCTGCTCCAATTTAGGAACGAGCTGAAGACATATCTCTTTAAAGAACACTAGATCACCATATAGTAACAGTCCGCCTTCTCTCTCGGAACCAGCTATCAATCAATGAGTCGTTGCATCTTTGCTTTTGCCTGTGTACAGCCTTTTGGGCATAAATATATGACACGCGGGTGGGTTTTTTATAGGGTACAGCAGTGGATAAGGGCTGCCTGGAGCAGCAGTATAAATGAATACCCACTTCTGCAAAGGACAATATTGCCGCCCCCGCGTTTACTTCAGAAGCTTTGCACTTTCTTCGAAGCATGGAAAGTCTGATTGAAAATTATGCAAAGTTGTGCCTCTGCTGACTGCACAACATTGCTCACTCCATCCTGCACAACGATGCAAGGCCTGCATGTGAATTCATTTATCTTGGGGCAGCGCAGCCTAGACATGTGCTGCGATGGGCAAAATGCAAAGCAGTGTGTGGAGAGGCTTTTGGGAATCAGTCCCACAGACTGCACGCGCTGCATTTTTCGCGCCTTGTGTTTGGTTCTGGCTCATGCTCTGTAACCACGGCCCTGTTAGCATCGTGTGCTTAGCGCAGGCAGACAGTAAGACCGTAAATAGATCAATCTTTGGGTCACGATCTCAGAGCAGCTGAAAGTAAAGAACACATTATGTGAATTAGGCGCTGAGGCTCAGGCACAGTGTAAATGCAGCGTCACTTGAACCCCGTGCAAGCTTCAGACAGATTGTAAACTGAGGCTTCTTTCACGTGGTTAGAGTAGACAGACAGGCTGTGAGGGAATCAGTCATTGCATCACGTGCTCAGAGTAAATAAGCTGTAAATGATGCACTGTATACGTAGGCCTATGTACATAATATGAACACTGCATTATCGGTACTACGTGGTGAGGGTAGCTTGGATACAGACAGGTAGTAAACACTGCACTCACTGCATTATGCTGGGTGTGAGGAATATATAAACAGACGTGTGTTATAAAATGAGGCCGGCCAGGCTCTCAGTGTGAGCTCTGCACCACTGGTATTTTATGCGTGACGCAGGTGGACGCAGACTGCCCACGCTGCAGTATTTACACGAAGTTCTTGGGGTATGCAGACACAGGAAAAAAATGGTGTGTTGTGTCGAAGAACTTGTCACTGTGTGAACAGTTGCTTTTAAGCAATCTCTGTCTAGTGACAGTATAGGGGGCGGAAGCCCTCGCCATGCACTGAGAGAAGTGCCACCCCGCCTGACCCTGTTTTACAATATCTGTGCCCCCCCTGGAGGAGCCGTGTCTCTTTCTGTCCTCTTAGTCATCTGACCACAAGGTTCCGGTGCCATGAGGTTTGGCCGCAGTGTGCGCCCGCCCACAGCGAAGGGTGTCAACTGCCCCATCGGACCAGTGAGGGGCACATGTACCCGCCCACAGCGAAGGGTGTCAACTGCCCACCAGGCCAGTGAGGGTCACATGCTCCTGCCCATAGGGAAGGGTGTCTACTGTCCATCAGACCAGTGAGGTGCACATGCACCCGCCTATAGCGAAGGATGTCAACTGCCCCATCGGACCAGTGAGGGGCACATGCACCCGCCTATAGCGAAGGCTGTCAACTGCCCCATCGGACCAGTGAGGGGCACATGCACCCGCCTATAGCGAAGGCTGTCAACTGCCCCATCGGACCAGTGAGGGGCACATGTACCCGCCCACAGCGAAGGGTGTCAACTGCCCCATCGGACCAGTGAGGGGCACATGTACCCGCCCACAGCGAAGGGTGTCAACTGCCCACCAGGCCAGTGAGGGTCACATGCTCCTGCCCATAGGGAAGGGTGTCTACTGTCCATCAGACCAGTGAGGTGCACATGCGCCCGCCCACAGCGAAGGGTGTCAACTGCCCCATCGGACCAGTGAGGGGCACATGCACCCGCCTATAGCGAAGGCTGTCAACTGCCCCATCGGACCAGTGAGGGGCACATGCACCCGCCTATAGCGAAGGCTGTCAACTGCCCCATCGGACCAGTGAGGGGCACATGCACCCGCCTATAGCGAAGGCTGTCAACTGCCCCATCGGACCAGTGAGGGGCACATGCACCCGCCTATAGCGAAGGCTGTCAACTGCCCCATCGGACCAGTGAGAGGCACATGCTCCTGCCCATAGGGAAGGGTGTCAACTGCCCCATCGGACCAGTGAGGGGCACATGCACCCGCCTATAGCAAAGGGTGTTAAATGCCCACCAGACCAGTGAGGTGCACATGCACCCGCCTATAGCGAAGGATGTCAACTGCCCCATCGGACCAGTGAGGGGCACATGCACCCGCCTATAGGGAAGGGTGTCAACTGCCCCATCGGACCAGTGAGGGGCACATGCACCCGCCTATAGGGAAGGGTGTCAACTGCCCACCAGATTAGTGAGAGGCACATGCTCCCGCTCACAGCGAAGGGTGTCAACTGCCCACCAGATCAGTGAGAGGCGCATGCTCCTCCCCATAGGGAAGGGTGTCAACTGCCCCATCGGACCAGTGAGGGGCACATGTACCCGCCCACAGCGAAGGGTGTCAACTGCCCCATCGGACCAGTGAGGGGCACATGTACCCGCCCACAGCGAAGGGTGTCAACTGCCCCATCGGACCAGTGAGAGGCACATGTACCCGCCCACAGCGAAGGGTGTCAACTGCCCACCAGGCCAGTGAGGGTCACATGCTCCTGCCCATAGGGAAGGGTGTCTACTGTCCATCAGACCAGTGAGGGGCACATGCACCCGCCTATAGCGAAGGATGTCAACTGCCCCATCGGACCAGTGAGGGGCACATGCACCCGCCTATAGCGAAGGCTGTCAACTGCCCCATCGGACCAGTGAGAGGCACATGCTCCTGCCCATAGGGAAGGGTGTCAACTGCCCATCAGATCAGTGAGAGGCACATGCTCCTGCCCATAGGGAAGGGTGTCAACTGCCCCATCGGACCAGTAAGGGACACATGCACCCGCCTATAGCAAAGGGTGTTAAATGCCCACCAGACCAGTGAGGTGCACATGCACCCGCCTATAGCGAAGGATGTCAACTGCCCCATCGGACCAGTGAGGGGCACATGCACCCGCCTATAGGGAAGGGTGTCAACTGCCCAATCGGACCAGTGAGGGGCACATGCACCCGCCTATAGGGAAGGGTGTCAACTGCCCACCAGATTAGTGAGAGGCACATGCTCCCGCTCACAGCGAAGGGTGTCAACTGCCCACCAGATCAGTGAGAGGCGCATGCTCCTCCCCATAGGGAAGGGTGTCAACTGCCCCATCGGACCAGTGAGGGGCACATGCACCCGCCTATAGTGAAGGATGTCAACTGCCCCATCGGACCAGTGAGGGACACATGCACCCGCCTATAGCGAAGGGTGTTAAGTGCCCACCAGACCAGTGAGGGTCACATGTACCTGCCCATAGCGAAGGGTGTCAACTGCCCCATCAGACGAGTGGGGGCACATGCACACACACATAGCAAAGGGTGTCAACTGCCCAACAGCACAGTGAGGGTCACATGCTCCCGCTCACAGCAAAGGGTGTCAGCTGGCCACCAGCCCAATGAGGGTACATGCACCCGCCCATATCGAAGGGTGTCAACTGCCCATCAGACCAGTGAGGGTCACACGCCCCCACCCCTAGTGAAGGTTGTCAACTGTCCACCAGACCAGCGAGGGGCACATGCACCAGCCCCTAGCGAAGGGTGTCAACTGCCCCACTCGACCATTTGAGGGGCACTAGCAACAGCCCGTAGCAAAGGGTGTCAACTGCCCCATCAGACCAGTGTGGGGCACAGGCCTTTTTATATGTACTCCTGGGAGAGCCACACCAAGTTGGATATATTATGCACCAGCCTCCCAACCCTGGAACACGGGTCCTTCTCTTCTACTGGTGTGTACATGGGGTATCATGGGGTATCCGAGGAGATGTCAAGTGGTATGAGCAAGACGTGGGTCCAATGGAGAATGCCAACCTGACAAAATAAAGCTGACGAATGTTTATTTTGGGCAACAGTGATAATGTTGAAATACACTTTCCATCAAAATCCCATTGGAAAAGGTGTATCAGAACCATATTTAAATCCCGGATCCGACAACTGTATAATAAAAAATAAAAAAATGAAGTCTCAATATCGAAAAAATTAAGAAATGGAACGCCTCAGTAGGCGGCAGCTCAAAGAGAGAGTTGACCTTTCGTCAATTTAGCTACCTGTACTGGATTATCTGGACAGAGACTTTAGAGAGATAACATGTCCCCAAGGATTGAGAGAATTATGTTTCTTCAACTAGGCATCTGAGTTCATTTCAGAATGTTGTGAAATTATTTATGGAAATATGGTACGCAGTAACTGGGGTGGAGAGAAGAGGTGGGGGATATGTTTGAAATTTAATGCGTGAAGTTGCATATTAAGATGTATACCTTGATTATGCTGGTAACTTCAAATAAAAAAACCTTGTAAAATATGTAGAAATTGTAAGAAAAACACTTAAAAAAGGTTGAGTAAACAAAATAGATTGGGCCACGGCAGGCTTTCCTATTTATCTACCACTACCAGAAAGGAAAGAATCAGAGGTTTACGTCTAAGGAAAAGAAACATTGGCAAAGCCAGTAGTTTTCTCCTTTGGCCTCATCAATGCTTTCTTCCAATGCTGTTTCAGGTTCGAAAAAAAGAAAACTGTTTATTGCATATGCTGGGCAGTCTCGGCCGGGAAAAGAAAAGCCACCAGGTAATGATATTGAAGCATGCATGTGCACATATGTGTCATAATGCTACGTCATAATGCTACGGCAGCTCCAGTGTGATGATCTATGAGCATGCATCTGTCACCACCCATGTGCGTACATATGGCATAATACAGTGGCCATTTTATCTTTTTGCCTCAGCATGAAGACCTATGAGGAATCATACGTCATGACTCATACACATGTATGTATCATGATGGAATTGGCATTTTGTTTCCTTTTTAGGTTGTAATCTATCGGTGGGCTTTTAACCACACCCGCGCATGCCCATCATGTTCACTTGTTCACAGGCTTGCCTTTCAAAAATCCTTTGTTCTCACTGGTAAATACTTTATGTTTGTCCATCCTTGGGGCAATTTTGTTACTGCCTTGGCCACTGGCCCTGTTACATGGATAATTGTACTTTTGTTGATACGTTTGACTGCAAGCGAACTTCTTTTTCCTTTTGTGTCTCTCCTTCGCGCTCATGCTCATGGCGGAGGTGGCGCTTTGAATTGGCTTGCTTATGTCAACTGTTTTACTTTTCATTTTATGTGGCATGAAAAGTCCAGTTAGAAATTTACCACGATAATAGCTGTAACTTGAGCAAACGTGAGACCCATTGCATTGCAAATGCTTGTTATAATTTACAGTTTCGAGAAGGCAGGTGATCATTTTGAAACAGAAAGCTTAAAAATAAATACATTGAATGCGAAAGGGGGCAGGGGAGCAAGTGATTGCCACTTTTAGCAGCAGTGAGCCCTGAGAGGTGGTACAATAGAGAAGCCTACAGGGAGTAATAAAAAAAAGTTGAGTGAAATGGAGAGGGTGAGGACGTCACGTACAAGCTGGGGAGTGGGAGAACAACACAGAGAATGGGAGGTACATGGATCTTGTCATCAAGGAATGATCAGGACTTGGAATGCTGAAGTGCTGAAACCAAAACAAAATAGTAGTTCAATTAATGTGAGCAGTGGAAGTATACAAGTCATCCATTCAAAAGGATGGTAAACAAGCTGTACTTCAGTGGAGGGACAAACACACAAAAGGAAAGGAAAACACTGAATAAGAAGTAGGCAACTGATAATGACAAGAAAGCCAAACAATGACAAGGAATGGTCTGACCCAATGTCCACTTTAAGAATTGGTATTCTACGCAAATAATCTATCGATTACCGCCAGCTAAAGCTGTTAGTAGATGACGCTGAAAAAAAGAAAAGGAAGAAAACAAAGGTAAGTAGGATAAAGGAAAAAGGTAGGGAGTTGGAAAAAAAACAATTAAAAAGGAAGAAGAATAACAGCAAAAATAAATGGGTAGTGTTAAAGAGGAGAACCCTCCTTTTTTTTTAAGAAAAGAAGTCGGAAAAAAAATTAACCAGGAAGGAACTATTTTTCAGCAAAAAGTGCAAAAGTATTAAAAAAGAATTACTGAAAAAGATTAATCAGAACCTGTTTTTTCAGTTTGGTTTTCGATAAAATCCCTTTCATCAGGTGAGGTTATTCCAGATTCTATAGCTTTAATATAGGACCTGGGGCCGATCCTTAGTCACTATTGGACATGGCCTCTCAGGGGGTTTTCCAGGAAACATTTTCCTTTTTCATCCCAGTTTTTTTTACTGACGCTCTTCGCTTGTCCTTAGGAATCTGGACACTTCCCCACTATAATGGTGTGGCAAAGTGTGTGTGCCCTTCCTACACATGCCAGGAAGGGGCACTCGTTTGCGTGGTTGCGGTGCTGTATCCAGGGCCTGCCTTAGTGCTGGCGGCAACCTGTGCGAGAATGTTTGTTGGTGCCCCCAATGACCACTCCCGCCATGGATTCCCCCTCTACCACCAATAAACAGTGCCCCTCAAGTCTCCATAACCAGTCTCTCACAGATGCATGTAATTAGTTTTATAGCACCACTTATTCCAGTGGAGGGTGTCAGAGCACTTTACATCTCACACACATTACACAGAGACAAGCAATCATAGGTGTGTAAATCAGTGTATAAGAAATGTTACATAAGACAAGATTATAAGATGTAGGAGCCACATGTCATCCATATTGGTAGGCAGTATAATTTAAGGGTGCTTGATCTGGAGAAGCACAAACTCAATTTAACCGTTTTTGCAACATTAGGATAGTGAAAGACTGGGGAAAAAAATTATAAAGCTTTAATCTATACCTTGGGGAATGCATGCAGTTGTTTGGTGATAGTTAATAGTTTACTATTCTATATTAGGATTTTAACTCATAAACTGTAAGTAACAAAAGGTCCTCTCTGACAGAAGCAGTAACCCACTGACCTATTTGCGTTATATATACTTTGTGATCTGCGTAGTACATGTTCTTCACAGGAGGCACATTCACCCCCTGTGCTACCTTAAAACTTCCACTAGAGAAAACTCCAATCTCTCTCCAGGCAGAGCATTAATCACCAGAGTTATCTTGACATTTTTATTTTTACCTGACTATTGCTAGAGGCTAGGAATGACGTGGCTTTAAAAAGCAGGGGCTTTAAAAAGTAAAATATACTTGCAAACACGGCGCCCCCTCCCAAATTCAGCACTCGGTGCAGTGGCATCAGTTGCATCCGCCCTAGACCCGGCCCTGGCTGTACACAGAAGTGCCCTGTAAAAAGGTACACCACATACCTGGGGCAGTTACGGCCCTGTCTACTAGTGTGACACTGCACTGAATGTGCCACCCAATAGGAGAGTCTGTCGACCATGTCTTAGGCCTGACAATGCAGGCCTGTGCAGGTCGGCTCATCCCTCAAGGTTGGCTGATCCTCTTTGAGTGGCCTTGGGGCCCTAATACTTTCCCACTGTAAGTGCTGTGTGAAAGTGTGTGGGCCCTTCCTAGATATGTTAGGAAGTGTAGCCTGCCAGGATGTGCACACTTGCACATTGGGGTTTCCATGTATGTACTGAGCCAGGCATAGCTTATCCGTATGTGCACACTTGAAAGATGGTGGTTTCATACATACCGAGCCTGGTTCAGCTTTCCAGGATGTGCACACTTACACATTGGTGTTTTCATGCATTTACTGACCCTGGCTTAGTTTATCAGTATGTTCACACTGGCACAATGGTAGCTTCATACATACCACGCCTGCCACAGCTTGCCAGCATGTGCAGAGGTGAACAATGATGTTTCCATATATACTGAGCCTAGCACAGCTGGCCAGTATGTGCACATTTGCACATTGGTGTTCTCATATATGTACTGAGCCTGGCACAACTTGCCAGGGTGTGCACCATTGCACACTGGTATTTTAAATATACTGAGCCTGTCTCAGCAGGCCTGCATGTGCGCACTTGCACCTTTGTGGTGATCCTAAACTTGTGTCCAACCTGCCTCTGCAGGCTTGTGCATGCACCAGGGCACATGTGCCCAGGGAGTGCAGAATACCCATGTGTGTTACCACTACCCAGGAGAGCTGCTCTGCCCATAGGTTAACATGGGCGAACGTTTATAATTATTCCTGGCAGCAATAGTGGATTGTAGCAGAGCAGTCCTAAGATGTTTACTATCATTGAATTCACAATGACAAACCCCTTATCATGATGAAGAGGGTTTTGGTAATAATACCCTCGAAATGCACTTCTAGAGATTGGGCATTTATATGTTCTAAAGGCTCTTTTTGTGTGTCTTGTCACTCAGCTTCATTCCACTGGAAGCAGAGAAAAGCACATCTGAGCATTTCCCAGCGACAGCTATAAAACTTATGCAACATGAATGACAGACATCTGCCATTTGAGGGTCTGACTGGATAAATTAGAGGGAGAGGTCCTGACACTTGGCCTCTCAGAGCAATATTATGGCACCACTAAAGATAAAGTTCTGCATTCCACAGCCCCATGGCAGACAGGACTGAAATTTAGGGGAGGCATCTGTTGAGCAAAGGGGACCCATTTGAACCACCCCCAACTTCAAAGGCACACTTGAGTCTAACTACCAGTACCACATTTCAACAATTTAGAGATACACTCGTAGGGACTGGTACTGGGACTGGTACTGCTGGACTACGTGGTGCACACTGCCAGAGAAATCTGTTGTGCACAGGAGAATTTACTCTCCTTGGAAGCAATCCAGGCACCCTTCCTGCATTGTGGCTGGCCTGGGCATATTGCTTTCTGCTGTGTGGCACTCCGTAGTGTGTTCTCCAAGGCCTTATTGGCTTTATTCTGTCTGTAGGTCTCAGGGACATCAAAGTCCTCCTGTGAGGGACTTACACCATCTACTGGTCTCAAATGGAGTGCTTGCCCTCCTCTGTACCTAAATCGTATATTGGACTCCACCTGGGAGCAGCGGTGTGAGCACGGAATTAGTATTGTACCTGAAGACCGGAAACTCCTGCGGAGCCTTTAAAGTACTACCCACACTTATGGAGTGTGGCCCTTTCTCATGGGGCCACTGCACGCATCAATGTCTTTTTCATTGTGAGCAGGTACACCAATTGTGGGACCCCACGTGGCCCACTTTTGTCGAGTATGTTGCATTTCTCTCATGCGACACCCTTACTGCATGCTCATTGTGTGCGATGCCTGATTCATAGTTTGCGACCCTCGGAGGTAGGGGTACATCCGGAGCAGTGCCGCATTCTACCTCATGTGGCACTGCTGAACTTGTGTTATTGTGTGTGACTGGGTTGTGTGGTGCGACTCAAGTCATTGTGCACCAGATGTTGTCCCTCATTCCAGGGAGGTACGAAATTGAAGTTCTTTGTGTGTGACTAGATTGCCTGGTGCGACTCAAATCATTGTGCACCAGACGTTGTGCCTCATTCCGGGGAGGAAAGAACTGGAGTTACTTGTGTGACCAGATTGCCTGGTGCAACTTAAGTCCTCATGCACTAGGCTTTGTGCCTCATTCTGGGGAGGTACAGAGCGGAGCTCCTCATCTGATTGTCCTGAATTGTCGGGTGCAACTCAAGTCTTAACGCACCTGACTAGTGCCTCATTTCGGGGAAGTACTGCATTGGAACCCTTTTTCGGTGTGATCAAACTATCTGGGGTGACTCAAGTCATTGTGCCAAATACATTGTGCCTCATTCCAGGGAGGCACAGCACAGAGCACTTTATTTGTGGGATCAGAATTGTCAGGGTGGCTCAAGTCATCACGCTCCAGACATCTGCCTCCTTCTTGGGAGGTAAGGATTTGGTGCTGGAGTGCCTGGCTGGGCTGGGTGCCACTGTGATTAGCATGTGGCCCCAGGACCGTCCTTCTGTGCTTTGCAGACCTCTTAGTGAACCTCCTGATTGGTGCCCAAAACTCTACATGTTAACTGTTTCCTGATCAGCCGTTATCTCTGTCTTCTCCCCATCTTGTCCCCAGGATCCTGGGAAGTGTGACTTTGGCAACAAGTGGCCTACTATCCAGGGAAAGGTTGCTCCAGCTCGTAAAGGGGCAGGGTAGCAGGACCTGGTTGGCGGGTGGAGGGCAGTTTGGGGCCCCAGGTGTCTACAAACACAGGAACATTAACTAGCTGGATATCAGTCCACTGCATTACTGTGCTAGGAGCTAGAGCGTGCAAGTGTTTGTGAAGAGCTGCCTGATATATATGGCACAGCATAGAGGAGCAGAGTTAATGTACAGGAGTGAGTGTGGGTGACTGAGAACAACACAGTGGTGTTGCAGTACCCATTATTTCTTGCCCGAGGCCTCTCACTGTAGACATTGAGTTTTGCTTGTGCGGCTTAGGCTGCGGAGCTAATTAAACAGCGGCGGCTGCTGCAAAAGTCAAGGGGAGGGGCAGGCGGAGGTGAGGGGAAAATGGGGGGGAATAAATAATATATATTTTTTAAAGTATCTGTTTCTGCTGCTGCCACTGGTCACCTCGATGCTCTTCTCTCAATGGTGTTGGCATTCCAGCGGTCCCTCTGACACTAGCACAGGCTCCCCAGGCATTCCTGGCACTGCTCTTATGTTATAATTAGTATGAGAGCAGCCTCAGGATTTGTCTGAGCAGCTTGGTCTGCCACTCAGACAGTGCACTAGGTTTTGTGCAGTTTCTCCAGTGCGCACGTCAGTTTGGCGGGCCTAAGACGGCCGGTCAAACTGACATGTGCACTTAGGGCACTGACTCCACTCCTCCTCCTCCCCCTCACATGGACCATGTGTGGGGCCCCCCTCCCTGCACATGCTGGCTGAGCCAGCAGCTGAAAAATAAAACAATATTAAAATATCATTTTATTTTTCAGCTGGTGTCTCAGCCAGTAGGGCAAAGCTCATTGGCCATTGCGAAGGAGCCTCCCCTGTAATTAAAAGTACTGCAAGTCTTAGTAAGTACAAATTGCTGCTAATGTTGTGAACCGGGGTGCACCCCGCAGCAGTGTGTTATTGAATTGAGGTAATCTCTAGGGTGTGTCTGGTGCTGACAACATTTGGCACCGCAAAAATGGTGCCAAGAGAGAAGGTATTGTTTTTTATCATGTGTACATACTATTTACAGTGTTAACACATTTGGGACGCGTACTGTGAGTAAAATTTCTAAAGGTGATTTATTCCCAGATTTGCATGATGATCATAGGGTGTTTTAACGATGTGTGTGATGAATACAAATTTTGTTTACATACACCTCATGTAAAGACTCTCTTGTGCTGTGCTATTGCTTTACACATTGCCTCTGTGATAAGCCTGACTGCCCTGTGCCAAGCTACCAAGGGATATACGGTGAGTGTAATCACTCACCCCTCACAGGAGTGGTAGGTTCTGCCTAGCTCAGGCCTTGCCTCAGCCAACCAGAATGTTCCACCTCCAACAGTCACCGTGTAGCAATTTCATTTTTGTCTGACTTCTATAAACATTCAGTCTAGAATTGTGACAGAACACAATTGACTGACCTGGACCAGTTTGACTGTCTTGATATATTTGCTTTTGATCCAGGTAAGAGTAACTCCTGTATGTCCAATACATATCATCAGGTTTTCACTTTACATTAGTGCAGCCTTGTTTAGTGCGTTTGATTTGTTCAGTTGTAGCAGTTATTGCTTTTCCTACTGCCATTGTAAGTCAGGATTGGAGAAATTTGTGTCATTGGGCTCTATGTAAGCTAGCCATTTAACCTATTAATACATGGTGTAACTGGCATCCATGTCTTATTATGTAGTCAGGTTAGGTTTTTAATGCTTTTAAAGCTGTGCGGCAAGAATGTTTATACGTTCAAATTCCAAACCTCAAAAAGTCTACAACTAATTTTAGCACACAGAAAACATAGACTCAAATGTGGGTAGGTGAAGACCTCAGAAAATCTGATTGTCAGTCAGGGGTGTCCTACATAGTCCCTGAAGGCTTGTGTCCATGCCTGAATTTCAATATATGTGCAACAGATTCTTTGCATGCAATGAATCTATGTGTAAGTAATATAAATGCTTTGTGGTTACTTAGAAATCTGGTGATGATCAGGACCTCTTAGACCAACTTTGGAAATCACTAACTGAGGATATCATGAGCCTCAGTGACAGAATAAAAACTGATGGTTGTTTTTCACTCCATGAATGTGACTGGATCATTGGGTCATTAGGGTCCAGTGATGGCTTCACAACTGCCCTTTTTATGACCCACTGTAGTACACCAGCGGTGTGGAGCCGCATTGTGATCCAGAATGATGGGTTCCAAATTATGTATCTGGTTATTACATTGCCATCAGTAACAATAGTAACTATGTCCCTTGTTAGACCTGTTCTTAGGAAGCCCCTAGATACCCATCCTTTTTATTTCTAATTTCCCAGAAGAAGTAGAAAGTGGTTTGTATTGACAGGCACCCAAGGTAAGCTACTTTTCCAAGATTTCATAGGCAAGTCTCATGCGCTTTCTCCCTCCGCATAGGATCCACAGGTGAGGCACGCCGTAGCAGCATCAATAGATGGAACAGGTTAATCTCTGGCTCCAAGGCAGTCCTTCCATGTTGCCTCCTAATCGAAAATTTACATAGCCCACATTGGTTGAATGGCGGAGGTGAATACAGAGGCCCTCCAGGCAGTGGCACTCTGAAACATCATGCCTGTAGCAGTGAAGTGTCTCCAAGGGGCCCTCATTAGCTAGCTTGACAATATTTATTAGAAGCATTCTTTTCTTCCTGTGTGAGATAAAAGACTTTCTGTGCAGCAGAAAGTGAAAAATATTCTTTGCTTCCCTGACAGCAGAAACAATCTAAGAAATGTGTGTTTCTACCTCTCCATGAGCCAATCATCACAGGACCCAGGAGCCGCCTTTACTAAACCATCAATTAGTTTCAGAGATAACAACAGTCATGCATGCTCTGATTGGGAGCAAGACATTATCTGCATTCCCTCAATTGGCACTTGATTCTAGTAATTTGAATGTGCCACATGTGCTTTCTGGGGAAACCTTTAATTTCCACAGTCTTCTCTGTGGATTATATTTCACTTATCAATAACTAACCTAAAAGGAAAGACCCTTACTTCCAGGATGCTGCAACCCTTTGTCCTGACACCTTCAACCTTCTGAGAACCATTGAACCGAGAACACTTAGAATTGTTTCAGGAAAAAACAGAACAAGAGTTTCCAAGGTAGGTTCAGGAGTATTAGATCCATTCATCTTTTCATGATATCCACATAAAATAAACTTAACTACAATGATTCTCAATGGAGATAATTTACATACTGGCTGTCCTGAAAAAGTGGTGTGGATCCAGCACTCCTAAACCTGCATTGGATTCACACGAGCAAGTAGCTTTAGAACGATTGTTTTCTCTACCTTTCTAAGTACTTACTTTACTTTTGTAAATTTGTTCGCCTTTGCCAATACTGTGCTTAGTGTTTCAGGCTGTTGCATTTATTATGTTCTCCCTTCATGTGATCTACACACCTTCAAGAAGCCTTGACTCCTGCCCCCACTACCAACAGAAGGCAAAACTTGAATTGTGCTTTCTGTCACCTCATTGAGTCAAAAATTCAGCTTAGGACCAATATTCCTTCACATATACCCGTCATCTCTCTGTTAGATACCTCAGTCTTCCCCTGATTTTAATAGCCTTGAGACAGAAATCTTAACACCCAGATAAAAGCGCTTTGCAGAAAATTGATACATTTCTTCTAAGTCACAGCAATAGATGGAAAGGGAGGCGAGCCATCTCTCCAGTTTTGCATTTTGGCAGCTCCCTCTCCTAGGCGTGCCAAGACTCGAAGAGAAGATGTTCGCGCCACTTTGATATAATTAAAATCTCGGGTGCAGCTGTACGCGCTGCCTCCATCTGTTCCCTCGTCTATGATTTGTGGGCTTTCGGCACAGATTTGCTCACTTCTCCCTCACTCATTGACTGAACTATGGAGCGGTAAGCGGCCGGCGAGTAGGTAATCAAGAGATTTCGTGGTAGGTCACTGACTTTGAGAGGCTGCTATACCTCATGTAGTCAGTCAGGTCCCCTTTTGTACTGCCTCATTGAGAGTGTAGCGATATATCCAAGGGAAAGACCCCAATGTACAATAATATTACACAGTAAGGAGACACAGTATGACCCCTGCATTGGGGGTTCTTCTCCATAAATGGGGAAATGCTGGTGGTAATAAAGCTATCATAATTTTGTCTGTGCGTGACACCGTGGGCTCATCCTGAGTGGGTGGATATACTGCACTCAGTGAATGCGAATATCACGAGGTGCAGTATTTTCAGGGTGTAGCTCAAAATGAGGCATTATAGGCAGCAATGAAGTCTATGCAGGTGATTACCTCATATTTCACCTATTCCGCCATTTGTTTTTCTTTGCCAAATTTTACCTGTTGAAATGTGAGAACAATTACAGATGTCTGGTAATTACTGTAAACCTCAGAATCCAGATGTGGCCACAAACTCCAGTTTGCGCAGAAACCAGGATTTCCCTGGGCGTGGAATGAGGCCCTATATTGCAGTATTGCAATGCAGTTTTACCTCAATATGAATAATTATGTATTATTCCCTCTCTCAAAATGTGGGGATTGTTAGAAACGCACGTAGTATGATACTGCAATTTTTTTTACCAATATCTTGACTTTCTAAATGCGCCTGCTAGTTTGCAAAATGTATGAGGTCCTCAATGTAAATGTTTACACCCATATATGTTTTTGCTCCACTTTAGGCAACATTCCACTGATAAAAGGTGGGTGACACAAGTCCTCTGGGAATGTTATTTGATTGCTGCAAAACATTCTCACTGCATGCAATGATGTTGGAATCGTTTTAATTAACCTGTTATGTTTACCATTAACTATTATTTATTAATGAGAACGCTTTACTTATCGGTTGTCAAAGATAAGGACGGCTTTCCCTTTCTTGTACAATAGCTGGGTGTGTCCAGTGCCTGGTACAGGGATTCTTATACTACTCGCAGGCCTTAGGGTCGAATTCCAGTACTGCTGACTCAAGTTTTCATAAAGTGAGGTTGATAGAGAGGGTATTGAGATGGACAGCATCTTTATATGTGAATTTATATAGTAGGGGCCTAGATACAAATCAAGGAAGCGCTGCATAAATGGAGGTGGGTATGGAAGAGAGATTAGGGTGGGGCACATGGGGTGCGAGGAATGGATGGGAAGACCCTCTGTTTCTGGGGTGGAGGGTCCACAGAGGAGAGGACAGGAGCTGGGAGGGGACAAATGGATGGCCTTTCATACAGAGAGATCCGTAATCTAGATACGGAGGTGTTCAACTCTTTTCTGACGTGAGGATGGATAGATCCTGGTGGACCTCGATGGCTTCCAAATTCTCGGACATAACAAAGGTTTTACGTTTGGTTTTCTCATAATGCGCGTTTCCTTCTTAAGTTGCTAAATGTAAATCACATCAGTGGTGCTCCTCACAGTGGCTAGCCCTGGATCGTGCAGCTTCATGATTTGAAAAATGGTTGTTGTTGAAGTAGAAGGTGCTAGCACTCAACTCTAAAAAGCAGAACTAATGTGGACCCACACCTGTCCAAGTGCTACCCCAGCATTGAGCATTAGCTCAGAACTGCTGGGACGGGTGTAAGCCTTTCAGGCCACGCTTGCCCACCAGATGAAGCTTTTCACTGGCTCTGGACCCAATAAACAAGATGCCAAAGAGCATCACTCCTCAGGAATGGGATCAGAGCAGCATCATGCGAGGACCGGATCAGGTAAAAGTGCTTTCTCAATGATATATTTACATCAAACATCCTCTGTTACACCCTTCAGATGCGAGTAAGCCATTTAAGACGTATGTACAACTGAGACATAATCATAAGCTCATCAAACATGCTCGGCGATCTCAGGTATCCCTGCTCCATATGTGACAGCCTCAATAATCACTTCAAGCTTTTTTTCTTTGCATTCTAGGGATTGTGGTAATCTTGAAGCCATTATAAATTGTGGACTGCAATTCGTAGAGTGGCAAGTAAAAACCTGCACTGGATATATTGGATAAAGTTCCCCCTACGGTACATTAAAAGGATATTGCAAGTCACAGAGGTGTTCCATGACCATATAGGGGAACCAGCCAAAGGCAGAGGTCCTTCATAAGGTTTTAGAACTCAGAGGAGACTTGCAATATCTTTAACATGTACAGAAAGGGTACTTTATTCCTTATAATACATAGTCACAACATCACTTTTCCCACAAACCACTTAAATCCTTGGCATCTAGCTCTTTCATATGAAAGAGAGGGCATGTTTGCAAACAAGAAAAATAAAAAAAGAATATGTACTGTAAAACTAAACACATCAAAAAAGCTGTTAGATATTTGTTGCAAAAAGGTATTAGAAGCACTTTATTACAGGTTAGGTTTTTTAAAAAAAAAGCACAATAGAAATTTTCAGAAAGATTTTAACTTTTCCATAATCGGGCAAGGAGTGCAAAAAATAAACATTTTGTTGTAAATATCTAATTACTTCCTGTCAATGTACAGCTACAAAAACAGAGCAGAAGAAAGAAAAGCAAGGTTTCCTTTTTCCTTCTTTAAATAGCTGATTTAATTATGCTGTGACCTGACTTCCCCCCTAGGTTGAAGGCTCTTGCAGCAGGCATTATGATGTCAGAACTAAACTGTAATAAGTTATTACAATTGGGTGTGGTCCTTGTTTCTTTGTAATCGGTGACGGGTGCATCACAAGTCATTGCTTATAATGAAATTACAGGCAGGTTTTTATACAGGGATTGCAGAATCTCTTGTATCATGAGATACTCATGCAGGGACACGAGAATCTTGAGAGACCTGCGTGCAGTTAGATCTAGTTCAGCTTTGTTACCCCTTTCAATGGTGTGCAATTTGAGAATGAGGCTAGCATGCTACTGCTTGGGAGGCGTGGGCTGGGTTCAAAAACTGGCTCCCCACTTGACTCTGTTGCGCCAAACTGCACAAAAAAAGAGTACCTAGATACTTTGTTGTATCAGGTGCAATACAGACAAAGTGGATGTTCAGTGGTTACCCATCCAACAACCAGAGGTGCTCTGCAATGTGAATGGACAATAGAGAACGTGCAGTGATGATGATACACACAAACATCTGCTCAGACCAAATAAATTGCAAACATTTTATTCATATTAAACATACTATTAAAATCACAAGGAAAATGCCTACTACTTTCAAAGTGCATTGACAACAATTGCCCCATAAATTTGAAAACAAACACGATGTGTGACAGCAGCAAGAGTCTGATAGACTGTTTCCGTTTAAGGATGATGAAGAGACAACCACTTCATCTCTCTGTCCCAGTTTGAGTCTTGACCTTCTGACACTGACAGTAATAAATTCTCTCTCCCTGCAGCTGTCAGTTGCTGGTTTCTCATGAGGGGCCCAACAAGTAAAACAGAGGCAGTTCTACTCTGCCCTTTTGTGTATATTTTCAGATTTTACATTTACAGAGATAGTCTATGTATACCCCCTTAAAGCCCTGCACTAGCCTAGCTAATTAGCATATATATTCTTCCTTAAATGCACACTTATTCATTTCATTATTCATTGTAGCATGGTAAGCACGTCTACTTGAAAATTGCAATGTTATTTTGTATAAATTGAATTCTCTGTTCCAGTGATTGTTTTAAGTAATGAACAAGGTTTCCTAGAAGCTGATAACTTCATTTCTTGTTTAATATTTTTTTAAATGAGCACAGTTTCACAGAATGGAATTAAGTGGAAGGGAACCAAGGACTTTTCTGTTACTTGTTTATTTGGGCATGCTGAACACTGATCAGCTGCATTACATAAAGAAAGAACAATGTGAAAAGACAGACAGGAACATTGTGCCAGAGGCTCAAGAAAAAGGCTATGCAGAACATTTTATCACCTTCCATTGCTGTAGGCCATTGGGAGAAACATTAAGCCTTCACCGGGTGGGTTCACTGGGCTTCCTGCCAATGCAGAGTAGAATAGCAGACACTGCTACGTTGGTGAACATTGGTCCTATTGTTCAGAAGAGCTATGACGGTGTGAACCATTTTTAAAACTTGAATTAGGCCCCTTTTCTTTTGCTGCTAAATATAGTTAGGCATAAGTGGAGGTGGAGATATTTATATAAAGAAAGTTTTATGATATCACCAGTATGTTACATTATTGTTTACTATTCACTCTTCATAAATATCACTGCTACCATTTTGTTGATTGTCGAAATAGGTACTATTCATATTAAAAGCTCTAGGTTAGGATTTTGATCTAATGTATAAATATATCCCTGCTTCCTGGTGTTCTTGCATTTGACTTTCCTTAATGAAAGAGATTTTGTGTTCCACTAAATATCTCTGTAATATCTCATTGGATTGATTGTTACCTGAAATGCATCTGAATCAAGCAGTGCTTAGTGGGTTGCGGGGTGGTGCAGTCTAATTGGCTTTCTGTCTGAAGTTGGCATATTGCTAAAAGACCTAACTGCCCTGGGGGAGCTGTCAAAGCTTCCGCCAGGTCACAGCAAACATATGTCCTGGGGTGGTAGTCCCCAGGGCCATCAGTGGCTCCTCCATACGGCCCCCTCCCAGCCAATAGTACCGGAATGTGGTGGTCCCCGGGCCTCGGGATCCACAACAGATCCCTTTTATTAATTAAACTGAGCCCGGGGTCCCCTAGGGGCTTCACTGAAAAAAGCTCCTGCGCTTGTTTTGTTTTTTAATTTTAGGCAGATCCATGGCTCAGCTATGGCATATATATATATATATATATATACACAAATATGTTTTTTCTTTAATATTTTGAAAACTATTGAACAGACACTAAATAACAAAAAGGGCACTTTCTGGACCAAGAGCTACTTTCTGCCAAATTTGGTGTAATTTGGTTCAGTGGTTCGAGATGTAGACCTGTTCAAAATCCTTATGGGAATTAACATTGGAAACGCACCTTTTTTGTCCTCCTCTTTTTCTCGGCCCCTGCTCGATGGATCATCCCGAAACTTTCCAGGCAGCAGCTGACGTGACTGTCAAATTTTCTTGCAACATTTTGTGAAGATTTGTCAATTATATATTTTCCCAAGGATTGCATTTATGGAGTTAGGTGTGGAAAATCTCACTTTTGGTATTTTGTCCCATGATATTCTGGTCACAATATTGCAATATTGTCACCCTTTAAATATTCTGTTTTCAATATTGACCAACACCCAACAGACAGTCATATCTAATCCCTCTGTGTCATTCTACCTGCTGCCCCATTGAGAGCTACACTCGAGGGAAAATGAGCTGCCACTACACCCACCAGCCCTATTCATCTAAACAGCCACTTTTCCTATCCGTAGTCAGCATTTGTTCAAGATATGTTGTCTGTTCATACTGATTATACTTTGGGACATACAGTACTGCCCCTGTGGAGAATATTAGGTCTTTGTTCTGAACTGGGTGCATCGCATGTTGATTTGCTTTCTATTTATTTAAAGTCAAATATCAGAGCAAGTTGGGCAATCGGATCCAAGCCCTGTTTATCATCAGTATGCTACAGGAGAAAACCTCTCATTTTCAATACACATCTTTAAGCATGGCACTAGTATATACAGCTAAGCTAGTCAATCAAAGTAACACTAACCTTGATAGGTAAAAATTCTTACCTATAGTAATTTTGCTTTAGGGACGGGCAACATGCTCTTCATCTGTACCCTAGAACAACATAGAACACACCAATGAAAATCAAGGACATCTTGGCTTATAGAGCTATGCATTATACGGTATCATGGACTCCATGGACTTTAGGAAAGACAAACAGGCTTAGATCACTGCTATGGCTCACCATCAACATTGTCAATAAAAAGCTCTGTCGGCATAGACTTTGAAGTATTGTAACACAGCTAGTGAACATGGAGCTCAGAATAATGGCAAGCGTGAAAATGCTTACAAGTTCGAAATAACTGAAATGAGAAAATTAGAGGTGGACACACCTGAAGTGTGATAACAGATTATTGACACCGGTGAAAAGCGATAAAGTAATCATAAACATCATGAGAAACAATAAACAGCCATTGTCCTAAAGTTCTCCCTAGATTGGGGCAAGCCGAGATTATGGAGGGTGTGTTGGGGGTAAGGGGATGCAAGATAGCGGGTCAGCAGGCACTGGCCTCTTTGATCTGGCCTACCACCATGCTTCAAGTGCATGCGTGATGTCTGGGTCTCCCAGGTGCTTGGGCCAGCGGAGGTGTGGGTGCAGTGACCAGCCCTTTTGAAGAGGACAGCGAGGTAGTGCTCAGTCTCTTTGTTCTTCCTCTCCTCTGTGTGCCACCGACACCAGCCATCATGATCCCACAGCTCCCCTCAGAAACAGTGCAAAGATGGTATTACTTTGTTCCCCATCTACCTATTCCTAGTTTCAAAGGTTTTCAAAGTTGTTAAATGCTAACAGGTCTCAGTTTGTTCTTTTGCAAGTAATACGTTGTATTTTCTCTGCCTTTTGTTGGGAAGGCTGAATTTGTTTTGGCAGGACTATTTCTGGTCACCTGGCATCTCACAAGAAAGAAAGCACATACAATACCAATTTCAACTGGACCTCAACTTTTATTTGGGCTTGGGCCAATCACATTAATGGCCCATCATTAAGGGCAGAACAACCTCCCACCTTTTTGCAAACATGAAGATCCAGTTCATGCTCAGGTCAGGCATCCAGGCACTGTACAACACCTATTTGTGCAGTGCCTGATTACCTGAGCCAAGCTTTGCTGGGCTGAAGATTTCACATCCCCCTGGGCATGACCTCCTCAGCCCAGGAAAGCACTTGTAGGGCATCCCCTTCATGCCTAGGGGATGTTTCACAGATAGACTCGATACTTGGCACCTCAGTTTTAAGCCCTAAAGTGCCCAGGTCTGGCTGTCCATCAGTGACACCTCATCACAGAGGTCAGAGCAGTCCCACTGACCGCATCCCACTTTGTGATGAGTAAGGGACTGCCGCCTCCTCTCATTGACTGACCAGTAACAAGATCAGTGAGAGGAGGCGGCAGTCCCATTCCTCCAGGACCCACACAGGCTTTCTTCCCATTAACCAAGATCACCGCTGCGGCCTGGTAAGTTTGTTTTTTAATGTTGAATGAGTGTGTGCATATGTGTATGTATGAATGTTTGTGTATTTGTGTGTGGGTTCTGTGAATGGGTATGTGCATGTGTATGTTTTTTGTGAATGGTGGGTGTAGTGTGCATGCTTGTGTATGGATGGGTATTAGTGAATGTGCATGTAGATGGGAGTGAGTATGTGTGTACATGTGTGGGCCACTCACCTCCCTGCTCGAATTACTGACTGCTAGTCAGACACCTTTGTGGCTTTTATCAGCCTTCCATTCTTGGTGTTTTCTCTAATTGTTGGTGGCCCTTTAGAGTGGTGAAGGACCAAGTGATGGCCTAGGTCCCCAACCCATTTCTGCGTTGGGTGCTGGTGGTACTTCAGGTGGGTAATTCTAGGAAGGTGGGTCTCTGGCATAAGTGAGCAGGTCATGGTAACACATTAGAGCAGACATGTTTTTTGCTCTGATGTGGGGCCTTTGGCAGGCTGGGAGTTATCAGGGATGCCTAGGGGACCAGGTGGAATGGTAAACTATGATTTCCCAAAAAATTTCTTGATGCACAGAGAGGGACTGGGTTGTAGGTAACTTGATGTCTAGCTGATTATGTCTCGGGAAAATAACTTGATACCAGTATTGTAAATAAGCGCGGTATGTCATGTTTGTGAATTTGATGAGTTATGGTATTCGATAATACATAACGCCCGAGATGATAGTCTCTAACCAAAAACAACAAATAGGGTCTCAGCCTGTTATTTAATGATGCTGGGCATGAAGGTGATGTCCCATTCTAGAGGCAATCCACTTATCATCTCCATATTGAGCTCTGTTTGTCGCAGCAGTTACACAAATTCTGTATTAACCAGGTCTGTCTCACTTTTGTGTCATGGTTGTTTCACCCGTCCTTTCATGAGTAAGTCATACTTTGGATTCTGTGGCTAATTCCTTAAGGGGCCAGTGTGCTGTAAGCAACACATTTGGAACAGTCCACTGCTTCAGAGCTGCGATAAAGTAGAGCCCTATTTTCATGGAAAGACCGAACATCCTCTCTTGCTTTATTTCCAAGGACTGAAAAATTGTTCTTCAACATGTTTCGGTGTCTGTAAGAAGGTCCTTCATAGAAGTCAATACATACGATAGACATACTACCTATGCGCTGAGCCTCCTGACTTAATTTTAGGAGGAACACATGCCGAAGGATCCCATATTGACTACCTACCTCTGTCAATCACCCGTATTTTCCCTTCATATTCTTCCGTCCGAGCAGTCATTACAGTGATGTAAGATTGGCACAAGAGGGGTGGAGACCAGGTTGCAGTCCATACAACCCCCATTAGAATGGGATTATTGGAGATGGAATACTCCGTTCTTTGATGAGTCCTCAACAGCACAAGTCAGTAGAAAAACAATAACAGGGACCCGGGAGCTGCCATTAAGTGCCGCGTGAGGTCATCATATGTAAGGGACGTATAACAATGCATGCCTGGCAGAGGGCAGCCAATGGCGGGTCAGGGGTAATAAGCACGGCCACTGGAATTATGCGGCAGGGGAGGGCCGAATTATGCAGGGTGAGTTGATTAATTATGTGGCAAGAAAAGGCTAATTATGCTGCATTATGCGGCACATTTTGTGACAGCATTCCTTCATTATTTTGTCATTTTAGCACTTGATGCCCCCTTTAAGCATTGGTTCCACCTCATAAGCACCAGTTTAACACGCAAATATTGCAAAAAGCAACAGAAAGGTGACCTTTGCAACGGGCCTTCCACTGCGCGATGTGTCTCTGCAATTTAGTAACTTTTGAACCATTTGAGCAAGAAACTTTTTTTTTTAATAACTGCAGATTATGTGGCAGATATATACATATAATTATGTGAAAATTGCTGCGGACGCACAGTTGCATACTTCCAGGGTCCTTATAAAAAAGCATCACAAAAGGCTGCCCAACTGTTTTGTAGTTTACTATGTCCTCAGCAGCCGGAACTCCAGGCAGACTTCTGTTTTATTTCCAGACAAGGGAGTGGGTAGAGGAAAAGAATGCTTGGCACAAGGGGAAAACAAATTAAAACAGTGTGTAGAATGCCAGGTAGCTCCCTTTTTAATAACTCGTAGAATCAAGAAAAACAATTGCAGATGGAATTCTTCAAATAAACCATATGTGAGTTGTGTGCTTCATATTAAAAGCATATTACAATGAAGCATTAGCCAAGGAATTAGTAGTCATGAAACAATAACAACACAACAAAAAATATTATTACTATGACAAGAAAAAAGAAAAGAAAAACGATACTAATAACATTCACTGTTATTGTATTATTATTTTTATATATTATTATCAACATCAACACATCAATAATAATTTACCACTGGGTGTCTTGCCGTTTTGCAATCTTTAAACCAGCTGGTGTGGTTCTCATTTACTTAACCTCATTGGTCCACGGTGGTTTCCTCTATCTCTTTATGCATTTTCAGTTCCCACCTGACAACTGCCCCTGATTTGTAGGGAGATTTCTCCCAGCACACCATGCACATTGCACAGCCCGTTCACAGAAAGGCCGCCACACTTTACGCAGTGTTTTTTCTCTGTGTTGAAGCCATCCAAAATGGTTGTGGACTGGTCACCATAAACTTGGCAGCAGGTGTCACTATGTCCAGTTGCATCAAAACCAACCAATGAAAGACCCAATGGTAGAGCCAGTGGAGGCTCAGCCACAGGGTCTGTTATTATTATCCCCTAACTAGGATGGGATAGCGCCAAGGAGGTCAGACATAGCTTTCATCATTGTCTCGTCCCTTACTACTGTTCTATACGTCAGGCCTCCGTGTCAACCAACCACCGTTGCATCACAGAATTTCCAAGAATAAGAAGAGCCATACGAACTCAGCATCTGTACTTTTGGACCACCTTGGGAGGGACTTTTGGCTTAAGGGTGCAGCACAACAAGCTGACTCAGTGGAGAGTTGTTGGATAAACACCCGGACTGGCAGAACAACATGCGCCCACTCAGCAAGCTTTACGGAAACTCAGTGTGGCCTGATCTCTGGATCAAAGGCAAGATCCACCAGGAAAGAAAATGGAAGCAATGCTAAGACTGTACAAGAAGTCTAAAATATGTATGTGTAGTGAAGGAATGAAGAACATGAGATTCCCACCCCTCACCAGTGTCAAGCCAGGTCCAGGCAACAGGCCCACCAACTCACACGGTGCCACCTGACACATGGCTTCATCACACATTACAAGGCCACCTGAGGACCCCTGTCACAGCCGAGCTTGGCGCCCTTGCATAAAAGAGGTTTCCAGTTCAGGTATCAGGGGCTTGCCCAGCTGGGCTCCGACTAAAAACTTATCCGGGACACTAGAGATGGCTCCAGGCTAGTTTTTTTTTTTGGGGGGGGGGAGGGTAGAGGTGACAATTTGGGTAGCACAGGGGGTCCAAAGGCAAACTTTCCATAGACTTGCTTAAGGCCCGCCCCTTCTCTCAATACAATCACATAGTGAAAATGAGTCTAAGGTTGGTAGGTCTGAGTTGATTCTGATCAGGTCTAGTTGAAGCATCTGGATAGGGTGTACGTTTGAGGCATGTCACATACAGAAATGTGAGGTGCTGACGCGGCCTGTGCATCTCAAAATGCTCTCTCCCACTGACAGGGATACAAGGCAGCTCCCTTAAATGGGCTAATGCACAGTACCGACCATTCATTACCAAAAAAAACAAAAAAAAAACAACAAATGTATTCTGGCAGTGAGCGTTTTGGCTGCCGAAATGATAAATTATCTAGCTGAGTTTGATGAAGGTGAAAAATGTGACTATTTCACAAAGTTGGGACGCTTCCACCTTAGGAAAACTGCTGGCAAACGTTTCATGCAAGAAATGCAAAAAGTTTGTTTCAGCATCTTTTTCGTGCATGAATCTTCCTAATACAGAATTTTTTTCTTTTTACGTCTATATTTGATAAACTTCAAAATGTGTGATGGTAAAAATTTTTAGAATATGAGTGCCCCTTCAGTATTTAATCTTCAAAATCTGCAACATGCAAGTAAGAACCAGTGCACCTCCCTAATGATGGAATAGTAACCATGTAAGGGTGGGGGGAGTCAGTGTATTAAAAGAGGACATGGCAGCAAGCTAGGCATGAAATCATGTAATGCAAAAGGAAAGCATATATTGGCAAAGTCAATAAGTCCAGTGGCAGCTGGTTTGTATTTAAGGCGGGGGGTAGAGGGATACAATAATAATATATATTTTTTAAAAAGGCACTTACCTGATGCAACGGGTCTCCCTCTCTCTTATGGCGTACTCCTCATCGTGGCTCCAGCGCGGGGACCAGGAAACAGCGCTACCAAATCCTGATGCTGGTTTCATGCTGGTAACCAGCATGAAACCAGCATCAGGATTGGTGGGAGCAGCCTCTCTCAGCGCTCACCAAAAGGGCCGGAGGCCTGTGTTTTCTCTAACCCAGCTGTCTTAAGACAGCTGGGTTAGAGAAGTTTAAACTGCATGTCAGGATGGCCATTGCAAGACGGCCGGCCAAAGGGACATGCACATTTTAAACTAAAGTGCACAGCTCCCTGCTGCTGTCACTCAGCAGCAGAGCAGAAGTTGCCCCGTCCTCACACTCCACTCAGGATGGGATGCTGAAAAATAAAATGGTAATAAAGTTTATTACCATTTTATTTTTTTAGCTCTGGGGCATTTTTCTAGTGGGGCGATGCTCCTCTGCTCTCGTGGTGGGGCCTCCCCTGAATAAGTCTCGTTTGTAGAACTATTGGCTATGCCAATGATTTTTGCACATGCCATGCATTAATACAAAAAAACAAATAAAAGGAGCAACGATGAAACCGTTGTTCCCGGTCACATCATTCTTTAGGCCCAAACGTTAAGATATATATGCATGCATGAGTCACTGTGAATGTGTGCACGAGCGTAATGATGAGGGCAGCTTCTTCTTTTTTTATTGACCAATCTAAAATGATGGCCGCCACTTAGCTCAGTAAAAAAAAAAATAAGCGAGCAAAAGTCTTTTCATGCTGCTACGTGCTCAGAAGCAAATGGCAGTTGTAGGCACTCCAAATACACTTAGAGTAAAAAAAAAGTAAGTGGGGGGGGGTATAGAAGAGCTGGTGGGGAGCGCATGGGTTTTAGCAAAATGGAGTGGGTAGGGGGGCAAAGGAGCAATGGAGATGTGAAAATGCCCTTCTTAATGCCTAGGAGCAAAACTCATCTGCCAGGCCCTTTAAGAAAAAAAGAAAATGTACATTATTGGATTTGGTGGACCAAGAGGATAATGGAAGGGTGCATGAGGGGCAAGTGAAGGTGAAGCAGTGGGGTGATGCATATTTGATTGTCCCAAAGGAGCACATAAGAGAGAGTTGGAAAACACAAGCACTCTCAACGCGTGCTTAACAAACATGAAAACAGTACTTTCCTTAATGGGGGCAGTGGAAGGACACAAGTCAGGCAGTCAAAGGATGGTAAAGAAGCTATGCTCCAGGGAAGGGACCAAGACAGGAAGAAGAAGGCAAGTCATTGAATAAGAAGTAAGCAAATAAGAGTGACGACAATGCCTTTCGGCCCATTGTATGTTTTTGGTGTGGTCAACAAGAGGCTTTCAGCTGAGGGACGTTTGCAGGAGTAAATAGGACTGGACCTACAACAGCATAGCACCACACATCAGACTCACTACTTCACCCAGGCAGGAGCTGTAAACACATTCTTAGAGGAGTATGTCGCCTGCCACCGAAAATACACCAGCCCTCTCCTTTTTGCAAAGGACCTGGACTCTATCTGTGTCCCCTACTGAGTATCCCGCTCTGTAGTTACCCAGCTTCTTTGAGGTAATTACGCTCAGGATCGTAGATGATATCCTTGTTTCCTTTGTTAAATGATGCGGAAGCGAGTGGCAGGGATGTTCTACCTGTAGGCCTGGCCGCCTCTGCGCTCCTTCGCCCACTACTACCAGTTTGGGATAAGGGGCACTCTCGTGGTTGTAACTGAAGCTTCACGTTACCGTTAAATTGAATGGAAGGAAATTCACTTACAGCCTGAGTGTGAACTCTTTCGTGGTTGTGACGCATTAAGAAATGCTAGAATAGGTGGGCGGTCCTGTGCGGCCAAGACCCTCTCAGTCTCCCACACCAAGCTTCGGGCACGCGTTAGTGATGATAAAAATTGATAGTAAATCTGTAAAAATCTAACAGCTTAAAGAATACTTGAAGGATATACAACCCTGGTGCGTTCTCGTACCGTGTCGGCTCTAAAGCACGCTCTCATTGTCCCAGCGCTGGCGGAGCTCTGCAGCCGTCCATCGACACCAGGGTGTGCGCAGAACAGACCGAAGGGGCGGCGGAGCAGGTAAGCCCCCGGGTACCTGACAGACTGCGTGGCTGGAGAGGCATCTCTGCTGCCAAAGATTACTGCGGTAAGAGCTTTAGAGGCATTTACAGGGAATACAAATTGGAGAATTCATCACGTTGTACATGGCGAGTCTGGCTGGAGGAGGGTCCCTACCGCCCCCCACCCCCAGTGACCTGTGCCAGACCATCCCTCTGGGGCTCAGCAGATGGTTGATGAGAGATGTGCTATGCCAGCTGAGAATGTTCCTGGCAGTTATGTTTTATCTGGGGGAGTGGGAGTTGAAACTGTTCTGCATAGAATTAAAAGTTTAAAAAAAACCACGCACATGGCTTCCTCTGCCGTTCAGAATTCCCTCTGCATTAAGTACAATTATAGCAGGGATTTTTGGCACGAATTCTCAATTTGTAAACTAAGGTAGATTGGAAAACAAAGATGCTGTGCATAAATAATAATGAAACATCCTAGCTTTATTGCTAAAATGCCTTTCGTGCGTCTTAATATCCCCCTGCACCGTGGAGGTTTCGGTTCCTCCAGTTCATGTATAAGCATTACTCAGACTCACTGTATTCATTAGTTTCAGAGTTCAAAAAGGCATCCAACAACATGTTTTGGAAACAAGTTAAAATGCTGTTATTCAGCTTGAAGGCCTAAAGCCTCAGGTGAAAGTCCCCTCTGTTCCCGCCATTTGCACAGCAATTCGTTATTGCGCATAGATTTATGTGCCCTGGAAATGTCTTTTGCCACTGGTAGCACGGGGGTTCTGCTTGTGACTCGGAACCCCCATTTCTGGTAGACAAGGGTGTCTAGGTAGATTAAAAAATACAGACTCGCCAAGGATCACCCGGTTTTGCTCGTGAGGGGAGCCAGCATTAGCGCTTGCAGGTGCAGCTGATGACCAGCGGGGCTTATGTGACTGAACCACGGAGCGGGAGTTGCACTCTGGAGGCGTCTTAATGCCCGGAACTACATGCAATATTTTGTGCATGAATTTCCTTCCTTCTTTCAAGTTTTTGCGACTCCCCCACCAGAACGGCGTGTCACATACAACAAAGACTCCGTTTATACCGACGTCCATTGCGCTGGCTGCAATAAGTATGTTTGAACAACGTTATACGCCTCTGGGCTCCAATGAAAAAAAGAAACGTGTTCAGGGATTTCTTTTTCTGTATTCAAAGTGAACGAGGGCGGAATTTTGTTAATCCGCGCTTGAAAAGTAGAGCTAAAACGAAGGCTTTTGAAAATGATGAAATACATTATAATTGAGCGATGTATGCATTTCCTGTTGAATCCTTTCTGCCTAAAATATGAGTTCAGAGAATTCCTTCTTCAGTTTTCCGTAGAAGGAAGACCACTAGAGAAATGCAGAGAAAGAAACCCGTCATCAACTGGAGCTGAGGTGAGACCTTCAGAGAGGAAGTTCTGAATTTAAAATGGCATCTTCCAAGAAGCTGGAGCAGGCACCTATAAAGGAAAAAAATTGTAACATGGGATTGCTGGGAGTGGGTTTGGGGCAGTGCTTAATTTGTGCTTGTTGTTTCCGGTGAAGAGCACCGGCACTTATTTTTGATGGCCGGCACTTATTTTTCTGCTGCATGCATTTACTGCGAGCAAAACACATATGGGAAAGGCGGAGGAAGAGAAAAACGAAAAAGCATCACAATGGGAGAAAGCAGAAAGCTGCAAGAGTGAGCTGAAGGGGCAGGGAGTTGCTGGAAATGGATTAAAGAGGCGCGAGATGGCTTCAGGATAACGCTGTCTCAGTATTCCGTGTTCGCACATCTAAATGCAGCAGCCACGTGTTTAAGAGGAGGGCTTTGGGCACCGGCACCTTTTTATTTTCAAATTAAGCACTGGTTTGGAGTCTGTCTCTATAGCCTCTGGTGGGGGGGAAGGGGGGTGTACCTAACTATTTCAATTGCTGCCCACATTAATAGCATTGGCAATAGAGTACTGTGTCAAGGAGTGCAGTATTCCAGGAAGACCCACCCAGGACAACTAGGAACTTTGAGAAGTAAGCATTCCTTAGTGATTATTGCCCACATTGTGTATTACTGAGGGCATTTTTAGCACTGTAGCATGCCATGAGTAACTGTGAGTTCCTGAGTGCTGATCCTTTCCTGCAAATTCAGAAAAGAGGAATTTCAAAGCCATGAGGTCCTTGGTCTTCCAAATACTGCACATGCCCCTTCACCAACTACCCTCAACCCTGGGGTCAGTGCAGACGAACCTAAGGTGCTATAATAGCGCCGCCTGGAGGATTCCTCATGGAATCCAAGCTCACGAGCTACACATGCTTCCCATTCTAGCATTTGACTGGTCACCCCTCCTGGGAATGACTCCCACCTCTTAAAAAAAATCTGGAAGTTATCTGCTACTCTCATTTGCCTTTCAATCCCTAGGTAAACACCTTATCAAAGAATATTGGCTATCACCTTCGCTGCACAACACGAGGCAGCTCACACCTCATGCAGACACACAACTGACTCAGTCTCATATTTGTAGTGCCCTCTCTCATGTGGTCTATTGCAAAAGATTCTAGAGAGGGTACCATGCCAGCTCCAAAGAGTGAAAAACTTTACAGCCTGTCTCGTTCTCAGCTGGTGAGAGTTTGATCTCATGCCATCTCCACCAGTGTTTCCACGATAACTGCTGTTTAAACAGAAATTCAACTTAAAAATCTCTTTAATTTGTCAACAAGACACACCGACAGAACTGCACCTTACCTCCTACTGAAAGTGGCACTCCTCTACCGCCCGATCAGGCACATATGTCTAGCAGCCCGACCGACATACAATTACACTTGGCCAAAGAGAAGCATCATGGGAGTAGGTCCCTGAACTCACAATAATCCACCCTCTGGAACTTTGTACCCATGCACCTCCACCCGGAAACTGATTACTTCACCTCGCTTCTACTGTCAACCATTTGTGCTGCCCGAAGTTTCCATTAGTGTTGTTCTCAGTGTAAGTATTTCATTATTTTCCCATATTTTTCCAATCATTGCTACTTTGAGTGCTTTGAAGTGTAATATTTGCATTCAGCGCTTTTCTAGAACAATAAATAATTCAAATTAACACAGCTGCTAACTTGGTGAGCTGTCAGGTTATTCCCTTTCTGTCCATAACTATCTCAGCCTGTGCATGTAGGCATGCGATAAAAGGCAACCAATGACAGAATGTATTATTTCCTGCCAAATACGGTGGCATGGAAGGATGAAGATAGTATTTGCAGAGCACGGGTAAGTTGTTCCATCTATAGTGGGATGCACCGCTCAATAGTGGGGTGCAGGTGAGCCTCTACATCACCACAGCCTTGTTTAGGTGGTTGCTCTACTTTGCAATTACTTGCCTTTCATTGCTGATCAAAGGAGTTTCTTGATGCACCACAAGGCTCTTTGAGACTTCTTTGGACCATAGGTCAGGTAGATGGACTTGCCCATGCGCCAATGCAGAGGTTTGGCATAAGGTCTGTGCCTCTGAAAATGTGATGCATGACATAGAAATAATGCTCCTTTATTTAAACATTCCTTTAAGTGGCACTATATTTTTGAAATTTACAGATGTTCCAATGGGCCAGTCCATCTTTCAGAGACAACAGGTGTAGGCAATGAAGAATAACAGAGTAACCATTGTTACTTCAGAAAAGGCAAGGTCATATATTGGACCACTAGGAATTTAGCAAGTGACACTCAAGGAGTAGTCAATAGGGAGCAGTTGCTTATGATGTAAACGTGGAGCTCATATTTTTTACTAGATACATTGTGTGTGTGTGTGCATTTATATATATATATATATATATATATATATATATATATATATATATATTCAGCAGTTATATATATACTTATGTTAAGAAACTATAACTCGTAGCCTAAAGTTACTTTGTGGCATGAGTTATAGTTTCTTCAGATAAGTATAACTATAAGTATATAACTGCTGAATTTCTATGATTTTGCGTGGGTAAACCGTGAACTGAACTATAAAGTCCCTGTAAACGTTGTTTTTTTCAGTAGATTTCTATTTGTTAATGGAAAGTAATATATAAATACCCTATGTTAATACAACCTCCCACATGCACCCAATCCCATGCTGCGCACAGCCTTTGGCTGTCAACAGCGGGGTATGGTTTGTGAGTGGGTGAGTTTTTTTCCCATTGAGCTTCAGATCGACAGGTTCCGAACTGCGGATGGATCCATGTCCCTAGATAGCTATATTTTATTTTCTTTAATTACTCTCAAACTGCTGAACAGATTTACACCAAATAACAAAAAACAATCTTTCTAACCCAAGATCTACCTTTCTGGCAAATTTGGTGTAAAGCTGTTGAGCAGTTCAGGCTGTACTTGTGTTAAAAAACTGCAAAATCCCCAAAGCCATAACAAGGGGAAAAAGTGTGAGGTGAACCTCCCTGTTTCTTGGCACCCACTTGCCGAATCTCCCCCAAACTTTCCAGACACCAGCTAAATTAATTAGCATAAAAGTTTCAAAAACTTTCGTGAAGATTTGTCAAACACTGCCAAAGTTATTAGCAAAACAAAAAAAACACTTTGTCTATGGAAAAAGTTGGTGCTGTATTGTCAGTAAGCAGTATATATATATATATATATATATATATATATATATATACACACACACATCACCGGTAGGTAGTTATAGTTAGAACCTAGTTTCCATAGAGAGAACGTTTTTGTTTTGATAATAACTTTGGCTCCGATCGATAAATCTTCACAAATTTTTCAAATTTTCAAAACTAATATAACAGTCAGTTCAGCTGCTGTCTTGACAGTTTGGGGGTGATTTGCCAGGGGGGGGTCCTTTTTTACCCCTTGCATTTTCCCATAGGGTTTTAGACACGCTTACAGTCCGAATCACTGAAAGGAATTACACCAAATTTGGCAGGAAGCTAGATCTTGGCGTGCAGATTGTGCTTTTTGTGATTTGGTGTAATTTCATTCAGTAGTTTTTGAGATAATAAAGAAAATACCTAGATATCTAGGGACACGAGGATCCGCGGACACCACTGTCATCATGCTGATATTTGATTGGCTGCCAACACTTCAGCCAAGAGGTGTTGGCAGTCTTTTTGGGACTCAGCTTGAGCCGAGACAGCAACCTAACCAGACAGCATGTATGCACTGTGCATGTTGTGTGTGTGGATTATGGTGAGCATGGAGTGTGCCGGATGAGCATTAAAGAATAGAGACGGGACTCCATTGATGAGGCAGAGCATGGAGAGAGCCTTCTGGACAGGGGTGTTGATTGTGGGAACATTCACGAGGTCCTCTAAAGTGGGTCAGGCCTTTGTGAATTGAAAATGAGAGACAGAGACCCCGTTGAAGGATAAGGATAGTCCTTGCTTTTTTTCTACTGCATTCTTCCTCGGAGGTGTTACTGCAGACAATTTTGTGTAGCATTCGAATGGGAAGCCCGCTCTCTGGTTTTAGTTTGTCATTGATTTCTCTCTCAGCACACATGCACTATTCTTCCTGGCAGGTTTGAGTGGCAAAAGCTGCTCAGTCTGGGGCTAATAAACAAATATCAGGAGCTGCCTAAACCCTGAAATGAATCTCTGGAATCCGGATCGATATTTACAAAACTAAAATAAATACTGGCTGTAAACCCAGGTGAATGTAGCAGGAATCTTACTGAGAAGTGCAAAGACCCACTCAATGGGGTGGGTGGAATTACTTGGGGTCCAGAGCTAGGATATGCGATTGCTGACTTCCCTACCAGGTGGAGAAAACCTAGGCAAGTACCCTGCAAAGGTTATTGTAGACTGCCTTTAGAGGGAAAACCAGACTCCTGCAAAAAAGGAGATTGCTGATTTCATCCTGTGAGACCAGAGCTTGCCTTATGGAATCATCAGTCCAACTGGCTGATGACCAAGGAGCTGTGCAAAGCACCTGCGTCCTAGCCCTCCTGTAGGAGCTGCATCTGGCTTCACAGAGGAGGTTAAACTCACAGTGGAAAAAGGATGCTGGATGTCTGTCTGAAGGTGAGTGACACCTATAAGAAGAGATCACAGCTATGATGGAAGGACAAAGAACTGAGATCAACTACGTCTCGAGGACAAAAGGCTCCTGGAAGTTGATACTGCTGGCTGGAGCGCGCCAACATGAGCAGAACGCAGTAATCCCAATGAAAATTAGACTAATGAGCACAGAGACATGTACCTTTGACGCTGCTGAACTCTGAGGCTATGTCCAAGGCATGATGAAGCAGTGCACAGCTGATCATGAGCATCTTAATCAGCTAAGCACTAAATAAGGACCCCTGAAAAAGGGATCACTGAATAATCTCAGCTGCGTCCAATTGTGTTCTACATATTCCCTGTTTTCTGCTTTGCTCCTCCCCTCAAACCGCAGACACCACAAAACATTGCCGGTTCTTTCCCAATGCCCAGGAAGCGGTAGTGCAGTGGATGAGAGGTGTCAGCATGACTATGCCGCAGGAAGTGTCAGCAGCTTTATCTGGTCATTCACTGGGACAGCAGCAGGAGAGTGAGTAGCTCTTCCCATAATGCTCTTTGGCTGATCACCCCAGAGGGAGGCAGAGCCCCAAAAAATGCAGATTGTGGCATAAGGGCCCAAGATGGGCTGAAGCAGCTGCAAAGACACAGCAGTGGACCTCGAAGTGCCACCAGGATAAGGGGAAACGTTCAAACCCAAAGTCTGCAGGAGGACGACCGCAGATGCTCAGGGGAAGGAGGGCAGCTGCTTCAGACTACTCACTTCTATACAGTCTTCGAGAAGTATCTTTATGTGTCTGACTGTGTGTTTGTGCGATCAAGACACCAAATATGAACTAGTATGTATTGACTTTCAGAGAGACGATTTGTTAATATTTTAATGCATTACATCCTCCTGATGATTGTTTTATGTTTCTTTAGGCAGACACCCTATGTTAATATTACAATGCTGTTAAAGCATGTAGGTATGATGCATTGGCAATGCCAGGGGGCCTTTCCTATTGTTTTCATTTACAATGACAAATTCTGTGTCCTAGCTGGGTTGATCATGAAGAGCTCATGTTATTGTAATTGGCCTACCGAGGGGTACTACTAGCTGTATCTGTTAGCGCCTGCAGGCACACAAAATGTAAAGTGGTGTCTCTCACATAGCTGAAGCCAATAGGATTTAAAGGGTTAGTTTCCCAGTGAGACATTTCTTTAGGGTACATGATGTGTGCCCTGATAATCTGCAAGGCCCACTTGTAAAAGAGGTTTGCAATTGTTATTCTTACCAAGCACATGTGTACTATTTGGTATACTGTTCTGCCAGTTATACTTTGAATATATTAGTAAGCTATGCTTGGTGTTTAGCTTTGTGTGCCTTAAAGTACTTTTGATTTTTAAAAGTCAAAACACTGACTTGACATTGAGTGTTATTAAATGTTTTACCGAGTTCTGCATTTTCAGCCAATTTAATCTCCATGAGAGAACCTTGGACTACTCTGCCCTCGTTGCTCTGAGTGCAGTGGTGCTCGAACTAGAAGTGTGCTGCAGCATCCCTGTAAAACTTGAAAGAGTCTAGGAAGAGAATGAAAAAATGAAAGTGAAAGGACCACTCAGATGTTTTCTTTTGGCAATATAATTTTGGGGTTTCAAAGGCAGATCGCCACGAATCCCCTATGCCTTTAGTGAGGCACTTTACTGGCCAGCATCCCTATTCTGAAACTGTTCCAGCACCACTGTGTGAGAGTCAAGTGCTGAGTTGGTGTGCTTGGTTTTAGGTTGCGTGAGACAACAGTAGAGGGAACCGTTGGCACCAATGGTAAATAACCTAAAATTATACAAATGAAGTTGATCAGTCCACCAACCACTTGTCACAGTGCGCCAGAGATCTGAGTCTTAGTGGGGTCACTAAGGGTATGGAAGAGCTCATAACATTTCAGAGGTCCGCCCAACGTGAGATTCCTGTGCTTCCTTTAGAGGAGAGGGAACCACCTGGTGTCCGAGGCCTGAGCCTCAACTTGCTCTGCTGTAAGAAGTCCTTGATCTGGCAGCCATCTGGAAGAAACACTGGCTCACGTCTGTGAATGTCCCAACATATTTAGGATAGATTGCCACTCCTGCCACTGGTTTTCCTGCCCAGGACCACCATGTGACACAGTCAGGTCCCCGGCAAGAAAACAGAAATTCCCTGCACATCAGGGGTCGTAATTTATTTTAAGAAAACACATGCCTTGGGGGTTTGCTGAGAGGGCTGAAATCATATGGTCTTCTACACGAACATATCCAGTTCCAATCAGTGCCAGGCAGACAGAGCGAGTAGTCATCTGCCAAGGGAGCGGGGCCAGGACTCCGATGACCCTCCAGAATGGCAGGACACCTGCCTGGATCTAAATGACCACCTTTCCCCTTGATGAGACTAACCTCTAGGCGTGCTCTCAAGCCTTTACCTGAGTGCTTTTTTTCAACTCGGGCTCATATTTGGGGAATTGTAAACAAACAGTTCATAGAGGTAATCAGTATAGCAATTATGGAGGTTTGTGGACCAGGTAAAGAAGGACAGCTGTCAATCGTTTCTCCATTAGAAGCCTTTGCAGAGCTCACAAAGCCCCGTTTCACATGACTATCTTGCTGCCTTGTTTCGCCACTATAATTTGATTATTTGTAATTCCTCCGTACATGGTACTGTAGTGGTCAAACCTTCTCAGGACCAAGGATGGGGCTGGATCTACCTATCCTGCAGGGCAGGTTCAGGCAATGTCTTCCTTACTTTGAGAAACTGCGAATGTCCTTCTATTGTGAGTGTGCTTTTCAGACCTTGGATTTAAGGCTAAGAGGGCAGGCAGTTTATCCAGCGATAGCTTCTAGTCCACGGAAGTTGAGTAATTCAATATGATATGGATGTGGCCGTTCAATGATGTGTTGCAAATCAACCATTTGGAGAATTAAGAAAGCTTTATGAAATTAAATGGAAAGATTTAGAGGAAGTCTGTTAAAAATGTCCATTAATTGAAGGCAAAATTACCTTTTTAGGACTTCCTGTGTATAATGCCGGGAAGGTTGTTCCCTCCCAACATGGCACGGCCACCTCCATCAATATGGAGGAACCCTGAGTTTTGTAGTTAATGGATCTGCTTCCAGTGCTCTCCCGCTCTCTCACGCTTTTATCGAAGAAGGTGCACCCACATTACATGGAAACCCATGGCCCTCGTGACATTGACATTCTCGAAATTAGATTTAGCCAGCCTCTAACTAAATAATGAGAGCCAAGCGCACGTCTGATGTCTGGAGCAGGCTGAGCCTCTTCCCTTCTGACATGCAGGAGGCATGTAATGAGATGCTTTATCAAGCAAGGCACATTCATAAATGCTCATAAGTAATCCACAATGCTCCAAGACCCAGTCCCTGCTTAATAAGATCTTTTCAATCTGGTTTATAGAAAATTTAAGATATGAGTGAATTTGTTTTGCAGTGGAATGGCAGTAAACAAAGACTATTGTAAAATGGCTGCCTCGTCATCAAGGCAGATATAGAGCTCAATATAGGGAGAGCATTGAGACGTATACCAATCAATATATTCAACGGCTATACAACCCCTATCTATTAAATGTCATTATAATGCAAAAAAGGCTGATTCCTCCATAAGGCTGGTGGGTCTGGGGCACAGGAAGCACCGTGTCATGCTACAGCTTAATACTCTCAAAGTACGTCAAAGGCTCCGTGCAGAAAGAAACGTGCCAGCTCTTGTTGGAGATCTAGGGTGAGCTATTTGTCTGTGACTGGCAAAAATATTGCTACAAGATTAATTTCTAACCAAGTTTTATCTAAAAAAAACTTCAGCCCATCGAATTCCTGCAAGCCTACCACCCTAACACACACTAACTAGATAACTTAGTTAAAACAAGCCAGATTTGAAAATGGAATGATGGACGTAAACCTCTCTTTAGATCCCGATGCCATGCAGGTGACTGGCCACAGTTTGGATTAACTACTAAAATGGTGTTTACTCTACACATAGCCCCTAAAGAATTTTCACCTCCCTTTAGTTCAATACGCAGCAGAAATTAAGCAGCTTAAATGAAAAGAGAAATAAAGAAAACTGAAAAGGGTGACAAACTTGCCCATTTAGGCACAAAATGGCAAGGTAAGTGAATCATTGAACTCTTTAAAAGGCATTAAGAGGAGAGCAAAAGATATTAGTCAGAAATTTTGAAATACAATGCACATACCCTCACTAACATGTCTACTCAGTGATTTGTTCGGTGGCACAGCGTCGTTTACATGAAGTGCAATCACTGGTGATAAGATCACACTACCTGTTCTTTGGATAGGGGCAAATACATAAACAGAGTCAGTAGATGTTGGACAGAAAGGTCCCTGAAATCGAATAAAATATAGATATAAGTGTAGCGTCACACTCAGTGATGTAACTGGAGCGCAGGGGCTACCATCCGGATTTAGAAGTGAGGGGAGCCGAAGGATACCCCTGTGTCCCTAGCTGTCATGCAGTTTGTTCTTTGTGACCACGTGAGCAAGTAAATAGATGTGGGTGTGCCCGCTAGGCGTGGTCAGCAGCAGTGTAGCGGGACTGGCCAATGCACACAGAAATCCATGCCTGGTGTCTCGTGAATTGTTAATCGCGCCGTGCATGCTGCATGTGAGAGTGCCCTCACCTACTCCAGTGACTCTACACTGTCGACAAGGGAAGGACTCCTGAGCCCGGCTGACTAGGCTCTTAGCAACAGTTTGCATGCCTGCAGTTCTCTGCAATCAGAGACGCTCTATCCACTCATCAATTCAACCCGCGGAAAGGCTGCAAGAGGAGGCGTGGCCCAACTGCCCGGAGGATGTTCTCAGTGAATCGTCAGCCTGCACTTCCCCCCCACGTGTTGCCAGTGAGGGCCATGATTCTGCTCCATACTGCACAGGCCCGCCCACACCAGAGACCTGCCCTGAGAGTATGCGTCTGCCCCGGAAAGGCCAACACAAAAACTGTGGTGCAAGCTCCCTGAATAACAGCAGTAAAACAGCCTGGGAACCATGTTCTGCAATGAATAAATAAATAGAGGTACAGACACATACTGCAAGAAAAGGACAAAGAAAAAAGGATCACTCAGTGCACCCCCAAGGCTACCTGCCCTTATTCCATGCACACAAAGTGTGCAACAAAAAAAATAAGACAAAGCTGTACCCTACCCCCCACCAGACTGCCGTGCTAACTATTCCTAAGCCCAATGGCCACAGTACCAGCTGTTGAGCCTTTCGTCATCGAAGGCGAGCCATTAGCTTAAGCATCCAGATGGAAGGATTGGGTGGAAAGAGTACTCTTATTCTTCAAAGCCACGAAAGTGGAGAACACGTAGAAAAGGGCAGCTGAAGCTCTTGGCATAGTCACCTTCACGTTTGGAATCTACGAAGAGTCCATAACTCAAATGTTAAAAGAATTCCCAGGTGTCTTCAATGGCACTGGCTTCCTGAAGGGAAAATAAATCAAACTACATTTCGACAAAACAGTTCAGCCAGTATCCCTTCGCCATAGCTGTAGAGCATTCCATCTAAGACCCCAAGTGGAAAAGAAACTCGACAACCTTGGAGCAGCTGGCATTACGGAAAGGATGACCGGACCCACACCGTGGGTATCTCTGATCGTGGTCGCCAGAAAACCCACGCAGCCTGGCGAGGTGAGGATCTGTGTCGACATGAGGTTGCCCAATGCTCCCATTAGAAGAGAAAGACACCTCTCCCCCACTATCGATGACCTAATCAGTGACCTGAGTGGGGCCTGCTGCTTCTCAAAATTAGATCTGAGCTCAGGATGTTGCCAGCTAGTTCTCGCAGAGACGTCACAATATATAACAACATTCTCAAAGCAGGTGGGGCTGTCAATATCGCCGGCTGAATCTTGGCATCTCCAGCGCCGCAGAAGTGTTCCAAAAAACTGATACACAAACTCCTAGCCGATCTCCCTGGCATCATAAATGTCAGTGATGACATTCTCGTACACGCTCACACCATGCCAGAACACCATGATCGCCTGAGCAAAGTCCTCCAACGGATCAAGGAATCAGGCCTAACTCTCTATTGCAGTAAATGCAAATTCCTAAAAAAGAAACTCCACTTTTTTGGTTATGTCTTCTCATCAGAAGGCGCTGCCCCCGATCGGGCCAGAGTTTAAGACATCAAGGAACCACCACCCGACAACAGTAACAGAAGTCCATAGCTTCCTGGGGATGGTCAACTACTGCGGCTGGTTCATCAAAGACCTCACCCTGCTAACACAGCCTCTGAGAGACCTTACTAAAGCAACAGAACCATGGAAGTGGGGGCCCGAGCAAGACTCCACCTTTAAGCCACAAAAGATGCACTGTCAGCTGACACAATCCTGAGGTACTCCAACCCATCCAAAGACACCACCAGAGCCGTAGATGCGGGTTGGAGAGGGCTAGGAGCCATACTATTGCAAGGGGAGGGTTAAAAGGACTAGTCCCCAGTGGCCTGTGCTAGTCGGTCCCTCACCACAACTGAGGAGAGATACTCGCAGATAGAAAAAGAGGCCATAGCAATACACTGGGGATGCTAGCATTTTCATCTCTACGTGTATGGACACCCATTTACAGTCATGACAGACCACAAGCCCCTGATCCTCCTTTTTAGAAGGACTGCGTCAAACCACCCCCTCGAATAGAGAAGTGGATGCTCCAACTCTAGGAGTACAACTGCCAAGTTGAGTACTGTCCAGGGTCCAACAACCCGGCAGACTACCTTTTGCGACACCCAAGAGCAGCTACCAAGGAAGAAGAGGATGAGGCACAAGAGACTGAAGAGTATGTGAAGTACGTTGCTGAGCAATCTCGACCCCTTCGCATTTCTAACAAAACAAGCCATCTTGCAAGAGGAGTGCATCCAGAAGACATTAAGTGCCGTCTGAAAGCACCAATGGCATGTCCACAAGAGGCAGTGGCCCCAGCACACCTTGAATGCCAGGCCCATCATGGAGAGCCTACACCATGTCCATGAAAAACTCACGGCTGCCCCAGCAGGGTGCCTCCTCAGAGGACATCGCCTAATCATCCCTTCTAACCTTGCAGACCAAGCCATCCAGCTGGCCCAAGATGGTCAACAAGGCATGGTGAAAACAAAAAATGAGCTACAAGCCAAAGTGTAGTTACCCCTGATGGATGAAAAGGTGGAAGCTCTCGTCAGATTGTGTGAGTGGTGCCAGGCAGCAGGCAATCCCAGCCCCTCTGCCCCGTTAACACCAAACGGGTGCCAAAGCTGCTGTGGGAAGTGGCAAGCGTCGATTTTGGAAGTCTCCCAGATGGCAGACACACTTTGGTGCTAATTGATGACTACTCAAAATATCTGGAAGTGCAAGTCATACAGTAGCTAACAGCCAGTGAAATGATCCCCAAAATCGAAAAGATTATAGCTACCCATGGCCTAATAAAAGAGTTGAGGACAGACAATGAGCCGCCATTTCAGGGCCAAGAGATACCATCCTACCTAATCTCATTGGGAGTCCTTCACAAGAAGATAACCCCCGCTGGCCCCAAGAAAATAGCGAGGTGGAGCAGTTCATGAGAACCCTCAACAAAGTAATCAGGATTGCCACCACCTGCTGTCAACCTCCTGAACTCACCATCTACTCATTACTTCAAAACTACCACCTAACCCCTCACACCACTACAGGACGCTCGCCAGGCCACCTGTCTATGGGACGAATAGTTCAAGACTCCATTCCACACCACTCTAACTGGAAACCTTGCCCGATCGATGATGAGCAAGCCTATGAGAGGCTTAAAGCAACTAATGATAGACCTAGTTGTAGCAGGAAGACTAAGACATCAGATCCCTGAGTGGGTGACAGTTTGCTTACAAAAGACCGAAACCCAGGGAGCAAATTCCGGCTACCGTTTGATTCCTGTCCCTGGACCATCATACGGCATCAAGGCACCTTGGTGGTTGCCCAGTGAGGGACAGAGGAGATTGCCTGAAACATACCAGCATTCAAGCGCTACTTCCCCAGGGCCCCCCATCACTTCCATCACCCAAAGACGATTCCTCCACAGATGATCCTGACTATCACACCGTGGGCCCTGGATCATCCCCCACTCAGGCTGTGTTGCATAGCAGGGTAACTGTCCCCGCGCCCACACTAGAGGGAGCTGATAATGAACCGCCTGACCCACCAGAAGAGCTGACAAAAGACTGTGCCACCCACGCTAACTACAACCTATGGTGAAACCTCTTGCCGCCTGTCAAGTTGCAAGACTTTGTAGCCTTAGTATGACTGCGCTCAGGTGCCTTTGTTTGAAAACTCTTCTGGGTTGCCCCAGCGCTGACTGGATTCTGTTTATTCCATATTTGTTTTTTGTTCAAATTTGGGCAGGAATGTACCGTAATTCCCAGTTACGTAACTGGAGTGCAGGGGTTATCATCCAGACTTAGAAGTGAGTGGGGCCGAAGGCTTTCCCGTGCGCATCGCTGTCATGTAGTTTGTTTTTGTAACCAAGTGAGCGAGCAAATAAATGTGGGTGTGTCTGTTAGACATGGTCAGCAGCGGTGTAGCAGTACCCGCCAATGCACACACCAAATCTATGTCTGGTGTCCCATGAATTATTAATCCAGCCGCGCGCTGCATGCAAGAGTGTCCTCACCTGCCCCAGCGACTCTACAGTAAGTACAGCACCGCTCAATGGCATGATCTCTTTATATCAAACCGTACCTAAACTGCAGAGGAAAATTGAAAGACCAGTCAGCGGAGACACACGTGTTAGATTAACACTGATAGATTTATTAACATGTGCTATTTGGTCATTATGTTTATCTTTGCCCATTTTTCTACTACAACAAGCACAAAAATACGAAATGAAATCTGTGTTGTCAGAAAGACGTTTTAATACATTAATGTGTACATTGAGTATTCTGTGGTTAAATATTTGAGGTAATTTACATATAAAAAACGAATTCAAAAGTTGACACAAAGGATTAATTCATGTTAATGAGGAAAAATACACGCACTACCAAAAGTTACGCTATAAATATTCATGGGAAGTGGGGATTGTCATTTCACCTTTTTAGTTTATTATAACCAAGTACTGTTAGCATCTAATCTAATGTCTGTAAGCTTTATAACATTGATAATTGATTGGTTACAATCCAGCAAAAACATGGATAATCATGAAATAAAATGTGCAACCTTCTTCCTTGGGAATGCAGTTTGATTCTAGGGCGACGTCCCTCTACAGAAGGGCGCAGACATTTTGATTTGAAGTTGACGGATTAACAAATCACTGCAGCTGAGAAACCAGCATCATGCCAATTGAAATAAAACTATTCTTGACTGGTAACTGAAAATCTTCTTTCTATAATAATGCAAGTGCAAACGCCCTCGAGGAAACAATAAGAATAACTTAAACATAGGAACAATCATCACATTTATTAAGCATCTTATAGTCCTGACAAAACTGGTATTTGACCACGTACTGTTTAGAGTAAATGAAGATCATGCAAAATGGTGTACTAAACCAGTGGTTCCCAACCTGTGGTCCGGGGACCCCTGGAGGTCCGCGAAGCCTTCTCAGGGGTCCGCGAGAGCCTAGGAAATTAACAAATATTAACAAATATTGACAAATTAGGTCCCCAGATTCCAGTAATGATGACTCAGGCGAGGGTCCCTTGATTCCCATGATGATTCAGTGGGGGTCCCAGGGTTCCATTAATGTTAAAGTGGGGTTCCACAGCAATCAAAAGGTTGGGAACCACTATATTAAACAGTAGTTTGTAAAAAAAAAGGTCCACATCAAAACTCCACATATTAATATATTGTGAAAAAGCACACACATAATACCACACTCTGCACCCTCTCATATTCCCAAAAGACATTTCAATAGTGGATCATTTATTACTAAAACTCTGGTGCGAGGAAATTGAGTGAGAGAGGATTCAAAGATTCATGTCTAACTTCAAAATAAGCTATTTTTTTAAAAGCTATTTTGATATGACTTTGTAGAAGATGTTTTAACCAAGCAATCATCAGTACACACACTCTGGATTTGTCCAAGCACTTGGCTATTTGTAGGTATAGTACTAGAATATCAAGGCCTAAATATTGTCTGACAAAACAGCATGTCCTAAATAATATAACAAAAAATATCACCCCAGTTGAGTTAATAATAGAAAATCTACACCAAATGAAGCAATATTTTTTTCTTAATAATATTTAGGACACAAGTCAATATTTTTGTTAGCAACCTACAGCTCTAGTTGTATATTAAATATGCTGTTCAGAACAAAGCTAGCAGAAACAGGAGTTGAAAAAAAACATTTAAAATACAGGCCAGCATTTTTTGATCCATTGCGTGGTAAGACCAAGCAAAGGAAACGATACAGTGACTGACAATACAGACTAGAACTTATGCCCTAAGACAAGGAATAAAGGCTTTCTAAAATCCCTATCATTTGGGTTTTAAAGGGTAATGTCCCATAAAATCCATTTTTCCAAAGGCTCAAAAGAGGCCATGTGCCCAGGTAAAACAGGATTTCAGTGATGAGAACATGGCCCTAACCAAAAAAAACTAAAAAACCTAAAAATAAATAAGAGAGGAGGGACACAAAGAAATAAGAACAGGGGTTCAAACCAGATCGTGGAACAGACGCAAATAAATAATATTGATGATGTGACAATTAACATTGTTAATTTATCAGATCTAGAACTGTCCACACATGCGAATACATTACTCACTAAGGGTCTTGGTTTTTGCCCATATAGCTCTGGGGATTTCGAAAAGACCAAAATAGATTTTTTTAAGTATGTGAGGAGACTTAAATTAAAGAAGTATTTTAGTGCGTCTATTAACACTTCAAGTAGGGAAATTCTTCCTTCTTGTAATAAAGATTTTCACTCTCTCTCTATACGTGATATACAAGATACTGCGGTATTGTTGTCCATCACAGATTATGAACAGGATCCCTCTTCAATTTCTAATATATTGGAACACCTAGATATAATACCTGATACGTTGGCCAGCGGCCTAAAATCCAAATCAAGATGGACACCTATTCTTAGTGGGGGGAATTGCGTAGACACTTTTTTCAAGTTAGTCTGGCAGGACTTTCTTTTAGCTGAAAAAAGGAAGAAATCCTATTATCACAATCAGCATGCCAACCTAACGGCTTGTGAACTAGAGTGTATCAAAAGTTTACGCACCAATAAGGATATCATAATTAGGGAGGCCGATAAGGGCGGTAATATTGTTATTATGAATATTCGGGATTATGAATCAGAAATTATGAGACAGCTCAGTGATTCTGAATGCTATGAGCGAATTAATACTAATCCCATACCTAGCCTCTCTAACAAGATTAATAAGTTCTTGAAACTCTGTCTTGACCAACGATTACTTAAGGAAGAAGAGTTTATGTACATGCGGGTGTTCAGACCCAGATATCCTTGTTTTTACACTCTACCTAAAATTCATAAAGATTCTCGTTCACCTCCGGGTAGACCCATTGTGTCAGGAATAGGTGGCCCGACGGAGAAATTATCCGAGTATGTAGATATTTTTCTACAGCCTATTGTCACTAATCTTCCCTCTTACATAAAGGATACCAAACATATTCTTGGTATACTCAGTGACATTACTTGGGAACAGGGTATGAAACTAGTGACTTTGGATGTTACTTCACTATACACCTGTATTGATCACGATTTGGGCATGACAGCTCTACGTTATTTTCTATATAAACAATCGGCTAGCTTATTTGGACACACTACCATGGTCCTGGATATGATCAGGTTGATTTTGGACAACAACTTTTTTCTTTTTAAGAATGATTGGTTCCGACAAAAAAGGGGTGTCGCAATGGGATCTCGTTTCTCACCAGCTTATGCAAATCTTGTCATGGGTTGCTTTGAACAGAAATGGATATGGGGGTATGATGCACAAACTTGGAATTCCAATATACTTTTTTGGGGTCGATACATCGACGACTGTCTCATGATATGGACAGGGGACCTCCAACAATTGAAGGAGTTTGTTAACTTTCTCAATTCCAATCATTTCAACATCAGGTTCACCTGGGATTATAGTGAAACTTGTATACCTTTCTTGGATGTTGAACTTTTTATCTGTCAGGATAAGATTGAAAGTCGTTTGTATAGAAAGAGCACAGCCTGCAATTCCATCCTGCACGCTGGTAGTGCACATCCAAAACGTCTAATTTACTCCATTCCTTATGGAGAAATGGTGCGTGCTAGAAGGAATTGCAGCTTGGATATGGATTTTTCTGACAATATTCGAGACATGTCATCTAGATTTATGCTCAGGGGTTATCCTGATGGTATTCTGGCAAAGGCACGTAGCAGAGTGGGTCGCTTATCTAGGGCTGACACCTTGAGACAGAGGGACAAGGTGTCTGACAATAACATCAGATGTGTAGTGGACTATACTCCGGCATCATTGGCTCTTCTTAAAAGTATGAAAAAACACTGGCATATACTTCAGGCAGATACTACTCTCAAGGGTTTAATATCTGAATCACCGATGTTTACTTACCGCAGGGGTAGAACCCTTAAAAATATTTTGTGTCCGAGTTATCCCTTGAAATCACAACAGGATAATTGGCTCACCATACGTAATAAGGGGTTTTTCAAATGTGGTCGATGCGGGATGTGTAAATTTAGTAGATCAGGGATCTCTTCCTTTGAAAGTGTGATGGGGGATAAATTTTATATCACCTCCCACATTACCTGTGATAGTTGCTTTGTTGTCTACATGATTATATGCAAATGTGGTTTGTATTACATAGGTAGCACAATTAGATCTCTTAGAGTTAGAATCAGTGAACACTATAGAGCTTTGAGATATCGTGATGAACGCTATCCCATTGTCACACATATGAATCAATGCCCCAGTCAGACTAATGTATATAATTTCGAGTTTTTTGGCTTTGATATGGTTCACGCAAATCCACGCGGTGGAAATAGAGAGTTACAATTAAGAAAGAGGGAATGTTTATGGATCCTCAAACTTAGAGCTGTAGAAGTAGGACTTAATTCCAATTATGAGATGGAATATTTTTTGGATTGATATTTCATTTAGTATGTGTTTATGAATTTTTACTATTTGATGTAAACTCATATATGAAACATTTTGTATGAAATATTGTATCTATTGTTCAAATTTCATTTATTTTATTATTTTCTATTTTGAACCTGTAGTTACAATAATTTTGTCTTATGGGACCTGCTCAATAATTATGCATCTATGTGTATTCTTTCACCTAGAGGGTGTCATTATTTTTTCTGACTTATGCTGTACTGTATTTTGTATTATTATTGGGAGGTTTTCCCTAAGAATGTAATTATTTTGATAATAATATATTATATTTATATTGTGAATAGAATATGATGATATTCCCAACATGTCTAATTTAATTCATTATTTTTTATGTTTTTGTTACCTTCACAATCTGAGGTGTGGAGTGGGAATCGTGGCGCGGACGTGCATATGATTATAAAATGGGCTACAGTCTCTTGGATAGTCACTATTACTTTTTATATGATAGTATGATAAATTGATTTTGGGCTTAATAAAATTTTTCATCTTTCCAATATAATTCGCAATCTAATATTCTTTTTCCTAATTACATTATAGTAGACACATTTTTTAGATTAGTTAGGGATATTTTGTTTAATTTCTGCTGTGAGAAAAATACAAAGTTAATGTATGTTTATTTCTGTGTAACAGATTGGCGCCCTCTTAAAGATGGCGCTTGTATATTGCCGGCTCAGTAGCTTTTAATGTTAGAGTGGTTGCGGTCGCGCTTGAGAGGATACGAGCGTGCCGGATGTTATAATTGCCCGACAATGGCGGCTGAGTAGCACGCTCAACGGGGCTGTAGTCTTGGAGCCGCTGTCGCGAGCTCCGTACACGCGAAGCATTTATGTGAACTTCGGGTGAGTTGATGGAGGTTATATTATCAGTAATAATACGCATAAAAGGCGTTACGATGTATATTCCAGTATTAGTGGTTTCTAGATGTGTTATTTGAATGTTGCAGGTGCTGAACATTATTTGGATATACATGTTGACGAAATTAGGTCGTTTTGAAAGGGTAGGTGATTGGATTCTTTGCACTTTGGTGAAGCGTGTGGACATTTATGGTTTATTTTGGGCACTTTTCCTATTATAATCTTGATTTTATTTCCCTTTACAGTACCTATTTTAATTGGTTTAGGTTGATGCATTAACGCTATTTGGAATTTTCAGTGAGGTATGTGTTTCTTTTTGTCTTGGTTGAGCACAACACTTTTGGTGGTTTATGTATACACATAGCTTTATAGTAATATTATGGTTATATTGGATTCTATTTTGTAGTCATCCGCACGTCTGCGCCGGGGTTGTTCACTCTCACTCTTCGCACTGGATGTGACAATGTAATAATTAATCTGTTTATGCATGAAATTTAAGGACTTATAAAGGGTCCACATAAATTGTTTTGGATTGTGATAAAAGATATATACTGATATGCATGTTTGAGAATTATGAGGCAATTAATTATATTATTTTTGTATATGAATAAGCACTGTCTTTTCATTTTCTTGTAATATGTTTTATTTTAATAAGTGTTGACATTTGTTATACTTTCTGTAGCCTTGAAAAAGTCGAGGGGAGTATACCCCCCATGACGAAACACGTGTTGGCTGTTCTTCGTGGCTGTTGTTCGTTTTTCCTTTTCTTGGATGATGGAATCTCCATGTTGCCTTTCGTTTTATTAAAGGACCAAATGTTCACTACATACTGATTTCATGGATTATTGTTCGACTATATATCTATTAATATTTCTATAACTAATTATAGATTATGTATTTTTGTTAAACATAGAGGCGGTTTCTTTATATGAGTGCCTAGGTCCTTTTTCTTACCCTAACCAGAGCTCAGAAAAAAGTCGCAACCTGGTTACATCATAAGAGATTCCTAAGGCAGTGTGTACTGTATAAGCTCTCATGGCATAACATTGTGGTAGGTGTACTGGAAGAAAAACAAGCAATAACGTATTTTAATTTCAGGTGTCACTGTGGAGACTGGCAATCTCGTATGCAAAGTAACATGTTCAAGACTCCCAGATGGGCCCTCCATGCCCCGCTGTTCTGCTCAGTATTCTTGTTTTCCACTGACACATAAATGCACACCACTGCCTTACAGCACAATCACACCCTCTACTGGGAGGCATTATTGCTGTGTTCTGGGGATCTGCCTCCCTTTCATTCAATTAGTGCTGTAGAAGATCCAAACATAAAATAAATGAAAATTCTTCAGGGCTTTAAAAATACATGCATTCTGTGCAGTGCTTCCTGAGCTGGGGTATTTATAGTCGGGATTCAGAGAATTGCTGTTCACAAATTCTAGTTTGCTCAGCGCTGCCAAGCAACTCCAACACTGGCACGGGCCCAGAACCCTGCATAAGATGTTCTCGCTGAAGGACAATGATTACAGTGTGTTTAAATGGTAGCAGGACGATCCCTGAGACAGACATGGTTTTTTTAGTGGTCTGTCGTACAACAGTCCTGCACCAAAGATATCTCTGGTTATCAAGATATTCAGAAAAAAGTGCAAGGGGTCATCCATAAATGCCTCAGTATAAAGTTCTCTTAAATTCCACAAGTTGTGTCTAATTCCACAAGCCTTAGATTTTGCTAGATCCCCAAGCTTTGTCTGATTTCACCAGCCCTACGTTACACTAGATCCCTAAATCTCTGTCAGAATCCACTAGCCTCAAGCTTTGTTAGATCCCAGTTATGTTTCCACCAGATCCAAGCTCTGATAGATTCCCAAGCTCTGTATGATTCTACTGACCTACGCTCTACTAGAACTCATCATGTTCTGTCTGATTCCACCAGTCCCAACTATGCTAGATACCTTAATCTCTGTCTGATTCCACTGCATTGAGTTTCTTAGATCCACTAAACTCTGCTTGAATAACCAATCTCACAATCTGCTATATTTCCAATGTATATGATCCTATTAGTGTCAATCTCTGCTCGATTGACAAGCTCTTTCTGGTTCCATCTACTCAAGCTTTTCTAGAACCCTACCCAATCTTTCTGATTTCACCAGATGCAGGATCTACTAGGAAAACTGGCTGTACTATTGCAGGACCTACTCTGCCTTACATCCTCCTGTCAGGGCCACTCCCCCTGGGCAGTTGACCCATCCCAACAGTAACTGGACCCTTTTTAACATGAAACCTCACTCTAGGGGTGTATTTTTCCTCTCCCTCTGTGACTCTGGGTAGGGTGGTGTCCGCATCCTCTATCCCCTACTTTGCTAGGACAATACCTAGCTTACCCACAGATAAGGTTACCCAGCACACGAGTAACCCCACCACATTCAGCAGGGTCAGTGGGCCCACTTTGCTTTTGCCTATAGGGTCTGCCTCCCATGCCAAGTGTAGTGCTGCCATGAAGGCCAGCACCCAGCAGAGGCTACTGACAGCTGTCAGAATCCAGAACCACACCCTTAGCTCTCCACTGACATGTGGGTGAGCTGCTTTAGGGGCAACTGTGGTATCCTGGCATTTCTCTTGCAGTTCAGAGTTGGGGGCTACCACATCCTGTGGCAGGCACCCTTACTCCACTCTCCCTTCTGTAAGTGCAGGGGTGACACCCTGCAGCTGAACAGCTGCTTGACAACTCATGGTTTCCTAGGGGTCCAGTGAAGCCTTAGCAGTGCCAGCTCTGGGCTTCCTCCTAACTGGGTCAGAAGGCCCTTGGCTCACTGAACCTCTCTTTAAGAGTGGCATACATTTCCTCTTCTTTTTTCTCTTCCTTGGGGACCCCTGTCTCCTAACTGTAGGGACTGGCTCTCCAGGATCTTTGATGAGGGGGGTGCCCTCGGCGACTGCCCCATCTGCAATCAGACCAACCTCTGGGGGGTCATTGCCCAGGATATAATCTAAGATGAGGTCAGCACTGACCACCACCTTATACCAGCCAAGGGTAGAGAGGCTCTGGTTTGGCTCTTAGGGTCTGGGACTGCAACTCCCACAGTGCACCTCTTCAACTCATGGAGCTCTTTACAACAGTTGCTCCAAATGTCTCCAAACCTCTGGATCTTCTTCCAGAGATCCTTTTTGGGTCCTTAAAATGTCCACAAACTTGATCCAAGGTTCCAGAAGCTCGGAGTTGCTCCCTGGGAGTTGGGACTACAATTCTCAGAATGCACCTGGTAAGAATCCTCAAATGCCCACTGGACACTGGTCAGCTGAGCCCTTCTTGCAGGACTTGATGCAGGGGACTCTGGTCAGCTTCTTTGTACCTGTACCTCTTCCCCTCCCTTTCTTTGGTTGTAACCCAACTTGGGGTTACAATAGTGTGACTAGCACATGTGTCTCTCAGGCCAGTGATAGGGATCCCATTCACCTGAAGGGAGTGAAAGTCCTAGTCTTACCCTCAGGGATCACCACCTTACCATTTGGACCTGTCTCCTGGCACAAGGCTGTGAGGATCTCATCATCTGAGGAGTCCTCCTATATGGCTACAGCGGATAGCCCAGTGCTAGCCTCCTTCTTGAGGCAGGCTGTATCACCTCCAATGTGACCTGTCTGCTGACAGTCAAAGCAGGCCCTGTGATACAAGATTTTTATTAACCCTAGGTCGCCATGCCTCTGCAGGCCAGAGTGGGAGTGGGTTCTACCCTCCTCCTTTGTAGGGTTCTAGGGTACTGAGGGGGTTGCTGTGGTGGGCATACCAGCCCCTCCTTCGGTTTGTGTGTCCCGAAGGGACTTGGTAAACACTCTGTTTCTCAACCACTCATCAGCTTCCTCTACCAGGTCTCTGGGACTAGACATCTTAGAGTCCACTAGATACTGGCTGACTTCTCTAAGATACAATTAGTCAAGATGTGCTGCTTCATGATCAAATTGTATAGCCCCTCATAAGTATTTACTTTGTTACCCTGTATCCAGCCCTCTAGAGCCTTAACTGAGGTGTCCACAACGTTAACTCAGGTCTGGGTATTCACCTTCTGGGTTTCCCTAAATCGTATCCTGTACTACTCCGGAGTAAGACCAAACTTCTGGATGAGATATCTCTTCATATTGGGACAGGACTCTGTTTCATCCTCCCCTAGGGTCAGGAGTCTATCTCTCCCAGATACGGGGATCAGTTCCCATAACAGTGAACCCCAGTACTCAGGCATAGCTTTCCTCATCCTGAGAGCCCTCTCAAAGGCTGTCAGCCTCTTGTCAATGCCGTCCCTCTCTTGATAGTTAGGAACAATCACCTTGGGTAGTCTGGGGCACAGCCCACCACCCCTGGACACCTCAAACTCTATTTCACTGATACCATCCCACTGCTCTTCTCTTGCCCACTTCTTCTTCTCCAGGGCCAACTTCTCTGCCTCTAAAGCTATGAAGGTTAACTGGGCCTCAAGTTACCTCTCCCTGAGGACCAGTTCTGTTTCTTCTTGGGTTGACACTACCGACCTTCCCCTCCCACTAGCTCGGGACTGGGCCCTGATCTCTAAAGTTAGGAACAGTGATCATCATCCTCCTCCTGGAGGTTCGAGTAGACATCTTCTCCCTCCCCTTCTATCTCTGAGGCTTTCTCTGTTTCCACTAGCACTGCCCAGGCTTCAAGAGACCTAACAATCTCCGCCTTCTAAAGGTTGTTAGCAGTAGGAAACCCCCTCTTTCTACACAACACTCTAAGCTCAGCTGCAGAGAGTGTGGGTAGGCTAGCCGGATCAAACTCCATTGTATCCCTCATTTTAGGGCAAAAAAACGTTGGTACCAATTAGTCAGAACAATTTAGAAAAATAAAAAATGAAGTAATTAACAATAGTCCAAATTTGAAAAATCCAAAACAATTTTGCTCTAAGTCAATTTGGAGGATTTTTACTTTGCTTCACTTAAACACTGTATGATGATATCAAAACACAAGTACTAGATCCCACTGCTGCCACCAAAAATGTTGGAAAGTGGATTATTGGTAAGGGCAGGTAGGTACCTACACTTAGCAATAGGCCACAAACCCCCACTAGTGCCAGTCAAGGTCTCAACAAATTAAACTTTGCTCAACCCTTGCTAGCTTACAGGGAGTCCACTCCTGAAGTTGCAGAAGCAAGGCAAAGTCTTCTCTTGGTGAACCCCAAAGTGTGCAGGTAGTGCAGTCCTTGTGAGTCCAGTTCTTCAGGTGCAGACCAGGAGTTCAGCAGGGCAGTCCTTCTTCTCCAGTATCTTCTTCCAGCAGGGATCAGAAACTGTGGGGCAGCTCTGCCATATTTGTCCTTGCTCCTGGGTTGGGAAGCAAGGGGGTGCCCCTGTCCAATGGGGTTCAGGCCATCAACCTCTGGGTGACCACTTCCTGTGAAGTGTGGCAAAAATCAATCCCAGAAAGCAACTTTCTCTAAACATCCAACATGGAGAATATTCCACCTTGGAGGTAAGATCTGGCTGAGTCCACCCACTGGTGTGGCTACATCTCCCTAACACACCTCTTTCAGCGCCCCTTCTAATCTAATCACTGGGGCTTCCATCTGTCTGGGGAAGCGGGAAATGAGGAGGTCCAGTTTCTGTTTCCTGTGTGGCTTCCTTCTTTTGAAGACCAGTTTGGCTACTCTTCCTCCATCCTGCTCTGCCACCTGCTGCAACAGTTTTCTTCCCACCAGATGCTTCCTTTGCCTCAGCCCAGGTCACTTCGCACCTCATTAAGGTAGCCTGGCTCAGGCTGCCAGAGGCTGACCAATGAGGAAGGGGCACTGCAGGGCTGAATTTGATAACTTCCAGAAAGAGTTCTAAAACTCTCTCCCTGTGCTAGTTATATTAAATTCAACATTGCCAGGTTGTTGGATTAATTATAGCATTTCATTTGGTACCACACTTGATATATTTAGCTTATCTCTATTGGAAATAAGAGTTTGTTATTTTAGGATACATTCTCCCCATGTTAACCTATGGATCCTATTGACTACAATGGGGAAAAGCGAATTTGGCTGTTTTTCCCTCACCAGGGTTTATAAAACATCTTTTATGAAGTCCCTACTTATTTTTACACTGCATTCAACCTTTGAGGCACCTACGGCAGACCTTAGGGGTGACTTGTATGCAAAAATAAGGTTGTTTGAGACTTGGGAAGTACTTTTAAATCCAAAGTCGAATTTGGGGTTTTAATTTAAAAGCAGCCAGCAAGGCAGGCCTGCTTTTACAACTACACTGAACACTACAGCAGTGCACCAATGGGTGCACTAACTATACCGGGTCGCTAAACCTACATGACCTACCATGCACTGGGGTCTTATAGGTAGGTTGTCAGAGTCAATTATAATTAGGCCTAATTTGCATGTAGCATTTCAAACAGAGCACTGCCCGTGGGACTGGTTAGCAGTGCCCAGAGCACAGTCAAAGTCAGAAAACACTGGTATCAGATAAAAATAGGGGCAAAAAGTGAGGGGGCTTCTGCAATCACCCCAGTTTTCCCACAATCCCCTTAAGCTTTCTTTGATTCCATAAGCCTTAAGATCTTCTAGATTCATCACGCTCAGTCTGATTCCACTAACCTCAAGCTCTGCTAGAATAACAAGTTCTGTCTCATTCCACTTGACATGTTCTCTAAAGATCCCAAAAGCTCTGTTTGCTTCTACATGCAACAGCTCTGCTAACCCCCCTCAAATTTTGCCAGATTCATCCAGGCCTACTCTCTTGCAGAATTTAAAAGCTCTAACTGATTCTACTATCCCTAAGCTCTGCTAGTTCTTCCTTACTAGCTCTGATTCCAAAGCCCCAAGCTCCCACAAATTTAACCTCACTCAAGCGTATATGTGTTTCACCCAGCATCAGCCTCTGGTTTGTTCCCCAGCCATAGGTGGTAGTCAATTCCTGGAAGACAGAGTAGTATTCAATTCACCAGCAGCAAGCACCTGTACAATCCCCAGACCCATGCTTGTGTCATAATGCACCTGCCTCAAACTTGTTTTGCTTCCACATCACAAAGTTATTCTCTGGTTTAAACTTCCCCAACATCCTGTTAGATTGTCCAAGCCCCAAATCTATACCTCTTCCCTCAGCCCAAATTCAATTCTTTCTCACCAAATTGTGATATATGCCTTACTTCTCCAAGCTTGCATGCAACTTGTATACAGACTACAGGAAAATGAACTACTTACACCTAAAACAGTAATATAAAAGATTAAAACCAAAGTATGAGTTAAATTACAGATATAATACAAAAGGCAAATACTGTGCCCTACTCCTCATTGAGTTCTTACAAGCTCATGTCCAAGCTCTTTGCCTCGCAGTATGTCTAATGCCCCCTTCATGAGGCAAGAACCTTAGACTTTTAAAGCATATCTCCCCTATTTATTAACGACGGAGGTGCTAACAGGGCTAATGTCACTAAATGGTGCCGTATGCTGGATCTGCTGCATTTCCTCTTTTCTGAAGAACATAATTTTTAAAACAGGTCCCCAACCTACAAATATCCCACTCCAGTTAAAAGGCCAGGCAAAACCTCCTGACCTGTCTACACATGTGCATGTTATATTACCCTGCACACCCTTTCATCGATCAACACCTACGTAAATGTGATACTCTAATAATGGAGTTTAGTAATTCGCTTCTCGAGGACTGTATAAGGTCCCACTAAAACACCTTGAAAAATCACAAAATTCTGAAGCAACCACACTCCTGCATTCCTTGAACAGATTTCCAGGTCCAGTCAAGCCCCGGATATCTTGCAAGACATGACTTGTGCATGATGTTTAGATGGATCAACCCCATTAAGGGGGTTCTATCTCTAACAATTTCTGTCCCCTCTCTGGAATCAAACATCGCCCTTCTCATCTCTCAATCCTGTTCCGTGTTCCAATTTAATTATGTTTCCTCTATTTTCCTCTTTCTCGCTCATTCCTCTTCTGTCACTTTCACTGTCTCTGGTGTATCCTTAACCATCGCCTCTTTATTTGTTACTGCTTTACCTTGAATTTCTCTCCCAATTTCTCTACCCCCTCTCTTTTTCTCTTTCTCCACTCTCTTACCTCTCTTTCCACGAGTTCTAATTTAAGTTTCACTTCTGCCTACATGTATGTATTTCTCTCGCTCTCCATCTCTCTCTCCTGCTTGCTAGCCATCTTTAAATTCCCTCCCTTTCCCATCCTCTCGTTCAGCCCCTCTCTAATATGCTCCCTTCAATCTATCTTTCTTTTTCTGACTGCCTTCTCGCTCTATATACCCTCAGACTCCCTCTCTCTCCGCTCACTGGTTTGTCTATACCTTACAGTGCTGCACTAACGTTTGGGGCGTGTTTTGTTATGGCCTCGACGTGATGCATTATGTGTTCCATGTAGAGTTTTATGTGCTAGAGTCTAGGGTCTGACTTTGAACTGGAGACAGAGAGGTGCACCAATGCAGAGGCCGCATCTACGCTCAGGACTGTCATAAAACTGGGTACATGAACCTCCAGTGGGTAAATTCTTTTGCATACGCCTTTCTCTTTACACCTCTGTCTCTCTCTTCCTTTTCTCTGTCTCATTTCGGTTTCTCTGTCTCTCATTCTCTAGCGCTAACTCCCTCTTCCCCCTCACATTTTCTCTTTTTTCTCTCCTATCTCTTTCCCTCCCTCTCCCTAGAGCCCACTTCAGCCCTCACTCAGTGCTTTCCCTCTCAGTTGTACACAGTTGTGCTCTTCCTCTCACGGCCCATTCCACACTCTCTTTCTCGCCATCCTTCTGTACCTCTCTATTTTTCGTTCTCTCACTGTCCCTTATTGTCTATTCTCACTGTTTTTTGTTTTACTTTATAGCTTTCTTTACACTGTTCTTTTATCTGTCTCTCCCCCTTCCCTTCTCTCCCGCTAATTCTTTCTCTGCCCTTTCTATCCTTCAATATTGCTCTGTTTCTCCCTCGCTCTCTCACAATAACTCATTCTCTTCCTCCCTGTCTCTACCTCGTTCCCTCGCTCTTCCCCAACCCCCAGACTCCCTTTCTCCTTATGCCTGTTTCTCCTCCCGCCCCGACTCTTCCCCTCCCTGTCCCTTTTTTCTTACCCTTCTCTTTCGCCCCCCCCCCCCCCCTTCCTTCTCTCTCTCCCTCTTTCTCTCTCTCTCTCTTTCTCTGTCCTTTTCCCTCCCCGTCGCCCTCTGCGCTTGTTCCATTCATTGTATCTCCCCGTGGCCTGCGCTCACACTGTCTGCTGCACATCTGCCGGCTCTTTTCTCAGGCTGGGCTATTATTCCCTCGTCTCCACTGCAGGCAGCAGCCTCCTCACAAAGTAATTCAAAGCCTCCCCGGCAGCGTCAGCGGTGCCCGGCCGTGTGCAGCCCTGCTCCGAGACGCCTTCACCGACAATAGTCTGGCGCTGTGCACGGAGCTGGCCGGGGCCGATAAAGCCGGAGCAGGCCAGGAGGGGCGCGAATCTGACAGCCCATTCAAAAGCCGCCTCTTTGAAATGAAACTGGGCGGAGAACTTTTATTTCCAGCGGCGACTTTGTCTGGGCTAAAAAACATCCCAACTCAATCCCTCTTTAATTCTGCAGTAACATTTACAATACTTATTTTATAAACTACGCCGACGTTCACCAGGATAACTTGGCTGTTGTTAAGCTGATCAGTAAGTCTGGCTGATGAGACTGTCTGCAGACCTGACAACTTTTATAATATTTGACTGTGTGGGGAGGAGGGGCTTTGCTGGGGACGTCATCGAAAGAGAGAGCGGACCTTTCAGGCCAGTGCTGCTTCACTAAGCTTGGACGGAGTGGGACCAAAAAACAAGCATTTTTAATGCAACGGGCCTTGCATTTGCTTGAGTTAGAGCTATTAGCGTTGAAAACCGGACTTTTCTTGACACACAAATTAGAAGAAAAAAAAACGCAGCGCGACTCGTGGTGAAATTGAAAACGGAAAATCCGAGAACGATCGCGCTATGCACAGCCCAGCGCGATCGTGCTGCGTGGGAAATAAATAGATGAAGTAGTCCTGAAACCATGCTGAAAACATCAAGCCTCGTATGTTTTTGGTAGTTTTCCGGTGCTGTGTAGGTGGGCTAAACACCAGAAAAGGCATGCAGTATGAGAAATGAAAAATGAAAGCAAGTGGATTTTAAAAAGCAAGCCCACGAACCAATGAAAGTGACTGACGTGACATGGGCGTGGTTGGAAGCCCAAAGAGATATTATTACAGGGAACAGAGTGCTTTGCGCTCGCCCTTAAAAAGGTTTTTTTTTTCAAGTTCTAACAGTGGCATAAGGAAACTGGTGGGCTCCCCTCCAAAGAACATGTTGCCCCACCACCTGAACTCACTCAGGCTAGGAGCTGTGCTTAGGGAGCCCCCTGGAGCTCTAGCCCCCGTACCGCGCAGGTCTTTGCTACGCCACTGAGTTTTAATACAGCACGAACATGACCCGCTGTATATGAGCACCAGTTACATAACACATTCATATTTTGGTAGGCACGAGGAGATTGAGTGATTTGCCCAAGGATATTGAGCCAAAACCAGGACTCAAACTTGGTTCCCCAATTCCATAATCGGCAGCTCTACGAGCCTTCACAAACGAGCAGATTACAAGGCCGGACTGGGAACCCAAAGCAGCACTGGCAACTTTGTCAGACCAGCCTCCACTGGGGGGGAACGGGTGGAGTGCAAGTGTGCAGTACTGCTGCTTTTTTTTTACGGGGGCTGATATTGCAGCAAAATCAGTCCCCATTAACAAAACCAGCCCCCACTACTGCAAAACCGCCCCCAGCCTCCCGGGAAAACGCCCGATGCCAGCTATGGCCAGTCCGGCCCTGGCTGGATACCCATTCTAAGCAGCAGTTTTCAGCTTACCTTGAATTTCAATCCGTGTTATGGGCTGTCTAGAAGGAGACCTTGTGAAGTGAGCAGAACTTGTGTAGCACAGGATGGCACCATGTATGTCCGCAGGTTAGTGTGAGTGTTCACCACGTTGGTGCACGCGGAGGCTTCTGAGGGCATGGAAGGCTATTCACAAACATGTTCAGAGTAGCTGAAGTGATATAATGCAGCCTTTGACTTTAATGACATCACTGGGTTGACCCTAATATCTTCCTTAGCCATTCAACATGCTATTTACTGCTGGGAAGCTGGTGACGTACAAGGGGTGAAAACTACCAATTAGTAAATCAGACTTGTCAGCACCTACTTTTTGTCTGGTATACTAAGAAGTAATATTCAAGTCATATGTGCAGTGCATGGCTATTTTTCTTTCAGACATTTGGAAGTGAACTACAATGAACTTTGTTTCGTACCTTAATGCAAAGGAGGCATTTTAAGTTAAAAAGTTTAACTGTATAGCCACCCCTCAGCTGACGAGATAAAGGTGTAGTATTATGTAAGGGTAAGCAGGTAAGAGGCATAGCCCTGAATGCCCCTAACAGGGTGTAGTTTGATCAGTAAGATTGAGGGGTGTGAGCTTCAGACTTTCAAACAATCACGCTGGTTAAATACAACAAATTAAAATATGACACGCCTACGAGGGGCCTAAGGGGCAGTAGAAAGGGAAAGGAATGTGGATTAGTAGGGGCAGTAAGAGAGAGAAAACACAATATTTTATGAAAAAAACATTTTTGAAGACTTTCATGGCAGAGATGGAGAGTGTGTGTGCCTTTTGATTTGTGTACATGTAAAAATACCTATTGATATCTCGCAGACACACCACCATACCCGACTGAAAGCACTTGTACAAACTAGTTATCAGAAAATTCATTTATTAGCGGTGAGTAAAACCCCAATCCCTATTCCCCCCAAAGCTAGGCTCCTGGCCCCTAATCATTGTGACCAAACACTGATTGTAAATATTACCTGATTGTAACTGTTACCTGGACCTCACAAAAAACTCCCGGTCAAAGCCTTAGGAGCTACAATATCCTACAGAAACCAGGTCAGTGACAGTGCCTGTCAGAGCTCAGAGGGCACGAGTTAACCAGCTAAAAGCCCTCTACCTCAGCTAAGAAGCCACCCACATACTGGCCACAACCAAGATCATAACTTTCTTGAGATAAGCGAGCCAACAAATTAACAGGGAGAGCAAAGCCATGGGTCTGGCCCGGATTTTAGAGCCTGTGGACGAGCCAAGCCCTGAAAATATGTGTCATGTAAATCATACAACAAGCCACATAAAATATGATAAAACCTCTTTAAAATTCTAAAAGGTGTATTTCTGTAACTTGCAGAAGGTTTGATATTAATAGACAGGGCCACTGGAATTATGTGATTGTGCTGCATAAGTGTTGATTTGCCTCATTTGTCACATAGTCCACCATGTGCTGCATAATCCATGGATTTTAACAGAAAAAATAGTTTGTAGCTGAAACAGTGCAAAAGTTAGTGAAAACGCAGCCACACGTGTTGCAACGCAGTGGATGGCCCTTTGCAAAGGTTGACTAGTCACCTTTCTGTAGCCTATTGCTATATTTGGGTGTTAAACTGCTATTAATGCAGTCCAACTAATGCCCAGACGATGTTAACAAGCTTGAAAATGACAAAATAATGAAGTGATACTATCATAAAATGTGCTGCCAAATGGCGCATAATATGACTTTTCTTGTTGCATAATTTACTCAATCCTTCTGCATAATTTGACCCTATCCTGCCGCATAATTACAGTGGCCCTACTAATAGGGCATATTATAGCACTGCACTGAGAAGTACTTTCTTAAAAGGGATAGTTTTGTACAACTGGTAGTCTGAGCTCATATATTTGAAAGTTCTTTCATATGCCATAATGGAGAAAAAGTTTTGGTAGAATAAAATGTATGCCTAACATGACACAATTTAAGCAGAAAAGCCACGATTTATCCAGCTTTTCTGGCTCCGCTCTGTACAAGTCAGCCAGTAAACAGGTATCTATTTGTCTTTCCTTTTGTTAAGGCTTTGTTTTTACCTATTAGTGCATTCTTCTGCAGTTTTCAAAATATTGCATGAACTCAACCCAAAGGTATTGTTGTGCTTTACATGAGCACCAGTTACATTATACAAGGTCACATGTATTGTTTATAGGCACAGGGAGATTAAGTGATTTGCCCAGAATCACACAAAATTGAGACAACCCTGAGAGTCGAGTCTGGTTCCTGAGTTCCATAGTCGGCAAATCTAGCCATAAACCACATCTCAGGGAGCGGGAAGCAGAAGCCACCTGAAAGCTCAGTTCGTTATAGGCTTGAGGTTTCAACAAGACCTTGAGCTGAGCCAGGCTTCAGGTCTGAGCCTGGTTCGAGGTTTCAGGGACCCACCCACCTCTATAACTTTCACTCTACTCATACAATAGAGATGGACTACATTTAAGGCTTGTCAGCTGTAGTCATTGCAGAAGTTAACAATGTGAACAACAAGTAAATCAAGATTCATATTTTGGAGCAGGATAGAGCTGAAACGTGAAGGCCCAGGAGTACTGGCTTGAACATGGTCTAACCCATTTAGAACCCAGAGTGGAATTACTAATATTTGTGCAGAAAGTGTATTGTATGTAACAGAAGTAATAAAAAAATACTTAGTTTCTGAATTAGTTTCTGACTATTACAAATGTCAGTGTCAGACTGTCATAGAGACAATGCCATGTCCAGCCTTCTAATGACTGTGCATGAGTTGGGCATATGGCCACCTCCTACATATTTGTTGTGCCATCATGACTCCCAGCCAATGGACATGGCCTGATGGAGACAGTAGAATGGGCAGGAGTGCATGGACTAAATTTTCTAGAAAGGGCACCCTGATTTATATTAACAATTTCATCACTTGACCAAATATGTTTGTATATGCTTGTTTATGTGAATCAAAATAAATATTAAGTCCATGTATTCAGGTTGGACTTAAGTACAATCTCCACTGTAAAGGTTAATGTGACCTTTCCGTGTTCACATAATTTATGTGGATTAATTTGGAGTTGTCAGGTCACAAGTGCATGTACATTTTTTTATAGATATGGGCATGTGTTAACTAAGTATGGGGATCTGAGAATGTGTGTTTCATGATATGTAGGTGCCAGTGCATGTAGTTAATCCCTTGGCCACAATTATTCGAAGGCACAAATGTTTGCTTTGTCTGCTTCTTTTTTTTTTATAACTAACTATCATGGTGCTACCAGTAAGGGTATTCCATGATTTCTTTTCATGATTTATTTATCCTGGTCCCTTGAGTGAACACTAGTAGCATGCGTAGCTCCTGCGTCAAGCCAACTAGAGATCTTTCCAGTTACCTTCCTCCTCGCTTACCCGCTTGCTTGCATATTCTTCGGAAATCAATAGCACCGAGTCTGCTTTCAAAAAATTAAAAATGCATCTTTCCAGGAGGCTTCTGGATAATACGAAGGCGAAGCACTCTATCTACACTCAATGGAAAATTTAGTACGTGAAGCAGTCCGCTTTACTCTAACTCCAATATGGTTGGTTGACACTAACCGAGGCTCAATGGGCTTAGACTCCTTGTACATTACTCTATTTATGTTCCCCAACATGTCTGTGGCCCCCACCAATCAAATGCTGGTTTATGCTACCTCACTGACAGTGATGCATATCAGGCCTAGAGACACTGTGTAAAATGTGAGGTGTCCAAGATACACGTAACCTCCTCTCTGCTCTCAGTCCATGCAAGCTTTGGCAATGATCATGACCAGCACAATGCTGATGGATCACTGGAGATGATGGAACAACCATTCAATGGGTTAAAGCCCCTTTCCTGACATCTATGTGCAACCAACAATTCACAGGTTTCAATCTGGGATGGACATTCAGCTGTTCATTCTTCGAGTATTGTTCAAATTATACCCACTGAGTGGAGAATAGAATAAGACCTGGAGGACTTTGTCATTTCAAGTCAATGACCATTGAGGCTGTGATATAAATGCTATGTTTCGGGTATTTGTAGCTCTAGTGGTGAAGAGGAGAAGTCAAGGACCCATCCCCAGTTTGATGGTATTTTCATTTAACTGAGGGCATTTTAGTGCGCACATTCTACGTTTATGTCTTTAATAGATTGGCATCAGCGCCATGGCACAGCCAGCCTTCTTGGCTCGATGTCTTGTGGAGCAAAATATACAGCTGATGGAAGCACATGGAAGATTCACTTCCTGGGGGATGGCCAGGGCGAATGAATGTCATCCACAGAATGTCATCTTGAGGAGCTTTCCTTGGGGCAGTGGTTCAGGAACATTAAAAGTGAAAATTACAAAGATACGTCTCACATAGCACTTTTTCCCCATTGGCTCATCCCAAAGTACGTTTGTGCTCTCAGCTAAACTGCAGAGATGTGCAACCCCCACACCTGCACACCCAAAGGTGTTGACACTTGACAAATTCAGAACACCACTTAGGACCTCATACACCCCAGTAGTAGAGCGGTCTCATCCCACTCTGTTCTAACTGTGAATACAAGCAATGACTTGTAACCAGTCGCAGATGAAACAGACATGCCCTGCAATCATAAGTGGAACATGGAATGCACTACATTTTGCAACTAATGGACCAAGGCTGATGCCATACAAGATATTAGCGGCAGGGTACAATATAAAAATTATAAGTAACGACAACAAACCCTTAAATTGTTACTAAGCTTTACCAACTTCATCTGGCCATCAATGGTCGAGCAACAGTGAGAACACAGCTTGACCTGTATTATGTCCTCCCTGTGAGAGTATTTGGACGGCTATAGTAGATTCAAAATTTGGCCTTCAGAAATATCATGACTCAACAAATCCAGCCAAGCCAGACCATAACAGCCAGACAAAGAGATTGAATCATTCCTAGTTGGATCCTAAGGGTCAATTTGGAAAAGGCGAATAACCACAGCCATCAGATGTAATTCATCAGAATCCCCAAGGGAATTAGATTTAACACGTAAGATTCCTTTGCTTATTCTTCATCCTGGACCACTCAGATATCAGCAGCTTTGAACAATCAAAGTAACTTGGGGAAATTGAATGGGCCTGTGGTTTCCAGGCATGGCTCGATCCCGATGGAGATTACGGGTCAACCATAATGAGGCCCTTCATGGTATAACCATTCAAGGAGGAGAATGCAGCTTTCAAGTGGTACCTTGTTTTGTAACCCTTGAAATGTGCTTAATAGGTCTAGTTTTAAACCTTTTGTTAATAATGACAGAAGAGGGAATAGGACAGATGGATTTTTCTGATCACGGGACGTATCACTCTGTGGTATTTGGTAGCTGTTCATCCACCATAAGTAGTGCATTGCCCTGCTCACAGTCTTTGATTATAAACAACAAGGGTTTTATCAGCAGCTGCAAGCCCAGCGCGTGTGTATGGAATGGGGTCTTCATTCACTGCTTTTGAAACCGTGTCCAAAAGCACATTTGCTGGGAGGGCTGCAAGAGGGCGGCTGTGTATATTGTGATACATTGCTAAACAGTCATTGGTGGCAGAAAAGGACCACCATGCCCATGCAGTCTGCTCTGTTTAACCCCTGAGGCACCAGAAGGCGCCAGACTGCAACGTCCCATACACCATAAATGTGGTGACTATAGTTGAAAACCGTCAGCACCATTAGAATCATGAAGTATCTTTTGACAAAGGCGCATAGTAATTGATCAATAAATATTTGATATTCTTTCCTCTATCCTATTCATCCTGTTCTCATTTTGTAATAGTAAGAAGCCTTTGGGTACCCCAAAGTAGTGTCACTTTGCAATTGGTCATAAAGTAACTCAACATAACAATGTTATGTTTTGCTATGCAATTTTATATTATACTTTTCTGTGCCATGCTTTGTTATGCTATGCTAATTTGTAATATGTTATGCTATTTTGCATTACGTTGCTATGTTAACATGAGAAACTAGATTAGTAACTATGGGGAGAACATGGTATGAGTTCCCATGAAGTAAGGTGACCAGATTTTCAAAATAAAAAAGCAGGACATCATACAAATATAGACGTAGGACTATAATTATAGCCTTCTTCGACAAAGTCCACAATAAGACAAAAGATAGAGACAATGTTACATAAATGTGATTTTATATCAATAGTGATACTCACTACACGCCTTTAGACAACCATTTTGGTGGTAATCACAAAGGACCCTAAATGCAAATGTTTCTGAATCCTATCAATTTCCATACACAGCATAAAACCATGGCAACAACGAAGTCAAGACAGGGTTAGGGTTGGCAACTACTGATATGATGGTGGCAAGAACTGTTCTGTGCAGTCTCCTAGTTCTTGTTTTGTGCCTGATTTGCAGGTCACATACGAAAGTTTCCGAAATTGTTTTTAAAATGGCATGTGCCTCAAAACTAAGGCATGCTAATGCACGCGGTGGGGTATATTACATGTCAGGTTCAGCTGCTACCCCCTTCTGTCCGGAAGAAGTGGAGAGAACGGAGCAGTTATTTCCCATAAAGAGATGCCTGCATTCTGTAACAAGCACAATCAAGAGAGGGTCAGACCCATGTGCAACAAGGGCAGAGCTTTTGCTAACCTGCCCCCCTCTGAAAACCAGGACATGTATTCAATTTGAAAAAAGCAGTTGGGACATCGGAGGTCGGAGCGTACGTCCAAATACCGGGACTGTTGTGGCAAATCCGGGACATCTGCTGACTCTTTGTGGAGATGTCTTTGAAAAACAAAATAAAATGAAAACTGGCCCGTCGTGCTATTATAAATGGCAGACCGGTTGGCCCACCCTGCAGGCCGGAGCCCTTTCTCATTACAAGATCTTTACAGGTGCCCTTAAAGGTGGGCTGCTGTGTGTCCAGCTCAGGCAGCCCTCCATTAGCCAAGGGACTGGACTGCAAGCCAGGTTCTACATATCCCCTTGCTGTTCTTTGGAATGTAAGACTGAAAGCACTATGAACCTCCTTCCTCAAATTGAGGCAGAGCTATCCTAAAACCACAAATCCTTCCTTCCTTATATGAAAAACACAATTTGAACTAGCATTATTTCTACCACCAAAACCGTTGTGCGTCCTGACCTGCTTTCATCACAGTCTTCCCTCATGTTATCTTGAGTAATTCCCCCCGCTTTCAGCTAATGAAATGTCACTCATTTTCATGCATCTTAAAACTTTGGAGCATAATTTGTAAAAAAAAAAAAAAAACAGAGGTGCAAGGGCCCTTTGTCAGGAGGTCTCCGCAGCTTGCATCACTCATTGCCCATGCCAGCACTGCCAATGACAGTACCTACACAACTGCTAACCATCACACTGCTACAAGTGTGACAGGTCAGACTGTTCGAGGCCCCCAAAGCTGTAAGCATTGGTTTAGGTAACAGGTACTAATTATTTTTAATGCATTTTGAATGAATAAATAACTATTGTTCCACTCATCTCTAAATTACACAAACAGCGCCACCATGTGGCAACTACCATAAGTGTCGGTGCTGACAAATAAGTGTTGGTGCCAGGCACTGGAAACAACAGACTCAAATTAAGCACTGTCTTAAATCCCACCTCCTCCACTTATGCTTCTCTGCCACTCCTAGTAAGCAGGAGCTACCAATACGGGAGCAGAAGGCCCAGACCCATGCAGATTTTTAGGATAACCATTGACTGTGTAAACAAGCTCTATTTAAATAAATTAAAATCTGTCTTGTGGATACATGGAGAATCTAACATGAATCTAGCCCGCTTTTACTCCATTGGATCCCCATAAAAAAAAAGATTGCTATTTCACCACGTGCACCTTCAATAACTTACATCCTTAATACTCCCCTTTGCCATTTTTAATACTATGACAAGTTATATTTAAAAATGATTCTAGTTAATAGGTGACCAATTTCAGACCTTATTTCTAGGAAATAGATGGGCACTTTGCAAATGGACAACCATTTGTCCAATAATAACCTGCTTAGAAGTGGCTACTTTTGCAATAGAAAAAATCTTCAGTAATTATACTTAGTGTGGATGTTCTGGCACCAAGAGATAACAGTTGAATGACTCCGCACATGTCTCCTTCATGTACCACTTCCTTCCTCAACTTTCTGTTTCTTCCATTACTGTCAACAGTGCTAGGATCTCAAGTCTTTCCTTTCCTTCCGTCATTCTCCTCTTCTCACCAAACACACTTTTTGGACGTTTGTTTGTTTCCTTATTAGGCTGGTCAGCTTTAGTGTGCTGTTCCCCCAAACATTTTGCCTTACCTCTTATATTTTTTCTGAATTCGTTTTTTGCTGGCTTTAGGGCTATGCACACTTTACCTCTGCTAACCAGTGACAAAGTGCATGTGCTCTCTCCTTTAAACATGGTGAAATTGACTTGCACCCAATTAGCAAATTTAATTTACTTGTAACTCCCTAGGAAAGGGATACTATGTGTACCTTGGCCCTGAAATAAATGCTACTTGTGGGCCTGCACCCCTAATTGCACCACCCACTTAAGTAGCTCTTTTAAACGTCTCAGGCCTACATTTGCAGCCATTGCATGCAGTCTTAAAATGCCATTTTGACATGGAAAAATAAACATTTTGTCAAGCCTAAACCTCATTTCAATACACATATGGAGTCACCCCTAGGGTAGGCCCTAAACAGGCCATAGGGCAGAGTTCAGTGTATAAAAAAAGATGGAGATGTACTCTTAACTTTTACTTGTATTGATTGTGAAAAACGTTCACATGTGTTTCCCACTACTGCAAGGCCTGTTTTTCATAGGATAACATAGGATTCCCTTATTACATTTAATAAGTAATAACTTCCAATTGGGAGCAACTAGGAAAGTCGAATTTGGTCTCTAAAGAATTGTAATTTATAACCCTTTTTAATGGTGGAGTTGAATTTTAAGTCATAATTTTGAAAAAGCCACTTTTGGAAAAGTAATACATCAAATAATGGGTTCATTGTGGAAAGGAAAATTAGAGCAAAGAGAAGCAAAGTAGGTAAGCCAAATTGTGATAAATGCCATTACAAAATAACTAAATGAACACAGCAATAGGTTAAAGAGGAGTATTTAAATACACAAATCAAAATTAAACAAAACAAATGCAGTGATGAACTCAAAGAGAAAATGTAACGTGCAATGAAAAGACAAACAATGAAATTCAGGTGCAATCAAACAAAACATGAAGTTCAAAATAATGGCCTGCAACTAAACAGCCCTTGTTGTTAATTTGACCAGGGCCATCATCAGGACAGATTGCCAAAAGGACATTTAGAAGAAAGCAACCAATGAAATACAGAAAACATAGAAACAAGGATCACCACAAGCCTCCATACAAAGAAACGTATGGAAACCAGTATCACATCCATCAAAGGGCTTACCTAAGGAGTTCCGTTAAAAAACATAAAAGTCAATAGCAATGAAAATAAGTCATGGTCTTGTTGGACCTAAATAGATTTAACACAATTAAAAGCATTAAGTCAAATCAAAGAGCACCACAGCTCAAGCAGTCAAGCAATCTATGAAACCAGATGAAAAAACTGAAAGAAAACCTGGAACTAAGTCGAGAGATTTTGTACTAGAAGACAACCATCCAAGACCAAAAAAATTAATCTGAATACAAGCACAGTGAAAAAGGAATTTGAGCACTGTAGTAAAATTCTAAATGAAATAGCTCGACTAAGGTCAAATCGCAGCCTATTATTTTGAATGTCATGTTATTTTTGATGACACCTGAACTTCATTGTGTGTCTTTACATTGCACGGTTATATTTTGTATTTAACTTTATCACTGTAATTGTTCTTTTTTTTCTTGACTTGTGTATTTGAACACTCTTCTTCAACCCCTTCGCTGCCAGGCCTTTCACCCCTCAGGTGCCAAGCCTTTTTTTAGCTATTTGCGGAAGTTCACACTTAGGCCCTCATAACGTTTTGTCCACATAAGCTACCCACACCAAATTTGCGTCCTTTTTTTCCAACATCCTAGGGATTCTAGAGGTTCCCAGAGTGTGTGAGTTCCCCTTAAGGAGACCAAGAAATTAGCCAAAATACAGCAAAAAGTTCGTGTTTTTTTTAAATGGGAAAAAAGGCCTGCAGAAGAAGGCTTGTGTTTTTTTCCCCCTGAAAATGGCATCAACAAAGGGTTTGTGGTGCTAAAATCTAAAATCACCAGCTTCCCAGATTTCAGGAACAGGCATACTTGAATCAGAAAACCCCATTTTTCAACACAATTTTGGCATTTTACTGGGACATACCCCATTGTTACTACTTGTTGTGCTTTCAGTCTCCTTCCAGTTAGTGACAGAAATGGGTGTAAAACCAATGCTGGATCCCAGGAAGCTAAACATTTCTGAAAAGTGGACAACATTCTGAATTTAGCAAGGGGTAATTTGTGTAGATCCTACAAGGTTTTCCTACAGAAAATAAGAGCTGAAATAAAAAAGATACTGAAATTGAGGTGAAAAAAACAGCCATTTTTCTCAATGTTTTACTCTGTAACTTTTTCCTGCAATGTCAGATTTTTTTAAAGCAATATACCGTTACGTCTGCTGAACTCTTCTGGTTGCGGGATATATAGGGCTTGTAGGTTCATCAAGAATCCTAGGTACCCAGAGCCAATAAATGAGCTGCACCTTGCAAGGGGTTTTCATTCTATACCAGGTATACAGCAATTAATTTGCTGATATACAAAGAGTGAAAAATAGGTATCAAGAAAACCTTTGTATTTACAAAATGGGCACAAGGTAAGGTGTTGAGAAGCAGTGGTTATTTGCACATCTCTGAATTTCGGGGTGGCCATACTAGCATGTGAATTACAGGGCATTTCTCCAATAGACATCTTTTTTACATACTGTCTTACATTTGGAAGGAAAAAATGTAGCGATAGACAAGGGGCAATAACACCTGTTTTGCTATTCTGTGTTCACCCAAGTCTCCCGATAAAAATGGTACCTCACTTGCGTGGGTAGGCCTAATGCTCGCGACAGGAAACGCAACATGGACACATCACATTTTTAAATTGAAATCTGATTTTTGCAAAGTACCTAGCTGTAGATTTTGGCCTCTAGCTCCGCCTGCACCTAGGGAAACCTACCAAACATGTGCATTTTTGAAAACTAGACACCTAGTGGAATCCAGGATGGGGTGACTTGTGGGGCTCTCACAAAGTTCTTTTACCCAGACTCCTTTGCATACCTCAAAATCTGGCTAAAAAAACACATTTTCCTCACATTTTGGTGACAGAAAGTTCTGGAATCTGAGAGGAGCCACAAACTTCCTTCCACCCAGTCTTCCCCAAAGTCTCCCGATAAAAATGGTACCTCACTTGTGTGGGTAGGCCTAGCACCCGTGACAGAAAATGCTCCAAAACACAACATGGACACATCACATTTTCCCAAAGGAAACAGAGCTGCTTTTTGCAAAGTGCCAAGGTGTGGATTTTGGCCTACCAATCCTGCGCATTTTTTAAAACTAGACACCGATAAAAATGGTACCTCACTTGTGTGGGTAGGCCTAGTGCCCGCGAAAGGAAATGCCCCAAAACACTATCTGGTTACATCAAAATTTTCAAATACTACACTACCTGTTTTTGCGGGGGGACTGCGTTTCTGGTCCTGGGCTCAGCAGCCATATAGGGAAACCTACCAAACCCAAACATTTCTGGAAACTAGACAAGTTAGGGAATCCAGGGAGGTGTGACTTCCGTGGATCCCCCAATGTTTTCTTACCCAGAATCCTCAGCAAACCTCAAATTTAGCTAAAGAATCAAATTTTTCCCACATTTCTGTAGGAGATCATCACACTGGGACAAATTTCCTACCACCCAACGTTCCCCTCAGTCTCCTGGTAAAAATGATACCTCACTTGTGTAGGTAGGCCATGTGCCTGTGACAGGGAAGAGCCAAAAACATGTTGAAATTGAGGGGGAACCAAAGCGGGTCCAAAAGCGCAGTTCGAAAAAAAAAATTTAGGCTGTCAAGTGGGGCAGAATTTTTATCCGTAGAGATGAGACAACGCTGGGTGGTAGGAATTTTGTGGATTCCTGCAGATTCCGGAAAGTTCCATCACAAAAATGTGGAAAAAAATTGTGATTTCCAGCAAAGTTGAAGTTTGTAGGGCATTGTGGGGAAGAAAATGGTGCGGGGTACGTGTGAAGCACACCACCCTGGACTCACCCAGATGTTTAGTTTTCAGGCAGATGTTTAGTTTTCAGATGTGTCTAGGTCTTGTGGATTTTTCTACATGGCAGCGTCCCAAAGTCCAAAAAGTGAAGCCCTCACCATTCCAAATGGGACGATTTTGAGAGTTAGCCAATCTCTCATGGCCCAAATGTAAAATCAAAACCCTAAATCATCAAATATCCTCTTGCTTGCCGCGGGATAAGATGTTTTAGTGTGCGGGGGAGAGTTGAAAGACTGTTACCCTCTTCAGTTGGGGTGGGAGCATAACCATGCCCATACTGGTTGGTAGCCACCACCACACTTTTTTTATTTATTTTTTTATTCCCTGGCATGTAGTAGACTTTCTGCTCCGCCGGGTGTGGATTGGGGGTAATTGCCCCATCTGCCCACTGGTGGGCAGAAAAACTTTGGCCCCATTATTGGGGTGGGGTTTTGGCCATACCTCCACCCTCTTATTTTGAAAACAAAATCTTCCCTGGGCTCTGGTGGGCTTTCTACCCCCCTTGGGGGCAGATGGGCCTTCCAAAAATAGGCCGATCTGGCAGATATGGCCAACAGTAATGTGCCCCCTGGGGAGTGACCCTTGCCTAAGGGGCCGCTCCCCTTATCAATCTAAATTTAAAAAACATCCCTGGTGTCTAGTGGCTTCTGCCCCCCCGTGGGCAGATTGGCCTAATTAATATAGGCTTATCTGCCCCCGGAGGGGGGACAGAAAAGGCCTAGTAAAAAAATTACCCCCCTGGGAGCGACCCTTGCTTAAGGGGTCGCTCCCCTTATCAATATATTAAAAAACCCATCCCTGGTGCCTAATGGCTTCTGCCCCCCACGGGGACAGATCGGCCTAATTAATATAGGCCTATCTGCCCCCAGGGGGGGCAGAAATGGCCTTAAATAAAATGCCCCCCTTGGGAGCAGCCCTTGCCCAAGGGGCCGCTCCCCTTATGACTATTTCAACCAAAAACAAAAAGAAATCCCTGGTGTCTAGTGGCTTCCTGCAGCACGATCGCTATGCGATCGTGCTGCAGGAATGCACAGAGAGACATGAAAAGAGAAGGAAAAGCCTTTCCTTCCCTTTTCATGCCTCTCTGCCTCCCCTGCCCTCCGTACCGAGGAGAAATTAATCAGTTTCTCCTTGGGTCGCGCTGGAAGCATTGCCTCTAGCACAACGGGAGTTGAGCTCTGATGCGGTCAGCGCGCGTTGGCGTGCCAACGTCATCAGACTTCACTGTGAGGGATGGGGGGTGGGATGGAAGGGGAAGTGATTCACCTTCCAGCCCTGCCCTGGGGGGGGTGGAGGGGTGGCTCTCAGGTGGTGCACCAGCGCTTCCCCCGAGGGCCTATACCAGGACGTGATGGTTACATCTGTGGCGCCTCATCGTTGCGCCACCGGATGTAAAAATTATGTCCGTGGCGGGGAAGGGGTTAACCTATTGCTGTGTGCATCTAGCTATTTTGTAATTGTATTTAACACATTTTGGTTTACCTATTCTGTTTCTCTTTGCTCTAATTTTCCTGAGTGAACTCATTAGTTGATATACTGATATTACTCTGCTTCTTGAGGTTAATGGGTTGACCCCATTTATTGTCATACTTTTAGAAAGTTGCCATTTTCAGTCCTAATCATCAGCCTGCATCCTGCATCACATGACTAGGTGCAGCTGGAAGTTGTTCTTTATGCATTAGTCCCAGACAATGAGGCAAAGGAAGAATAGGTGTTATCTGGATAGGTCATCTCTATCAGGATAAGTGGGAGGAGGTGTAATTTGCACATCACAAAAGCCCTGACTCAGCACACTCACAAAAGGGTATCACACTATACTGTGTGCCCCCAAACAAGCTGGGGCAAGGCAGGAAGGTAGGAAATTCCAGACACCTCAATAAAGGGCCAACTCTAGAGGTTTCTCCTACTTCAAAGCGAGTACCAGGTATAAACATTGGACCCTCAGACCCACCTGTTCAGTACACCTCTGTTCCTATGGAAAACTCAAAAGGACTGCTACTCTGCTGCCCTGCTATTCTGCTGCCCTGCTGCCTGAGTGAAAAGGGCTGGACCCGCAAGTGGACATGCACCAGTGTTGGAGCAAGTCCTAAGTGTGTGTAGGACTACAGCTGAAGACTAAAAAGCTGATCGATATGAATTGTCATTGACTAGTGGAGCAGACATTTTGATTTGAATGTATAATTAGTTTATCAGTGAAGTTTGAGCCCTGCGAATCCATGTTGATGTAATAGAACCAGAGAGAGCCCTTGTTTGGATATGTGGTGGGAGAAAGGTATACCAAAAATAGGATGTCTGAACCCTTGTTGGGACCATGAGTAAAGTAATCGAATGCCTCTTATAGAATGTCTGAAGTCATTCACTATGAGGAGACAGCACTATGAAGGCAAACCGAAAGATGTTACAGCAATTCCTGTCGTTTATCTGAGTGGGTGTGAGGACATGTACATTACATTTTGAAATCACAACAACCATTGCTTTAAGAGCGATAGTTCATGATCCCGTAATCGCTTCTCATGATTGTGACTAAAAAGAGCTGATGTCTTTGGCATATGCTTATGACTGGACTTCCACAGGTTGAGACATTCGGAGAAAACATTACATCAGCCAGAAGTTAAAAGAAATTCTGGATTAAAGTCAAGGGCACCGAATGGACTAAACTTTTAAGTAGACTTATTTTACGCTAATGCTGCAGATTGTACCTGATGCCTGCGCCAATGTGTTTGTGTACACTTGGGATACACATTTACACATTGGGGAATTAAAATTTAAATGAATTAACAAGCTCCAACAAAATGAAAGTGTATCAAAAACATCAGCTGGCAATACAATTATGTAATTTATCAATGGTCTCATTATGAGTTTGATGAAAAGAAAAGTACAATGAGTTGAGTTATGTAAATAGTTGGGTGATCCTAGTAAATTGCCAGTAGCTGTTTTGCTTGGCGCACATTAATTATGGCACACACGTCTGGAAAAAAACATGAATATTAGGTACTCTTCAAATTTAAGATGATTAATTAGTGTTCCACTATGGAAACAATTAAAGGATCTAATCAGTACAAACACTGACTCTATGATCTCTTGTTTTAATGTTAAGGAATGCAAGTCGTTAGTGAAAATGCAACTAGCTTTTCCTTCCAGTAAAATGCTTTGCGGAAATAGTCACAATTGCTAACCATTGCTCAGTTGTACCACCTAGACTTTCAGTGGCAGCATTAGACGATTGGATCATTCATCAAAGCTATCAAAATGGCTCACAACGTAATACCCAATGTCAGAATTAGGTGACTGTATCATAGTTCAAACGTAACAACGAGGCTCTCTGACATAGCCAATCATAGGATTAGAAGAATGGATTAGTGTTCTGTGACAACAAAGCTCACTCTGGCACAGGCAATCACTGAATTGGATGATGGGATTAGTGTTCAATTTGACCATCAAGACTCACAATGCTGTAGCAAATCATTTGATGCATCAGATGTCTTTGTTGCAGCACAACTGGTTGTGAGGTACAGAAACATAGTATTGAACTGTGTAAGTGTTCAGTGTTACCAACATAGCTCACACTGACGAGGCCAACCAATCACAGCATTAGATGACTGGTTTAGTGTTCGTCATTTGCATTGCAATTTACCCTGCTAGGGACATAGCTGTGGTTTCAGAAGCGTGATGAGTTCTGCAGCCCATATGCCATGGAAAATTATATGCCCTTATTCATAGTGCCAGTATCCAGCATCATCCAATCCAAGCACTTTAAATGAGAGCCAGTTTCGTGTGATTAACAAATCATGCAGAGCTGGAAACTACCCTATCAATTGTTTAACAGTGTGAAAAGGCCCTCGTTGTAAAATCATGTCATATTACTTCTAGGATGTTGCCGTTGGCTAAAGGCCTAAGGCAATGAGTGCCAAGAGTGTCTTGTGGTCAAAGGAGGAGTTTTTCCTAGTGGTGGGTGACATTTTTATTTGTATTCTTCAACATTATTACCATTCCAGATACTTCATCCTTTATCAAATTTCTTGATTGTTCTATTGACCAGATTTCTCCTTAGGTCAGAAAGCAGCCAGGATCCCTGTCTAAAATGTCCACCAGTAATTGGATTCTGCTGGGAGGCTCCACAGAAAGCAGGACCCGAAGCAGGAGCCCGCGGCTTCTCGCGCAGCTTAGATCCATCACTTTATATCTACAGTACTATAATCACAGCAGCATAGTTATTTACTTAGAAAGCCGCCCACATCTATTCTCGCTCACAGGTCAGGGCTGACGTCAGCGCCGGTCTATAATAAGCGCACCCAGTGAGTAGTACAACTATGTATTTATCTGAGCCTGATTGTTATGTTCTCATTTGCTTCAATGTAGAATGCCATCTGTTGTAATAAACAAAGAAATAAACAACTAAATAAATAAATACAATTCAGTAGAGACTTGGGGATAATATTTAACTTGGGCACAACTGTATGCTTATTTACTTATTCATTCATTCATTTATTTAGTGGTGTTTATGGCTTTTGCTCTCCGTGGACCATTTCGTCTTTGGGTCAAAGTTGCTGGACATGGGTCCTCTGTATATTTATTTATTTATTTATTTTATATCTGTTTATAGAGAACGAGGATACCCCAGCACCACAGTGCTGGAAGTTAGTCGGTGCTGCATTTTGCAATAATAAATGGGCAGTTGTCTTCCGCAGCACTAGCAAGAAGAGATCACAGTTCCTTATGAAACTTTAAATATATTCAAGGTGGAAGGGGGAAGGGGCAGCTAAATCTCATGGCACCGAGAATGGCAAAATATCTTGCACCTGAATATAAATGGTAAATTTGTGTTATTCAAACAAGAGTCTACATCCACATAACAAAAATCCAATAAGGTGACTACTGTTGGACCTGAGATCTTTGGCATGGTTTTCCTCAAACGTTTTGCCTTCAATCCTCCTGTTTTCGCTGGCCTCAGGTCTCTATTCACTCTACCACTGCTAACCAGTACTAAAGTGCTCTCTAATTAAAAGATGATAATATTGGCCTCCACCCAATTGGCACATTTAATTTACTTTTAAGTCCCTAGTAAAGTGGTACAGACTGAACCCAGGGCCTGTAAATTCAATGCTACTAGTGGGCCTGCAGCCCTTACTGAGCCATCCACTTAAGTAGCCCTCTAATCATGCCCCAGGCCTGCCTTTGCACCCTCTGTGTGGGCAGTTTTAAACTGCCATTTCAACTTTGCAAACGTAAGTTTTTGCCAGGACCAAACCTTCCTTTTTAATACATATAAGTCACTTCCAGAATAAGCCCTAAACAGCCCATAGTGCAGTGTGTCCTGTATTTAAAAGGTTGGACATGTACATTTAACTTGTATATGTCCTAGTAGTAAAAAACTCTTAAATCCATTTGTCACTACAGCGAGGGCTGCCACTCCCATACAATAATATTGAGTTACCTTATTATATTTAATAAGTGATAACTTCCAATTACTTTCCACATAGGAAAGTCTTGTTTGGTCTCTGACGAATTGTAATTTAGAACCCTCTCTAATGGTAAAATTAGATTTTAAGTCACAATTCTAAAAAGTCAAACTTTTAGAAAGTTGGCATTTTCTGTCCTAACCATTTGGAGCCTGCAGCCTGTACTCTGTCACAAGACTAAGTGCAGCTGGCAGTTGGTCTTTGTGTGTTCTTCCCAGAAAGTGAGACAAAGAGGCTATGAGTGTTGTTAGGATGGGCCATCTCTCTCCGGGATGAGAGGAAGGAGCTGCCCTCTACCACACATTACAAAGGCCCTGCTTCTTCACACTCACAAAGGGGCTTCACATTAGGGTTTTGTTCCCCCATACAAGCTGAGTTTAAGGAGGCAGGAAATTCCAGACACCTCTATAGGGGGAGGATTCTAGAAGCTTATCCCACTTCAAAGTAGGGTCCAGGTGTAAATAGTGGACCCTAAGACCCAACTTTTCAGATCACTTTTGGACCTGTGGAAGACTCAGAATAAAGTTGTGCATCTCTGATGTAAGAAGGACATCCTTGCTGCCTTGCTATTCTGCTGCCCTGCTGCCCTAGTAGGAAGGGGTGGGCCTGCACCTTGAAGCCTTGGCCACTACAGTGACTCCAAGGGCTAGTTGGCTCGACTCCTGATCAGAGCCTCAGGGTCAGAAAAGGCCAAACCCATCTTGGACCCTGCACCTGGACAGTAATTGTTGTGAGTCTTAACCCACCAAGTGGTGCTCCTCCAGTTCTGGGCCCTTAGAAATGGGACTAAAGGTGCTCTGCCAGCTCAGCCTTAGTTTCAACCAGAACAGACACAGAATCATGCAAACCTGATGCAGCTCTCTACATTGCCTTATCGAGTCGACACAGCCATGACGCAAGCCTGCATCGCAGCCTTCGCAACTCATCGGAGCTACTGATGCGTGGCACATCTTCTATGCATAACTTGCAGCTTCTTTTGAGAACTGATGCAGCATGAAGCAGCCTTGATGCAAGCCTGCATCGCGGCCCTCACAGCTAATCGGAACCGCCAATGTGTGACACATCCTTGACACAGTCCTTACCTCACTCCCCAGGACCGCTGCTAGGAAGCAGAACTCTCCACAACCAGTATTTAAGGTACACTTCTCAGTGGAATTCACTTGGCCCCTGTTTCCAGCTCACACTCCATCGCAGATGGCCTGAACTTGTGAATTTGTTCCAGTCCAGCGCAACCAGATAACCACAGTTAGCGATTTGTGCTTTTGTGCACTATTTTTACCTAAATCTTTAAAACTGCATATCTCTGGTGCTACTGATAGCATTTTTTATTTTTAGTATAAAATAATTTTTATTACAATTTTACTGTCATTTTTATAATTGGTTTGGGAATTTTCTGGTTTTGTGTTTTCACTTTATTACTGTTTGTGTGCTACATAAATATATTACACTTTGATTCTCAGTTAAACTGGGCTGCTTTTGTGCCAAGATGCCACAGAGTTAAGATCAGGTTAATTTGGGATTTGTATGTGTTTCGCCCTGACAAGAATGGAGGGTGCTCATTTCTACACGTTTAGCCCTTGGTTTGTTGATCACGTTGCACAGCTGACCCTGGCCTAATTGGTTTTGCTGCAAAGCTGACCCTGGAGTGGATGATTAGCCTGTAATGCTGCTCCTGTTGGGTTAACCTGTTCACAGCTGACCTTAAGACTAGGCTGTCATGCTCTACAGAAGACCCTTGGGAGCTGTGTCGAACTGGGGCCTGGTGGTTGCTCCAAAATGTTTTACAACTGTTTTACCTCCACTTAAAGGCCCTTGGCATCAGTAGTGGCTCGTCAGGATTACAGGAGGCAGGGCGGTGCGCGGGGGCGAGGGGAAGGAATTTTTAAATTAAAAATAAATAAATTGACCTTTGCTGCTCCACCTCTCCTCCATCTTGCAGTGCAGGCACAGGCTCCCAGAATGCCCTGCGGCCAATCCTGACGCCGCTCAGAGCAGTGTTAGGATTGACTGGAAGCTTGTGTCTGCTCTCTCCAGCCCTACAACACAGTGCTGGGCTGGAGAGAGCACAGTGCGCATGTGTGTTTGGCTGGCCTGAGACCGCTGGCCAAATATACATGCACACTGAGCAGAGTGCACAGTGCACCCCTCCCCCTTCACTGCTCTTCACCCTGGCCCAGCTACTTAGTTTATTATCCCTTTGTTGTGAAACGTTTGCAGCTTCTGCTGCCAGCGGGAGGGGGGGCGACACTCTTCTGCCATAGCAGAGGGGGCCGCCACTGCCTGGCATACCCCAGAAAAGCTCACATGTGCTGATGCTGCCAAAATCAACTACTAAACTATGAATCTGACTTGGCAGGAAGACCCAACATCTAGAATTAAAGCATAACACATTTAACCAAGGTTTGTTTTCCAAAAAGGTTGTGTTCTTAAGCCCTACTGGAGGTGATAGAGGCTGGGGGTGATTTCATATACAGTTTGCCATCTAAGGTACGAAACAGGTGCCTGTGAACTACGTTTAAGGTCCAACAAGGAAGATAAAGCAATGCAATCTCGTTAGTACCTCCCTGTGTATTTTTGGCCATTGTTCCGCACAGTTCACACACAGTTCACCCACGGTTCTACTTTGGTGTGTGCGAAATTCTATCCATTTTCATGCGGAAATCTCTCAAAATGCAATTAGAATTTCACAAAATGACATGAAATTACACAGTGTGAAATAGTTTTGTCAGTATCTCGCGTGCATACCTCACGTAAAAAAAAAAACATGCGAGATATCTTTGGTTCAAGCAGAAAATGTCTCAGCCAAAAATTTTCAGCACAAACCAGTTTCCCACGTGCACATATTACGCAAAATTGTGTAATGTAAAATTCAGAAAATTTTGGGGAATTTGAGTAATTTGAGTAATTTTGTAGGTGCAATTTGAATTTCACAGTAGTCTAGACAATTGGGCACTAGGCCCAATATCCAGCATATCTACGTGGGTAAATGTGACAAACATGGAATCTAAATGGGAAGCACTTACATACTCACTAATTATCCTAAATAGTGGCACTCGAAACCAAGGAGTTGGACACTTCGTGCATTATGTCATGATCTCAAGATACATCATTGAGGCCTAGTTTCCAGACCTCCGTTCTTTAGGCCATTGTCAAAGTTATCCAAGGTACCCAGTGCCGATTGCTGGCTACAGATGCAGGTTAACAAAGAACAGTAAACAATCTTCTTCCTGAATCCTCACTAAGGGATTTGAGGAATTCCATTCCAGGAGGGTAAAGACAGACCTTAGTTTCAGACTCCGTTCAGAGGGCCACTGGGCAGATGGGCTACTGAGCCCCAACTTTGGTGATTGGAATCATTTGCCACTGGTGTCCTGGGTCCATCCTACTATGGTCCTCCAAACAAGTAAACCATTTTCACACTTGACTCTCAGGGTAGTGATGGCAAGCAGCCATAGCCTTTATATCCAGCCAAGTGCTTATGTTTTGTGGAAAAAGAAATGACTTAATGACTACACAAAACGATGAGAGCGTAATACAGGGTTGTTATCAACTGCATCTTACTGGAAAGTGCTGCTCCCACCTTTTCCCTAGCATCCCTCTCCTTCCTGCTGTGGCTGAGTTTCTGTTACTACACTTCCCAAAGCTATATAAAATACGCAAGAATTAGGCCCAGCCACAGATAACGCAATAAGTACTCTGATGAATCAAAACAGTCTCGTTCGTTAGTGGACCAGCTCCATTCAATGTCTTTTTTAACGCTTGTTTTTAAAGACTTAAGCAGCATGGCTGTCTTGCCTGCATGCATCAATCTCAGTCTCTGTCCCAGGATGCAGGCTAAGTCCCACGCTTACCTGCTCTTGGTGGTGGTGCAGTTCATGCTACAAGGCTGGTGCAGGATGCACTCCCACTCTTACGACACTGGTACTTTTTTGCAGGGGCCACAGTGGCAGCGTTGTTCTTGTCAGGGTTGGTACTTCTACGCAGTCACGTCAATCTTTGTCACTAGGGGTCCTCATGGCTGTCTCGAGACTAGTCATCTGATGTAGCAGGTGCAGCATCCTGTCTCAGTTTCCTCTCGATGAGGGATCCGTGGCAGTTGCAGTCTCTAGGCTGCTCCTGGCTTCCCAGTGTCTGCCAGCAACATCACCACCAATATGTAAAGCCCATGGCAGACTGCTGGGTAAGAAAGGAATTTTCACTCTGGGGCAATCATGATACCGCCATGAGTAAGCTTCACAGATACCAGGGGATCCCCTTTGCAGCATCAGTCGCTACTGGCTTGCTTTCGTTGTTCTTTTCTGCATGCTACCCATGCTGGGAACGTGCATGGCTTCTTCCCCTGGACAATCCCTCCTCCTACAGGGTGAGGCACACTCATTCCCTCTCGGCAGGCAAGCATCTAGGTTCTTCAGGCCGATCATCAGGTCTTCCAGCAGAAAGTGCAGACTTTGGGGAATGCACCCTCACTGTTAGACTGGCTGCCATGCAGACATCAGCCCTGATTAAACAGCAGCTCTTCAACTACTCTGTGGAGCACTCCCTTCCTTGGACAAGTAGCACTTGGTACTGGAACAATGTGGGGTGGTTTGCATCCTAGATTTACGTAACACACATTTTCTAGAAAGGGGATGTGGATTCATTATCAGAAGTTTCCGAACTGACATGAGATGGTTCTCTTTCCAATGTAATTTCCTGGCTGTTCTCTAGACTCAGCCTTTGTGCAATTTGATGTTTCTTGAAGCAGATAATAATGTGTCTGGCTCCAACCAGGAATACCTGAAATAAGGGTACAATGAAGTGTGAATTCTCTGCACCTGGCTGTTCCTAGCCTTCTTGAAGCAGTAAAGGGAGATAGACAAAAGGCCAGGGCGTGTATAGAAACGTACTCCTGTTGAAAGATAGAAACTTCACACCACCCCTGGCACCTACTATCCACCAAATTTCAGTTATCAGGATAAACTAATCAGCAGTTATAGCTAACAAGAGCTTCATGGATTTTTTTTAGGAGGCCCGGTCTCTATCCTCCTGACTTCAGTGTCTGGGGAAGTCATCCTTACCCTTCATATTGTACCATGAGAAACCAGTGGCATCCAAAATGCATAAAACTGACCCAGAGACTTACTACCATGCATGCACCATCCACATGCTTGACATAGACACAGGAGGAGATGCAAGGTTCTGGGTTTCACCTTAAAGTGGAACTTTACATTAGAGGGACCAGTAGGCCGTGCTCTCATTGATACAAAAGAAAAGGTCTGGTTAGACTACAAATTCCAAAATCATGATGCAGTACCACCTCTGGTTTATGTGCTGAAACCAGGACAAGCACAGTAGTCTACTGGTTAGTAAGAGTGTATCCTTAATGCACCCATCAAGGTCACAGAGCAGGCTCTGGGCTTCGTATTGTGAGGGAGAGGCCTCTGCGCAAATGCTAGATTAGTGCTACACCAGCACAAAAATAGAGATCCAGAATTCCAGCTTCATATGCAGTGTGGCACTCAGTGTAGTGATAGGAACAAATTTACTGTGCAAGGGACATTCCCTTTCAAACAACCTTATGAAGAAAGGAGCTTTTTTCACAACAGTGAAACAAGAATCTAAAGCGTGATCAACAGGTACAAGCATTAGAAAATATAACATTGATTCCTCAGTTGAACCGAGAGGTAGCTAATCATGAAGAACAGGTGCCACATATAGGTCTGTCCGTCTGCCCAAGTATATTAATTATGTTTACTCTAAGATGGATCTCTTCCAATTCTTACAGAAACCTGCATTTTTAAATATGATTGAAAATAGACAACCAAAGGAGACTACCGTAGCTTCAACTACAGCTAATAAAGAGATGTGGACAATAGGTGATGCAGAAGGGTTGTGTGATGCCTATGAATTGAATGAAATGAACAGGGCACTGAAGACCTACCTGAAAAGGATTTAGAAAGATTGGTGGTGAATATTTTCGATGAGATGGGTTTTAGGACTGTAAGTGTAGCCTGAGCGGATTCAAACAAAGATCCCACAATGTCCCAATTTGTCATCTGAAAGTATTGATGCATTTTTATAAGTTAATGATCAAAGACTTAAAACACCTTAGATAAAAGAATTTCTGGAAAATGTAAAGGAATATGATGTGGTAACAATATGATGTTTTAATTAATCTAAGTAGGGATCAAGAACCGGTCATAAAACCATCTGATAAGGGTGGTACAGCGCTGACATGGTCTAGAGATGAGTGTGCGAGAGAGACAATGCCACAATTGAATGACCCCGACTGCTATGCCAAAGTACAAAAATGATATGATAGAAAATTGGTGGCTAGATATGCAGATATATTAATTACATGGGCACACTAGAGCATCCTAGAATATGCAGAGCATTTTTATCGCAAGAGAGATCATCCCAAAATAGCCTCTCTCTGTCTACTACACAAAGCTCATGGAAACTACGAAAGACCATCTGGTAGACCAATACCATCCATTGGCAACCTATTTGAAATAACTTCAGTATTTATCAAACACTTTTTATTCCACTGAGTGGAGGCACTGCCGAGTAATTTAAGGGACAGTATAGAATTTATTATAAAGATATTATTTAGTAGTACAACTGAGTTCCTACCTAGTGACCATGGTTGTGAACAGTATGTGCAAAAGTTTCATTGTCATGGCATTGGCACATGAATGATTTCTGAGTAATGGACCTTTGAATTTGTTTAAACATACACCAATACTTCCATATATGATAGATTTTTGTTTCAAAGAAAATGTGTTCCTCTTTGGCATGGTTTCTATTATGGAATCTAGAAATAGAAGAATAGAAAGACTTTCTCTGCATCTTAAACAAGAACTCCTTTAACATTAAGCTGTCTGCGGAATACAGTCAGATCTGTGAATTTGTATACTTGAAGGTAGAGATTACAAATATTAGGCTACATAAGTCACAGTACTGGAAGTCGACTTCTGTTGACAGCATGTTACATACTTAAAGTTGCCACCCCCTTCATGTGAAATGGAACACCCCTTATGGAGAAATGCTTATACTGAAGTGAAGGAATTCCGGTACAGCTCAGGCATATCAAACAGTAAAATAAGAGCTGTTGTTAAGGTTTAAGGCAAGAGGCTATCCTTCTAAAGTACAATAAATTGCTGTAATGAAAGCAAAAAATCTTAAAAGGGAGGATTTAATTTTCAAATCCTAAAGGGAAATTAACACTACAGTAAATACACATTCTAGGGCTAATGTTGTTAGATTCATTACATTCTTTTCTGGACATTCATACTGGAAACACAACGGATGGGCAAAGACGGAGCCATATTAATAAACAACAACACTTGATGTTCTCATTTAAGATCAACACCAGTCATAACCTACCACAAGGCTAAAACCATTAGGGACTTTGTTGGGTAAAGTCACCTAGAAGAAATATCTTTAACTGAGGAAAAAGAAAATTGTGGCTTTTCTCCTGCACCAATTGCAAATCCTGTAAACAATAAGCTGTTGGATTTTGAGGTCCCTTACACAAATAGAAGACACCATATTGATAAATATATCACATATAAATCTAATTTTACAGTGTATATTACAGCATGTCTCTGTAACACGAAATACTTTCCCCATAAAGAAAATGCTCTAGAACACCCGAGAGCCATAATAAGCACAGATGGCGTTAATGCTGGAAAAAAATATGTGTATAGTTACCTATTTGAGATGTGATCTGTGGTAATCAAGATTACGTTTTAGATGTGTAACAACTGAATCTCTAGAACTGCTATAATTAGCTTAATTATGTATCTGTATAGTTGTGATTTAGAGGTTTTTAAATTCTGTATGCTCTGTTTCTTCTTCTTTTCCTTTCTATTTTCTCTCTTCCCCGTCTTGTGTTCTTTTCTCCCATTCATGTTTTCCATCTTTCACTAAAGGATCAATAGAATCGCAAAGCAGATATCAAGAAAAATATACCTGATTTTGAGTTTACCCACCGGGGTGTTACTTTTCCAAAAGCAGCAAATAATTTCAACTCACGTCTCCCTCTTTTCTGTGTATTCATTAGGATGCCAAATATGGTGTTGTTGTGTTACATGGGAGAAGAATTAAACTAGTCTTAACTTGTGTCCCTGGGAAACACCGCATACAGTCTTTCATATTACAACAATCATAGCGTTAAACAATATCACTGATGATATCATTGATGAGATTTCAAATTACATCATTGCTGACACCACTGAAGATGCAACACCAACATCTGCTGCCACAATACAGCATGCCATCAGTCCTGGCAAAAGACTGCCACAGGAAATCTGCAAAAGGAGAGTGGCAAGAGTGATCCAGGCTCCAGCATAACTGGTTTGTACTACGTTGTCAGCAGTGTGGTGAACTCAATTTCTGGCACATCAGCAGACATGCAAAGAATATACATATATTTTAATTCAAGTTCATATTCTAATGGTCAAGTTGTATTTGTCTTATTTATACTATAAACGTTAAAAAAACCTTTAAAATGATTCAATTTAGAACCAACTTTTATAGTTTAAAAATAGATTAGAAAATTGTCAGTGAATCCAAATGAGAGTTAGTTCAAGTGACATATATAAGTGCAAGTGAGTGTGTGAAACTGTCGGTGAGACAGTGACAGATTGCTTGTAGGTGAGCAGGTTTGTGAGAGGGACTGTACTGTGGAAGTTACTTGCAGGGCCTGCTTTGCATTCAAGTTCTTCATCCAATGTACCAAAGTAACATTCCTTCATGTACAGGGCCTATGGCCATGTGCCTTGGATGCCCCCCTGCCAGGTTTTCTGCACCACCCTTGAAGACATTTTACCCCCTTTGTACATTGCACTCTGCTGTACACAGTGGGTGTGCTGCAGGGCTTGGCCTCTGGCCAGACCCTGTAGCATAATTATCACAGCCATCAGATCCCCTCTGCACATAGTCTTCCATTTCTGAGCCTTGGAGACTCTGGGGGAGTGCGTGTGTGCTGACACGTCCTTGATGTGACTCTAAGTACATCATAGTGCCCTTACCCTAATTTTATTGTCACTGAGTCAGTGACAGTGTGCTTCCTTAGGTTTTCTAGTGTACCCTAGTGTGTATCTGACTATGGCATAGTGCCTTTGCCTCAAGCGTCAGTGACACTGTGCATGTTCACATCTCTGAGTGTCTGTGTGAGTGGCAGTGTGCTGATATATGTCCCAGAGTATCACTCTGACTATGTTATAGTGCTTTTGGCTCCATTATATTGTCACAGAGTCAGTGATGCTGTACTTGCTCAGGTCCCTGACTGTGCCCCTGTCTGCAGAGTGGAAGTGTGCTGACACATGTTCCTGAGAGGAACTCTATGTGATAGTACCTTTGAATTTCTCTGAATTATTTGTTGATACTCTTTATAAAAATCCACATTTCTATGGTTCATACAGCAGCTGCTGTATTTCTCATTGCTAACAAGGGTCAATAGTACAATTTATAATACGAAAATATCTCTCTTCATTTTCCTTTAATTACTTTCCTCATTATTATCTCATTAACTTGCCACTTAAAGATCTTCAGCCTTAACAATACATCATATATTCCAGACAGTAATGCCTGAAAATAAATCATTACAAAAAACTTGAGTAGTTCTCAGATTCTCTAACTGTTTTTGGAAAGTGATGGAAATAGTCCCATGAAAATGTTGATAAGGCACGTTTAAGTACACCTATCCCCTCATCCAGTCTCTTATTTCACTTCATTATTGCTACAGAATGCTACATTAATTTGAATTTCCATGGTCACACTATATCTAATTATAAGTAAGCTTTTTTAAATTAATTGATGTCGCCGAACAGACCCCAGCCCTTGCCCTTCATGGGTGTCTGACTCCTACTATGCAGTGGGCTTAACTTTTTGCAACTTCTGGGGCAATTTTAATAATTTCTGTATATGGGCATAGAGATCTGAGTGTGCTCGCCATGCCCCCTTATATGCCTCTTTGGTTTTATCTTCATTATGCAGGGATGGAGTCCCTCCAATGGCAGCTACAACATTTTCCCTCAATGCTCTGGCCAGTCAATCGGATCAGCTTGGCGCTATGTATCCATTTTTGGATCTGTGGCACTGAAATGGCTGATGGGAAAAAAAGCTGACTCAGCTGTGTATGTTTTTTTTATTTTAGAGTCACAGAGGACTGCAGATTTGGGGATTTTACCCAAAGTGTTGTTTTTATCATTAAAAGGTAAAAATAATACTAGCAGAGAACATAATACATAATTTATATTATTGCTGCATAATTTGGATAACCTTGCAACCAATTTGGATCTACTTGCCACGCAAAGTTAGTAGTCCTGATAACGTTAAAGCTCTGAAGAATGCCTTGTGGGCTGCATTATCAGGAAGAAATCCGAATTCCATAAGAAACTGTGACATTTTTCATGGTTCCTGGTGAAACATGGATTATTATCCCATATTGTTTATCCCATTGCATCAGTAATAATTAAGTCAGAGATTCCATAGAAAAGGCATTTTGCGTTTCATTAATAACTTTGGTGTCATTTACCTAATCTTCACAAACTTTCTCCCAAACAACTTGATCTACTTTGGCTCCTCCAAGAAAAGGTTTACATCAATTAGTCAAGCGGGGTGCAAGAACGGAGGGAGGGGTTCCAAAAGGGTGATTTTCTATATTAATTCCCATGTGAAAGTTTGTACTCCAATGCAAAAAAACGACACAACAGAATTACATCAAATTTGGCAAAATTCAGAAATCATGCTTTTTGTTATTTGGAGGAAATTTGTTCAAATGCTTTAGAGGAAATTAGCATTTAAAAAGATACTCATGGTACAAATAAGGCTGATAAAAAGTTAGAACTGTCTGGATCATTAATGTCCACATATGCACATATGAGCACATTCATAGTGGATGGGCGAATCCTGACTGGCTGGCCACAGCATGAGAATCTTAAGTGGCAGGCATTGCAGGACTTAGGGACCCTGTCCTTGATCCTAAATACAAAAATAAAAGGCCATGTAAGGAGGTAAATTGGGCACACTCTGGCCACCAGGGTCATGTGTGGGTTTGTGTTGGGGGTATCTTTTGGGACAAAAGTCAGCATTTAATAAAAAATCAGATTGCTGGTACCCTGTTTGATACAGTGGTACCAGCAGCAGTCCCAGGAACATTTAAAGGAATGAAAAGAGAAAGAAAGCTCTGGTCATAGACCAGACCCTGGGCCAACTGACATTGTGTAGGCCACAGACCATATGCAGTGGGGGTTGGCAGCCTGCAGAGGATTGGGTGTAGGGCCAACCCAACGCTGTGCACGGCTGAAGGCTGTGTCTAGCAGAGGGGTTGGGCACCAGTCGGGGTGGGCTACTCACTGGAGGGTTGGAGGTCCATGGGGAATTGACACAGAGCCTACAGACTCTGTGGCCAACCCCTGAACCGTGGTACCCAGCAAGGTTCCCAGTGAGGTACTGCAGTACCAGTACTAGTGTCAGGGCACTGAAAAACTACTTCACATAAATACCAACCACCATTGTGCAGGCTGTAGGCCATGTGCAGTGGAGGGTTGGGTGCCTGCAGTGAGTTGGTCGCTAACCCTATCAACACTGCACACCGCTGAAGACCACGTGCAGTAGGGGCTAGGTGCCCATGGGGGGGGATAAGGAGGCCTGACCAGAGGCAAGACCATGTGGTCAATCCCTGGCTGAGCACAGCCAGAGGTTGGGCGCAGCAGGGGTTTAAGCACTCTTTTGAGTTTAAACCATGGCCAAACCCTGCAGCTAACCCACCACATGGCTACGTGAAAAAGGGGGGTGGGAGCAAGTTGTTGTGGGGGTTGAGTGCATGCTCAATTTTGAATATGATCAAAAAAACAACCAAATTCAAAGAAAAAACAAAGGATAAACTGATGTCAGAGCTATATATGGTAATTAGATTTTAGTTTACATTAAAAACAGAAATTCACTGAAGAAAGGAAGGCTTGAAATTATGTTGCAGGGACATGTTTCAAGTAAGTTGTGGCTGAAAGCCAAGCCTCTTGCAAACAAGTTCTGAGAAAAAACAAAGCTTCTGTTGGCAATAGATTATCCACCAGTGGATGTCTGGGCATGTGTCCATGTTAAATAGTTGCAATACAGTGCTATAGACAAATACTATACAAAAATAGCGTTCATAAAGTGTGGATAATTACTTCTAGAACTTCGCTGAAGGTTTTGAGGCATTGCAGATTGTTGAATAATGCAGAATGAAAAGATGACCCACTAGTTGTTTTAGTTCACACTGTTTGGTTTAATTCACACTAAGTTGTAAGCATGGCTCTAAGGTTGTATGCCATTCAGCCCACACAAATGTATGTAGTGTATTTTACCAAACCACAAGCGTTATTCATAGGGGCTTGCAGAAGGTTTCTTAGCAATGGCAAATGCATACATGTTAACCTCTTTACTTAAAATCGCAGGTCAATTGAAGCCCTGAAGAGAGAGACTGCGGTAAGGTGAATACAGTATATACTCTTTATTGAAGAGTTTTCAAGGTTTAAAAAGGGCATAACACCACTAAATTCTATGGAGCCATTTTGTTTGTTAGGTGTGTGAACAATCGTAAAAAGAGGGTAGCATCCACCAAATGTGGGTGACTTGAAAGATAAGCTATGAGTCCAGAATGTATTCAAAGGTTATGTCCATTATCAGTTGATTGCTTCAAGTCCACAAACTTCATAAGACATTGTCACAATAACTGCACGATTACATCAGCGATGTCATCATTGATGTAGTTTAACCTGTCATGTGTGATGTAATAAGTAAATAGTCATAGGCAATAAATGACTAGGGTCCGTGGTATAGTTAGTTCACTAAACTAGAACAGGTGAATTTCAGTTTTTCTACCATTTTTAAATGTTAGTCCTTAATCATTTCAGTACCTATTTATAATGTCACTTTAACCCATGTAATTTCAATGAAAATGTGTGTGTCTGTGCATGTGTGGGCGTATGTGTGTGTGTGTTTGTGTATATGTGTGGCGGTCACCACTGGATAGTTATAGTTAGCAGTTGCGGCTCGTGGTGTTAAAGGGGGTGGGGCAGGGTGACGCACGTTGGGGGCAGGCATGGGGGTGGCAGGGGGAGAAAATATTAATAAAGTGTTTTAAAATAAAATAAACTTACCTGAAAGCAGCACCGCACCCCCCTCCTCTGCTGGCTGCAGGCAGGCACAGGCTCCCAGCCTGCCCTGTGGCCAATTCTGACGCTGCTCAGAGCAGCATCAGAATTGGCTGGGAGCGCACAGCCAGGGCACTCCCAGGCAGACTGGGAGGCTGTGCAGGCTCTCTCCAGCCCAGCAACTGTGTTGCTGGACTGGAGAGACCCCTGTGTGCATGTGTGTTTGGCCGGCCAAAGACAGCCAGACAAACACACATGCGCTCTGAGGGGGAGTGCTGAGCACTCCCCTTCACACTCGTCACCCCGTGGCCCCGCTCCTTTACAAGGAAACGATAATAAACCTTGTTTATTATCGTTTCCATGTAAAGGTTTTGCAGCTGCCACTGATGGCGGGGGCAATGCTCCTCCACCCTAATGGATGAGCCGCCCATGATAGTTACAACCACATTTCCATATGAATTTTTTGGGGGGTTTGTTAATAACTTTGGCACCGTTTGAAAAATCTTCATGAAATTTTCCCCCAAAAAAGGTTTGTACACCTCAGCTCTTTGCTGTAAAGTTTCAGGGAGATCTGTCAAGTAGGAGCCAAGAAAAATGGGGATCTTAAACATGTTTTTCCTATTGATTTTTTCATAGGAAAATTAGACACATCTACAGACAAATCGGCTGAACGGAACTACACCAAATTTGTCATAAAGCAAAATATGGGCCACCAGGGCCGGATTAAACCCTGTGGAGGCCCCTAGGCAGTCTAAATTATTGGGGGCTCCAGGTAATTATCTCCTAATACGTATTTAAATTTACCAACCAACAATTAAAAAAAAAACTATTTTTTTACACAAAACTAAACATTGCACTATGTAGTTTACGGCAATTTTTTTTACAAGCTGACAGAAGAGGAGCTTTTAAGAGACAAACTGTTATGTGAATCTGATGTGTATGGTTTATGTACTTTAAGTTGTTAATATGCACATTACATTAATACAGTATTTTATCTATAGAGTCTTTAATGTACAATTTTTGTTTCTTTGAGTTGATTCCTTTTTTTCTATCTTTTGGAAACAATTTAGGAAAGCTTGATTGTAATTTTCTTCAAGATCAAATTAATATTATTATGATCCATTGTAGCAGGACCCCTAAAAAGAGTGGAGCCCATAACAGTGCTTAATTTAAGCCAGTGGTTTCTGGTGTGGGACACCGGCACTTATTTTTGAGGGCCGGCGCTTATTTTTATGCCTCAAACACTTACTGCGAGCAAAACACACATACGGGAAAGATGGAGGAAGAGAAAAGCTAAACAGCGTCACAAAGGGAGAAAGCAGAAAGCTGCAAGAGTGAGCTGAAGGGGCAGGGAATGCCTGTAAATGGATGAAAGAGGCCAGAGATGGCTTCAGGGTTATGCTGCCTCAGTACTCCATGCTCGCACATTTATTTACAGCAGCCGCATGTTTAAGAGGACAGCTTTGGTCACTGGCACGTTTTTATTTACAAATTAAGTGCCTAATTTGCCTATTAAAAATCCGGCACTGTGTGTGTGCCACAGTATATTGTCTGTTACATACTGTGCCATGTGATGATGCGCTAGAACACTGTACAATGCAGTCTATTCTTTTGCTGACTAGAGGGCCCCGCCCAGCTCCCAAAATAGGAAATCAAATGACCTCCACCTTTTTCACTAATTGTGGACCCACGGGACCGCAATCATGCCGCCTGAGTCATTTTTCATGGACTTCAGGGGGCAGCCTAAACACCAAGAGGCAGGTGGGTTAGAAGAGAAATAGAGTGATCCGTAGAAGCGCCATCAGAATCCTTCTAAGATATTCTCTTCTGAATGGGAACCACTTACTTCAAAGTGCATCCGCATGAGCCCATGTATTCGACATTTTTGACATGATAAAAGGAAACGCAAGCACTGCTCAGTGAGGAGGGGGCACCTAAAGCACATCCACTGTAAGTCGGTGAAGGAAACGAACAGGCAACTATTCTTGTTTAAGCACTGAAAATGAGGAGCAATAAGTACGAGTGTCCACATACAGTGGCTCCCAAATACCAACAACAAAAGGCCTGCAGCCCATAAACGCATACCAACAACCCTCGAAACAGCACTAAAATACAAAAAGGACTCACAAAGCAAATATAAAGATCTAACGCACAAAGGCTTGCATCGGGATTGCAGAGGAAAACAGAGAGGTTTTAGTGAGAACTGGCAATTTAGAGGTAACTCACATAAAACTATACAGTGAATGTACGCATGGAAGCCTTTACGTGTCATGCAAAAAGAAGCATAGAAGGGTTATAAGTATGAATATACAGACATCATTCAAACAGAAAAGTGTAAGGAACAGAGGCATAGGAACATACAAGGCTCAAACATATAAATGAGGGTACTTTCCATATAGGAGCATTCACATATCACATACACATAAACATGCAAGAAACAGAGATGTAGGAACATACAGGGATCATACACACACAGACATTATAATATGAACATACGGGAATTATTCATATATTAACATTCAAGGAATAGAGTTAAAGAAATTTACAGAGATCGTGTTCATACAGACAGGCAAAGAACAGCGTCATACGATCATACAGGCATTATACATTGAAACACTTAGGGACAGATTTAAGAGCCCCTGGCGCCTCCTTGAGCCACATAGCGTAATTTTTGTTTACGCAAATGTGGCCCAATGAGGCCAAAATCGCTGTCTCAAATTTGCAATGTGGTGCAATGCATGCATTGCGCCACTTTGTAAACTGTTACGCTACATTATGCCTGCGCCAGGCATAATGTTTGCAAAGGGGCTAAATGCCCCAAAGAAATCTAAGAGATTTCTATGTGTCCATCTTTTGTCACTTTTAATGCCTGCTAGGAAAAGGCGTTAAAACTAGGCCCCCATTGGTTTCAATGGGCCTCTGTGCTTTGCACAAGTAGCGTCAGACTTTTTTACTCTAATCCTGCAAGCCCCAAACTAGCCTAAAAAATTCTGACACTAGTTCCCTAACTACTGCCATGGTGCACCGTATATTAAATACGGCGCACACATGGTAGGGTTAGGGGGACGCTAAGAGGGTGCAAGAAAAGTGGTGCTACACTAGATGCAGCGCCACTTTTCATAAATCTGCCACTTAAAGGGATTATCATATCAATACAGGAAACAGAGCATACACATAGAAAGGCATAAGGAGTACAATCATAGAAACATGCAGATATCATAAACATTGGCACATACAATGAAGAGAGACGTGGTAATATGCAGGAATCATGCACATAGAGCCATGTAAGGATCCAGTGCTTTTGGAATATGGAGAGTGCATATATAATGACACAAAATTGTATTACTTCTATGGGAAAATACAGAAATCAATCATACAAACCAGAAAATGTACAGTATAGAAGCACATGAACATACAGCAATCATGCACATTAACATTAAGGGAAATATCAATATAATGATACACAGATAGCATACACTTAAAAAAATGCAAAGAAGAAACCCATAGGGATATACAGGGAATCATACACATGTAAGGAACAGAGACAAGGGAACATGCAAAGATCATACACATAGGCACATGGAAGGAACAGAGGCCTAGAAACATAAATGGGTCATTCCCATAGACACATAAGGGATTATCCATATAGAAAGAGGCAGAGATCGTACATGTAAGAACATGCCAAGAACAAGAGCACATGAATATAAATGAATCATACAATAGACACAAAAAATGATTATACATGAAGGAACAAACATATATCACACAAATAACATGCAAGATTCATACGCTCAGATTGCAATTGCTATGCACCTCAAATATAAGCAAACTACACATAAAAACACATTTTTGAATCATAGACCGGATTAAACCGAAATCACACAAATACAATACAGCTATGCCTGCGCGAAATTCCGGGAGGTTGCATGTGTACATTAAATGAAATCTGTTGGAAGTAAATCTTCAGCATTTTGGACTGTTTGTGCAGTATTTGAGAAAAAAGATAAATTTGGATTTGTGGCTATTCAGGTCCAAATCTTTGTAAATTATATAACAAAAGGCCAGGTGTACTAAGATTTTATTCACAGAAACGGTCAGAAGTTGCGCACCACCTATACACCACTAGGTCAGATCGTAAAGCAGGGAACTGCAGGATGTCGCAGAGAGTCCTGCCTAATTAATACTAGCTAAGCAGGTCGCATATAGGCATTGCGCCCTGCATGAGACAGCAGACCACCATCCCTGTAATTCCACTTTACCATTTTTTTTTAAAGAAGCCAAATTTCCTTGATGGAATGGGGCTGTTTAAATAAAAAAGTTTCCTTTAAAAAAAAAAAAAACTTTGCTGACATTTGGCAGTGGGCCCCTAAAAACTGGCTACTGCCCTACAGCCCCCTGAAGCGGCTACCCTGATTCCCAAAGGGTAAGGAGTTCAAAGCAGACCTCTTCACCTTCCTAGTCAGTTATGTCCCCAAGCTGGGAGTCAGTAACTGAGCAATGGGTTGCAGCCATTGTTACATACCATACCGACTCTCAATTTGTACAATCCTGTAGGTGTCAGAAACTCCATTTTACAATTTTGAAAAGTTTTCCAAATCGCAAAAAAAGGGTTACTAATATATTGGAGAAAGGGACTTTGCATATGTAAGCCATGTGATTTTCTGAATTTGCTGTTTGCGACTGCAACATCCCTTAGTACATCTGGGTCATTGCAAACATAGCTATGCTCAGAATCGGAGTAGTCTCTTAATACTGTTTTTGAGCGCAAACTTCCATTTGTGTTCAGACTGATGAAATCATGTCACATTTGTTGTAATTTCCCATTCCAGAGGAGGGCTGCAACTCGGAATAGGGTGCAATTGTGCACCCACTAATTACTTCTCCCCACTGTAACGGCAACTTTTAATTTGCACCACAGCTGTAATGAGGACCATCGTGTTTTGTCTTTCACAATAAAGGTTCTGTTGCCTTTTTCTCTCCAAAGTTCATTTTTGACAAATTTTGCCACTTCGATTGGTAGATTTAGCAAGTTAAGCCAATGATGATGGAAGCAGTTAACTCGATTATGCAAAAATTCTCAACTGCAAGTTCCTAGCGTGCAATCAATAACTTCCCACAATTCGTCTTTTCCATCCACTCGTTATGTTTTCCCATCAGTGCTCTTAAAGAAAAGGATCATTTCAGAGTTGGACACGATGGGGTGAAAGGATTTCTTTCTGATTTTAGAATTTTGGAGGACAGTGACTTTCTTGGGAAGTAAAGTCACACTTCTCCTTCCATGTAAGAGTATTATAGGATCGCATGAACATAGTTTAGAAGCTCTCTAGTCAAATCTACATGAGTTACCTTTCACAACACATTTAGAACTTGAAGTACTAAAGATTTAGGATTATTTAAGCCCGGAAAGATGGAGCTGATTAACAAAGTTATCTGGCTGAAGACAACCCAAGGACATTTTAAGGCTGTCCTTTCTGCTTAAGGCAGTTGTAAGGCCACTTACAACAAAGATGGGCATGATTTATGAAAGCTTTAGAACAGTCTAAAAAACTATTTCTGGTTTGAGACAGTCTTCAGCAATGAAAAACTTCTGTAAATCGTGCTCATAGAGAGGAATTATGTAACGGATCACGGGCAACTGTGAAGACAATAGATCAGATGTGATCCTATCTCAATATACCGCAGGCCGTCAGACACAGTGGAGATCACATTGCCTTTATTAAATGTTCCATCCATCCAGATTGTATGGAAAGGCAACGAGCTAAGTATATGCACTTTCCTTCCTTGACTCAGGCCTGCTGCTAGCAGCACAGTAAGTAAAATATGAAGGAGCTTTGAGAAAGGCCTTACAGCTCAAAGTTTTCTCCTCAGTACGTACTTTGGTCGCCTCAAATTCCACCTCCTCCTATGCTATGTACCTTTGCGGGATTGCTGTTCTAAAGGATATCACACCCAGAGATGTACTGGAGAATTGGTACTCTCCTGCACAGTAACTCTTCCACTGCTGGGGGAGCTTATCTCCTCCCATGTTGTTTCATCCTCTTCCTCTCCTCTGCTGCCCCTGTCTTTAGCCACTTTATGACTTTACCCCACATCCAGCAGGAAGTGGTGATAGTGTAACCAGTGATAGGTCAAAGTTCCTCCCCAGGGTCCCAATAGCCCTGTCCCTGACCCACCTCAAAATCACACATTTTTCTGGCTTCTTTAGTATTAAATCCCTTTACAGCGGGTTCATGTGTTTGTGACTATCCTTTTAGGTGTGATTGTGCTATTTCATATTGTAAGATGTCACTATTGGTTCCTTATTGGGCTTATTCATGTCAGTGGCCAATTATAATTATTGAGTATTTTATTTTATACTCACTTCCTTATCTGTCATATAAACAATGAAAATAACCATTTGTGAAATTCCCTCAGCAAACCTCCAATAGGTAGTGGCAAAGCAGGAATTAGAAGTCAGTTGTCTCTCTGTATCGTCTATATTTCTCTCTCTGTCTCTCTCTCCTTCTCTCTCTAGCTCTATCGCTCTCTCTTTGTTTCTCTCACTCTCTCTTTCACCCTCCTCTTTCAATCTCTCCTATTATCCCTGCTGGGTTTTTGAAGGATATTATAGTTTTGTGCAATCTCATGAGCAGGAGAATCTGGCCTGCGGACTCTGAGCCTCTAGTGGAGATTATTGTCCAAGTCTCACACTTTGTGTTACTGAAGCTGAGGGGGGGGTTGGACTCACACACAATTCATGAAAGAGTTCGATTATGGTGCTAAAGCAGTGCTTCCCAAATGTTTTAGAACCACAACACAACTTTTAGAACAACAAACTTTCGGGACCCACCTACTTTTGAGGGGAATGAGTTTGGGTGATGTTTGAATGTAACTAAAGCAGCGTGTGGTTACGCATTGTCATATACAGACCACATTTTTTGAAGAAATGGCCACTAAATTTGCACAGCCACACAGTTTTAATGACAAAGCTATATAGCACACAAATGATAATGTGTGGAAATCGGGATTCTTTAAATATTTTTCATTTGTGCATCACCACGTAAAGTGTCTGAATTTATTTTTATCCTATTTCTATTTCCAGCATACTTCAGAATTACAAGAGATGTTCCAAATTTCCTAACTGCTGTAAGCATACAATTAATTTACCGTATTTACATTTTGTTGTGTATCGCATAAAATGACAGCCTTTCCTTTCACACTCCTTGCACTCCAGCACGGTTGTTACATAATACACTTTAAATCTCGTCTTACTTTTCAGCCAGGGAAACAAAAGTAAACACCATTCCCCATGTTAAAAGAATAAGTAGCAATTTGTCTGCAAAAACAGCCTGACATTTTACCTCTGTCTTTGAAGCACCTCAAATGTGACAAAATGATAAATAATGTATAGGCATCGTTATTTATTGCTCAGACTTTACCGCCCCCACCAAAAATTGTCTCGGTCCCGATTCACAACTTGGAAACGCCGCTCTAAAGTATCTAGACCCTCAAACTTTTGCGTTCTCATGTTGCGCTGTAAGTCCCCGAGAGGTGCAGTGCCTCCTAGATGGACGTGAAGTGCTGTAAGTCACACGGCGCCCCGTGAGCTGTCATAAAAGCCGAAGACACTTGCAATGTGCTTCGACTCCCAGACAAGTGCGCCTGTGAGTTGTTGTAGTGCCAGTGGAACCTGAAAGGTGCAGTGACTCCCAGAAATGTGTTATGTGTTGTATGACACCTGTGAGCTATTGTAAGACCCACAGGTGTTCGGAAGGCGCAGTGACTCCCACGCAGCAGCGGTTGGTGTTTTTAAAAAGCAGTGTGGCAGAACATGTATCAGAAAATAAAAAAAAATGTCAAAAAATAAAATAAGTACTCACCACTGGTCACAGGACTTAAAAGCGCACACTGAGCAGCGGAGACGACACATACTGCTCGCTCCAGTAATCTTACGCATGTACTCTCTTCTGAGCACGTATCACCACGTCACAGCAGCCTCCAAACACTGCTCTTAAAACAATCCGTGCCTTGCCTTCATGCTGTTTTTACTAGTAAACAGAATGAGAGCAAAGCAAGGGTTGGTGTGAGTAGGGGAACCCAGCGCTCCAAAGGAGACTGGGGAAGCTGTTATGCGTTTCCCCCTGGCTCCTTCGCAGCGCGGTTCGGAAGCCTAAAGTACGCATGTCTGGTTGGACAGCGTAACAGACCTGTGCCACCAGACATGCGTGCCAGGGTTTAACTGCAGACTGCCAATCTGCACGATCGAGCACGCCCTGCCCTACCCAAAATGCACCCGAAGTAAGTAAATCATGTATGCCAATTTGGCATGTCTATTGGCAGTGCGACTTTGGGGGCAGCAGGGGTGGCTGCGTCCCATACACTTGTGAAGTAAGGTGAGTTATAGTGACGCACGTGGCTCGTGTAAGACTCAGCGAGTGCAGACACTTGTGACGTGCTGTGAGACCCAGGGAGGCCGAGGAGCGCTTGTAAGATCTAGAGGCGTTTGGAATGTGCAATGATTCCCAGACATCTGTGAAGCGCCGTGAGTCATGGTGAGGCATGTGAGCTTCTGTAAGAGCCACAGCCACTTGGAAGGCGCAGTAACTCCCAGGCGCATCTGGAGTGGTTGGAATGTGCAAATACCCCCACACGAGTGTGAAGTGCTGTGAGTCGTAGTGAGGCCTGTGAACTTTTGTAAGAGTTAGAGGAGCATAAACGATGTAGCGTCCCTCCCTCGCCTTCCTTTAAACCAATGAGGCTTCCTGCCTCCCACTAGACCCTCCCCTTCCCTTTTAAACCCCCCCCCCACCCCTACCCCCTCCTGTTCTTTTTGTCTAGCCCACGCTAGACTTTCCCTTTTCACTTACCTTCACGGCGGGGCCTGGAGGTCATCGTTGGATGCACTCCTCGGGAAGCGGAGCTCCGCGAGGTGTGCTTCGGCCGGGCGCGTCTTTTCTGAGCAGGCGGGGCTGCTCGTAAGACGCGTCCTGGGAGGCGGCTGACGGGGTCAGCCGGCTCTTGGTGGCTGGGGCGTTCAGTTCCGGTTTTTCTTCGCCGCGGAGCCGCGGAGGGATGCCGAAGAGTGTTTTTGGGTTTCTGTGCGGGTAAGACGGGCGTTCTGCCCGCATTTTGACTGATATTCTTGTTTTATCCTTTATTTGGATTGGTTCTGGGATATGGTTCCTGGACCCTGTATATTTTATCTGTGGATGAGATCGTGCCTACAGATTCAGTTGATGGCCGGAATCCAGGTGCTAGAGCTCAGTAGCGAGGTCAAGTACCTTTGGTGCGGCAGGTTACCTGTGTACAGTGGTACGACTCCCGCCTACACCCTGTAAAAATGTCTTATGAGGATTATTTCTTCTTCCTCCTCAAAGGAGGGAGGTGCTGATGGCATTTCCACTCCTGGGAGCCCCCAGATTCAGGGTGGTGGTGCTGCACCCATCATGTCCAGGGAGGAGGTGCAGGAGGCTGTTTCCAGAGCTCTTCATGCGGGGATGGCCTGGCCTAGTGGGGCTAGGGCTACCCATTCTCCTGCAATTGCAGGGAAGTCCTCCTCTGAGAGTGTGGGAGGGGATGCTCCATCTACGTCCTCTGGGGGGTGATTTTGGCTCCTGGAAGGTGATGTGGGTTGTGATGGCACATGTACGGGACAATTTGGGGTTTCCTGTGTTTAGTCCCGCCAACGCTGGCTCTCACTTATTTCCACGATATCAGACGCTGTCAGAATTTTCCATGCCTTTTCGGGGACCTGTGGAGGATATGGTGTTTTGGGAGTGGGGATGTGGATATGGCTCAGGTTCCACGGTTCATTCAGATACGTTCTTCACTTTAGGGTAAGGAAGTATGGCCTCCCTCGGTCCTCCTGGTTTCACGTTTGGCTCCTCTGATTGGCAAAACAGCTGTCAATCCAGAGGATTGTGTGCCTGCTGATGCCACGGCCCGTAGGGTGGACTCAGGGCTTAAGAGGGCTTTTGCGGCTGAGACTCTGGCTCTGAGGGCAGGCATTTCTTCTGCTTATGCGGCCCAGTCGTTGGTGCAGGACTTGGATGACCTGGCAGTGGCTGTTCAGGATGGGGCAGAGTGTTCGGAGCTCCTGGCTGGTATGGGGCAGCGGCCTGGTTGTTGGCAGATGTGTCTTCAGACGTGGTCCGTACTTCGGCTCTGGCTTCTGGGGCTTTGATTGGGGCTCGTAGGTCCCTCTGGTTGCGTTCCTGGAAGGCTGATCCAGGGGGGAAGGCGGCCTTGTTGAGACTGCCGTTTGAAGGCCGTAACCTATTTGGTGGGCATTTGCCGTCCATGCTTTCCAAGGCATTTAAGGAGAGGAAGCATGCCTTACCTTATAAAGGGGGTTCTTCTTCGGGTAAAGGGTGGAAGAATCATTCCAGATCTTCTCCTACTAGGGATGCTAAATCCTTTTCATTCGGGAAACGACGTTTTCTGCCGCGTTTTTCGCCTAAGGAGTCTGCTCCTGCGACCCGGGGTGGTTTCAAGTAGGGGTTCTGACAATCACTGTGGGCCTGGCAGAGGGCCGGTTGGGGGAAGACTGTGTCACTTTCTGTCAGCTTGGGAGGACAGTGTAGACGATCATTGGGTAATAGACATTGTGACCGATGGTTATGTCATAGATTTTGTTGTGGTTCCTCCAGATTCAGGGGTACGTCCCACACCTATGCCTTCAGGGGGGTCACGGAGAGGAGCATTGTTGAACGGAGTGCGAGACTTACTGGTCAAAGGGGCCATTTCCCGCGTTCCGCTAGACGAACGGGGTCAGGGCACTTATTCGGTCTTGTTTCTTGTACTGAAAGTTTCAGGGGGATTTCGGCCTGTGCTCATTCTAAAGGAGGTGAATACCTGGATCGGGACAGTGCATTTCCGCATGCTGTCCATTCAGACTATTTTTCCATTGGTCAGACGTGGGGACTTTCTGGTGTCACTGGATCTGCAGGACGCTTACCTACACGTGCCTGTGGCAAGATGCTCTCAAAAGTTCCTGAGGTTTGCTGTGGATCGGGTGCACTGTCCGTTTTGTGTTCTGCCGTTCGGCCGCAAGACTTCTCCTCAGATTTTTTCGACGGTACTGGCCCCCCTGGTGGCTTTGCGACATTCAGAAGGGGTGTTTACTCATCCATATCTGGACGACATTTGCTCCATTCTACCTCGCAGGCCCTATTTCGGAAGCAGGTTGCCCTAGTTCTGGTGTCCGGCAGAACCACGTTTTTTTTTTAATCAACGGGGGGCTATCGGTTTAGTCCCATCCCAGGATCTGAGTTTTCTGGGGTCTCAGTTTCGGACTCTTCTTGGCTTGGTGGCAGTGTCAGTGAAGAAGTTTGTGGTGCTCCGGTCCATGGTGTGGATGGTTGTGGTACAGACGGCCATCCGTGCTTTTCTATGATTGCGGCTGCAAGGTCATTTGGTGGTTCTGCGGTGCTTGTTCGGGCAACGTAGTGGCCAGGGCTTATGTCATACTTCAAGGGGGGACCTGGTCTAGGGCTTTGTTCGGTCTGGCCTGGAAGATTTTTGTGTGGGCTCAGGAGTGGGTTTCTGCTCTCAGGGCTGCATACGTTCGGGCATTGTGTTACTTCCTCTCAACTTTTCTCCATCCAGAGTTCGCTGTTTCTTCATCTGGTTCGGCTCTGGGGTCTTCCAGTGCTGGATGTGTTCGCGTCCGAGAAAAACGCGTAGCTCGGTCACTTCGGCTCCCGGTTTTCGGTGTCCCCAAGCCTGGGAGGTGGACGGGATGTCGTGTCCTTGGCCGAGGGGCCTTTTGTATGCGTTCCCGCCGTTTCAGCTACTCAGGCCTTTGCTGTTAAGGGTGCGGCTTCTGGGGGCCAGGGTTGTCCGGATTGCTCCCCATTGGCCTAGGGCGAATTGGTTCCCATTGCTGCGGCTGAGGGCATCCGGTCGGATGTGGCCTCTTCCTCTGTGTCCGTCTCCCCTGGAGTTTCCCGGCCTCTCGTTGAGGTCTTAGGGGAGGTTACACTTGACGGCCTGGGAATGGCCCGCCGAGGTTTGACGGGTCTGGGGGTGCCTGTGGCTTTAAGTTCTACTTTAGTGGGTTCCAGGTGGCGTTCCACTTTACTTCCTTAGGGTAGGCTGTGGAAGGTTTTTTTGTCTTCTTGATGCTTGAGGCATGTATTGGATCCTACCGGCACGTCTCTCTTTGATGTGATGCAGGTCTTGCAGGACGGTGCACAGTTGTAGTTGTCTGGGGTGTCTCTGCTGGTACAGTGGGCGGCTATTCAGGCATTTTGAGGTCCGTGGCGCAGCCTTCCGGTTAAGGGTCGTTTGTTGCCGGGATTTTTTCAGGGGCTTCTTCATTTGTTTCCTCGCCCTGTACGTTCTTTTCCTTCAGGGGATCTTTCTTTGGTATTGGAGGTTTTAACGGATTAACCTTTTGAACCTCTGGGGGACTGTGTTTACGTCTTCTTTCCTTAAGGACGTTCTTTTTGGTGGCCATTGCTTCGGCTCGCCGTTTAGTTGTGTTGGGGGCCTTGGCCTGTTCCTTTCCTTTTTGGGAAGTTTTTACGGATCGGGTGGTTCTGGTTCCGGTACCTTCTTTTATCCTGAAAGTCAATTCTTCTTTTCATGCTCGCCAGGAGGTCATCCTTCCTTTCTTTTGTCCGAATCCCGCTTTGGTGGAGGTGGTTCGTTTGCATTTGTTGGATGTACGCAGGGCTTTGTTGGAGTGCCTGAGGGTGGTGGCTCCTTTCCGTAAGGGTGGTTCGCTTTTTGTAAATTTTGGGCCGGCCCGTAGCGGAGATGCCTTCCACGGCTTCCTTGAGTCGGGGGGTGAGATCATTGATTCTGTTTGTTTTTTTCCTTGATAGGGGTTGTTCCTCATCAAGGGGTTTGGGGTCGTTCTACCAGGGGTATGGCGGCTTGGGTGGCAGAGTCTCAGGGGATTTCAGTGGTGGTAATTTGCAGGGCCGCCAGTTGGGCCTCGCCTTTGGCGTTCGTTCGGCATTCTGGCCGGTCGGACTTGGGTAGTTTGGAGTCGGTATTGGTTCACCGGGTCTTATCCTCTATGAAGTCTTAGGGGTGGGGTTTTGGTGGCCTTTGTGCATGATATTGAACTTCTTGCAACTCAGTGTCCGTCTCCTGTGTGCTTCTTGCTATGTCTCATTGGTTTAAAGGAAGGCGAGGGAGGGACGGGAGGTAATGCGTCCATTTTCTTGCGATAATGGCATTACTCCTAGTCCTACTCCCTCGCCTTCCTTTCCGTTCCCTCCCGCCCTCCCGGTACGGACTGTCTGAGTTGCTGCTTGGGCTTGGTTTTTGTACAGGAGGGGGTAGGGGTGGGGGGGGTTTTAAAAGGGAAGGGGAGGGTCTAGTGGGAGGCAGGAAGCCTCATTGGTTTAAAGGAAGGCGAGGGAGTAGGACTAGGAGTAATGCCATTATCGCAAGAAAATGGACGCAATACCCCCACACGAGTGTGAAGTGCTGTGAGTCGTAGTGAGGCCTGTGAACTTTTGTAAGAGTTAGAGGAGCATAAACGATGTAGCGTCTCCCAGAAACGTGTGCAGTGTTTTGAGTCCTAGAGAGATCTGTGAGCTGCTGTAAGAGCCAGAGGTGCTTGAAAGGGGACTGGCTCCTAGGCACACACACGTGAAGTGGTGTGAATTCTACTGAGGCCTGTGAGCCCCTGAAGAGCTAGTGACTATCCGACTCGTGGGAAGTGCTTCGAGTCCCAGTGAGGCCTGGGCATGGGCGTAGGAAGTGTGGGGGACGCGGGGGATGTATCCCCCACAGATTTTGGAGGGTGGGGGACACGGGGGACGAAGGTGGGGGGGACAAGGGGACACAATTATTTCCCCTCTCACATCTATTATTCAGAGGGCCATTAGCGCACAAAAGCGCTACTTATGATAGCCCTATACTGACCATCCTCCAATCTGATGGTAACAGAATGAAGGTGAGTCCGGAGGTCCCCTGCGCCCTCTGCCCTTTTGTTTGTCCTATTCAAAGCTGTGGGCATTAAGGGTGCTCATAGGAACAAAGGGCACAAGGAGGAGAAAAGAGTTTTGGATGATTACTGCCTTGAAGAGGAGCACTGCAGGATGCCTTCAAGAGGAGCTGAAAGACAATGAGGAAGATCTAAAGAGAGAACATAGTCCCACTCAGCCTGACACCTGCAGGCTAGAAAGGAGACTATTTGAAATGCAATATTTGTATTTGCCTAAGATCACACCAGTTGGTGAAACAGTGAAGTCGAGATTGAGCCCAGATTTTACATTTTCATACAACAATTTAGCTATTAGAAGGGTATATTTTTCTAACATTTATGTTTAATGTTTTGTTTTCTAGGTAATGAAGCGCTTGATTACAGCGTGGCTAACAGGGAGAAGCCATATTTCATTTTGGGCCGTTATGCCTAGCGTTATTATTTATGTTGTTGTTATCGTTACATACTTTAGCATATTGAAGTATATTACCTTTTCTCTATCTTTTCTTTACTCTACTCTGAAACAATCTACCCTATGCCACTGCACCCTACACCACTTTTCTCCACTCTGTGCAACTCTACGCCACTCCAATCTATGCTGTACCACTCCACTCTACACCACGCCACTGCAATCTATGCTATTCTACTCTCACCATTGTACACTACGCCTCTGCCAGTGCAATGTTCACCACTTTACTCAAAACCAATGCACTCTATCCCACTGCACTCTATGCCAATCTACTCTGCACCACAGCACTCTATTCCACTGCTTTCAATGCCACTGTACTCTGCGCCACAGCACTCTATGCCACTGCACTCTGTCGCTCTACAATACACCACTGTACTCTGCGACCCTCTAATCTGCAACATTGCACTTTCTGCCACTGAACTCCACGGCACTCTACTCTGCACCACTGCACTCAATGCCACTGTGCTCTGTTCCACTGCACTCTATTCTGCACCACTGCACTCTAATCTACTCTACACCACTCCACTGTAGGGCACTTCACTCTACTTTGAAATCAGCTCCTCTATGCCACTGCAATCTACGCAACTCTACCCTATGCTATGCCAGTCTAATCTATCCTGCACCACGCCAATGTACCCTGCACCACTCCAATCTGCTCTGCACCGGTCTATGCTATTGCACTCTACATCACTATGCTCGACTCTGCAACAATCTACTCTTCACCACTATACTGTACTCTGCAGCAATCTACTCCATGCCACTGCACTCTATGCCACTCTATTCTACTCTACACCACTGTACTCTACACCACTCTTCTCTACTCTGCATCACTCTACATCACTGCACTCTACACCAATGCATTCTATGCCACTCTACTCTACACCACTGCCCTTTATGACACTCTACTCTGCAACACTGCACTCTGCCACTGAACTATACTCCTCTACTGTGCACCACAGCACTCTACTCTGCACCACTCAACTATATGCCACTCTACTGCACTCTACACCAGTTTACTATATGCCGCTACACTTTATGCCACTCTACTCTGCATCACTGCACTCCACCACTGCACTCTACGCCAGTCTACTCTACCTTGCACCACTCCACTCTACCATGCAACACATCACTCTATGACACAGAACTCTGAATCACTGCAATCTATGCTGTGCCACTCCACTCTGCTCCCCTCTACTCTTCACCAATCTACACTTCTGTACTGTACGCTAAACCAGTGCACTATTCACCAATGCACTCTACACCACTTTACTCAAAACCAATGCACTCTATACCACTACACTCTACACCAATCTACTTTGCACCACTGTACTCTATGCCACTTCACTCTAGACCACCCAACTCCACTCTGACACTTCACTCTGACATTACACTCCATGATACTAGACTCTGACACTCTATTCCATTAAACTCTAACACTTTCTCCACTCTGTAACTCCCTACACAACTCCCTATACGCCACTCCATTCCACTTTACTCCACTGTATGCCACTCCACACCACTCTATGCCACTTTAATCTACGATACTCTACTCAACGCCACTGCACAACCCTCTATGCCACTCCACTATACAACAATGTACTATGTTCATTGTAACACTCTACCCAACTTTCTCTATGCCACTTCACATTACTTACCTTCACTCTACTCCAGTTCACTCTTCCTTAAGCCTTTTCACTCTACGACACTCTGCCACTCCACTCTATGACACTCTATTACACTGTGACACTACTCCACTCTACTACTAATTTATGGCATTGGCGCTTGATTAGAGATTCAGATCTCCTTTGATTGCCTTCTCACTCATATGAGAAGTGAGTCTGATTTATCTTTGCCGTTTTGGTTACAAGCACTCTGTAACCCTTTTAACTCAAGCTTAACTAAGGCTTAGGATGATCCTGATACTTGTCTAGGGGATCGAAATATCGTCGACCAAAGTACCTTGACCTGAATTTGTGATATTGTACATAAGTTCGCATAAGCATAGGTACTATGAGCTAATGACTTCTTGATTCACTATTTGAGTCATTCATTTAAAAGTCGGTGTATAAAAGCTTGTAAATCGTTATTGTGGATGCTAACCTTGTTGCAAAGTAGCCTCTTTCTAGCTTGGTTACCCCCACATTTGGCCTGTTTGCCAGTGTGTTTGAGTGTGTCTACTGGGATCCTGCTAATTAGGACCCCAGTAGTTATGCTCTCTCCCTTAAATTATGGTTGTTGCATACTGGTAACCCAGTATTTCACCCAAAATTGGCATACTGGTGCCCCCTTATAAGTCCTTAGTATATGGTACTTAGGTACCCAGGGCATTGGGGTTCCAGGAGATCCCTATGGGCTGCAGCATTTTTTGCCACCCATAGGGAGCCCATGCAAAGGCTTCTGCAGGACTGCCATTGCAGCCTGCGTGAAAAGGTGCATGCACCCTTTCACTGCCAGTTACACTGTACCAGGTCACTTATAAGTCACCCCTATAACAGGCCCTCCAGCCCTGAGGGCAGGGTGCAGAGTAACTGTGTGTGAGGGCACCCCTGCACTAGCAGTGGTGCCCCCATGACCTCCAGGACCATTTTCCCAGACTTCCTGAGTGCGGGTATGCCATTTTACATGTGTACTTGAAATAGGTCACGACCTATTCCCAGCTAAATAATGGTAACTCCAAGCATAGGTATGTTTAGTAACAAACATGTTGGAATCATAACCCAAGGCTTTTGCAAGAATTGATTGTATGATTTCATGCACTCTGGGGGCTCCTTAGAGGACCCCCGGTATTGCCATTCCACCCTTCTGATGTTTTCCAGGCAGGCCCAGCTGCTGCCACCTTTCAGACAGGTTTCTGCCTTCCTGTTGCTTGAGAAGCTCAAGCCCAGGAAGGCAGAACAAAGGATTTCCTTTGGGAGAGGGGTGTTACACCCTTACCGTTTGGAAATAGGAGTTACAGGCTTGGGAGGCGTAGCTTCCTTCCCCAGGCCACTGGTAATGCTTTGAAGGGCACATTTGGTGCCCTCCTTGCATAATCCAGTCTACACTGGTTCAGGTATCCCCAGTCCAAGCTCTGGCACGAAACTGGACAAAGGAAAGGGGAGTGACCACTCCCTTGTCCATCACCACCCCAGGTGTGGTGCTCAGAGCTCCTCCAGAGGGTCCCTGTGTTTTGCCATCTTGGATTCCAAGTTGGCAGCGAACTATGGGAGCATCTGAGTGGCCAGTGCCAGCAGGTGGTGTCAGAGCCGTCCCCTGATAGGTGCTTACGAGTTTAGCTGACCAATAACCCTTTCAGGCTATTTAGGGTCTCTCCTTTGGGAGGTTCTTCAGATTCAGATTGCAAGACTCCAGCAGGAATCCTCTGCATCCTTTACTTCACATTCTCACTGAAGAAACTGCATCTGGACCCTCCAGGAACTCCACAAACTGCAACAACGAAGCAAAGACAACTTCTGCAACATTGTATCTTCAGCTCTTGCTAGCAAATGCAACTGTTTCCCGGTCGTGCATCCTCAGAGGACAGCCTGTCTTCAGCCTGCACCAGAAGAATGAACAAATCTCTCTTGGAGTGAAGGAGTTACTCCCCTGCTTCAGCAGGCACCTCTCTGCAATGACGACCATCTGCTTGGGTCCCCTCTCCTGTTGAGTTGCATGGATCCTACATCACGGGTGGTGGACTGAAGTGGCCCCAATGGTCCTGACGTCCTACTGTCCAACTTTGGTGGAGGTAAGTGCTTGCCTTCCCACGCAAGACAGTAACCCTGTTCACCACGTGTTTTTCAGTTGCCAAGGCTTGTTGGCATCCTTCTATGAAATTCTTTGTGCACAATGTAGCTCCGGCCCACAGCACTCCTTCCTGAGATGCACAGCTTCCTGAGTGGTTCTCTGGCGGTGTGGGATCCTTTGTTTTTGTGCTGCATGGGCCTCCTTTTGCAACTCCTTTGTCCCTGTGCTGGAGGACTCCTGTGTGCATTGGCTGGTCTTCTGTGGGCTCTCTGAGTTGCTGAGAGCCTCCTCCTCCTCCTCCTCCTCCTCCTGGGTAGAGTCAACCAGGTCCCTCCTGGTCCCAGGCAGTGCCATTTTCCGCTAATCGTGAGCTTTGCGTGTGCCAAGGTTTGTTGGCGGAATCCAGCGACGCAAAACAGACTACAATCATCCATCCGGTGTGGGTTATCATCTGCACCAACCAGGAACCTGCATCCATCTTCTTGGGTGCAGTAGTGACTGTTGTTCTTCACCAGTCGTTCTTCTTTTGCACCTTGATTCAGGTTAGCAGGGGCTCCTGTCCTCCCTGTACTCTTCTGTGCTTCTTGGACCTAATCCCATTCTTCCACAGGTCTTTAGGTCCAGGAATCTACCCTTTGTGTCTTAAAGTATCTTCTGGTTCTTGCATTATCTTCTTTCTCATGTTCTTGTGTGTTCTAGGAAAGTTGCTGTGATTTACTACTGGTTTCCTGGGCTCTGAGGTGGGTTCTATTACTTACCTTTGGTGTTTTCTAATAATCCCAGCGCCCCTCTACACACCACACTTGGCTAGATTGGAAATCAACATTCGCATTCTACTTTCTTAGTATATGGTTTGTGTTTCCCCTAGGCCCATTTCTAACCATTGTGATTTTCAATAATTGCACTTTTCTAACTGTTTTTATTGCTATTACTGCATACTAGTGTATATAATTGGTGTATTACTTACCTCCTAAGGGAGTATAGTCTCTATGGTATTTTTGGCATTTGTGTCACTAAAATAAAGTACCTTTATTTTTGTAACACTGAGTATTTTCTTTCATGTGTGTGAGTGCTGTGTGACTACAGTGGTATTGCATGAGCTTTGCATGCATCCTACATACGCCTTGGATACAGCTACCCCTAGAGAGCCTGGTTTCTAGACACTCCCTACATTTCACTAATAAGGGATAACTGGACCTGGTATAAGGTGTAAGTACCATAGGTACACAATACAAACCAGGCCAGCCTCCTCTAAACCACTGTACTATAGAGGTTACGTTTTACATTTTTTTTGTAATTGGTGACATTGGGTCATCCAGATAATTTGTGTAATGCCCGAATAGCAGTCTTTCTTGATTTCCCCTGTTGATGTTTTCCCACTACATTTGATCTTTTATATTTTGATTGATTAAATGTAAGAAACGTTCCATTTGCATACTACTTTAATATCATTGTTTATGGGAGTGGTGTTGCATTTTATTCAATGGACCCCTGTTCCTTTAAAGTTAGTTTACTGCTCCATTTCAGGACACTCTACTTACTCCATGACACTACGCCACATCAGTCGATGACACATCATTCTCCTTTATGCCATTAACTTTGAACCATGCTGAATAGTAGTCTCACTTTTGTACAGCATGGCTAAAACACATTGTCAAAGGCAATAGAACTTGCATAGGCGAGACCTATTGGCTTTGCCAATGCTTGTTTATAATGTATGATCTTCAAGGTGACTTGCAATATCCTTATGTATGCCTTGGGTATTTTACCCCATTTAATACATGGTCACACCACCAACTTTCCCACAAACTGCTTAAAACCTTAGTGCATAGCTTCTGTCATTCCAAGTTATTAAAGTAGGGCAGAAGAAAGAAAAGCAACATTCCATTTTTTGCTTTAAACAGCTGCATTAATTATGCTCTGTGACCTGATCTGCCTTTTACCTTGGCTGCTAGCTCTCGCAGAAGGCATTGTAATGTCAGAACTCGACTGTAATAACCATATCAGAGTCATTTTCCGATGTCTTTTCTTTATAATTAGTGAATGTCTTTTCTTTATACGCAGTGTATACAGAGATGAGAGAATCCATGTTTATATAGCCTGTAACTGCAAGAGCTTCTTAAGTTGAAATGCTTCTAGTTATGACTGATGTGGAGCTGAGCTGCCCAAGATCACACACAGGAGTAGAAGTGTTATTAGAACTATGGTTTCCGAGCACAGTTTACAACTATTGTACATAATCGCTTTTGATATCTCCAGTGCGGTTCCAATTGGCATGAGGCGAAGGGCATGGTGGATGTGGGGCGCAAAGGGTATGTTCTTCCTTTTTACCCTCCTACCTTTATTTGCTTGGTGCATGAATATGCAAGGTTAATCAACATGTTATTTGCACATTTGAGCTAATTACTTTGTAAATGTAAATAACAATTAAAGATACTTTCAGACTGTGAAAACATGCCTTCCTTTCTCCCTATTTCACTTCCAATATATATGATTGTGTATATTTATCGGAGCCTGCAGTTCGTAAACAACGAGCGATTTGTATAGGGTTGATTGAAAGTCTACAAGGCTGTCCCTGTCCCCCCCAGAAATGTATTGTCTCCTACGCCCCTGGACCTGGGCGATGCTATGTGTGGTTGAAAGGATTCAGACCTGCACACCGCAAATGTGCACATTATCTTCCTGCAAAAAATATAAAAAAAACTCCGCCAAACGAAGTGAACTTGAAGAATAAGTGTCAGATCCGACAGAGCTGCTGTCACATCGAGAGAGGGACCCAGGGAACCCTGAAACTAATGTGCAATATCTGCTTCATCTCGGCCCAATATGAGGTTACCGCAGCCTGCGATGAATCAAATCCATTTTTAACCATGTATCGGATGTTGAGACACAAGTAATTTCAGGTCTGTAATAGCACGTTATTGGCAGCCATCTCGCCTTAGCAGCTATGAGGAGTATTAATAAAGTGCGTTCAACCTTCCGGTCACAAAAGAGATTGTTTTTCGTCGCATCCCCTTGGCAGGTCTCACTCACGAGCTCTGAGACCAGATGAGTCTGTTTGCGGCGGAAGGGATGTTTTTGAGTAGGACGCTACCTCACCCCCTCGCCATAAAAGAAGTGTGTTCTGGAAGGGAGTTTTTTCTGACTAATGTAATGTTGGACACTTGGAGGCCACCATTTTTTAGGCTTTTAGCCAGTATAGTGTCACAAAAGGTGACGCAAACAAGTGCAAAGTTTTGAGATTTGCACTGGAAAGTAGTCCAAAGTAAATTATTTTGTGCTACTTTGCTTTACTTTGCACCAAGGGGGTGTCCCATGGGTAGTACATGGGATTCTGATGCAATCACTCATAGGTTTTGACGCAAAGCTCTAGCTACTAAATAATGCTTGACAGGTCTCGCTGCCAAAAAATGACAGCCCTCAAGGAAGGCGTAATGTTTGAGAAAAAAATTATATTCTCAAAACTTCTCTATGTATGTGTGCTGTATGTATACCACACATGCGCTGTTAGGAAAGTGTTAATCTATGCCTAAGCATTCTATTTTACAGTGGAATGGAATCTTTCCAGTGCAAAACCTAGGCTAGACATCGTGCACGAACACTTGCACTAAGGTGAAGGTCTGTGTTTATGACACAAGGCAACCTAAAGTTTATCAGTGAGAGGGGAGGGAGCAACAGTGCCATATCTTAGGCCTGCTCACTCCCTTTCTTGCTATGCTGTGTTGTGAGACTTCTTTGCAAATTTGCCCCACAAGGTCTGAGACCTGTTGGCCACTTAATTGGTATGACAATTAGTTTGACCTCCTTATTTCTTCTCTATGAGTGTGGGGGCAGATTTACTGTTGCCTATATCTATATATTGGTAAAGAGCAGGACAGGGCCATATCTACTAAGATGTGGTGCTGCTGCTCTCTTCCCAAGTTCTGGCACACAATTTGGCTGCCTTGCACCACGCACACAGCTTTGCAGCATAGTGCAAAGGTGTCTGTGTGAGTCTAGCATAGACATTGTACTGGAAGGGCTCCGACTTACTTTTAAACTTTTCTCACTTTGTGTGTGTGCTGTACAGTACAGCACAAATGCAGGGTTAGAAAGGTTGGGAGAACAGAAAACTTTTCACCTTCTGTGTGCCTGCCGCAAAGAAGTGTATTTTTGACTCAAAGCCCTGTCTCCAAGTGTAAGTGTATAGAATTTGCATGGGAACACCTATGCAACCACCCAAGTGACGGCCTCTTGACACAAAGCAAGGTAAAGCAGCACATGATGCTTTTTGGTGTTACAATTAGCCAACTTTTCAGTCTAAATCCCAAATTAACACTTTGCACTGGTGCTGTTGGTGTCTTTGCACTGGCGCAAAAAGTGTTGATAATTCAGGGTCATGGTTCATCAAACAGTGATGCCATCTTTATGCATTTGTCAGGTTATAATATTTGTAGAGCATTAGGTGTATAGATGTGTGTGCATAGCCTTTAAAGGGGCAACTAACTACAAATAAAGAACTATGCAATAAGAACAGATTTGTAAGTGACGAGCTCACCAAAGATGGTGAGGACCCAATTGGTACGTATAAAAGTAATATGAACCACGAGGGAAATATGTTCATATATACAGCACTGAAACTGCATGAATCTTTCAAAGATGATAATGGTTCTAACTGTTCACTTAAAGGGGAGTGGTGCTATAGGGAAATAATCAATCTGTAGAATAAAGGAAACATCCGAACCCCATCAAAGTCGGCGATGTCCCTGTTGGAACTAAAGGAAATGAGTTCATGTATAAAATCCTGTAGGTGCAGCGGATACTTCAAAGTTGGCAAGGACACAAACAAAAGTTGAGACTCCTTTATATACCATACTGAGATGCGTTGACACCGTCAAAGCAACGCAACAAAAATATAGAGAAGTTTCACATCAAGTGAAGACATGAATTATACAGAATTAGAAATACTTTTTAATTGACTGTTTATAAATGGTCTCTATTGGTCCATTTGCAGATTATTACTTTTTAGATATTGATCAATATATATCTACTCGAGAAAGCAAGCAAAATTCAGCTGAAATGACAGGTACCCATAAAAGAAGGTACCCCTAAACCACATAATAGAGTAAAATATCATATCTTATTACAGGAGGTAATCCCAACCCAGCCTTAATTAGTTGATGAAATGACTCAGGGGGTTAATGTTCTTACAGCAAATAATTTTTAAATTGCGAAGACAGCAGAATATGTTTCTTGAACCACAGAACCAACCTTCCATTCGTCAAGGTCGTAAAAATAAGTAACATTTATTTGGGAAAATCTCAACAATCCAAAAATAACTGGTTTGTGTTATTCCTGATATTATTTGTGAATTAATTTGGTAGCCTTACCATGACAACTTTATCAGTACAACTCAGAGGGATACTAAGTCAGACACGTTCAATAGTCCAAGGCCATGCCTTACAGTGAAGCATGCACAGGGTAGCAGCTGTTGCCGAAGGAATGAAGCCCATCGCTGAATGGATGAAGAGCAGCTGCCTCAAACTCAATTCCGACAAGACAGAAGTCCTCATCCTCGGCTCCACCCCCTCCGCATGGGATGACTCCTGGTGGCCTGCCACTCTCGGAACCACTCAGACTCCCACTGACCACACACACAACCTAGGATTCATCTTGGACCCCTCACTATCCATGACCCAGCAAGTCAACGCCATCTCCTCCTCCTGCTTCAACACCCTCCACATGCTCCAAAAGATCTACAAATGGATACTGACCAAAACCAGAAGAACAGTCACCCAAGCTCTCGTAAGTAGCAAGCTGGACCACGGCAATGCCCTCTACGCAGGAACCACGGCCAAACTCCAGAAGTGGCTGCAACGCATCCAGAACGCCTCTGCATGCCTCATCCTGGCCATCCCCCACCACTGCCACATCACAGACCACCTGGAAAACCAGCAGTGGCCCCCAGTCAACAAGAGAATCACCTTCAAACTCCTCACCCACGCTCACAAAGCATTGCACAACACTGGACCAGAATACCTCAACAGACGACTCTCCTTCTACACCCCGACCCAGCATCTCCGCCGACCTCGCCCTCTCAACCGTCCCACATGGCCGCAGAACTACAACCGGCGGTAGATGATTCTTGCACCTCGCCGCCAAAACGTGGAACACTCTTCCCACCCACCTGTGCCAGACCAAAGACCTCCTTACCTTCAGGAAACTTCTCAAGACCTGGCTGTTCGAGCAGTAGCAGCACTCTCACCCCGTCCCCTCCCTCTTTAGTGCCTTGAGACCCTCACGTGTGAGTAGTGGGCTTTACAAATTCCTGATGGATTGATTGATTGTCCTTGGGGTTGCTTTGGTACCCTAGCATTACCCTTGCTAACCTTGATCTAAGGGATCGTGAAAGCATTGCCAGAAACAGAAGGTAAATAGAACTCCAAGATCCCCCTTTACTTTCCCTAGGTTGCACCCTTTAACTTTCCTATAGCCCCTCAAAAGGTGGATGAGAGGCTGCTGGGTCATTAAGGGAGAGGAAGGGATCATCAATATGAAGCCCTTGGCCGTCCAGGGTGTGTGATGTCTCTTTCCCTACACCTGGTCCATAATTCATAGTAGATTGTTGGCTAGTTTTTAATCTGAGACACGTGGCCCTGTTCATTGCCATATTGTTGGATAATGAGTCCTCATTTTGTAACAGGTACACTCACCTAGACTTTTGAGATCTTTCAGTGGTCAAAAATTAATCGGAGGTGCTGAACCTTCGCGGCATCGGCTTTTGCCAAGTCAAGGCTTAACTTAATGCAGTTCACCTCCCCTCCTTCCGCAGCCTCAGGAGCCAATTAGGCAAAGCAGAAAGTGCTGCAGCAGCGTTTTCAGCTAAGGTAATATTGATTTAACTTGTCTCCAGCATAGAGATCTGCAGAATAATAGAAGCGGCATGCATATGTCCTGGAGAAAAATGATTCACTTGTGGTGTCAAAGCTTTCTCGGAAATTACTTCAGAATTATAATCACAGGTCAGAAGCAGGTCCTTCAGATGATACTCATTTTACAATCGCAGCAAAAACAAATCTAAATATATATTGTTTCCCAAGCACTGAAACGTTCCTAAAAGGTCTCTAAAAAGTACCAAAAACATCCCTTTTGCCATATCTGGCACCAATTTCTATTGGATAAAGGGTACACACTGGCAATTGTGAGCATCTGAATCCCCCCCTCCTCCCCCCCCGGCACCAGAGCCTTCAAGGTACTCTTGTGATTTAGGTGCAGCACTTCACTCGCTCTGTAAGTGTGGGTTACTGGACAAGAGAATGAACTCCGTTCATCTTCATGGGCATTCTGTAAATCTGTGTGCACTCAATTTATTTAATTTAATTAAGGAGACTTGCCCCAGAATCTAAAGACTTGTGACATGTATTTGTTATTTTTTCTTCCAAAAAATGTTAAAATCAGTTGTGGATTATCCCATCATCCATAAAGTGTATTTAATCTCAAAAACTGATAAATATACTGCTTCACATTCTCAGGTACACGTCCTTGGAGAAAGCAACTGAAGCTCTTTGGGATGCTTGCATTGCCAATGCAGATAACCAAGTGTACCTAATTATTCTGGAACCCTCTGTGGACAAGTGGGAAACTACTGTCTGAGGTAGCCTTGGAAGAGTTCCTCTTCTAAAAATACTTCACTGGACCAGGCGAGTCCACACTACCTTAGCCCTATCTGCATCTCACCTTTCCTGATCAGAGACTTGGAGAAATCTGCGGCGGGCCAGACTTTCAGGTGCAGTCTTCTCGTGGGGCAATCATCTTATACACTTTTAATGTAGTGGACGGAGCACAAATTCACAAAAGTAAGTAAAAATTAAAATCTCCGCAGGAACTACTAATGATACACATGTTGTTAACCTGGCAGAATGTGAGCGTATTAAGAATAGCAAAGTAAATGGTGCCCTTCACCTACAAAGGACATTTTAAAGCAGGGTTTGTGGCATCGTAGTCTATTTAGCTAATGCAAGGAGTTCTTACTACTCTTCCTTCACATAGCACGAGGAGGATATTTAAAATGCATCCATGTGTGCCACCTTAAACACATAGGGGGTCATTACAACATTGCCGCCCGCCAAGTTGTAACCGCCGTGCGGCCGCCAATGCGGCCGCACTCCCGAGGTGTCAATAATGACATCCACGCTGGGCCGGCGGGCAGAGGAAACGGAGTTTCCGCCCGCCGGCCCAGTGGGGATGTGGGCCGCAACATGGGAGCCGCCTCCAAATGGAGCCGGCGGTGTTGCGGCCGTGCGACGGGTGCAGTTGCACCCGTCGCGTTTTTCACTGTCTGCTATGCAGACAGTGAAAAGCTGCATGGGCCCTGTCAGGGGGCCCCCAGGGCCCCGTGACTCCCCGTACCGCCAGCCTTTTCCTGGTGGTTCAAACCGCCAGGAAAAGGCTGGCGGTACGGGGACTCGTAATCCCCTGGGCAGCGCTGCTTGCAGCACTGCCCTGGCGGATTATCACCGCCTGGGCAAATGTGGCGGGAAACCGCCAGCCCCGGCGGTGCGACCGCCGCGCTACCGCCGCGGTCGTAATCCCCTCTAAAGCACCGCCAGCCTGTTGGTGGTGCTTCAGCCAAAAGAGCCCTAGCGGTCTTGGACCACCAGGGTTGTAATGAGGGCCATAGAGTGGTTTGTGCTTGGAAGAATATGCATCTGAAAAAGCAAATTTGTTCCTTCTCTAAAGAATCATTAGACACAACAGAACAACGAACACTGTGTAATGATAAGGTCTTTGGGGGCTAGTGACCCAGAATAAACAATTCCGAAATATGTTTTTGGAACAATGTACATGCATTTTTAGCTGCTCTTCTATATTCCACAACAAAGAGCTTGAAATCGATCCAGGGTTTTAAAAAAAAAAACATATCTTAAAAGCAATCCTAACGCAATCTTTCCTTTTAGGGATTACTGTTTGTTGTGAATGGTCTGTGAGTCAGATAAATGGCATCCTGACATGTTAATACTGTTGCTTTTTGAAATGTTGATGACTAATTGGGTGTTTTCAATTACATTTGTTCTAAACTCAAAACATTTTGAATTTGAATGGATTTTTATGCCCAATTCCTTCACCCCGTAAGTAAAGTAGGAGCTCAAGGCATTCGGTCATCCATTGAAGGTGATATTGCCGTGGAAACGGAGAAAAAAGACATGTGGCTTTGTGGAGTTAAAGCATTGAAACACATAAGCAAACGCCATGAAACAGTGAAGGATCACAGAAGTTAACGTCGCAGATAGGTGACTAAAGTCTGGGACCAGAGATGTGGAAAATGTATCATGCTTTGTAACCATTTATAAGACAATAGACGTCAAGAAAAAAATAAGTGCACAACTTGTTTTACTTTTCATCTTTGAGCAATTCAAATCCTTCACATCTAAAACAAAGGAGATCATTTGCCCTGCCGATCTGGTGTGTGCACTAATGGGGAAGTTAGCCCGAAACTCTTGTTTTAATTGTTTACTATCCTTCAGGAGAAAGCACAGAGTTGTGCACCACCTTGGAAACGCTCTAAACAGTGGTTCCCAGCCTTGTGACTTTTGTGGACCTCCTTTTTATCAGTACTGGAATCCGGGGACCCCCACTGAATCATAATTGGAATCTGGGGACACCACACTGAGTCAGTACTGAAAGCTGGGGACCTAATCTGTTAATGTTACTGAATTTTCTAAGAAGTTGTGGACCCCCTGAGGAGGCTTCGTCAACCCCCACGAGTGCCTGGACCACAGGCTGGGAACCACTGCTCTAACATAAGAGTATAGCTATGTCTATTTCAACAGCACTGAAGCCTACCATGGATGTCTGCCAGCCATGAATGCAGAGAACAAAATGCAATTCATTCAGTACCATCCAGACATGAAGCTAGAGGAAAGGGATATACGCCATTGAACACTGTTGGTGGGTTGGTTTGTTATTAATGCTCATGGAGTTATGGGGGCGAGACTAAACATGCATGGTACTAGGAACATTAGCAGTGTGCAGATAATAACACAGGAATGGCTATTTACTTCAGTGAAGTAAGTAGAAGGTAGAGAATAAATGGTTCTGTCGTGGATATCAGGAATATGAAGAGATAGGTTTGTCTCTTTATGGGGCACTGGTGGAGGAAGTGGGGATGAAGAGATACAACAATGAATCTATTAGGGCTAGCTGGTGAAGGATGGAAGGTTAGGAGTTAGGTGCCTTTGAATCTTTGAAGGGGCAAAACAGTTGGTATGTTACAATATTAGTGTCAAAAATATTTGTTGACCTAAATATGGTCTCCAAAATAATACAAACATATTGTCCTAAATCGTGTAAGATAGTTAGGACACAATACAATATTTGTGTCAGATAATATTTAGTCCACTATATTCTGGTATCATGCCAAAAAGAAAAGCAATATTACAATAGAGCCAGTAATGTGGAGAATGAATTTATAAGATTTTGATCTGTAGTCTAAGGATGTAAATGATGAAGAATATGATCTTGAGTTATAGAACATGGATGTGTTGAATTAAGGAATATGATACTGAATTGTTGTCTGCTGAGGTGGAGGATCAAAGTTTATATATTTAAATGGTAGTATATGGATGTCAAAAATCGAGGTCAAGGTCAATAAAGGACGCAAGAAGCCCCAAACACGCAATCTTTTTAAGGTGTCTGTGCAATGGATTGTTCACACATAAACCAGAAAAAGGAAATAATATTAAATTGACCTATTTACCTATATTAACATGTGAGGTCTCCTCTGTGTAGACATATCGGGGGTTATTACAACTTTGGAGGAGGTGTTAATCCGTCCCAAATGTGACGGATATACCACCAGCCGTATTACGAGTTCCATAGGATATAATGGACTCTTAATACGGCTGGTGGTATATCCGTCACTTTACCATCACTTCGGGGACGGATTAACACCTCCTCCAAAGTTGTAATAACCCCCATAGTGTATTAGGGCAGACTTTCAGAGCTTCTCATGGAGCAATATTTCTACTTTTGTGCATCACCAAAAAATGAAAAAACTATGAAAAGTTTGGACATATGCCTGTTTGTTCTTCTTCTTTTCTGTGAATCGCACAGATAATTTAAAGTGAAATTCCTTATACATATTTGTCCATTCTTCTAATTTTGTCCATTTATAAGATATAATCTGACATCCCGACAATTTGCCAACAACTTATTTTCCAGACAGTTTAAAGAACTCGTTTTAGGCTACTGGTGGAGCAAGAAAGATCTTCTTGACCCAAGCTAAGGCAGGTATTGCAACTATACCTAATCAAGGGGATATCTAGGGACAGAACAGATTAAGCTTCAAGCAATCAGTGAGCACAGCCCAATTGAAGGAAATTTGACCATTTGCCTAAATCCGTAGCCACAAGAGGAGGGGTGACATTTTAATGAAAATATTTATATACCATAGCCCCACCTCAGTGTGGCAAATAAAGGAGCTGGTACATTTGGACACAGCGAGTAACCTTTTGATGAAACCTTTCTCAATTCTTTCCAGTCCAACTTGATCAATGATGCCTCACACCCCTGCCTCTATAAATAGCCACAATTCCCTGATGGGCTTAGAACCTAGCCTGTTAGCAAATCTAAAAACCACCTCCACAGCCTTAGAGAAGGCAGCAGCTCTACAGGTCTTTAAGGGACCCCACGTAAGACAGTTATCAAAAGGGATTCCTAAGTAGGAGAACACAGGGACAGAGTTAACTTTACTGCTACTGAATGTGAAGGCAGCATCTTCATTTTGCTGGTACCAAACACCATGACGTGGGTCTTGGCCTTATTCACCTTCAGATCCAGACCCTCCATGAAATTACATCAACGGTCCAGCAAGTGTTGCAGCCCGATGGCAATCCTAGCTACGAGGAATGGTATCAACAGCATAGATTAACGTTAGGACACTGCCAACACGGGCAGTCAGTCTTGAGATCTAAGAGCTCTGCCTCCATATCACTGATATATAATGAGAAAAACAATGAGTCCAGGACACAGCCCTGGCGCACTCTCCTGACAAGGTTAAAAGCATTTATTTTCTACCCACTGCCTCGGACTGTACCTCACACTAGCAGGAACTTCGTTATGAAGTTCCCTGAGGAAATTAATGATATACTGTCCGACCTACATCTTGGACAAGATACTCCACAACTTGGCCCTGATGACTGAGCCAAAGGCAGAGGTCAAATCCATAAATGCCAAGTAATGCTTGCCCTTTTTGGCCACAGTATATTTGCTAATTAAGAGGTACAGATTAAGAGACAGTTCAACTGTACCTAAACCAGGTCGAAAACCAAACTGGAGTTCTGAAAAAGCATTGCGTTCACTGGCCTAAGACTGCAGGCATTCAAGCAAAATACACCCCATAATTTTGGACACTGAATTAATTAAAGAAATTGGACGATAACTTTGGGCATCTCTTCTAGAGCTCTTCCTAAAATGATGGCATGTGACAAGGTCTTTAGGGGGCCTACAGTTAATACAATATTAAGAACATTGGTCAAGAGTGTAGCACACAGTATGATATTGTAATTAAATAAATCAGATGGGATCCCGTCTGGGCCGGGAGCTCTTCCAGCTGGGCAGCTGGACACTGCCTGCAAAACCTCATTCAGCTCAACCTCTGGGGTGAGATGGCTGAAGCCACGTGCCGGGGAGGCAAGCTAAAGCCAAGGGCCAGGGAGGCTATTCAATATCATACATCTTCAAGCTTCACATCCATATGTTGAAATTTGCATTATATTCCTTTATTATTCAGATATTTGGGGCACAATTGGACCCTTTCCTCTTTGTGAATTGGGGTGGCAATCTCACCTTTTCTGCTTTCACTGATATTTCCCAATTTGGAAAACATTTTTAAAGCAGTACCTTTGAATAACTCTGGCTGCTTTGATTAAGCAATTGGTTTCTGTTTTGGAATCCAGTCACAGGGATGGTGGTCTACTGTCTCCTGTAGACCACCATCCCTGTGAGTGTAAACCAATCACAATGGGTTGCAAATTGTGACCTACCTAATGGATAGTAATTAGGCAGTTTGATCTGTGATCTCATTCTATTCCTTATTTTGAAAGCAGAGCTATTAGTATAAAGGTTCTTCAGAAAATTAAATATTATTTACAAACATTTGTTGCGCAATTTGCAACTGTTTTTTTTTTTAGATCATGAGCTGAGTGCATCTGTTTTTTGATTCTCTACATGCAGAAGCTGCAATTGAAAGTAAAATATTTTGATTCTCAGTGAGGTAGATTGAATAGCATATATCACGATGTTCTATACCCATATGGTACAATTTAGGTTTATATATCGTGAGGCTTCATATTCCTTGGCTAAAATTCAATATCACATACCTTAATATTCTATCTTCTTATGCGGCAATGACATATCATTTAATACTTTTTATGACTCTGTAGACACAATTCAAATTCATAAACCTTCTCATCCAACATTCATATACTACATGTAAAGATTAAACAGCCTAGTTCTGCACATTCAGAACTTAACATTCAATTTCACATGCTCCTTTCCCCACCTCAGTTTGGTACAACTGTCCACACAAAAGCAGGCAACTCTTGAAAAAATATGAAAGCCACGAGAATGACAGGTTGTTTGGCATGCAGGGTGCTACTGCTTGGAAAGCTGAACCTTCCTAATAATTTTTAACATGGGTTTTATTTGTTGAATCACTTATGAGGAAGAACTAAGCAGGGTTCACGCTTCCATGTATAATGCTCGTGTGGTTTATCTATGCAACATAGTTTTACAATACTAAGATAAAGCAAGAAATGCACTCGCCGAGAAAAAGCGTCTTAGTGGTGTCACCCAATACGTCCAAGAAAAAACAACAGAGATGCTTAGGAAAGGGAAACACGGGAAATTATTTATGCTATAAGTAGGCCAATAATTGGGAGCTCAAACTACGCTCACGATATAAAAACTTCATAACCATTTTCAATATTATGATCCTTTGCCCTCATTTATTGACTCAGGTATATCTTTGGCAATTAGATACATGCTTAGAAGTGCTGTGAATGTGGGAACAACTCAATGAAAATAGAAAGGTATACTTTTAAGGGTGTACATAGTGCTTAATTTGCAAAGCAAGAAGAGACGAGGCCTAAAGTTTGCTCAGAAGCCCACAGTCAGTCCTATTGAAGATCAGGATGCCGAATACCAGGGTTACTTAATCTTGATTCCACCTCAAGCCTCTTTCACCACCACCAGACACTCCCTGTCCCTTCACCTCACGCTTTCAGGCCTCTTTTGATCCCTGCTTTCTCTCCTTCTTGTAGTGTTTCCATTTTTCCCTTCTTCTTCCTCCCCCTTCCATTGTGTTTTTCTTTCTCTTGCTCTGGGTGAAAGTCTGATGAGGAAAAATAAGTGCTGGTTCCCAAGAATGAAGGCTGGATGGCCTCACATACAATCAAGGGAGTAGCCAGAACCCCCCCCCCCCCCCTTAGAACCAGACCAATAGCAACACTGAGAGATACGTCTAACCCATTCTAGAATTGTTCCATCCACCCTTACATCCTCCCCTCTGTACATTCATACTCCCTTCCTATCATCCACTCCCCCATTCTTGCATGCTCTTTCACCTTTCAAAATCTTCACATTTACATTCATCCTTTTGCCATTCCATTTATTCATTGACCATTATACCATCCATCCTTTTAATCATGTATCTATTCGTCCACCATTCCATCCATCCAAGTCATTTTTTCCATCCATCCATTGTTTCATATATTGTTTCATAGTTGCTTCAAGCCAGTTCTTCCATACAGACGTTAATCCATCCTTATCCCTTTCTTGCTTTTGTTCTTTTTACCATTCCTGCCTTCCCTTCATCTATCCTTTCAGCCTTCCTTCTTTCCATGTTTCATTCCTTCGTTTTACATTTTGATTTTCACAATTTTTCTCTGTCTTTTCCCATGTGTCCTTTCCAGTTTTCAGCTTCCAATCTTCCTTTATTAAATCATACTTTTCTCTCTTACCTTTCTGTCCCCTCTCACTCTATTTACAGCTGTCTCCATTTGCCATCCTTTCTTTCTCAGCCTCCATAAATGAACTTTGCTCGCTTAGCACCACTTGAGCCTCTTCCCTCAGCCCTGACCAGGTATTAATGCGTTACTAGTAGCTTTTGCCAGTAGAATCCAACAATGAAGGTAATTAACTTTTAAGAGGGACATTTTACCAAGCCATGGGGCCCACTGGCAGCCCCCACTTTCGCCGCTAAACCGAGCGGTTGACGACACCACTGCATTCGCCTCTCGCTCAAATTAAGAACTGGGTGCTCACCACATTTTCAATGCCACCTCTCGTGATGTTCTGAAGAATATGCACCGGTGGCAGATGTTTCACAGAGGCAAATGCATTCTGCTCACACAAATGTTGATAAATCTTACATGTATGAATCGGCATCTCTGCTTCTTAGTTCAGATGCCCCGTTTGTTCATTTAAGATAGTCCTGCGTGCGCGAAACATTTTGTGAATGAGTTGCTTTAATACCATGAGATGGAATAGAGCAAATTTATGTTGAAGTTATGCTGTTTTTTACTCACCAGTCTCTAGAGCTCGGATAGCATCTGGCTGTTTCCTGTATTCTGTCTTGCTACCCTTATCCTAATATTAATATATATATATATAAATTACATTTACGTTTTGCGTGGCTTGTGTCTACAAGTCCAAGGTGGACTATGTCAGATTGCAGAAATGATGCTAGCAAAAGCTCTGATTGAGCACTGATGAGAGATACATGGGGCCATCATGAAGTGCCTACCATGCAACAGATTATAAATGTACGTGATATTGATAGTCTACGGGAGGAAAGTACTCACTGTTGGCCTATTTACCAAAGGGCCCAGAGAAAAAGAGTTGGCTTAACCTCCTTTCAGAATTTCAGGTGGTCCATTTATGCTCTTAGCTCCTGGGACAAGTTCTGCGAAGCAGAGCATAAAGAGATTCAACATTGAAGTCAGCTGAGGTGAAGAAGGAAGCGATATCACTTTGAAGTTTGGGTGATTCCTGATTGCAAGTAGTAGTGAACTATGGAGAGTGACTGATGTGTAGAGGAAATGAACATGACATAGAAGTCATTGAGATGGAGAATAATGGTAGCTGACACGAATATAGTAACAGTGGAACCCATGATGACAGCGAGCAAGTCAATATGACATTGCAGCAATGAAGAGAGAGAAGAAGGACTAGGAAGTTAAAGTTCACGGAAGCAGAGAAGGGCGTAAAATTGCACTGTTCTCCAGGGAGCTGCAGGATGAGCTAATGTGGGACTGAAGTTGTGGAGGTGCTGAATTGAGGTATGTGAATTTGACTCTATCGAGTTAAAGGGGAGAGTGTTCCAAAATGGCACTGAAAGCCATGAAGTTGTTGAAGCAAGAGATATGACAATGAAACCTAGACTGATGTTGCAGGGTATTTGGAGAAATGCAAAGCCACTTGTTAAGGAATCACCTGGAAACTACTCAATAGCAGAGATTACTTTCCCCATGTTTTCCCCACAACACCATGATATCTCAGACAATTAACGAATACAATATTTTCAGTATTAAACCAGAACCGATTCCCATGGAATACTGGTCCATCACCTCCTCCAGAGGGCGCTGCACCTTGGCTCAAGCATTCCGGGATTTCATAAGGTGATGAGAATTTAATACGCAGAGCAGATGCTTGATCATTGTGACAACTGTTTCGTTTTATTTAATTTTAACGACTCACATTAGGGAGCATCTTTGTTTGCCTCTAACTGCCAGTTGGCAGTGTGTCAGTCTGCTTTGTGCTCACCAGGGAGAGTGTCACAGTTTGTAAAGTGCCACTTGCAGAGATCTGCGTGTCAACTGCAGGACACAGGTCTAAATCCCAGGCAGGTAGTACTCAGCCTAACTAGTTTTCTATGTTATCTATATACGTAACATTGAGTTGGGAAGTCTGTGAATAACCATTACAAAATTGCAAAGGCTCAATTAATATAGTGTTGCGTTGTATGTCAAGGGAAGTATAGTAATTAGATTAAGATTTTACCCCTATAACCTGCACCAAATTGAAAATATTCTGTCGATCAAGCCATAAAAAGAGTGAAATTTATGAAAACACTCATAACCCAAGTCCTGCTCTCCAGCCAACGATAGTGAATAATAAGTCTCAGCCCTAAATCTCCCATGTACAAACTGACGCACACGTATAATCGAAAGGGAGATCTCAATGTCAAATACGCTACCCAAGAAAACCTAACAACGCTCATTTTGACTCCCAACTGGGCTTAAAAATCTTTTGGAGTATTGAGTTGGCACTCCCCTCGATCCGAGAAGGCTTCCCAAACATTCCTGAGAAAGTTGAGATGACAGACTTGAACCTACTTGGCATGTCACTAACCTACAACGCAGCTGGCAACATCCTTTTCCTACAGAAAGTAAACACACATAAGTTATAATTGATCCCCTTGTGAACTTCACTTGCTGCTTCCTGTCAGAAAGAACATAGCAATTACAGCTATGTTCCTCACAGCCATAAGAAACATCCCTCTCAAAGAACACCAGTGAGCAGGTCTCTTTTGCCCTATTCAGCACCAGCAATCTGTCCACTGGTAAATGTAACTTTTCACTGCAATTTAAAAGTTTACACTATGCTGATAACACAATCCCCCAAATCATAGAAGAGTAACCGTGAGATAACTTCCAGTCAAACGTACGCCCTGCAGAAGTTTAAGGTAGATTTTACTACAGCTTTCTTCCTTGAAAGGTCATAAGAGAGGTAATTCTCGCATGATGCAACAGATCCCTTTCATCGTGCCCACCACTGTATGCAGATGCTTTCATAGTGACCCTGATTATGGTATTTTGTGTTTTGTTATCTTTTGAACGTATATAACACTCCGTCTTCCAACAGCATAGCGCTTATCTCTGTCATTTCTTTAGTTATGCCTTTCCGAAAAATTCTGAGGTTTTCATGACAAATAAAAGTCAAAGGGCGGGATTTAGAGTTTGTGAATAAGGAACATCTGCCAAAAAGGTGGATTTCCTGTCCCTCCTATTTGGACTGTTTTGATATCTATAAAATTGAAAAGGGTGGAATGGCCACCAAGCACTTGTTGGCAGATGTCCTGCATCGACCGAACTCTAAAGATCCAAAGACATGATATGAAGGTATGTTATGGGCATGGTGTTTTGATACATCATAAATGTTGTGCAGTGTTTTGTTCAGTGTGCATGAATGCACTTTTGATTCATATGAAAATGGATCAAGGGTATTCTATGATGGTAGGGTGACAACGGTTTATTTACTGAGGGGTGTTTGTATGATTTTTCTTTGTAGAGGTGTAGACAGAAGTCTTTATAAATGCTTACCTATCTTTTGAGCTATAAACATGCCAAGTGCCTTGTGATTATGGGTTGTTCAATCGCAGTGTTGTTGGCTGTGTGGTCTTTATGAGCTGTGTTGACATGACTATGATGCATAGACTGGTCAGTTTTTTGTGCATGTGATGAGGATATCTTCTTTGTGGTTAGTGTTGGTACTGTGTTTTTTGTGTGGAAGAAACCGGGATACATGTCAACTGTTCCATCTAATGTGCTTTTGTTGTGTTTCTCTGCGGAGTGTTGGTGGTTTGTCTAGTAGGAGTGAAACCACAGAACACTTTTCGGCTCACCACTTTATTTGAGCTTTGGTTAAGTTGGTCATTAAGAACATCTGTCTCCAGCTCTAACTGCTCAGGAAAAATTCTTCCACTTCTACCACGCAAACACAAAGAACCACTAGCAAGAGTTCATTGCCAGAGCAGACTGCAACACCATACACTTAGGTGGAACAACTATACTACTGGAAAAATTAAGTTGTCCAAAACTGAGTCATTGAACTCATGCGGTTCATCATGTCCGTGCTTGACGGTTTATCTATATCCTGTAAAGGTTCAAAAAAGCATGTAATATCAGTAAACCTACACTCCAAAATACACAAATATTACTGGTGAGCATGCCAATAATACCCACAAAATATCCAGTGACTACTCTTTGAAAAGCGCACTAGAGCCCTCGACCTGCACACATGATCAAACCAGAAAACTGTTATCACACACACCTAGCTGGCCAACTCTTGCATCAGTAACCTGATCTTAGGAAAAATCTTTACTTCTGGAAAATTCGGAAATCAGTTCAAGACAACTCTTTTTATCAGTCCTTTTCCGAATAGATCCTCCATGAGCACCTTTACCTGCTTTACATTCAGTGCATTTATCACGTAAAACTGTGATTGGTGCTGGTGCATTTATAATTATAACCTGAAGCTGTGATTGGTGCTGTATCAGGCAGTAATGACCTTTTTATTTGCTGTTGTGCATACCTTTGACCTTTGTATCTCTTTATAGTTACCCACCTTTAAAACAGTAGTCTATCAGCCAACATGGTACCCACATTACTGAACGTTGGATAAGCTTGACATCAGCATGTAGAACCAGATATATCACCCAAAGTAAATAAGTATGGCAAAAATTATATTTTGGTGGGTGGGAAGGAAAGGCAGCAGAAAGCAGGAGAAAATAACTTGATGCAAGAAACGAGAAGACAGGAACACCTTCCTGCAGCAGTGTGACGTTCATGGGTTCTTATTAGATGCTGATGGCAAAATATATTTCGAACTATGGTCCACAAGGTGGGCAATATTGCTTGCTTGTCAGCCTTTGGTGAGTAAGTCCAATTAAAAACCTTTGTCAGACTTTCGAGGAGATCAGACATGTGTCTAATCTAACTCTTGCGACAGACGTCTCGAGGTGATAGGCATCCTAGGTGTCAACACTGAACTGGATAACCTAGGAATCTAAAGATTGTCTATTAGGCCCATGACAGGCCAGGACAACATGTAACTGAATCGGTACCAGGCTCCCGCTTTCCCCACAGCCCACTCGGTCACTGATTACAAGTCAAATGTAGATAGGAAATTGTGCAGAGTAGACCGCCTAATGATACTTGAGTTGTCATCACATCCAGCTTCAGTGGTTTGACTGTATTGAAAGTTTAACCTTAATCACCATTTACCCGTCAGGGTCCATCAATGTTAGAGGCCTACATTATGGCGTCTGGAAAGCTGAGGCTGTCTTCCCTGATCAGTGCCAGGAGCTAGGCAGGAGAGAACCTTCTCCATTAGGACAATATTCATCTTGTCGCTCAAGTACTCTCTTGGCAGCTAAATCGATGAAGGCGAACAGGCGCGTGATCCCAGCAAAGGCTGATTTTTCTGAGCATGCTGCTCACCTTTATTGCCCACACCACTGGTTTCACTTTAATGGGTCACTGATTATGGTCTGAAATGCTGGGCCTTTGAAGACCCAGCAGTCACACTCCCAATTACAGCTGCAGCATGCTCCACTCACAAGCTGACCTGTTATTTCGAGATTTACAGCGTGGGCAACTCGTTTTGGGGAGAGTCTGGTTTCTGTTTCCGACTAGCCTTTCTGTCGTTCCCCCTGCATCCTTCTATCCCACCATTCAAGGAGGCAGCTCCCACGGAATTTAAACCAATTATTGGATTAATCAATAAACAGCCAAATAGATAGAACATCTTCTGGTGCTTTCTAAGGGCGAGGGGTCTCTGGCAACTTCAAGGAAATCCATCTGCAAGCAAAAAGACATATTTTTGCATACAGGACTTTCTACAGTAACGTTTCATTTTAATTAGGAAGGCAGTGCATCTGAAAGGGAGAGAAAACATAGGAGCATATTTACAAGCCCCTTGTGCCACCTTAGCACCGCCATAGTGTCACCTTTTCTGCTGCGCCATATTTACAAAGTGGCGCACTGCTAGAATTGAGGCACTTTGCGACCCCTTGCACCACATTATGCCTGGGCCAGACATAATGTATGTAAAGGAGGCATTCTGGGGCAGGGCGGCCCAAAAAAATGGCACAGTGAATTTACAACATTTCACTGTGCCATTTTTTCCGTCATTTGAAATGCTTGGTCAGAACAGCTGTTAAAATGACGCACCAATTATATTCAATGGGCCTCCCTGTGCTTTGCTTCACTAGCGTCATAATTTTTTACGCTAGTGTAGCAAAGCAACTCAATAGCGTCAAAAATGATGACCCCACTGTGCTAATGACCACCACGGTGCGCTGTATTCTAAATACTGTGCAACAATGGTGTCATTAGGTGCCGGTAAGGGGCCACAAGAAAAGTGGCTCATTATCTATGATGCACTACTTTCTTGTGAATATGCCCCATAATGATTTTGACATTTTCACATGTGGCTGCCAGACAGTCACACGTAGCTATAAATAGTGCAGAAGTTGCATTGGCACAGATGCCCACTGGTGTGAGATTTCCTCTTGCTTTACCTAAGCAGGTGCTACAGCTCTCATTCGATTTTCCTTGCTACTTCTTTTGCTAACACCAGTGGCGACGCCTCCGCTATGGTGGAGGAGCGTCGCCCCCAGCAGCAGCTGCAAACCTTTAACGATAATAAACTATGTTTATCATCATATTATTGTTAAAGGGGCGGGGCCATAGGGCATGACAGGGACGGATGGAGAATGCATAGCACTCCCCTCAGTGTGCATGTGTGTTTGGCCGGCCGTCTCGGGCTGTCCAAACACACATGTACACTGAGCTCTCTCCAACTTGGCACTGTGTTGCTGGGTTGGAGAAAGCAGGGAGAGGCTCCCAGTCTGCCTTCGAACGCCAAGCCAGGGCGCTCCAGCTAATCCTAATGCTGCTTTCTTGCTGCCAGCAGCGTTAGGATTGGCCGCAGAGCAGGCTGGGAGTCTGTGCCTTCAAGTGGAGCCAGCAGCACGGTGGCTCACAATAAGGTAAGTTTTTTATTTAATTTAATGTTGTCTCGTTTGTTTTGTGTTCCCCCCCCTAACCACCCCACCCACCATGCACCACTTCCATCCAGCCCCTCTTCCACACGGCGAGCCTCAACTGGCTACCACCCCTGATTAATTAATGTCCCACAGCAATCAGAGTCCTTCACCACCTCACCAACGGTATGGGGCGCTATTTAAATGACACAAACAAGATAGCTACTTACTCAAGCACCCAGATGAACCAGAAAGCGCTTAGAGCCCTGGACCGCAAGGGGTAAGAAGTGCTTTGCATAAAACAATAGAATGTAATGCTTTTATGCATATGACTCATAGTAGTGCATGTGCCGTGCCAGAGACATAAGTCACCATTCATGGGGTGTGGAGAACGAAACCTACATGATTCAGGAGCTTAAAGTGCTTGTCCTGATCACTCCTGAACTTGTCAAAAAAATGCTTGTCCTCCTACATGAGGTAACAATAAATATTGTGAAGCTGTGTTCCTGCTGGGGATGAGACCAGCTACAGAGTGGAGTTGTGCGACATGAAGTGGGAAGGTTTACATCCTGTGTGCTGGCGCAGTTCACTGGCATTAGCGTTAAGTGTAATAACAATAAGTTGAATTCATTTTATAAATACAAACAGAACAATATTCTCATCTAGATTAAACCCCATTCATATTTTTAAGTATAGCTGTCTCAAGTGGGGGACTCCCAACCTCACATGGTATGGTGTCAAAGATGACATGCAGACCCACCCCTCAAGCGGTGCAGCTATACACCCCTTACACCGAAAAAGGGCAGTTGGCCTTATCGGAACAGTGAAAGCAGTGGCCTTTTTTTCGGGGCACATCGCCCATCTTGCTTCAAATTCATGTTACCATCGTAAACAGTACTTGTGCAAAATGCGCCGAGCGTGAGCATCTCTTTGAGCCAGATGTATCATGCATTTTTGTGGGCGCAAACGGCTCAATTGGGCCATTTGCGACCGCAAAAATGCATTTTGGTATGTATGAATTCCAATTTACGATTCGGTAACTTGTTACCAAATCGCAAATTGGAATTGCGACAACATACCGATTTGGTATAAGGAAGGGGCATATCAAGAGCATCCCTTCCTAATACCGAATGACAGCGGTATACAGGAGTGTTTTGTGACCGAAATGAGGTTGCAAAACATTCACATTTTACCACCTACTTTAAGTAGGTGGTAATCCGTTTGCAAACGGGAAGGAGTCCCCAAGGGGCCCCTTCCCCTTTATGAATGCATGTGAAAACATTTTTTAAGAGCAGCTCTTAAAAAAAATTAAAAAATCACAGACATGGTGGTCTGCTCAGCACAGAAGGCCACCGTCCCAGTCTTTTTAGCGAACAATGTCAAACATTCATCCCCAGTCACATCATCTGTTCGTTTTGCAGGGTCAAGACTAATTTGCATATGCTTGCATGCAGACTGGGATGGCATGGTGAGCAAAATCCAATAAATTAAACCCAGATCTGTGACTGGGGTGAATGTTTTATTTGTTCAGCCTTCCGTCAATCATCTGTTTGCATTTGTCACCTAAGTGGAAGGGTATGACCAGACATCTGTACAGTGCTCGCATACCACTGGATTCATGCAAGCCTGGCTGATGAGGGGTAATACCCCAAAACTGGTTCTAGGATGCTTGTTTCCTGTCCAGGGAGGACCTAGGCTGGCAGTTTGGGCTGGGCTGTTCCCTTGGGGAACAGGGTCAAAACTGATTTGCATACGGCTGGGTCCAAACTGGAGTGGCGTGGCGAGCAAAAAAACAATGGATTTAGGCCAAGATCTGCTACTGGGGTGAATGTTTGATGTTGTTTAGCATTCCATCCATCATTGTTCTTTTTGCATTTGGCCACTGAAGTAAGAGTGTCACATCACCTGCCCTTTTGAGGGCAAAACCTCTAATGTCATTTTTTCTGTCCTTCCCAAGTATAAAAATTGAAATAGTGACCCCCACGCCAAGGGAAAAAGTCCTTGGGTGTAGAGATCATTAGGTATTTGTTGTTCAAAAGCAAATTTCCACTTTAGTTGTTTGTTTTTGAAAAGCAAAAGGTTTAGTTGCTGGAGGTCAGAAACCATGACAGTGGTTCATCTGAAGGTACAAAAGTCATTGATGGACTGATGGTGATCTCTCAATATAGTGGTCCTCTGTCCATTAGGGTGGTGGATATAATGTCCTTCCCTACCCTGGTGGAGAGAGGTTAAACAACCGAATTCTAAGTCAGGCCATAAAGGCACCTGAAATCAATGATTTGAAGGTGAAAAGGTCACTTCTGGAGATAATTTCCATAATGACGTGCATTGAGGTGTTCAAACTAGTTAGTTGAGGACATGTGTAAGTTTAGGAGGCGGGTGCAAAGCCCTATTGCCCAGAGTCTTATCTCATCTGCTCAAGAGCATGACAGTGGAGATTCTTCCAGAGAGTTGAGTTGACACTCATCTACTGTCCTCTGTGATGTTTCCCAGATATCAAGGGTGATTCCTTGCTCATACAAATTGATGGGTCCCTTTGATGGTCCCCATTGCTCAAGGAAGAGCTCTAATGTCCTCTCTCATCAAGATGACATTAGACTTTATTTTCAATCTAGGATAAAAAGCAGTGGGGATTGCCTGAGGCAGAAATCTCACTCATCTACATCGTTGTTAACAAAGCAACCTCTTTTTTACATTGAATAATGGGCCACATATTTGCGCTACTCTATTACGGTGTCCCATCACAAGAGGGGTGCTGATGATAGCACTTTTCTGTTTCATTGTTATCTCTTCTTTCTGAGGCTGAACAGTGGTCTTCCTCTATTATTATCATCAAAACTGATATACCAAACGGAGCCCCCCAGTCCCTAAATGGGAGGAGGCTTCCTCTAATCTCTTAAACCGCAAATCTGAAAAGCTGATTTGTTTTCCCATCATGTTCTGCATCATGTGAAAATGAAGACAAAAGTGGAATTCAACTAGAATAGTGAAACATTCTATATTTGAATAAATCCACATACGGGGTGATATAAAATGGATGTCAATTGTATATGATCATCAACTTTATTAAAGAAGTTAGAGCAGCAACAACAACACTGATTAATCATGTATACAAGCACAGGTCACCTACTCCAGTCCCACTAACTCCACATCTAGGGGCCACAAGGAGGGCACCAAACCACTGACTGTCTAATACAAACAGCAGTTAATAATTATTCAGTCCTGTCTGATGCCACACAGGCAATCAGAATCCTTCATGAAATATTCCAGCACAAATGCAATGAGTTTTGTAATGAGGGTCTATGGTGGACATTTTGGCCTCCCGTGGCTCAAACAGTCCCTGAGACCATCCTCAGGGCAATGTGCCATGAAAGAATTAATTACAATTATTGCTCTACAACATAATAAATGCCTTATATTAATAAACCAATAGGTGCACGTAAAAACAAACCAAACCCAAAACACGCCATACATAAATGTGGAGCACCCACTCACAATATATACCACATGCAGTCACCTGCGAATGGAATCAAAGCCATCTCATGCAAATGTGAGCCGAACCCTACACTCGTGCCTACAACAAGACCTCACCTACATTAGAAGGAGTGGCCAATCTCACCAATAATACCAGTGCTAGTGGTGCCGAATAGAAAAGCCTTCACCCCACCGCCACATAATATTTAGATATACCACAATAAAAACCACTGTGAGGGACATGTGGGGGGTGCTTACCCCTGTTTCTGAGACACTGTATCAGGACACTATTAACGAAACGAAAAAAGGATAAAGCTCAACCACTAAGTCTAACGCACTGCCAACAACTACTGAAAATAGAGACAACTTAAACGTACTTCATCCAACTTCCCATCACAGTCCAAAGATCTGCTCAGCTCAACATAATATGCCTCATACTTCCACCCACCGTGAGGAATGAGTGGGGCGGGCATTTGCACTTAGGTTTCTCCAACCCGGCTGTTTTGAACAGCCGGGCAGGAGAAACTGCACAAGCCCCAGTGCACTGTCTAAGTGGCAGCCCAAGCAGCTCAGACCAATCCTGAAGCTGTTTTCCTGCTAGGTTTAGCATGAGATTTGCGCGAGGATTGCTGGGGAGCCTGTGCTGGTGTCCTGGTGATTGCTGGGGCACCAGCAGGAGCAGAGGAGCAAGACGACAGGCGGCGGGAATGGTGGAACGATAAGTGTTTTTTTTTATTATTTGTTTCCCCTGTCCTCGTCATCCCCCCCGTCCCTCCCCATGGTCCTTAGGTCTAAGGGACTTAAGTTTATGTTTGTGGTTGTTGCTCTGTTTAAATTTAGAGTCAGATTTATGCTTGGGTTTAGGGCTAATATTGTGGTAAGTGTTAGGGTAAAGGTAAGGGTGATGGATATGGTTAGGATTAGGGGTTGGAGTATGATGATCGTTGTCAATAATTTTAATTCTGGTATTTGTTATAATGATTTATTCAAAACAGTGATTGCAATGTGAAAGGATTTTTTCACCTTAATTACTTGTTCATTAATGTGTTCACATGTTTTTGCATTCTTCATTATCACCTGGAACAGTAATGTAGATGTTAATTTATTCATTATTTCCTTGTTTCAGTTGTATGTCATGCAACTCAGGCTCAAGCAAGTGTCAGTGCTAAATCGGAAAACCAGGTAGTAAGTATTCATAAGTAAAAGGAAAAATACATGGTAAAGATTATAATACTCAATTAGCGTAGTTTAGTGTGAGAGTAAAAATGAAGTGGAATTACACAATTGTATTTATATTTGGCTCTGCAATAATGGAGAAAGTGGGGGTAGGAAGTTGGTCTAGCTGAGAGCCTCAGCACGTATGAAGCTCTCAGTGCTAAAGGGGGTCTTGCAGATGGGGGTGAGTCAGGACATACATCTGACCTTAAAATAAAGCTACCTTCATCACAAAACACTAGCACTGAAGCTATCAGCAAATGGGGAGGCAGGTCCAAAGAACAGAGGGTGAGGCTTGAAACTAAATGAAGAAGTATGAGAGGTATAATAAGAGGTATACAGTGAGGTATACAGAGTGAAAATGCACCCACACAAAGATTGTTTGACTACGCTAGTGGAAGGAGTCAAGTTACAGTGTTTGAAGATGGTCGATCAATTAGGCGAATTGAGAAAGTTCTCAAGTGTTGTAGGCTAGACATTAAGGGAACACTGGGAAACTGAACTGCCTCTAATGTTCGGAACCCTGACCTTATGGTCATTGTTAGACTTTTTATCCTTGGCGTGGTATCCCTTAACTTTTTGCCTCTGTTCCCCAGGTTGTTGATGTGTGCTTGACTCTGATTTTGCTGTTTTTGTTACTCTGGGCACTTTACTGCTAACCAGTGCTAAAGTGCAAGTTCTCCATTGAAAAATGTGCATGTAATAGGTTTATCCATGATTGGCATATTTGATTTAATAGTAAGTGCACTAAAGGTACCCAGGGCCTGGAAATCAAATACTAATAGTGGGCCTGCAGCACTGGTTGTGCCACCCACACAAGTAGCTCTGTAATCATGTCTCAGACCTGCCACTGCAGTGTCTGTGTGTGCAGTTTTAACTGTAAATTCGACTTGGCAAGTGTACCCACTTGCCAGGCCTAAACCTTCCCTTTTCTTACATGTCAGACACCCCTAAGGTAGGCCCTAGGGAGCCCCAGGGGCAGGGTGCAGTGCATGGTTAAGGTATGACATATAGTAATGTGTTTTATGTGTCCTGACAGTGAAATACTGCTAAATTTGCTTTTTACTGTTGCAAGGCCTGTCCCTCTCATAGGTTAATATGGGGGCTACCTTTAAATATGATTAAAGTGTAGATTCCCTTTGGGGGCTGATGGACATGTGTTGTTTGGGGTCTCCGAGCTCACAATTTAAAAATACATCTTTTAGTAAAGTTGATTTTAAGATTGTGTGTTTGAAAATGCCACTTTTAGAAAGTGAGCATTTTCTTGCTTATACCATTTCTGTGACTCTGCCTGTTTGTGGATTCCCTGTCTGGGTCAATTTGACAGTTGGGCTGGTTGCACCTCACACTAGACAGTGACACAAAGGGAGCTGGGGTGTAGTCTGCATTTCCTGATGAGCCATCTGTGCTAGGAGGGAGGGAAGGAGTGGTCACTTACACCTGAAAGGGCTATGCCTGTCCTCACACAATGCAGTCTCCAACCCCCTGGTGAGTGTCTGGGGCCTGGCCTGGGCAAGGCGGATTTCACATTCAAAAGAGACTTTACTTTGAAGTAGGCCTACTTCAAAGGAGAAATTGGGTATAAGAAGGGCACCCAAAGCCACAGACTTTAGAACACTTCTGGAAACCAAGAGGAACCTCTGCCTGGAGAAGAGTTGAAGAGCTGAGGAAGAAGAGCTGCCCTGCCTGTGACTTTGCTTTGTGGAGCAATCCTGCAGTTGCTGCTTCTGCCAGAGTAAGAGGGCAAAGACTGGACTTTGTGTGCCTTCCATCTGGTGAAGATCTCCAAGGGCTTGATTTAGAGCTTGCCTCTTGTTGTTTGAAGTCTCAGGGGCAGCAAAGACTTCTCTCTGCCAGCACCTGGAGTCTCTGTAGAGACTCCTTCTCTGCCCTGTGGTGCCCAACCAGTTCCGGGAACCCTAAGAGGAGGAAATCCAGGCACAGAGCGCCGTGCGGGGAAAAGACTGATGCAACTCCGATCTGCGGGTGAAGAAACGACGCGCCGCCGGCTCTGTGGCTGAAAATCGACACTCACCGGAAACGCGACCGAAGAATCGATGCACGGAGCTGGAGAAACGATGCGCAGCATCGCTGACGAAGACTCGGAGATCGAAACCCACGCTGTGTGTTTTTTTAATCATCGTGTGGCTCGATTTCCGAGGCAAGTACCGCTGGGCGTGTAAAAACAACATAAGGCATGCCCGGACCTGAGAGTGCTGACCGAATCGACTCATCGCTCTCCTGCAGGGGGAAGAAAAGACACGCCTGACCCGATGAAAGAAGAAAGGAAGCAAGGTCCTGCTCGTGAGTGGAGTCGACGCATCGCAAGCCCTTTTTTGACGCACAATCACCCGTGCGTGGCTATTTTTGACTCACCCAAGGTACATTTTCACGCTAACAGTGTTAGTGTGTGTTTTAAACTACATAAAGACTCTTTTTGCTTTTTAATTGATAACTTGACTTGTGTATTGTGGATTTTTGTCATTTTGGTCTTGTTTTGTTGAGATAAATATTTCCTATGTTTCTAAACCTGTGTTGTGTCATTTTGTAGTGTTTTCATTAAGTTACTGTGTGTGTTGGTACAAATACTTTACACCTAGCACTCTGAAGTTAAGCCTACTGCTCTGCCAAGCTACCAAGGGGGTAAGTAGGGGTGAGCTGAGGGTGATTGTCTTTTACCCTGACTAGAGTGAGGGTCCTTGCTTGAACAGGGGGTAACCAGACTGTCAACCAAAGACCCCATTTCTAACAGTCATTTATTAGAATTGGCAAGATAGACAAATATGTCTTCTGTGGGCAAATAGACAAAGCGTATATCATGCCTCAAATCAAAATGAAGACATTGCCATTTCATCTCTGCAACATGCATTAGGGACATTATCTCTGCTCATCCCTAAAAATGCAATTTAGTTAAACATATCTTGGTTGATGTAAATGAAAAGGGACTCAGATAGATAATACTTGCAGACATTTCCTCTTATCTCCCCCACCTCCTAACCATAGGTGCTTTTACACTCCATTGGACACTTGCCTGATTCAATAGAGCCTCCATGGCCTCAGATGCTTTGCCAATAAGCATCTCACCCTAAGACAGGCCTTTATGTAATGTGGGTCCATCTGGGTCTCAAACCTGGCAGTAATTAAAAGCTGACCTTGAAACGGGCACCTATAGGGCCCTATATTTATATGCTTAGCTTTACAGGAAATAAAGACTAATTGATTTCTGAACAATTATTGTAAAGATCCTTAAGTTAATCCAAGTCATTGCTATAGTTTCTGTGAACATTTCACTTGTTTTACTTTGTCTTGCATTCCCTAGGAGAATTGTCTTTTTCCAGGATGTTGTGTTTCTGTAATAGTTTCACAGACAGCATATAGTCTCTTCTAGGTGTCTATCTGTTTTCAAGTTGTTGGTGGGTGGTTTTGAACAGGCCACAAATGAGAACTTTGAAGCTGAGGCTGAAGACAGTGCATGTTTCCCACAGTGCCTGCTGGTAGGTCATGAATGTGTTCAGAAGACATGCTTAACCAATCCTTGGCCTCTCTGCAGAGCACACAGAGCAATAGGTATGTTTGGCAATTGTAATTGTGAATTTATGCGAAAGTGTGTGAAGGAGGCACATAGCTGTCAGCATATCGGCAGGGCTAAAGTAAAATAAAATGCAGTGCTTACACATGAGTGGGTGTGTTGCGTGTGTGGAGGATGCTGAAGTGAAAGAGCAGCAGGGAAGTATATGTAAGAGAGAGTGTAAAGAGGGTACAGTAATTTCAGAAATATGTGGTGGAGAAAATGAGTGTAAGTTTTTAACACAGTCAGAGATTTAGATGAAAGTGGTGCAAAGGGAAGAATGGAAGTGATTGAGACACTCCAAAGATCACTTATCCTTCTACAGAACCTAGCAACGTTTTAATCTCAGCTACATATTTTAAGACTGTAACCATTTTCACTTCTAACTATTCACAACAAAATCACTTTTATTCATTTATGTTATACTGCTAATAGGCATTGGCATATCCAATAGGTCTGCCTTGTCATAGGTGCAATTCTGTTATTGTATGAAATGTCTAGATGCAATAACTGTATGATGAGACGCTATGGGAATAGTAAGATTCTAGTTGCATACTTTTTGTACACAGGCCACGCCTCTTGGAAAGTATTCCTAGTTATACTTCTTAGGCCACAGCCCTTGTAGAGACCCCCTGCACACACACACACTTATTCATCCCACCTAAAGGCCACCCCTTAGGGATATCTGTCTTAGTACAGGCCATCCGCTGCACACACTTAAATGTGCCATCCCTCACCCATGCATAACCTCACACAGACAACCCATCCCTAACCCACACATGATCTACAGAGACAACCCATTAATAACTTATACAATGAGACTGGTCATACAACAATATCAGAGGGAGGTAGCAGATGTCCTCATCTTGCCCTAGATCTGCTCGTGTTTCTTCAGAACGACATTTCTCAGATTTTGTGCAAGTGTCCTCCCATCTGTCAGCCCCAGAGCAAGAGATGAGGGAAGTGCTCCGTGATGGAGGAAACAGCTAAGCGCTCATGCTAAGAAGCTAGCGACAGGGAAGACATGGCCACACGCTACCATGTCTTACCAGGACAATCTCTACCAGGATGTGACTCCAGCAGTCACAATGGAAAACAACTCTATAGCACTTGGGGAGAAAAAGAGGTTAAAGCAAACTCTGTGTCTGCCTCAGGTAAACTGGTACAAACACATCATGACACGGCGACTGAATCATATGGTACTACGCCTTTGATCTTTAGTACTCATTTCCAAGAAGTACTATCCACCCCCCGGAACCTGCCTAATCAATCTCAGGGCAATTCCCAGACTTGGATGAGGTGGGCTCACTCATATAATGTGACGTGCTTCATCATTGGCTACCTCGTCCGACCCTGGCAAGATAATACTACCAGGGTAGACTCACCCTCGATGGAGACTACCTCGAGGGAGTGCTTATAGATTACTTGTCTGGATATTTCTCTGGGATCCAGTTAATTGACTAAAAAGACCTTGGTGTAAACCACATGGGTTCCTTTATTTGGTGGTACCAGTCGGCTGTGTTTGGGGGCACAGTAGGAATCAGGAGGGTGTTATCTTAGTACATGTTGGACATGAGTACTAAAGATAAAAGACATAGGCCCTCATTCCAACCCTGGTGGTCTATGACCGCCAGGGTGGAGGGCAACGGAAGCACCGCCAACGGGCTGGCGGTGCTTCCAGGGCCATTCTGACCGCAGCGGTAAAACCGCGGTCAGAAAAGGGGAACCGGCGGTTTCCCGCCGGTATTCCCCTGGCCCAGGGAATCCTCCATGCCGGCGCTGCTTGCAGTGCCGCCATGGGGATTCCGACACCCTTCCCGCCAGCCTGTTTCTGGCGGTTTACACCGCCAGAACCAGGATGGCGGGAACGGGTGTCGTGGGGCCCCTGCACTGCCCATGCCAGTGGCATGGGCAGTGCAGGGGCCCCCTAACAGGGCCCCATGAAGATTTTCACTGTCTGCATAGCAGACAGTGAAAATCGCGACGGGTGCTACTGCACCCGTCGCACCCCTGCAACACCGCCGGCTCCATTCGGAGCCGGCCTCTGTGTTACAGGGCCTTTCCCGCTGGGCCGGCGGGCGCTCCTTTGGCGGGCGCCCGCCGGCCCAGCGGGAAAGCCAGAATGGCCGCCGCGGTCTTTTGACCGCGGAGCGGCCAAATGGCGGTAACCGCATGGCGGGCGGCTACCGCCGCCCGCCGCGGTCAGAATGACCGCCATACTACCATATGATTCAATCATGCGTTATTATGTGTTTGTGACAATGGTAAATAAACCATTGTCAGAAAATTAAAATAACAAAATCGAGACCAGGGTTGGACTGGTAATAATAACAAGCAATGATGTGGGCAGATGTTTTAAAATAAGATGTGGTGGCCGTCAATATTTATGGTGTTCAAGCTGATCCACAGGGAGATCCTGTGGATTCTGGTACTTGCAGTGGTTCATACCACATCATTTTAGTATTCAGGTATTGGACCCTGTGAGAGCCCAGTGTAACCCAATTTAAAGTGAATATCACATTGCATTAAAGCAATTGCCTTACACATATTTCAGTCATTACTCTTTTTCAGAGAAGCTCATCTTTTCAGTAGTGGCTCTGTCTTGAAAGCACAGTCAGGACACAGTTGAAAGTCGTCTTCCAGAAGCAAGGGTGGTTTCCCTGTTCAGCACATGATATGGGCCTGGGACAACACCTGACTAAGGTAAATTCTGAAGCTATCATGTCTGAGAACAACCACACATTCTCTTCAAACTTGTGCTGCCTAGATTACTCCAAAGCTTTCTTATTGCCACTAAACAGTGCAATTTTAATTTACATTGACAGAACTGAATGGGTACAAAGCTAGATTTCATCATTTCTGGGGGCCACATATTGAGTCATGTGTTTAGTTTGAAAAAAAAACAGAAGCATTGTGTTTAATTCCAAAAACAACATTTAGGGTACCGTAGCAGGCACTTGAAGCCGTATGGGAGTGTCTTTTCCATTTTGGGTGACACTTTAGGATTATTGTGTTCATTTCCAGGGGCAACATCAGAAGCAGATGTTTCCCCTCTCGCAACCACGCCTGAGGGGGGAGTGTGGCCTAGGTGATACAGCTGCCACCTTTGGAACTTGCGAACCAGTTTTGTTTCCAGGCCCTGCTCCAACATCTTGTGATTTTGGGCGAATCTCTTAATCCCCCAGTGCCTTAAAGCAAAAATATGTAGCATGTGATTATCTTGTAAACAGATGTAATGCCCTGGGACGCCATACAAAATGCAAAAATGGTGGAATATTGTATAATTTCTACAGACTGTAGCTTGCAGTTGCGTCTGGTTCTGGAGCTTACATCTGAGTATTATGTCCATTTCATGAGCCTACATCCTTTGTTCTGAACCCCAAAGAAAAAGTAATGTGTACATTTCTGGACTATATGCTTTCTTCTGGGGCCACTATTTGGGTTATTTTGTCCAATTCTGCAGCATAGAAACTCGTCCTGGAGCCAACATCTAAAGTATGTTTCAAGTTCAGGAGCCCACATGTTGTGTTGTGGAGCACACATCTGGAGGAGTGAGTGCCATATCTAGAGGATGACAGTTTTCGAGGCCTTCTTCAGAGTATTACACCCTTCTCTGGATTCGAACCCTCAAGGAAAACGCAGACTCGACATTGTCCAGGGACCAAGACCCTCATTGCACACTGGGTGGAATACATTTGGAGCGTTACCCCATGTGGTAAATGTCATTACAGCAGGCTGAGGTATTCAAAACATGTGGTAACTACCTGCTATTGTGAATTTCCAGCAGGTAAATAGGACACAATGTGCAGGATGCTTTGAGAAGCTGATTTCAGAATGTTTTACTTCTTTTCCAGACCTTACTCCCCCTGATTACATTTGGCAGGTGTGACCTGCTGGACGCTGTCCAGAGATGACTGCAAGGGAGTGATAATTCTCACGACTCGCAATACTGACTCTTGTTTGCACCGGGATCGGAATTCAGCCCTCAACTTGTGCTGAGGGACTAAGGTGTGCTACTAAGCTTCTGCATGGTTTAAAGTCGTGTTATGGAGTGAGGCCGGAAGATTTAAGCATGTAAACTCTGGCAGCAAGGAGGGAACAGGGTAAAAGTGAGTCGTTCACATTCCTGAAGGGAATACACATCAGGAGAGACAGCATTTTCCCGCTCTCGCAGCCTGCTGCCACCTGCCAGAACCCGCACTTCAGCAATGATGCAAACCCCATTTACTGGAAACGCGAGATTCCCTTGGGGGTCATGTTCATGCATAATTATTACTAACAATGCATGTTTTATGACGTGTGACGAGCCCCTACAGGGCTTACCTCCCTAGCGGAAGAATTCTAGAGTTATTTGCATCGTAGACAACGTTTTCACCCCTAGCTTTCAGTCAACTTGTCCCCGGAGACAGCCAGCACACACCTGGACGCATTCAACGAAGATGTTAGTCAAAAAGAAAAACGTCTTGGGATGTTTTTGTCTGCTACTCCAGACAAAACAGAATGCTGGTATTGTGCTCCTACGTGGATTGGGAACTGTTCTGAACACTTTTTTTAATCGACATCTTCAGTTTCATCGCACTCGAAAACATGTTCCTCCCAAAACGAGGCAAACCGTGCCTGTGATTGTTGAGCATCTTTGAGACATGCCTTTCTTTGTCTTGCAAAGTCACCCTTACAGACGCATTGTTTTAAGGTCATATCCAAAGTTTTTACTTGGAATTGTTAACTTGTTTCTTGGTATTTCTTTAGCCACAGGTTCAGTCTGCCTTGTGCCATGTCCAAGTGAAAGCTCCAGAGAAAGGACTACAGCGGATGAGGCTGGACGCTGTGCAGGCTACCGTGGGCAGGGGTATATTTGCACAGCCCAGATCCGCGAAAACGGGTCTCTGTACTTGGGGGACATGTACGTACCACCGATTGCAAAATACTTGTTGCCATTTACGACCATTATTTTTCCGACCAGTGTGCTTTTTTGCTAACCTATATATTAATAGGTCGATTCTCAAATACTGATTCCACTTGGGCTACCATTCGACCTACCTCGTGAATATTAATGAGGTGGGATGCAAATTGCGCCCCACTATGAATCACAGCATCACAGGGATGCTGGCCATCTTTTTAAAGCCAACCCGTTTTCCTTAAATGAAAATGGGATGCATTTTTCATAGAAAAGTTCATGAGACCATTGCCTACTCTTAAAACAAGTTTTTGTCAGTATTCACAAAGGGGAATGCCTTGAAGACCCCTTCCAGTTTGTGAATGGGTTACTTACACATATTTGTAGTGTACCAGGTATTACTATTTTGGGACCGGATCTCGGTTGCAAAACATTAAGCCAGACCATTGGTATGCAGTATTTGGAAGGGATGCCCTAAACATGCCCTTTGTAAATGCTGAATTGCTATTTGGTCGCAAACCCACATCCGGATTCAATATTGTGTTACTGAATCACAATTGTGGTATCTTACATGTCAAAAGCCTTTTACGGTCGCAAATGGCATGATTCTGCGAATCTGAGCATTTGTGAATAAAAAAGGCTTCATACATCTGGCCCCAGGTTTGATCATTTATAGAGTGAACACCACACTGTTTTTTTCACTTTGCACTTAGAGTGCAGGTTTTTTATGTCATTAACCAATTCTATGTGTTGCAATTTATGAACCTCAGAATAAGGAAAAACGGTGTCAGCCTTAAGAGGATTTGACATTACACAGTCCGGATGTGCCAAAGTATACAACTTCTTCATCATAACTTCCAAATCTCAACAAATTTTTTTTTCTTATCTCTAACAGACCAAAACTTAGTTTTAAAAAGTGCCAAATGTGGTGTTGCACAGTGGCACACCATTTTCATATAGATAAACTTGCATTGTATTGAATTGCATTGTTCATAAGCGCTGAACTACCTCCATCTGAAGGGAATGGCTGCATGATGGTAGTCTCGGCTCCGTTCTGCACCACTCACACCACAAGGCACCTTCTCTCTTTAATGTGCTTCATTATCCCATAGCTGCCTGTGCTATTCCACATTGCACAACTGGTACATCAGACGGCGGGCTCTGCTCTGCACAACCACAGCTCGTCTCTGCTGCTATGGTCACTGCGCAGATGGCTGCCTCTGCTGCTCAGGTCAGCACACAGCAGGCTGTCTCTGCTCTGATCTGTACCAGCGCTGGGTACCGTCTCTGGTATGATTTTGACTGCAGCCAGGTATCTCTGCTCTGACCTCACACCTTCCTTCTCATGCTTTGATCGGCAGCCCACCTTTCTGTTTTGAACTAAAACTCGGCGTCTTTGCTCAGATCTGCACCGCGGGCTAATTCAGCTGTGATCTGTACAACGGGCGGATGTCTCTGCTCTGATGTTCGCGCAGCTGACCGTCTCTGCTCTGCACGAGGGCTGCTTAGGCGCGGAGGCGAGGAAAGACTGCAGCTGTTACCTTGGAAGCATCCCCTTAGCGCGCGCTGAGAGCATCCAAGGCAGCTGGAGGATGGGGCTGCATTATAATGTGCAGGTTATGAAGAGCAGAGTGGGAGGGGAGAGGAGGGGGGAGGTGCGCGGGGAGGGGAGCTTCATTACAATGTGCACTTTAGGGAGAGGAGGGGAGGAAGGGGGAGCTTCATTATAATGTGCAATTTGTGGTGGTAGAGACGGATACAGGCGAAGGGAAGGAGAGATGGAAATGCGAGGGGAGAGTGGGGCCAAGAAACTCGGCGTGGTACTGGAGTTAACCTCGTACTGCATGGAGTGAGAGTTTGAGACGGGCAATGGTGGAAGTAAGGGTGGTAAAACCTGAGAATTTGAGAATGTGGAAGGGAGAACAGGGAGTGGGAAACATTGTTCTAATTAAGTGAGATGATAAAATACATTATTGAACCTGTTATTTGTTTTTTAAAGTTTCATAAAAAACAAAATTGTACAACATGGAATATGAGTTAGGCCATGGGTACTCCTACACATTTTGCCAGGGGCCAAAAAGTTTGCTCGGTGATGTGACCGAGGGCAGCACTGGTGGTTGTTGGCCAGAGGGGGAGGGGTGGATGTAGGGGAAGCAAAGCATATATATATAGTTGCTGAGTTGCACAATGTGAAACCAGAAAACCTGAGATTAATCCCAGCTTCTTCACTTTACCAAACTATGTGATCCTAAACAATTGTTTTATTTCACTTTCCCTCATTTTTCTTCAATATCACATATAATAGGATCTCAAAATACATGGCTTAAGGATGTGCGCTCTACGAAACATTCTCCTGTGTTTAATTTAATAAACTATAATGTTGTGTCTGTATAATAGGAACCCAGGTCAACCGAAGAGTGCTCAAAACAATTGATTTGTGTCTGAGTTCCTTATTGTTGTCAGGGTGGGGGAATAATTAATGTTTCTAAATTCATGATTGAAAACTATCACTTTAAAGCAACTTATCACTGTATTGCTATTATCTGATGTACTAAGGTGAAATGGTTCTGCATGTTAATGAAATACACTTTTTGAATTTTGACGAGACTAATATATTTTTATGCTTTTGTTGCAAGAGGTCTTTAAAACTGGAGGTGTTCCTAAAGTTAAGCGGTGAAGACTCCCTAGTTAATGTCTTTCTTTAACTTCAATTAACCTTTAAATAAATGCTTGCCTCTTTATTTATCATCTTTTGTAATGTTTGTGTAGAGTCAAGTAAACAGCAGCCCAGTACTGCTGTTGACCAAGGGGTCTCATGTACAAGTCTGGAGGGCTGCATGTGGCCCCTGGGCCATACAGTGAGTATCACTGAGTTAGGCTATTTATTGAGCAGATGCCAAGGCAGCCGTTTCAGGATGTAATGAAAAAAAAAAAATACAAAACATGCAAACAGCCTAAACGACCAGCGCCGTTCTTGCATACTCGGACCACCTTGATCTCTTACTTTTCTCATTCCACAGTTCTCTGACTTGCACTGAGAATGTCCAGCCACCAGTTGATTTCTTGTGGAAATGGGAGGACCAGTGAGATACTTGAAGGCAGGTCTTAGAAAGCCTTTTGCGTAATGCCCTGCTACTCTAGGATTGTTAAATAGTCCAACCTTATGGATCCAATATTAAAGCCCACAGAGCAATTGGAAACTATCACTGATCATAAGGCCTCCACCTTTAAACAATCCAACATTATATCTGGAGACAGATCGAGAGAGCTGTGCAAACCACAACTTGTTAAAATTTCAGTAATGACAAGTTGTTCAGGGTGGGAGCCAAGCCAGATATTCAGGATACATAATAGGATAAATTTACAAGCAAACAATCTAAATGTAAGTGATTTACATGGTAACAGGTTATTGTGAAAATCTGGCATGGAGCCAGGCAACACAGGCCTATTTGAAAATACTGCAATGATATTCCACAACTTTTCTCTTTCTTTTTTTTAACGAATACTTGGAGTTATATAAGGATAATACATTGATAGATTGATAAGAGTTTTAAGAAACAGACCACATGGCACCCCAAGCAACCTACAGTTAGTTTAATGTGGTGTCCACTCGTTCACATTTTCTTTGAATTAGGACTTTCATTCCTGTTTGAACATCACCATGCAGGTCTGTTTTCACCTTTGTAAGCACTTAAGCACAGCCGAATGACCCACTGAAGGGCCTGCTATCTTCCGGGCACTGCTCTTGCATTTCCTCTCTCGTGAATTCATGTAACTTTCATGTCTTAAATATTTGAAAGTCTTGAAAGTAACCTCAGTCAAAAACAATTTGTCACCTTATGGAATTCAGAATTTTATAGAAGTACTGTCCCCAAAATGGATTATGCCTTGGAAGAGTCTAGAGAGTTTGCGGTGTGTTTACTAATGTCTTACCTCACATGCATGGGATGTAAATTGGGGAGGAGGGGAACCAGAATGGTAAAAAGGAACTGTTGTTCTGTAACTTATGAAAATCGTAATAAAACATTTAAATCTAGGAACTTATTTTTTTACATTTAACAATCATTTTAGGCCTTACCAGACTTTTGTTTTCAAGTAAATTAATAAATAATATACATATATATAGGGGCCTTTGGTCAGCAGCCTTCATCCATTGTCTGTTGATTTGTCATTCACATTTTACTTCCGCTCACAACAGCTGGCAGTATCAGGCAGTGGGTCAGCCAATTTTACGCACTGGCTCCCTTCCCTTTGAGTGGCTGCACAAAGTTTGTGCTCATTCTTCACATCCACACAAAAATAGCTCATTTTATGTCAATGAAAATGCTCCTTCAATGTGTGCATTTGTAATTTTACCTTTGTACACTATCTTTAAAGGCAGCTATTTAATTTGGTGGCACTTTTGCTGCCAAGTTAGATGGCGACATATTTCCTGAATCCTTTTTAGGTTGACTCTTCTTGATAGCGCATGAGCTGTCTGTTGCAAGGATTATTGTTTCTTACCAAGAAAAAAGAGGGGTTTGGAGTCCGCCCATTGCTTATCATTGGTTGGCTTTGCTTTTACTCTATTTTTGCTGCTTTTTATTCGTGTCCCAGCTTGTCAATCTTGTGATTGTCCCTCCCAGGGAGCATTGCCTCTTTGCCATCTCTTTGGCTGGCATCTCTGCTTCCACTGCTTGCGTTTCCAACACTAGTTTTTTCTTTTGTGTTAAGCACTTTATGAGTGTGCATATGTTTTTGAGCTGCCTCTCTCTCTCTCTCTCTCATGTACTTCTCTTCCCCTGCACTGATGTTGCTGTCTGACACCTGATTCCTTCTCACCATCCCCTTCCCTGTTATGCTCATCTGTGTGCTTCTCCCCTTAAACTCACAGAGCCCTCTGTGTTGCTTACCCCTACCAATCTCCCGATTGTCCTTCTCATCTTGTCTTGTGTTGCTGTCGGGTCCCCGTCGACTCCCGCCTTCCTTCTTGTTGCTTTTGCCTCCCTTCCACCTTCACCCATGGTGCTAACCCCTCTCTCCCACCCTTCCTGTGTTGCTTCTGCATTTCTCCATCTTTCTTCCATGTATTTTTCGCCCCACTGTTGGATCCATTTTCCCACTCGCTTTCAAAAAAATACTATTTTTTTTCTTTTTAGTTACAGATCCTAGTTGGATCGGGCATGCAGTGCAGCATGGCTAAAAACCAGTGGCAAAGTCAATAGATCACAAAGGAAATACTTTGCCAATGCTTGTTGAAGTTGCTGTCATAAAGTGTTTAGGAGAGATTGTGCAATTGCAGGTGCCTGCAGTTTGAGCATGTGGTGGATGATTATTTTTTCTTGTTGCCTTCACCTGAAATAATAATAATACGTAATGGACACCTAAAAGCCTTGTGTTTCATTTAAAAAGACGCTAGCAATACAAATACATCAGTGATTTTTTCTAATTTAACATTTTTATTGCGAGCATATGGTGGCCAGATTGTTATTATTGTTGCATGCACTTGCAATAAAAAAATTTAAACTAAGAATGTAATCTTTGCACCTCTGTCTCAAGGTCAGAACTATTGGATTTGCCAGTGCTTGTTCTATTATAGTCTGCCCATCATTCTGTGAGCATCTCTCATCCTGAGGCATATACAATATTGTCAGAGGAGGTCAGGGGGTGCAGTATTTAGGTCTTTTAGAGCATCAAAGGTGCAATGTAAAAACTGAGCAACATAGCATTTTCTTTGTCTAGCCATGTAAGTGCAAATTCTGCCTTGTAATATGCTTCTGTAATAGGCCTGTGGACTGCGCTTCTTGGCTCTTTTGCTGTCACTTTCTGTTTTAGGTATTGAAATTAGTGCTTACCAAAACTTACAAGTGTTGTACAAAAAGTTAGAAAAAATACATGGAAGAGATTTTGGTTTCAGGTAGTAGTTAAAATCTTGATAACAAGCTATAGGTTATCTGTTTCTGTAAAAAAAAAACCTAGTAATTTTTTCTAACTATATATCTAAAATATTGGCGCTTTGCATATCTTCTGGCATTTATTGTATTTAATTCAGCAATTCTGTCATATTGACCAATAGGAAATGAGCTGATAACTTACAGTCAGAGTGGTGAAACTGAGCTTGCTGTAAAGAGAATTTCGAAAAAGCACCGTAAATGTGTAGGAGCTGAACTCCTTTCACCGTAAATGGATGGTAATTTGGTCTTATGCTAACTCGAGTTGTGTTTACAAAGTCCTCCATCTTGTACCGATGTCACCACGATCACATGTTTTGTTGTTGCTTATTTCGTTCCAAATAAGAATTGTAAGACTCACACTAATAAACTGAAAGTTGTTGTTCCCTGAGACCTATTTGGTGTGTATCAATGACACTTCAACTGTCCCAGGCTATGGGTATATAATGTATCCATTGGACGGCCGAACTAAATGTGAGAATGTCCGCACATTCAATGTCGTGCTATCACGAGATAATCCTCAAATGTATTCTGTAGTAAAATATTTCATATTACTTGTTCCCTTTTGGGGCATGTCCTGAGGAATGTTTACCCCTATAGAACATATGATTTCTTTGTCTAAAGTCCTATAAAAGGACTCAATGATTTTTATGGGGAGGAGATTCCTTTCCCCACTCTTAGAAGGTGAAAGTATGCCGGATTTCACAAACTGTACTGAGTTCCTTGTAGTTATGATTTCTATGACAAATTTTCTATAATATTACAGAATTCTTTATATAAAAGTTTGAATTTACAAACCTTGTCTGTCATTCTTATTAGAGTGTTTAGCACCTGCTACTAAACTTAAATTGAGTGACAATTCCAGTAGGGAAGCATCAAAGTCCATATCGGGCCTACACCGCTCCGGATCCTAGTTGTTGGCGTGCCTCATGAATAAGATTTAAGCTACAGTTCTCCACGACGACAAATGTAAAGGTGACTCAAACACTGCGTCCATGATGCTAATATAGTGCCTAATGTCAGGATATAGATCTCCTGAAAAGAATGTAAAAATGCTTTAGTGTCCTCACGCTCAGATATTGATTTTTGCATGTGATTCCTCTATCTATTTGATATACTGTTGGGTATGAACGGGCCCAAAGCATTGTTTTTTATATAACAAATTCGATCTCTGAAAGGAAAGTTCCATCTGTGACACTCTTCATATTAAGTAGCACGATTTTTTTTCTATATGGCTCCTCAGTACTGCTTTTTTCCTGTGCTCCAGCTCGCTTATTCAGGATGTTTGAAGCACAGAATCAGGAATGAAGCTTTCCAGAGGCCTGAGGCACCCAATGAACCGTGATTATTGCTGTATGTTATCATTCAAACAGGAGTTAGGGGGCTCTTTTCCTTCCTTGCACTGGGGCCCATGACATACTAGCTAAGCTACCACGCAGAGGAGCAGCATTGCTAGACCTAAATCAGATTTAATATTCAAAAATGTGATATGTACTGTAATATTGATGACCGTAGGTTATATTGGCATTATTCATCTCTCTTCTATTAACTTCTAATACAATGAAGAGAAAGTATTGAACTTTGGTGTGCTGTTAATTCTCCTGCATTTTTTCTGTTTTCATGGCCTGAATTATACAGTCGGTAGCTGTGATCTGCAGGAATCGACATGGTACCATTTCTAGATATATGGCCGAGAAGTGCAAGTATTTTTCTGGTCAGGGCTACATTTATTGCCCTTATTTGGGCAAGTGAGGTGTGCTTAGTTGCACGTCAAATACATTTTGGGGCTGTGATATTCATTATTTTGCCCCATTTGAAATGAGAGAAAAACTGTAGCCAAACTGTGTTTCAGCCCATAATTTACATAAGTACTTTCTGGTTACAATGTTTGTGAGTTTGACACCTCTCACTTCTCTGGGCCACTTTGGCACATATTTTGCATCTCACTTACTAGGCTCTGAGGCGGCATACAATTCTTAGAAACCTGAAAAACATCCATGCCAGACAACTGGAAGTTGCCACCTTGGCCTTTTTGATGAATCTTTTCACTGTAACAAGAGTGGTTGAACCACCTGTGACCTTGCGTCCTGGTCTGGGACTCAAGACTCCATTTGGGAGCCTTTGCTCTGAACAAGAGTGGTTCAGCTCCGTCTGAGTTTCTCTTGTCCATGAAATTCCCATCAAGGATTTGCACCTTTTAAGAAGACGCAACTTTTCACTGTTCAATTCCTTTGATTACATTTGTAACACACTTCAGAGCTGGAAAGAAGACTCGACTCCGGACAAAGTCCAAGTCCTTTATAGGTTATGGGGCCAGAGCACTGTAGTCGCAACACAACCCACACAAATGCCTTCCCGGCTGTTTCCAATGGAGGGTATTAGATGTGTTTCAGAAAATAGCATTCTCAGACAGTGGCCCTATTAAAATGCAGAATCTGTTTGCCCACGTGCTGTCTAAATAATGTTGATAACTGCACATAGAAAGAATGACCTGGTCACGCACTGAATGAAACCCATCAAAACAAGAGGGGAGAAGCTCACTGCCAGTCATACCAGCACACAGTTTCCCAAATGCATTGCGGTAAATACAATGCTTGATGACACTCACATCTGTTGAAAGTCTTAAGTTTTCACCACTGTTGGTGCAGCCTATGATGTGTATCTATAGATAAGTGTTTCTGGGTGTTTAGACCTCGTCAGTAGAGAAAAACACTTTAAATGTGTGTTGCTGGCAATGCTGTTCTCAGTCTTCTCAGGTTTCAGTAACACTCTCCCTGCAATGTATCATTCTGCAGGGTGTGTAGGCGTGCTAATGCATACCTGCAGATGTTTGCATTGGATGGCGCTATGCTGGACCCATCACTGTTCCAGCTACTTTTTATTTTAGCTAGGAAATCTTGGGTTATATTGTTGATGAAAATCAAGAAATTGTGTACTAGGAACTGTAAAAAGTGATCCACATAAAAAGCCAGAGGTGGTTGTCAGATTATTGATACTATCATGAATGTTGTTCCGGGACCTTATATATTGACCTTATATAATTTTGGATGCTTGTTAAAAGGAGATTCTTTCAACTGTTTCGATTGTAGCTTTCTGGTAAATTTAGCCAGGTAGGGTTTTCGCATTTCCCTATGACAATTTAAACTAAGTATCATGCTAAGAATTTTGTGCTGTCGTCATGTAGGAGTTATCTTCACAGGTGTATGAAAAGGTTGTTTAACACAGGACTTCAAATATCACAAACAACACTGCAATCAATAACCTAGTCAAATGGTCTGCAACATTCCACCAACACAGTTATCGTTTTCTTAATGTTTGAGACTATGCCAAATATTTTTTAGAAGAATTTTAAAAGGGGATGTTTTCTTTTGGTGTAGGTATAAACCTGCATTTTACACAAAACAATACAGAAATCTGCTCTGAAAAGCAATTACAATAAAAGGCTTAATAATTTGTACATAACAGCCTTCAGTGTCCAAAATATGAATAGCAGTGAACCATGTGTTTGCTTCAAAACTTACTGGCCTAAAATACCGTTGGTGTAAAAGAATGATTGGTTATAAACAAAACCATGCTTCAAGGGTATTTTCAAACAATTTGAAAATGTCTGTCTCTCATTCGATTTCTTTCTTTCTCTCTCACTTGTCCTTTGCTTATTTTTCAAATTCTTCTTTTCAATCTGTTTTTCTTTTTTTTCTATGTAGTTCTTGTTCCTTTTCGTGCCCTAAATGCCCTACTTTTCTTGTGCATTATTTCTCCCTTTTTCTATTAGTCTGTCTATGGATTCATATGTTAACTCTTCCTTTACTTTTTCATTTCTCTTTTTCACTTGCTTTCATTCTTTCTTTGCATCATTCTCTGCTCATCCTCTCTATGTGTCTTTCTCCCTACATTTTTGTTGGCTTCATTGTTGAATGTTTATTTTGCTTTCTTTCTGTCATTTCTTCTTCATTTATTGATTTCTCTAAATCACAATTTGTATTGTTCATTCATTACTTCTTCCTCTAGTTCTTTACCTACACTGTTGCAGTGATTATTTTTTTCTTCTTTTCTTGTTTCTTCTCAGTCCCTTTTGCTGTTTCACTTTATTCAATTACACATTTCCACTAGTCTCTCATTTTCTCTCTTCTCTTTATTTTTTCTGGTTTGTTTCTGTAATTGTATATATCTTTCTGTAATTACCTTGATTTTTTGTACACACTATCTTGTTTTTACTTTCAACTGTGAGTCCTACAAACGGTCATAATCCTGTTTTTCTTCAATTATTCAAACTTAAATTGATAACTTTGAGAATTCAGAGTTTATTGACAAAATAAATGACAGGTGAATCAATGTCTCTTTTTGTGCCAACCGTCATTCAACTACTCTGATTTTTTTAATGTCTTGTAATGTTAAATAGTGTATTTTTTTCAGGATTACAATGTTCACACTACTTCACATTTCATACAATTTCATTGGGCAATGTGACCTACAGATATATTTGTGACATGGTATACATGTATCGCTTTATTAAAAAAAGGTATTCCACATTATCGTAAAACAATCATATAGAAGTTTGGAAATTTACAAAGCTCTTCATAGGAGGCCTTTGATTTTAAGAGCAGTAATAAGACTTGCTGTGTTTTCCAATATCAGCTTGGCTAATGGTACAATACGAACACAATGGTATTTTTTCAGGACAAGGTCCCAATGCACCATTATCATGCCAAAAGCAATTCAAGATAAAACCGGGTTGAACAGGAACTTGCAGATGGTGCTTCAATTGTAAATCCAGTTTCTAGAACACCTAACACTGTAACAAGCACCGCGGTTCTAACTCTAGCCAAGGAGATAGTTTCACCAATGATTATGTCGCAACCTGAAGAAAGATCTTGAAAGGTTTTGAAGTAAATGCAATTGCCTTACCAAAGTATCATAATGTTTGTTAAGTTTCCTTTTTAAGAACTGGTTTAAGCAGTGGTCCATATACTGTCTGTACCCACTATAACAATCCAATCTAGTTTAGTTCAAAGTTGTACAGCTTTTTCCTAGAAAACCGCCCGTGTCCCAGCAAACCTAATTGCTGCCTCAAAGATTAAAACGTGCAAGCCACTTTTGGAGGAGAGGCATATATTATGACTCACTTCTAGTGGCACACTTCTTCCCACCAAGGTCTGTTACTCCAACGTCCCTGGCAGGCTAGATGCCTAGTTCTGGTTGTCTAGGGTTGGGGCTGCCTCACTAGCCATTTCCTGCCCACTCCTGGCAGACTAGACCTCTGCGTTTGCCTACTTTCCTCAGTGCCCTTATACGACAAATGGGCACTCACTACACACCATCTATTTGACTGGCTTAATTTCTACCCTTAACACGCCACCGAGCTTAGAATTGACTTTAGCACAATGCAGTAAAAGAGAAAATCAAAATATAAGAAATGAAAATAATGAAATTACTTTAAAGTCTTTTAGAAAGATACGGTATGTTTTGTTATTGTGCCCATGAGTTTTGTGTAAGTGGCTCATTGTGACAGAGGGGATTCCACTGGTAAATTAGAACAGTTTTATTTTTACCAATAAAAATGTTAGTACTCATAATTAAAGTCAAATAATATAGCCATTCTTTTGAAAAGCTAGAGAGAAAGCATTACCCAATTGGATATTTCCGATCTTAATTGATCCAGTTAGAGTGCCTACCCTAAGCAAGACAAAAGTACATTACCTGAACATGTACAATTCGCCGCACTAGCATCAGCAGCCTGCCCATGATCAAACAAGAAGTGACCTACAGAAGCAGCCATAAGGCATCCTATCACTTTGTCTAACCACCCACCACCCCAAAATATGTCCCTATGTCCAGTGCTTAATTTGAGTTGGTGGTTTCCAGTGCAGGACACCAACAGTTATTTTTGAGGGCAAACACTTGTCTACCACAATATGACTTGAGTCTCACTAGGCCACTCAGTCACACTTGGAACTTGGTTTTGTACCTCTCTGGAATGAGGCACACTGTCTGGCACTCGATGACTTTTAGTCACACCAGACTCCCTGATCAAGGCCGACCTGGCCTCGTATAGCATGTCACAAGTTCAGTCATGCAATACGAGGCCAGGTACAGTACAACTCAGGTTGCACCCCCACCTCTGAGGGTTGCAACCAATGAACAGGGCACCACACACAATAAGCATGCAGCTGAGGCTTACACAAGAGAAATGTGACACACTCAACAATAGCGGGCCCGCAGGGGTCCCACACCAGGTGTTTCTGTGCTCACCAACAGGATGTTTTGGCATGCAGTGGTCTCAACGATTAAGGGCCACTCACCAGAAGCAGAGGCAGCCCTTGGCAAGCTCTGCACCAGGCAATTCCGGTCTCCAGACACAATACTCAGGCCACGCTAACACCTCTACTGCCAGGTGAAGTCCTGCATGCGATGTAGATGCAGCCGAGGGCACCGTTCTCCAAATATTACCGGTCGTCAATGTGAGTCCCTCTCAGGAGGTCTTTGAAGTCACTGAGATCTCCTCAGAGAACAGAGGGCAAGCCAACCTGCCCTTGGAGAGTTACTGTAGGAAAGTACCATCTTGCCTGGCATGTTACCCCCATTTTTTCACTGTATATATGTTGTTTTAGTTGTATGTGTCACTGGGACCCTGGTAACCCAGGGCCCCAGTGCTCATAAGTGTGCCTGAATGTGTTACCTGTGTAGTGATTAACTGTCTCACTGAGGCTCTGCTAACCAGAACCTCAGTGGTTATGCTCTCTCATTTCTTTCCAAATTGTCACTGACAGGCTAGTGACCATTTTTACCGATTTACATTGGCTTACTGGAACACCCTTATAATTCCCTAGTATATGGTACTGAGGTACCCAGGGTATTGGGGTTCCAGGAGATCCCTATGGGCTGCAGCATTTCTTTTGCCACCCATAGGGAGCTCTGACAATTCTTACACAGGCCTGCCACTGCAGCCTGAGTGAAATAACGTCCACGTTATTTCACAGCCATTTTACACTGCACTTAAGTAACTTATAAGTCACCTATATGTCTAACCTTTACCTGGTAAAGGTTAGGTGCAAAGTTACTTAGTGTGAGGGCACCCTGGCACTAGCCAAGGTGCCCCCACATTGTTCAGAGCCAATTCCCTGAACTTTGTGAGTGCGGGGACACCATTACACGCGTGCACTACATATAGGTCACTACCTATATGTAGCTTCACAATGGTAACTCCGAATATGGCCATGTAACATGTCTATGATCATGGAATTACCCCCTCTATGCCATCCTGGCATAGTTGGCACAATCCCATGATCCCAGTGGTCTGTAGCACAGACCCTGGTACTGCCAAACTGCCCTTCCTGGGGTTTCACTGCAGCTGCTGCTGCTGCCAACCCCTCAGACAGGCAGCTGCCCTCCTGGGGTCCAGCCAGGCCTGGCCCAGGATGGCAGAACAAAGAACTTCCTCTGAGAGAGGGTGTGACACCCTCTCCCTTTGGAAAATGGTGTGAAGGCAGGGGAGGAGTAGCCTCCCCCAGCCTCTGGAAATGCTTTCTTGGGCACAGATGTGCCCAATTCTGCATAAGCCAGTCTACACCGGTTCAGGGACCCCTTAGCCCCTGCTCTGGCGCGAAACTGGACAAAGGAAAGGGGAGTGACCACTCCCCTGACCTGCACCTCCCCTGGGAGGTGTCCAGAGCTCCTCCAGTGTGCTCCAGACCTCTGCCATCTTGGAAACAGAGGTGCTGCTGGCACACTGGACTGCTCTGAGTGGCCAGTGCCACCAGGTGACGTCAGAGACTCCTGCTGATAGGCTCCTTCAGGTGTTAGTAGCCTATCCTCTCTCCTAGGTAGCCAAACCCTCTTTTCTGGCTATTTAGGGTCTCTGTCTCTGGGGAAACTTCAGATAACGAATGCAACCGCAGGCACCAAAAAGCTGCATTACCGGTCCCTTGGGTCTCCTCTGAGCACGACGAGCGAGGTCCCTCGAATCCAGCGACTCTGTCCAAGTGACCCCCACAGTCCAGTGACTCTTCAGCCCAAGTTTGGTGGAGGTAAGTCCTTGCCTCACCTCGCTGGGCTGCATTGCTGGGAACCGCGACTTTGCAGCTACTCCGGCCCCTGTGCACTTCCGGCGGAAATCCTTTGTGCACAGCCAAGCCTGGGTCCACGGCACTCTAACCTGCATTGCACGACTTTCTAAGTTGGTCTCCGGCGACGTGGGACTCCTTTGTGCAACTTCGGCGAGCACCGTTTCACGCATCCTTGTAGTGCCTGTTTCTGGCACTTCTCCGGGTGCTACCTGCTTCAGTGAGGGCTCTTTGTCTTGCTCGACGTCCCCTCTCTCTTCAGGTCCAATTTGCGACCTCCTGGTCCCTCCTGGGCCCCAGCAGCGTCCAAAAACACCAAACACACGATTTGCGACTAGCAAGGCTTGTTGGCATCCTTTCAGTGGGAAAACACTTCTGCACGACTCTCCAAGGCGAGAGGGATCCGTCCACCAAAGGGAAAGTCTCTAGCCCTTTTCGTTCCTGCAGAAACCTCAGCTTCTTCTGTCCAGTAGAAGCTTTTTTTGCACCCGCAGCTGGCATTTCCTGGGCATCTGCCCATCTCCGACTTGCTTGTGACTTTTGGACTTGGTCCCCTTGTTCCACAGGTACCCGATATTGGAAATCCACAGTTGTTGCATTGCTGGTTTGTGTCTTTCCTGCATTATTCCTCTAACACGACTTCTTTGTCCTTAGGGGAACTTTAGTGCACTTTGCACTCACTTTTCAGGGTCTTGGGGAGGGTTATTTTTCTAACTCTCACTATTTTCTAATAGTCCCAGCGACCCTCTACAAGGTCACATAGGTTTGGGGTCCATTCGTGGTTCGCATTCCACTTTTGGAGTATATGGTTTGTGTTGCCCCTATCCCTATGTTTCCCCATTGCATCCTATTGTAACTATACATTGTTTGCACTGTTTTCTAAGACTATACTGCATATTTTTTCTATTGTGTATATATATCTTGTGTATATTTCCTATCCTCTCACTGAGGGTACACTCTAAGATACTTTGGCATATTGTCATAAAAATAAAGTACCTTTATTTTTAGTATAACTGTGTATTGTGTTTTCTTATGATATTGTGCATATGACACTAAGTGGTACTGTAGTAGCTTCACACGTCTCCTAGTTCAGCCTAAGCTGCTCTGCTAAGCTACCATTATCTATCAGCCTAAGCTGCTAGACACCCTATACACTAATAAGGGATAACTGGGCCTGGTGCAAGGTGCAAGTACCCCTTGGTACTCACTACAAGCCAGTCCAGCCTCCTACATTGGTTGTGCAGTGGTGGGATAAGTGCTTGAGACTACTTACCACTCTTGTCATTGTACTTTTCATAAGAGAAAAATATACAAAACAAGGTCAGTGTATATACACATAGCCAAAAAGTTTTGCATTTCCTCTTTTCACTCTTTTCTAAGTGCTGAAAAGTACTTCTAAACTTTCAAAAAGTTCTTAAAAGTTTAAAAAGTTTTTTTCTGTCTTTCCAAAAAGTTCTGAAAACTTTTTTCTCTTTTTCTATCACTTTAACTCTCTCTAAAAAATGTCTGGCACAGGCCAAAGTGTTGATCTGTCCAAACTTGCATATGACAACCTTAGCTGGAAAAGAGCAAGGAGTCTCTGTATAGAGAGAGGTTTGAGTGTAGGGAAAAATCCTTCCTTGGAACTGTTACTTAACATGCTTAGAGAACAGGATAAGGCCATAGGTGCCCCATCTGTTGAAAAAGTACCTAATAGTTCCCAATCTGATTCAGGGACTCCCCCAGGAAAAGATTCAGGAAAGAAACTTCCTAGCCTGCCCATTACTAGACAATCTAGCATAGATGGTAATGATGATGAGCCACACCAAATAAATAGTGTTGTCTCACATCATAGCAAAAGCATTTATTCTCACCATACTGGTAGTAATGTTTCTGTAAACCAAGCTGTTAGGGTGGCTTCTGTAAGGGACAGGTCTCCTTCTGTTCATTCCCATCATAGCTCTGTTTCTAGAAATGTCCCTCCCACCAACCCTGATGACAGAATGTTAGAGAGGGAACTCAATAAGTTGAGGGTGGAACAAACCAGACTGAAGCTTAAAAAGCAACAGCTGGATTTGGATAGACAGTCTTTTGAATTAGAGAAGGAAAGACAGAAGTTGGGTTTAGATACCCATGGTGGCAGCAGCAGTATTCCCCATAGTCATCCTGCAAAAGAGCATGATTCCAGGAATCTGCACAAGATAGTTCCCCCTTATAAAGAGGGGGATGACATTAACAAGTGGTTTGCTGCACTTGAGAGGGCCTGTGTTGTACAGGATGTCCCTCAAAGGCAGTGGGCTGCTATCCTATGGCTATCATTTAGTGGAAAAGGTAGGGATAGGCTCCTTACTGTGAAAGAAAATGATGCTAATAATTTCCAAGTTCTTAAGAATGCACTCCTGGATGGTTATGGCTTAACCACTGAACAGTACAGGATAAAGTTCAGAGAGACCAAAAAGGAGTCTTCACAAGACTGGGTTGATTTCATTGACCAGGCAGTGAAGGCCTTGGAGGGGTGGTTACATGGCAGTAAAGTTACTGATTATGACAGCCTGTATAACTTGATCCTGAGAGAGCATATTCTTAATAATTGTGTGTCTGATTTGTTGCACCAGTACTTGGTGGACTCTGATCTGACCTCTCCCCAAGAATTGGGAAAGAAGGCAGACAAATGGGTCAGAACAAGAGTGAACAGAAAAGTTCATACAGGGGGTGACAAAGATGGCAACAAAAAGAAGGATGGTAAGTCTTCTGACAAGGGTGGGGACAAATCTAAAAATGAGTCTTCATCAGGCCCACAAAAACACTCTGGTGGGGGTGGTGGGTCCAAATCCTCCTTTAATCAGAACAAGGAAAAGAAACCATGGTGCTATTTATGTAAAATAAAAGGCCATTGGACAACAGATCCCAGTTGTCCAAAGAAAGGCACCACTGCTCCTACCACTACAACCCCTACTGCTACACCTAGTGTCCCTACTAATAGCAGTGGTGGTGGGAGCAAACCTACTAATAGCCAATCCAAGGGAGTAGCTGGGCTCACTTTTGGTAATTTAGTTGGGGTTGGTCTGATTAGGGAGACCACAGAGGCTACTTTAGTCTCTGAAGGGGCTATTGATTTAGCCACTTTGGTTGCTTGCCCCCATAACTTGGAGAAGTACAAGCAACTAACCCTAATAAATGGTGTTGAGGTCCAGGCCTACAGGGACACAGGTGCCAGTGTCACAATGGTGATTGAGAAACTGGTGCACCCTGAACAACACATACTTGGACACCAGTACCAAGTAACCGATGCTCACAACATAACACAAAGCCACCCCATGGCTGTTGTAAATCTCAACTGGGGGGGGGTAACTGGTCCAAAGAAAGTTGTGGTAGCTTCAGATTTACCTGTAGACTGTCTATTAGGGAATGATTTGGAGACATCAGCTTGGTCAGATGTGGAGTTGGAGGCTCATGCAGCAATGCTGGGCATCCCAGGGCATATTTTTGCTTTGACAAGGGCTCAGGCCAAAAAACAAAAAGGACAGGGAAGCTTGGATCCTGGAACAATGGACCAAGTGCTCCCTAAAGCTAGGGCTAGTAGAAGCAAACCACTTCCTACTATCCCTCCCTCTACAGTGGATTCTACTTCTGAGGAAGAAGAATTCCCTCCCTGTGCAGAACCTACACCAGAGGAGCTGGAAGCAGACACTGCTGAGCTTTTGGGTGAAGGGGGGCCTGCCAGAGAGGAGCTGAGTGTGGCACAGCAAACCTGTCCCACGTTAGAGGGTCTCAGACAGCAAGCTGTCAAACAGGCTAATGGGGATGTCAGTGACTCTCACAGAGTTTACTGGGAGGACAACCTCTTGTACACTGAGCATAGGGATCCTAAACCTGGAGCTGCCAGGAGATTAGTGATTCCTCAGGAGTACAGAAAGTTCCTCCTAACACTGGCACATGACATTCCCCTAGCTGGGCACCTGGGTCAAATGAAAACTTGGGACAGATTGGTTCCATTGTTTCATTGGCCTAGGATGTCTGAGGACACAAAGGAATTTTGTAAGTCCTGTGAAACCTGTCAAGCCAGTGGCAAGACAGGTGGCACTCCAAAGGCACCCCTTATCCCACTGCCTGTGGTTGGGGTTCCCTTTGAAAGGGTAGGGGTTGACATAGTTGGCCCCCTTGGCCCTCCTACTGCTTCAGGCAATAGGTTTATCTTGGTGGTAGTGGACCATGCCACAAGATACCCTGAAGCAATTCCTTTAAGGACCACTACAGCTCCTGCAGTGGCAAAGGCCCTCCTGGGAATATTTTCCAGGGTGGGCTTCCCAAAGGAAGTAGTATCAGACAGAGGAAGCAATTTCATGTCTGCATACTTAAAGGCCATGTGGAAGGAGTGTGGTGTAACGTACAAGTTCACAACACCCTATCATCCACAAACAAATGGACTGGTGGAGAGATTTAATAAAACTCTCAAAGGCATGATTATGGGACTCCCTGAAAAACTCCGCAGGAGATGGGATATCCTTCTACCATGCCTCCTTTTTGCCTACAGGGAGGTACCCCAGAAAGGAGTGGGCTTCAGCCCCTTTGAACTTCTTTTTGGACACCCTGTTAGGGGTCCACTCACACTTGTAAAGGAGGGTTGGGAACAACCTTTAAAAGCTCCTAAGCAGGATATTGTGGATTATGTACTTGGCCTCAGATCAAGGATGGCTGAGTACATGAAAAAGGCCAGTAAAAACCTTCAGGCCAGCCAAGAGCTCCAGAAGCAATGGCATGATCAGAAGGCTGTTTTGGTTCAGTACCAACCAGGGCAGAAAGTGTGGGTCTTGGAGCCTGTGGCCCCAAGAGCACTCCAAGATAAATGGAGTGGACCCCACACAATTGTTGAAAAGAAGGGTGAAGTCACCTACTTGGTTGACTTAGGCACTGCCAGGAGTCCCCTTAGGGTGCTCCATGTCAACCGCCTGAAACCCTACTATGACAGGGCTGATCTCACCCTGCTCATGGCAACTGATGAGGGACAGGAAGAAGACAGTGATCCTCTACCTGATCTCTTCTCTTCCACAGAACAAGATGCTCTTGTGGAAGGTGTAGTTTTGGCAGATTGTCTTACTGCTGAGCAGAAAGACCATTGCATAAATCTCCTAGGACAATTTTCAGAACTCTTCTCTAATGTGCCAGGCACCACTTCTTGGTGTGAGCACACTATAGATACTGGAGACAGTTTACCTGTCAAAAGTAAGATCTATAGGCAGCCTGACCATGTCAGGGACTGCATAAAGCAAGAAGTTCAGAAAATGTTGGAACTAGGAGTGGTTGAGCACTCTGACAGTCCATGGGCTTCCCCTGTGGTACTGGTACCAAAACCCAATTCTAAAGATGGAAAGAAGGAAATGCGGTTTTGTGTAGACTATAGAGGTCTCAACTTGGTAACCAAAACTGATGCTCACCCTATACCCAGGGCAGATGAGCTTATAGATACACTGGCATCTGCCAAGTATCTAAGCACTTTTGATTTGACTGCAGGGTATTGGCAGATCAAATTATCAGAAGATGCTAAATCTAAGACTGCATTTTCTACCATTGGAGGACATTACCAGTTTACTGTAATGCCTTTTGGTTTGAAAAATGCACCTGCCACTTTTCAGAGGTTGGTGAACACAGTCCTGCAAGGGCTGGAAGCTTTCAGTGAAGCATATTTGGACGATATAGCTGTCTTTAGCTCCAGCTGGGATGATCACCTGGTCCACCTATGGAAAGTTTTGGAGGCCCTGCAAAAGGCAGGCCTCACTATCAAGGCTTCAAAGTGCCAGATAGGGCAGGGTAAGGTGGTTTATCTGGGACACCTTGTTGGTGGGGAACAGATTGCACCACTTCAGGGGAAAATCCAAACAATTATTGATTGGGTTCCCCCTACCACTCAGACTCAGGTGAGAGCCTTCCTAGGCCTCACTGGGTACTACAGGAGGTTCATTAAGAACTATGGCTCCATTGCAGCCCCTCTTAATGACCTCACATCCAAGAAAATGCCTAAAAAGGTATTATGGACAGCAAGCTGTCAGAAAGCTTTTGAGGAGCTGAAGCAGGCCATGTGCTCTGCACCTGTCCTGAAGAGCCCTTGTTACTCTAAAAAATTCTATGTCCAAACTGATGCATCTGAATTAGGAGTAGGGGCAGTCCTATCACAACTTAATTCCGAGGGCCAGGATCAACCTGTTGCTTTTATTAGTAGAAGGTTGACCCCTAGAGAAAAGCGTTGGTCTGCCATTGAGAGGGAGGCCTTTGCTGTGGTCTGGGCTCTGAAGAAGTTGAGGCCATACCTGTTTGGCACTCACTTCATTGTTCAGACAGACCACAAACCTCTACTTTGGCTAAAACAAATGAAAGGTGAAAATCCTAAATTGTTGAGGTAGTCCATCTCCCTACAGGGAATGGACTATACAGTGGAACATAGACCTGGGAGTAGCCACTCCAATGCAGATGGACTCTCCAGATATTTCCACTTAGACAATGAAGACTCATCAGGTCATGGCTAGTCTTATTGTCCTTTGTTTGGGGGGGGGGGTTGTGTAGGAAAGTACCATCTTGCCTGGCATGTTACCCCCATTTTTTCACTGTATATATGTTGTTTTAGTTGTATGTGTCACTGGGACCCTGGTAACCCAGGGCCCCAGTGCTCATAAGTGTGCCTGAATGTGTTACCTGTGTAGTGACTAACTGTCTCACTGAGGCTCTGCTAACCAGAACCTCAATGGTTATGCTCTCTCATTTCTTTCCAAATTGTCACTGACAGGCTAGTGACCATTTTTACCAATTTACATTGGCTTACTGGAACACCCTTATAATTCCCTGGTATATGGTACTGAGGTACCCAGGGTATTGGGGTTCCAGGAGATCCCTATGGGCTGCAGCATTTCTTTTGCCACCCATAGGGAGCTCTGACAATTCTTACACAGGCCTGCCACTGCAGCCTGAGTGAAATAACGTCCACGTTATTTCACAGCCATTTTACACTGCACTTAAGTAACTTATAAGTCACCTATATGTCTAACCTTTACCTGGTAAAGGTTAGGTGCAAAGTTACTTAGTGTGAGGGCACCCTGGCACTAGCCAAGGTGCCCCCACATTGTTCAGAGCCAATTCCCTGAACTTTGTGAGTGCGGGGACACCATTACACGCGTGCACTACATATAGGTCACTACCTATATGTAGCTTCACAATGGTAACTCCGAATATGGCCATGTAACATGTCTATGATCATGGAATTGCCCCCTCTATGCCATCCTGGCATAGTTGGCACAATCCCATGATCCCAGTGGTCTGTAGCACAGACCCTGGTACTGCCAAACTGCCCTTCCTGGGGTTTCACTGCAGCTGCTGCTGCTGCCAACCCCTCAGACAGGCAGCTGCCCTCCTGGGGTCCAGCCAGGCCTGGCCCAGGATGGCAGAACAAAGAACTTCCTCTGAGAGAGGGTGTGACACCCTCTCCCTTTGGAAAATGGTGTGAAGGCAGGGGAGGAGTAGCCTCCCCCAGCCTCTGGAAATGCTTTCTTGGGCACAGATGTGCCCAATTCTGCATAAGCCAGTCTACACCGGTTCAGGGACCCCTTAGCCCCTGCTCTGGCGCGAAACTGGACAAAGGAAAGGGGAGTGACCACTCCCCTGACCTGCACCTCCCCTGGGAGGTGTCCAGAGCTCCTCCAGTGTGCTCCAGACCTCTGCCATCTTGGAAAAAGAGGTGCTGCTGGCACACTGGACTGCTCTGAGTGGCCAGTGCCACCAGGTGACGTCAGAGACTCCTGCTGATAGGCTCCTTCAGGTGTTAGTAGCCTATCCTCTCTCCTAGGTAGCCAAACCCTCTTTTCTGGCTATTTAGGGTCTCTGTCTCTGGGGAAACTTCAGATAACGAATGCAAGAGCTCATCCGAGTTCCTCTGCATCTCTCTCTTCACCTTCTGATAAGGAATCGACTGCTGACCGCGCTGGAAGCCTGCAAACCTGCAACATAGTAGCAAAGACGACTACTGCAACTCTGTAACGCTGATTCTGCCGCCTTCTCGACTGTTTTCCTGCTTGTGCATGCTGTGGGGGTAGTCTGCCTCCTCTCTGCACCAGAAGCTCCAAAGAAATCTCCTGTGGGTCGATGGAATCTTCCCCCTGCAACCGCAGGCACCAAAAAGCTGCATTACCGGTCCCTTGGGTCTCCTCTCAGCACGACGAGCGAGGTCCCTCGAATCCAGCGACTCTGTCCAAGTGACCCCCACAGTACAGTGACTCTTCAGCCCAAGTTTGGTGGAGGTAAGTCCTTGTCTCACCTCGCTGGGCTGCATTGCTGGGAACCGCGACTTTGCAGCTACTCCGGCCCCTGTGCACTTCCGGTGGAAATCCTTTGTGCACAGCCAAGCCTGGGTCCACGGCACTCTAACCTGCATTGCACGACTTTCTAAGTTGGTCTCCGGCGACGTGGGACTCCTTTGTGCAACTTCGGCGAGCACTGTTTCACGCATCCTCGTAGTGCCTGTTTCTGGCATTTCTCCGGGTGCTACCTGCTTCAGTGAGGGCTCTTTGTCTTGCTCGACGTCCCCTCTCTCTTCAGGTCCAATTTGCGACCTCCTGGTCCCTCCTGGGCCCCAGCAGCGTCCAAAAACGCCAAACGCACGATTTGCGACTAGCAAGGCTTGTTGGCATCCTTTCAGCGGGAAAACACTTCTGCACGACTCTCCAAGGTGAGAGGGATCCGTCCACCAAAGGGAAAGTCTCTAGCCCTTTTCGTTCCTGCAGAAACCTCAGCTTCTTCTGTCCAGTAGAAGCTTCTTTGCACCCGCAGCTGGCATTTCCTGGGCATCTGCCCATCTCCGACTTGCTTGTGACTTTTGGACTTGGTCCCCTTGTTCCACAGGTACCCTAGATTGGAAATCCACAGTTGTTGCATTGCTGGTTTGTGTCTTTCCTGCATTATTCCTCTAACACGACTTCTTTGTCCTTAGGGGAACTTTAGTGCACTTTGCACTCACTTTTCAGGGTCTTGGGGAGGGTTATTTTTCTAACTCTCACTATTTTCTAATAGTCCCAGCGACCCTCTACAAGGTCACATAGGTTTGGGGTCCATTCGTGGTTCGCATTCCACTTTTGGAGTATATGGTTTGTGTTGCCCCTATCCCTATGTTTCCCCATTGCATCCTATTGTAACTATACATTGTTTGCACTGTTTTCTAAGACTATACTGCATATTTTTGCTATTGTGTATATATATCTTGTGTATATTTCCTATCCTCTCACTGAGGGTACACTCTAAGATACTTTGGCATATTGTCATAAAAATAAAGTACCTTTATTTTTAGTATAACTGTGTATTGTGTTTTCTTATGATATTGTGCATATGACACTAAGTGGTACTGTAGTAGCTTCACACGTCTCCTAGTTCAGCCTAAGCTGCTCTGCTAAGCTACCATTATCTATCAGCCTAAGCTGCTAGACACCCTATACACTAATAAGGGATAACTGGGCCTGGTGCAAGGTGCAAGTACCCCTTGGTACTCACTACAAGCCAGTCCAGCCTCCTACAGTTACCCTTCGGGATGCTACACAGCAGCAGGCAATAAGCCCCAGACTGGTCTCTAAGCAGGAAAGGGAGCATGGATCCCCTCCTCAAACAGTTATTCTCCTGGGCACAACAGATTCCTCTGGCAATGTGCCCATGTAGTCCAACAGCACCGGTCCTGGTTTGCTGTAAAAGTTACTCTGTCTTATTTTCGTGCCGCGGATGACCACGGCGTCTCTTTCTCGTGCTGCGGTGGGATCGGCTGCTGGGTCCACAGTGGTCTTTCTCCTCAGCCGCGGTGCAAATTGTTCATTTACCTGGTGCTCCGCTCTGAGGGTTCTTCTATTCTTCCACTTCTTTTCTTGCTTTGGGGCCATCTTTTCTGCTTCCCAGAGTTCAGTTCTTTTTCCCTGCATGCGTAAGTTTCCTTTTTAATTCCTTTTCCATGATGGTGCTTTTTCCTATTGCGTTTTTCCAGTCCAAGATGGCGTTCTTTCTTCTTCCTTCATGTCACTTCCTGTTTAAATGTATACAAGGAGCCAGATTCTTGCTCTCCCTGTGTTGCAACACTTCCTTTGGGTGGTGATCCTCACTCCGGCTTGCTATCTCTCTGAGTTCAGTCCTGTTCCTGGTTTCTTCAGTTACAGCCTGCTTCCTGTATTTTGGCCTTGAAATCCTGGTATCCTGACTTGTCCTTTTGTCTGTTCCAGGGAGTTGCTGTCAAAGAGATTTTTTCCCTTTGGGTTTTTTCTCTGGGACTCCTTCTGGAGGGCACGGACTGCAGTGGCGTTCCTTTGTCAGCAGCACTGTAGCTACCGGAAGGGGTCGCCCTTACCTCGGCAAGAGCAGAACATACAAGAACCAAGGTCACACTCCAGCTCATCTGACCAGGGCGGTAAGCGGAATGCAGACCGTGACACTTGTAGACGTTGAGTACCCCTAGTTGTATTAAATGGTTTCTTTGAAGTTGGGGGTGGTTTAAAGGGTTCTTCTTTGAACCGCAGATGTCTTCCCTAGATTTTCTCCCTGTCCGCCCTGAGGCTCTGGAAGGTAGATCTTTCTCTTTAGTTCGGCCAAGAGCCTAAAACCTCTATCCCCAATCTATCTATCCAAGCCCAAAATGGCATGTATCTGTTGTTCTGGATGCCCGAGTTTTATAGCGGTCACCTGGGCAATGCGCAGATGTGCTCTACCACCATGACCCACAGAATGATGCCTAATTTACAAAGCGCCAGACCATTTCAGCACCTAGAAATGCCCACTTGCTAGAAGTGGCATTTCTAGGGCTTTGATGACAAAACTACTTTTACCTTCAGAAGAGGTTTGTTATCCTGAGTCTAATGATACTAAACATCTTGAGGCTGCTCCCCACGCAATCCACTGTTTCTGCCAGACATAAGATTAATTCTCCCACGTTACCTTATGGGTAGAGTAGTGCGAACACGCATGGATGTTCGTCACTCCCTGGACACACATGCCCTGGTGGACACCCATACCCGCTGGGGCATGTGGGACAGTTTTGTTAAAGCCTCCACAAAGGTGCAAGTGCACCAATACTGGCCTGTTCTATTGGGCTCAGTTCTCATTTTAGATCACCGTGTGCAAATGCGCACCCCCTGGCAAGTAATGCCAGCTCCAGTACCTATATAGGAAAACTACCAGGGTGCAACTTGCACACTCAGGTGAGTGATGCTAGTCGTTGCTTACACATGGCAATACAAGTGTGCAAGTATGCACATACTGACAAGTTGTGCCTGTCTCATTTAAGTTATGTCACCCTGGTGCAAGTAGGCACTTCGAGACCAGCTATGCCAAGCTCCCCATATATATGAGCTCCAACATGTACATGGGCATGGAGAGGGCCCCTGGGCCTGGCTCACTACATGATCCAGTGCCCCTTGACAAGGGTGCTCCTATTGGCAATCTGTGCCAGGTGCAACATACAGGAAATCCTCCAAAGTGTTAGTGTGTAACCACTGGCCTGGTATGCCAGGCTCAGTACCTCTGAAGGTCCCATGGCCTCTGCTCACACCCTGGGCCCTGCCATGGGGGGACCCACACATGTTGTTCAGCGCCACCTACCCCCAAGAGAGTGACATGTGCACTTCCACTCTGCCCATACAGGGGAACAATGCCTATGGCCCACGGCCACTAGCAGAGAACCAGCCCACCCTTATGGATGCAACCGGCCCCTCCTTTAGGTAGGGGGCACCCACATGGAGGTGCTCCCCCTTCCTGGATTAGGTACACCTTTGTATCCTCGCTGTGCCCTCCACCTACCACCAGCCCCACTGTTGGGGCCCTCCGGGTAAGGTGTAAGGCAGCTCAGAGTTGGCCCCCGATTTGGGACTGCCACTCTGAGTGCAGGCACGCTATTGCCCCTGCAGGTCTCTTTCATAGTCCTAGGACATGGTTAACGGGGTCTTCTAGGGGATGGCACACCCAGTGCACATCCCCCTAGTAGCCAGGGCTGTATCCGCCCTGGGTATATGGTATACCTGTTTCACAGGGCCCTCCTGGGTACAGCACCTCAACCATGCCCCTAGCCCCCCCTCCTACGAAAGGTAGGACGGGCGCACCAACTTTCCCACTGCCATACAGTGGGGAAATGCCCAGAGTCCTAAGGTCATGCACAGAGAGTCAGCAAAGACCGAGAGAAAAGAAGCAAAATGTTTCAGGAAAATTCCCTCAGCAGAGCCATGTCCAACAGTTCCCACCTTCATTCCTTCACCTCATCCCTACACTTCAAAGCCATATTAGGTAATCAAGATTATTTTCACATTTTTAGCCTGCAGGTGATGAATGAGGCGTTGCGGTCCATACTTAAAGCACAACAGAACTAGACTACTTACTTTATAAATAGGTGGAGTGTGGCCCGAACTTAAAAAAGAAGGGGCCTCAACCACCAGCTGTCCAAATAGGTACCCACCTGACCATCTATAAATGCTTTCTCCATCGTCTATGTTAGTCAAGAATCAAGACGACAAACTGGCACACACTCCATTCTCGATATCGACCGGTGAAGGCAAATCTTCTTCTAACAGCACCCACAACCCTAGCTGCAGATATAATAATTCCTCTTAAAGTAAGGAGTCTTCAATATGCCAGTCAAACACAACAGGCCAGTGGTGTGATAAACATACAACAGTGAACAATATTCTGTTAACGTAAATTTTGAGGAGTAATGTGCATCAATGGAGAGTGTCGAAACAGACAAGAAAAATAAGAACAAGTAAATTGGTCAGAACACAACCTCGGTTGCCCCTATGGTGTCTGCAACAAAGGTCCTCGCCAGAGTAAACTAGCCCTCACCTTCTGTAGAATGTCGACTTCGGATTCAAAATGATGGCTGCTTCTCAGATCTTTCATTTGGACTCTACAGAGAACGTGAAGATGGAATGATGCTATTGCTTCTTCTCAACGGTGCTTTCTGGGTTTAATGAAAGAATGAATTTGAGTCTTTTGGGTACTGTTTGCACTTATTGCTGTGTTCTGAGTCTCATTGTGCTGCAAGATAAGAAATGACCTGATATGTGATGCTGTAAAATGTAGTCCTGAGTGTAACATACATTAAAAAAAAATATCTTTCATCTAAAATTTGTGGGTTTGAACATTCCCCCCGTGCCTCCCCATACTGCAAGGTGAACAATTCAAAAGAGACACTTGTGCTTACAGACTGCAGGCTGTTTCTATAACACAGTCAAAGTACAGGGGGTCTTTACACACATTGGATGCAGTGAGTCGCAGTGTGCGCCAATATGGATACAAGTATTTCTCTGGGCATGAAATGTCCTGGTCTGAGGCTAGTTCGCGCTTCGGATGTGGACTGCAGAATTGGCACAGATTTGTGGAATCGCCTGTATTAATTAGAATACACATGTTCCAAACTACTCCTGCATGCTCATCACCCTAATATGAAGAGATAGCATGTTCCAATCTCTGATTCTTCCTGTTCAGGGCAGCAGGCAAACAGCACTGCCTCTTGTCAGTCAGTCTAGATGCATGAAGGTTGTTCAATGGCAACAGATTGGCATGCATGGAGGCAGGTTAGTGTGCATGATATCTATTTTGTGCCACAAAGCAAAGTCTTAAAACTCACACTCCAGTTCAAAAATGTGCCACCGAGGTGGTGGTACAGTGAGAAGGCGCTGGAACCCTAGATGGAGAGTGAGAAGGTGAGGAGTTGTCATCATTGGGAAGGTAAAATACACTGTAGAAAGCTCAGAGTATCACTTCGCTCATGCTTTGCTCGGTGAAACCGCACATGAAGTATGATAGGTTTACAGCAGGGCCAGCTCCTTCGCAACGGCGAAGGAGCATCGCTCCCCTGGCTAAGCCAGGAGTGAAAGATAAAATTATATTTCATTATTGTTTTATCTTTCAGCTGCTGGCTCAGTCAGCAGCATGTGAAGGGAGAGGCAGGGCTGTGCCACTGGAGATGGGAGGGGGGAGGGGGAGAGAGTGTACTTAGGTTTCTCCAGCCTGGCTGTGTTTAACAGCTGGGCTGGAGAAACTCCACAGATCCCAGGATTGTGTTTAAGCAGCAGTCCAAGCAGCTCAGAACAATCCTGGCACTGCTTTCATGCTTGTTTTAGCATGAAAGCAGTGCCAAGACTCCTGGGGAGCCTGTGCTGGTGTCCCAGTGAATGCTGGAACACCACATCTAGGGAAGGAAGAGGAACAACGTGGCTGGAGGCGGCGGCAAAAGGTACATTTTTATTTATTTTATTTACCGCCGCTGTTCCCATACCTCCCGTCCCCGCCCACCCCTCCCTTGAGATTTGCAGAAGCCACTGCTTGTTTATAGACGACCAAACACCAGGTACTGATGGATTCAGGAGAGCTGAGCATTAGGTATTATTGAAATGAGATGGATAGAAGATCATATGTGCTCTGGATGTGGTCAAAATGGCAAGTATGGCTGAATCAGGTGGCACAACGTCAAGCAAGGCTGGATACGGAGAGTACAGCCCCAGCAATGACTGGTTCGAAGGGGTGTGGAGACTAGGGGGTCATTCTGACTTTGGAGGGCGGCGGAGGCCGCCCGCCAAAGTCCCGCCGTCAGAATACCGCTGCGCGGTCAAAAGACCGCCGCGGTAATTCTGAGTTTCCCGCTGGGCTGGCGGGCGACTGCCAGAAGGCCGCCCGCCAGCCCAGCGGGAAACCCCCTTCCATGAGGATGCCGGCTCCGAATGGAGCCGGCGGAGTGGAAGGGGTGCGACGGGTGCAGTTGCACCCGTCGTGATTTTCAGTGTCTGCTTGGCAGACACTGAAAATCTTGGTGGGGCCCCCAGGGGCCCCACGACACCCGTTACCGCCAGCCAGGTTCTGGTAGTCAAAACCGCCAGAACCAGGCTGGCGGTAAGGGGGTCGGAATCCAAGCGCCGCCATGGAGGATTCCCTTGGGCAGCGGGAAACCGGCGGGACACCGCCGGTTTCCCGCGGAATGCCCATGGGAGCACCGCCAGCCTGTTGGCGGTGCTCCCGCGGTCGTTGGCCCTGGCGGTCCATGACCGCCAGGGTCAGAATGACCCCCTAGGTCTACTTGGACTAGAGGAAAGAGGCAGAAAATCATATTTTAGAGGATGGAAGGCAGGACGTTGTGTGTGTCTATTTTGCTTCTTTTGGCTTTCATGACACTAGAACAGGTCATGATTGTGACTAGTAGTCAAGACAGCTTCCTCTTCAATAAGAGGGGATAAGATTCAAGCAATGGTTCTAGGAGGTAGGGAGCTTTCTAGGATGCCCATTGTATTACGGTAAAGTAAAGGTTTGACTTTCGGGACTTCAGTGAGATTATCTGCATTTGAAAAAACACTCTCTTCTACCCTCTTTTCTTATTTGACTGCCTCATAGTAAAAGGAATACTGAAACCATTTAGCAAATCGGTCATGTCAAAACTGACTGCTTATTTTATATGCAAAAACAGATGTAAATGCCTTTCTCTTCCAATACGCCTGGTGTAAGGTGGGGCACTTTCAGTTAGTTATGGGTATTTAGCAAACTGCCCTTTGTTCTGAGACGTGTAACTTTGCTTTCTAGTAGGTATGGGTTTACAAATCGCAGCTTGCAAGAGCCGGGACTAGATGAGAATGTTACATTCATGATGGAGCAACTAAGAAGCTATAAAAATCTGTTTGCAGATACTGTAGCAGTTTTTAATTCCGTAGATGGAGGATCATCAAATTCATACAGGGAGCTGCGCCAGGACTTTGGTTTGGCCCTCAGATGCAAAGCAGGGGTTGAGCCGTCTAAAGAGTCATCACGCAAACATTTGAGTTGTAAAAATATAACAAGACTTCTTAAAATTAAAATAAAAACATAATTTTGTTTCTTTTGTGTTTCAATTTATTTGTAGTTGGTAGCTGTATTGAGTTACATTATTTAAAGGTTTTCATTACTAAACAAGCATTTAGTAACTTTTTTTTTGTGTTCAAATAATGTTATTGAGGTATAATGCAGAGGAAAAAAAATAAATGCAGCGATACACTCATTTGCTATCAATAAACAAACATATCAATCCATAAACGCAAGATGTAAAGCATAATAATATATTGGTTGACTTATATAATTTGAGTTGTTACAATTAGTAGCCAAAGAATCATATGGTATAAAGGATCAGTACAACATACTGGAGGATAGAGACGGTGAATGGATGGGGCATCATGTCATGTTCCTCCACATTTCTCCCACAGTAGATTGTCTCTTAGAGACTCCCCATGGTGGGAAGGGGCTCAACTGTAGCCTGTGAGACAACCAGACCCAATTGTTGTCCAAAGTGTTGTTTGTCTCTGGCTTCTCACCCTTTTCTCCCTCATTCCCCCAGTCCATACTCCAGTGGTGTAAGTACTGTATCCTCGTCACAATGTACAGGGCTGAAATTGGCCCACCTCAGACATCCCAGACCAGGTCGTTCCCAAACATTGTTAATACTTACCCATGAATTGCTTCAGTGTGATTTCCCTAAATACCAAGGGGCTAAACCACCCATGAAAAGAACTAAAATCTTTGATTGCTGTAAAAGTCTGTCAGGCGATATCGTGCTGTTCCTAGAAACAGAAATTGGCTATAAAGAGGCTCTCTCTATGAGAAGTAGTGTGCCCTGAAGTAGTTGGGAAGAAAAATGGTGTGCTTATTCTTATTTACAAAACTTCAGGCTTTTCGGAGATTACCTCCGAACATGAAACTCATGGTAGATGGCTTCTCACTAGGCTGAATGCTGGATAACAAGATCTATTCATAATGAATATTTACACCCCTACGATGCGATGTTTTGGTGTTCTATAAATATGAAGCTGGTGGAAATTCCACCAAACTCCAATTTTATTTTGGGTGGAGATTTTAATCTCCCAATGGACCCCATCATGGATCACCACTCAGTAATTTCAAGATTAGAAAATGTCATAAACAAATACTTAACCTCTACAACACACATTGCCTAAGGGATGTTTGGAGACTCCACAGCCCAACCAGTAATTACTTTAACACCCCACCTCCACACTCCAGTTTCTCCCATATTGATTACCTCTAGGTCTCTGATCCTCCACTCGAGTCCACCTCTTTGGCCAAAATCCATCCTATATTCATATCTGATCATGCAGCATTCTCTGTATCTATCCTAAATATGCTCACTAAAGGGAAAAACAGAATCTGGCGTGTGAATGAGGAAATTCTTGACAAACCAGAGGATATAAAAGACCTAAAAAAGGAGTTAGATATTTTCTTTAAACAAAAGATAAACTTTATATCTTCACCCGTAGTTCTTTGGGATGCATTTAAATGTGCCATGAGAGTCAATATTATTAAATGCATGTCCAATAAAAATCCTGAAATTAAACAGTCCATAAAGAAATTAGGTCTTGAAATAAAAAACAAGGAATCAACTTTCAGACACTCCAAGAACAAAGGTATACTCAATGAAATCAAACAACTGAAATATAAATACAATTCCATCATATGTAAAAGGGCTTACCTCTGGGTTCATGCCCAAAAGTCCAAACTACTCATATTCCTCAACAGGGCTGGCAAGACCTAGTGGCCACTCTCAATTTCAGGAATGCCTCTAACAACAGTACTCATATTGTAGATTAAAATGGATCCCAGAAATGCAAAACTAAAGAGAGCATGGATGTCTTTAAGAAATTCTATGCTAAACTCTACACCCCAGGGATCTTTGTGAGAAATCTGATTGTGAAACGTCCTTGCAAGTAGTAAATATCACCAAACTCTCAGACACTGACATAATCCACCTGAACAAACCCATAGAAACTACCAAAGCCCACAGTGATATCAACTCCATCAAATCGGGAAAAGCACCAGGTCCTGATGGTTTTTCCAATGTTTTCAATAAAACATTCCAACATAATGATCACTCAGATCCCAAAAACTGTTGCCTCTTCTCTTTGCTTAATATGGTGGCAAAACTATTTGCTCAAATATTAGCAAAAATAATAGAATCACTTATTCCTGGACTCTTCCACAACTCATAAACTGGCTTTGTTAAGGGACGACTAGCCAGGGAAAACATACCTACCATTTGGCACATAAAAGAGAAGGTGAGATTAACCTCCCTTCCTGCAGCAGCAATTGCGCTTGATGCAGAAAAATCCTTTGCAATGCTTTCCTGACCTTTTCTTCTGTCCTGGAGGCTCATGACCTTGGGGAATCATTTATCAACATGACTACGGCACTCTATGCCAACCTTAGAGCGAATATTAAACTAAATGGAGAACTTCCCTCCTTCTTTGATTTACATTAAGGCACTAGGCAGGGATGCCCTCTATCTCCCCTTCTTATTTGTCATCAACCCATTGCTACTACTAATTGATGCCTCCCCAAAGATTAAGGCCCTCCTTATGACTTTGGCGGTCTTTTAATCAGATCTCAGAAGTCATGCCCGCCACATTATCGCCAGTGTTGGCGGTCTCCAGATGGCTGCTCGCTGCTCTCCGCCACTATTTGGCAGGGAAGCCACTAGCAGCCATACTGATGGTTGGTGGTCTAGTGGAGCTTGCTCTGTCACCACCACCATGTCACCACAACACCCCTGCTGTATTACTACATTGTAGACGGAGTGGCGGTGTTGTTTGCGGGGCGCTGGCGACGGAGCAGGCTCCATGGACCCCGTTCCCTCCCAGACGACCACCAGGTAAGGTGATCGACTTACGGGGGGGGTGTTGAGTGTTGTGTGCGTGAATAGGGGGGTGTGAATGGAGGGGGTGGGGTGGTGTTGTGGGCGTGTGTGTGCAAGTGTCTGTGTGACTGCATGTATGTGGGGGTGGAGGGGATTGTCATAGCCATGTGTAAATGTGTGTGTGAATGAGTGAGCATGGATGTGTGCATGTATGTATGTGTGGTGTGTGCGTGGATGGGGAAGGGGTTACAGAAGGGGGATGGGGAGGGGCATCGCTGCTTTGGGGGTAAGGGGCTTCTGATGGGGTCAGGGGTGGGGGGGCACCGGCATGGAGTAGGGGTAAGGGAGTCCTGTATTGGTGACAGAAATTAATATTCCTGTCGCCAGTATCCTTGCCTTCAGGGATTTCGTGGTGGGGCTGCTACCACAGAATCCCTGGTGGTCAGGATACTCAAAATACCACTGGCGGTGTTAGGTGGACCACCGGGTCAAAGGTGGACAACCTTCGGCCAGGCGGTCCTACCCCTCTGGTGATACAGGTGGTGAACTGGCTGCAATGCAGCCAGTTCACTATCCTTGTCATAATTTGGCAGTCCTGCACCGTCACGCTGTCAGCGGTCTGGTTATCACCGGAGGCGTGTCGGGGCAGGACCGCCAGGGTCATAAGGACCCCCAAAGTATTTTCAATTTGGCTCCAAATCTTTCAAAACTGTAGCTTATGCTTACAACATCCTCATCTTCTCTGATGATGGGGAACAAGTGATTCCTGCTTTGACTCGTATTATAGATGATTTTTCCCAGGTCTCTGGGTACACCTTAAATAAAGATACAACAGAGGTGTTTCCCCTTAACCCTCTATGCTTCACTGTTCATATTGGAGACTCTGGGTTTAAGTGGCAACCGAATCACCTTAAATACCTAGGGATCTGGTTCTCTAATGACCTGTCTGAGACAATTTAATTAAATGAACTAATAAACATTAATAAGGTCAAAAATCTACTTTCCTCTTGGTCACCCAAATGTATCTCTCTCTATGCTACCGATGAGACTATCTCACTCCTTTTACATACATTCTTGGTCAGTAGGACCTAGCATTCGGATAGAATACTTGAGGAGCATGGCCAACCAACATGGCAGAGTGGAGTTTAACCACCCAAGCTCTGCCGCATTCATGCGGTAACCGAAGGCGGCTGGAGCCCTAGAATGCCTATGACATAGTGAAACTGAGACGCCTGCCCACGTGGGGTGATCACTTTCACAGGGGACACCTAAAAGTTGGGTGTGCCTCCATTTTACCGACGAAATCATCAGATGCATCTAACGCATGGCAGAAGTAGTCACAGGTGAAATGATGCCGAGTTTTGAGCAGATGGTGAGTCATCACGCTGCAGCACTGATCTGGCCTGAACCTGACATCCCCCCCTCCAATACATGTTGACAGAGATACAACTTGTTCTGCCCACGGTTTCTGGTGCCTACCTCACTTTGCCTGTCCGAGTGCTTCACCTGCATGGAGCCCCTCCTGCCTTGGGGAGAGATGGGGGTTGAGACCATTCCAGTCCAGATTGATAAGAGTCTTTTCTCCCAGAAGACAACATGGTTGTAGGGAGGCCTTAACGAGGGAGGATTCCCCCACTTTCTTTAATTGATGTAACTAGGGCACGACCTTAATCTGCATAGCCGTTTCACCGGGAGCCTTAGACCACGCACCTTCCTGGGCACACCAACAACAGGTGGCTCAAATTGGGAAGGCTCCCTGCCATGACGTACCTCGCCCTAAGTGCATTATTTTTCTGGGATTACAACACTCGTCGCAAAGAGGGCCAGGGTCCCCAGCCTATACATACATGCCGCCAAAAAAAACACACAAGCCAGGGTGTCCAGTTACTTTTAACCCACAGACCCTAGAGACATGTGACACCAGCAGCCAGGAAACAACATTATGGTGCTGACGAAAAAAGACCTCTTGACCTCCCTGCAGGACTTCAAAAAAGAGCCAAGGGAGGAACTTATGACTGTCCCGTCCAGCTCTTTGGACACCCTACACTCTGACCTTATCACTCGACTCTCGATGCTACAGCAAGATGCAGATTATGTGGGGGCACACTCCCTGGACTTGGAAACCAAGGGGGTGATTCTGACCCCGGCGGTACAAGACCGCCGGGGCCAGGGTCGGCGGGAGCACCGCCGACAGGCCGGCGGTGCCCCGCAGGGCATTCTGACCGCGGCGGTTCGGCCGCGGTCAGAAGAGGCAAACCGGCGGTCTCCCGCCGGTTTACCGCTGCCCTTAGAATCCCCCATGGCGGCGCAGCTTGCTGCGCCGCCATGGGGGATTCTGACACCCCCTACCACCATCCTGTTCCTGGCGGTTCGCCCGCCAGGAACAGGATGGCGGTAGGGGGTGCCGCGGGGCCCCTGGGGGCCCCTGCTGTGCCCATGCCAATGGCATGGGCACGGCAGGGGCCCCCGTAAGAGGGCCCCGCAAAGTATTTCAGTGTCTGCTAAGCAGACACTGAAATACGCGACGGGTGCAACTGCACCCGTCGCACCCCTGCAACTCCGCCGGCTCAATTCTGAGCCGGCGTCCTCGTTGCAGGGGCATTTCCTCTGGGCCGGCGGGCGCTCTTTTGGAGAGCGCCCGCCGGCCCAGAGGAAATGTCTAAATGGCCGCCGCGGTCTTTTGACCGCGGTGCGGTCATTCAGCGGCGGTACCTTGGCGGACGGCCTCCGCCGTCCGCCAGGGTCAAAATCAGGCCCCAAATGTCAAACTTTGGAAGAGTGCTTGGGGAAACTGGAAGGCTCCACCACCCAACTTCATGAACATCTGCACTCTGCACTCCTAAAATGTGATGATCTCGAAAACCATTCTAGAAGAGACAACATTCGCCTCAGGAACCTGGAGGAAGGCCCAGAAGGTCTAGAAGCTTTTGTGATCGGCCTGTTCGCAGAACTTGTAGGAGATAAACAGTTGAAGGTAAAACCAGAATGAGTCCATCGGGTTGGCCCACTGGTGACAAGTGAGAGCAAATGACCCCGAATCACCCTGGTGAAGCTCCATTCTTTTAAGGTCAAATATGCAATCTTACAAGCAGCACGAAAGGTGGCAATAATCTCCTTCCAGGGGACGACATGCTCTGTATTTCAAGGCAATGCACCAGCTACTTTAGCTCAGAGACTTCAATTCAGATCAGTTACAGATAAACTTTTCTGAGACCACATTAAATACAGATGGATCTTCCCATTTGGCTGACTTTTGACTACCAGGACAGGCCGTATCATTTTGAAAATATCATGGTGGCAGCAGCTGTCCTTTGTCTGCCCCCTGCAAAAGGTAAATTGATGGACAGACCCAGAGGGCCCTCAACTGCTGATCTCCGGGTGGGAGTAGGTAGGGGTTCCTGGCTCCCTCAGAGACACTTGAGATGACAAGGGAAGAGATGCAGTCAAGGGCACTCTGGGCCCCCATCATGAACTTTGAAGGCATTGGTCACTTGATTGACTTGAGAGTATCCCCCGGAATTGCCTCACTTCTTTAGCGCTATTGTTACCATATCGTGATTTGTCAGGCCCTCTTCAGCTCAAGACTGTCCACTGCATTTACAAAAAGCACACTACCCTCCTCTGCAAGGCAATGATTTTGAAAAGTGTTGTGCCAGACTGATGCAACGCCGTCCCCAATACACTTGCTTCAGCAGTGAATGCTATAGCAGGAACTGACCTAAACCCCTGCGATGTTACGATGCCACTTCACGTTATATCCTTTTAAGGGAACTAGATTCCGAGTAGTTTACTTTTGTTGTATATATTCGTTTTTCATGAGTGTCACTTTATTCAATAATTTGGGGGGTGATGGTGGGGACTTTCTCTTTTTACAGTGGTAGGATGCAGATAGCTCAACGAAGATAGGGGTGGCTGGAATGATCATATAAAACAACAATATGTGATGCAGTATCATGTATTAATGACACTGACATGGAGAGTAAGGGGCCTGAACTCCACAGCTAAGCATGATAAACTATGAAAATACATTTTTGATGCTAGACAGGACATAGTGGCTTTACAAGACACTCATCTCAAATGGAGCGCAGACCGTAGATTACGCCATAAATCCTGCACCACAAATTACACATCCTCCCATACCACCAGACATAATAGTGTGGACATCCTTACCCATACCTCCTTTAAGTTCCAGCCCTGCTGTTATAAATCAGACAAGGAGGGACGATTCCCGATGGTAAAGGAGAGTATAGCGGGCCGTCTGTGCATGATGGCCACTTTATATGCCCCCAATACCGCCCAAGCAGCTTTGATACAGTCCTGCCTTGCACTGTTGGGAGATTTTGGGGAGGAGAGATTATCCTCATGGGGGTTTTAATCTTACCTGGATCCCAGCTCTTGACAGCACACACCTGACATGAGCAGCAACCAGGAGCTTCCCTAAAGCCTTAAAAGGAACACTAAAGGAGACCGGAATAGTGGACAGATGGGGACATGCCCACCCAGAATCTAGGGACTACACCTTTCTCTCCCACTCCCATCGCACATACTCTTGGCTCGATTATTCCTTTATAAGTCAATCCCTAAAATACTCCATTTCTGAGTTTGGACTTCCACCCTATAGCTCTTTTGACCACGCCCCTGTGGCTCTGGCTCTGGCGTGGACCCTCCCACCTCCAAAATACAGTAGATTTTTTTCCCAACTGCTTGGTAAAAGACCATCTCTTTAGAGATGTATTGTGTTGCACCATTAGGGACTTTTTCAAGGAAACAACCCTCAAGATACTGATCTTAACAACTGCAACACCTTCAAGACAGTCATCAGAGGGAAATGTATTTCTCTCATGTCCACCCTGACCTAGCAAAAACAAAGGGCTACACTAGAAGAGGAATTACATGTAGCTGAACTGGCTCATAAAGATTCCCCCTCATTACAGGCCCACCGGAAATTAACAGCGCTCAGGGGAAAACTGAACGTCATTTATACCAATAGGGCAGAACTTACTTTACTACGCCTTAAATACGGAGCGTATGGCCAGGGAAATAAGATAGGTAGCCTTTTGGCGTGCCAGTTGAGGGTTAAAGCTTAAAAAGAATGCATTGGTCATATTAATTTAGAAAACAGGGGTGGCAACGTCAGACATAGCCAAGGCGAATGCCTTTAGGTCTTTTTACAAATGACTATATACAGCTGACCACCCAGCAGACTCAGACCAACTACAATATCTCTGGGGGTTGACTTCCCGAAGCTCTCAGCAGCCAAATTGAAGAAGAGGAGGTTCAGGCAGCCATTGCAGCCCTAAAGCTTCACAAAAATCACATGGGCCAGATGCAATACGGCTTCTCAGCCCAATTCTATAAAACCTTCAGCTCTGATTTAACACCACACCTGACTAAACTGTTTGATCATATAGCCACAATCTGCAGGGTCACAAACTTGATGAGCGAAGCTTTAATATCTGTCACCCCCAAACCAGGGAAAGACCCACACTATTGCGCATCATAAAGACCCATTGGCCTCCTAAATTTAGATGCTAAAATATACACCAAGATACTTGTGACCAGATTGGAAGTAATATTGCCGGATTTGATACACCTGGACCAGTCTGAGTTCATCAAGGGAAGGTAAATCCATGATAATCTGCGTTAGGTCATTCACTTAATGGAAAAAGCCACTAAAATAACGATTGATGCAGGTTATTTTCTTTGGGCCAATTATCCATAAGATGTTTTTATTTGCAGATGATGTTCTACTGTCCTTGACATCCCCGTCAATATCACTTGAGACTTTACAGTGAGATCTGGCCAGATTTGAGGGTTGGTGGGATTTTCCATCATTTTCCATAAATCGTACCACTTCAATTTAACTCTCCTGTCAACTGTGATGGAGATGCTAGCCCTTACAACCCTCTTCCAATGGGTCAGAAAAGACTTCACCTATGTGGGGATAAAAATTACCTCTAAAATCTCTGATTTGTATAAAGCCAACTACCCCCCACTTCCTCAACAATTTACAGCAGACCTTAAGCGGTGGACTCCTATTTATCTATCTTGGCTTGAGCATATTGCAGCCCAAAGGACCTCTCCCCAATTGGAAAAACTGTCAGACACCTTAGGGAAATAAAGGGAGTTATATCCTTTTTATATGCACATTTGATAGACACCTCAACTAGTACCCTACCCAGACATATGGACTTTTGGTCTACTTTACTGGGGGAGACAATTTCTGCAGTTCAATGGCGATGACTATGGCATGATATCCTGCGGTTTAACCACTGTATGGGGATGAGGAAGGCCCACTATAAAGTTGTATATGATTGGTATCTTTATTTCACCAAACTTAAGAGAATTTTCCCCAATACAATGGCTATGTGCTGGAGGGGTTGTGGGTTGCTTGGTGACTTCCGACATATCTGCTGGGACTGCCCCAAGATCCACCCCTATTGGTCTGAGATTCTAGTGCAAATCAAAGAGGTTCTGCTACACCAGGGTTTACTCTTCTGGGACTGAGAGACCAACCTCTTAAACCCCAAACCTCAAGTGATCGCTCAATCATTTGGTTATGTCCGGGAACTGCTAAAATGGCCCTGGCTACGGAAAAAAACCTGATGAGCCCTTGATCACTCAGTGGCATGCCAGGCTGTGGCAGGCTTTGACAATGCAACATATGGCAGGGATTCTCCAGGATAATATTACAAATTTGGAATATACTTAGGTCCTCTGGTGTCCTGTTTGTCCAGGGGGCTTCTGCTTACAGCGTGCTCCACCCGCACCTGAGCGCTTCACCTCTTTCAGCTATTGCTGCCGGGGGGACTGGGATGGGCCTGATTATGGGCTAGATTTAAAAGGGGGAGCCCCTCTGGCCGGGTCACAATCATACTCCACACACTATACAGCTTTTTTGAATCCACTCGTTACATTGGTTGACTCTGTTTACAGGAGTTTCTAGGGGGAGAGGGCGGGGGTCAGGGCAGTGATGCTATTGTCAGATTTGCATGATGTGAAGATAGTGCATTCGTTGAACCATTCAATTGCAGGATGGACGCAACATTATATCGAAAGTGTTATTTACTAGCTCTTGAAAATACTATGTTGATGACTGCCTGTGCAAATTGTTGCCACTGCCGGATGTTTTGTTATGAAAGCTCAGTAATGATAGTTTGACTAAAGTAGGACACTTCTGCAAGTTTGCATTAGGGGAAAATATGAATAGGTCGATTTGTAACTTTTATTGTTGACATGAAGCACGTGAGAGCAAGAGATTCAGATTTGAACTACACTCTGAGTTTATTGAAAGTACCTCAGGGCTCCAGTGGTTGATGTACAGGAGCATAATCTCAATAAACTATGGGCATAGTTTGGACAAGCGAAGTAAATAACGTGCTTTGCAGAGTCACATATGATAACAGTTGGCATTAGCATAATCATTAACAATCTTATGTGTGCAAAGTAGGTTTAGAGAATTTAACAACTGTTAGACCTGGCCTCATTTGGTGTAGTTTCCCCTAACATTTTGATGTCTGACCTCCTGTTTTAACTGTGTGCTGGCTTTATGACTGCGCACTTTACCACTCCACCCAGTGATAAAGTGCATGTGCTCTGTGTCTAATACATGGTAATATTGGCTTCTCCTTGATTGGCATATTTGATTTACTAGTAGGTCCCTAGTAAAGTGCACTATGTGTGCCTGGGTCTGTAAGTCGAATGCTACTAGTGGGCCTGCAGTACTGGTTGTGCCACCAACTACAGTAGCCTTTCAAACATGCCTCAAGCCTGCCACTGTAGAGCCTATGAGTACAGTTTAAACTGCCATTTCGACCTGCCAACTGTTCCCACTTGCCAGGCCCAAACCTTCCTTTTTATAACAAGTAAGACACCCCTAAGGTAGGCCTAAGGTAGGCCGTGGTTAGCCCCATGGGCAGGGTGCAGTGGATTTAAATAGTTGGGCATGTGCTTTTAAGTTTAACATGTCCAGGTAGAGAAAAACTATTTTATCTGTGTTTCACTATTGCAAGGACTATCTCTCCCACAGGCTAGTATGGTGATTGCCTTTAAATATCTCATAAGTGCAATTTCCAATTGGGAAAATATAGAAAAATGAAGTTCGGCGTCTCTGGACTCATAATTTAAAATCACATCTTGTAGTAAAGGTGTTTTTTTTTAAATTGCAGGTCTGAAAATGCCGCTTTTAGAAAACTGTAATTTTCTTATAACTATGATGTGCCTTAGCCTGCCTCCAATCTATGTCTGGTTTGTGTAAGGTTAGGTGACAGCCACTTTTGTGCATTCCATCTTGATAGCCATGAATACAGGGCACTCAACTGCCCCTGCAGTCCAGCTGCATTCTGGTGGGTCTTTCTGAGCAGTAAGGGTGGAGGGGCTCTCACACTTCAAGGGGTAGGTACTTGACTTCACACAAAGGACTGATACCCCCCACAGAACTCCTGGCAGACGCGACTGGTCTGCAAGGAACCTTGGGCACTTCAAAACCACTCTTTGAAGTCTCCCCCATTTCAAAGGTACATTTGGGTATAAGTAAAAGGCTTCTGACATCATATACTAGGAACACTTCTGCACTGAGGACATTCTACTAGGGCGAAGTATCTCGTGTTGTGAGGAGAGACTACCACTTTGCTGTTTGCTCTGCTGGTCTGCTGCATGCTGCTTCTTGCCTGGGAGTCAGATGACTGTATCTAGCTCCCTACATGCTGCAATGTAAAGTTTCTCCAAGGGCCTAACTGAGCTTGCCTCTTGTTTCTGAAGTCTCAGGGCCATCAAAGACTTCACCTGCATCTTGCTATCAGCACATGGACTCCTCTACCGAGAGTCCTGCCCTGCTCTGCCAAGTGGTGCCAAATCCAGTCCTGGGCCCTTGGAGGTGAGTGTGATGCTGCAACACAAGAACCGATGCAACAACACTGGCACGTCACTTGGAACCGGTGCCTCTGCTGAAGAAACACTGTTTTGCCGCTGCCTGCACCAAAGCCGTGGACACTGCTTGCCAACTGCGCGACACAATGACCCCGACTTACAACACAGCCCCGGCTTGGTCAATGCAGCACAGACGCATCACAACAAATACCCATCAGTTCTGGACATTGACACATCAACAATGTTGCCCGATCAGGAAACGATACATTGTGTGCAAGAGTGACACATCCCCTCCTTGGATCAGTGCATCATCACCGAGCCTTGATGCAACCAAGGTACTGTCAGCGGGTCTACATGACTCCTGTACCTGGCGTGCGCTCTATCGCGGTTGCACTGATCTTTTGGATTTGCATTGGTCGAGCACGACCAAATAGCCCCAGGTGGGAGCTATTGTCTTCTAAGCTCTGCAATTTGATTTAATCTTTGAAAATTCATAACTTGCTTTATGTGTTTTGAATTTTTGTCATTTTGGTCTTGTTTGAATCAGATAAATAATGGCTATTTTTCTAAACTAGCGTGGAGTACTTTTTTGGTGTTTTCACTGTGTTACTGTGAGTGTACACAAATACTTTACACATTGCCTCTTTAGTTTAGCCTGACTGCTCTGTGCCAAACTACCAGAAGGTGAGCACAGGTAAACTTTTAGTGTGTATCTTACTTGCCCTCACTAGGATTGTGGCCCCTACTTGGACAGAGTGGAAATCTCTGCCAACTAGAGACCCAATTTCTAAAAACAAACCTGCAAATACAGCTTCAACGACCTCACCCATTAATGTTAGGAACCTCAGATATGTGAAAGGAACAAATTGTCTACAGCATACTTGAATGGAATAGTGAAGGCTGTTTATTGTTGAGAATTTCATAACCAAGATGGAAAATCTAGGCCAGATCTATCAACACATTGTGGTGACTGAAATTGTACATCACACAGTTGGTATACCTGTAAAAACTAGATTCGGTGAAGCCAGGGGACGGCATGTATCGCTAAAATATACCACAAGGGTGCAGGCCTGTGAAACATTTCACATTCTTAGCATAACCGTCAATATTGAATCAGCAACTATCCCATAGAAAGGATATGGTGTTACTTGTAGCTTGGAAAGACATCATTAGAGAGGGTTGAGAGGGCCAGATCTTGATGAATTTTCATCAAAGGCCTCAGCCTCCATCTGGGTTTCAGATTTATTGTTGAGAAAGACAGCACGATCTGCAGATTCAAAGAAAATGTTTGTCTTTTCCTTGAAGGTGATATGGAATTTGCAGGGGCCAGAAAAAGCAAATGGTGTTCCCATGTCTGTGAGTCTTTTCCTTAAAGCAAAGACGCCTTTTCGGCAAAGTACTGTTTCCTTGACCTAGTCTTGTGAGATGGAGATTCTTTGAATCTGCCACATGACCATCTTGATCTTTTTCATTTGCGCCAGAACTTGATCAGTGTGTTGGTGTCTTGACGGTTTAAAAATCAAATGCCTCGCTGCAGCCAAATAGCTTGATTTGTGGGTCCTGTTGATTTCAAACTGTTTAGCAAATTATATTTGTAAGACTTACAGGGATCCATGTTGCAAAGAAATCAGCAACAGGTTTGTGTGAACTTTTGAAGCCTTCAGGGATTCCAAAGATACAAAGGTTACTCCTTCGATTTCGGTCCGTCTGCTCAGTTAGTTGTTGCTTTAGGGCATATATGGACTTTTCTAGTCCAAGGACTGGTTTAGATTGAGCATTGTTAAAGTCTTCGACTGCACTCCGGCACATGGCCCGTGAAAGTCTCTGAGATCGAGATAGTGGACATAGCAGTGACATAATCTGGAGATTCACAACCAAATATTCCCTATGTGGTTTGTGGTAGCACCTGATTGAAAATTTATTGCTGCTGATGAAACTGCTCAGTGTATGGACGTCTACCCAAGAAAGGCACCTCCTGCAGCGCAGCGGTAGGGAGAGAGTAGAATTTACCGCCTCTCTTGTTGTGCATTCGTTGCAATGGTGTAGGTTCTTCACTCTGTCACATCGGGAGTCTACGCCTATCCCAACGAGTTGATCCACAGGCATTCAGTATCTCTGTGGTCCTGACCTCAGCCAAGATCCACCATCTTAGAGTGGCGAGATGTCTGCGGCAATGCAGAAAATAAGAAACGGGTTGTAGGGAGGAGCCACTTCAGTGATTTGGGGCACTCACCTTGATATTTAGTGTTCCAGACAAATGTTACAACAGTTTACAGGAGCAATGAAGGTGATTCAACCCGGCATCACACAGAGGACTCGCCAGAGCTTAGGGACTAGCCGCCATATTTATTGCGCACCAAAACACACCCCCGCATTTAGTAACATTTTAAACAAAACGCTTGTGCAAGTTTAAAATGTTATTCCGTTAGCTAAAAGATGGCTAGGTTTCTGTTATGTATAAATCTGTGATTTCAGTTCATGTCTTCCAGGCACGCAAATTTGCAAATCAGTCACAGGCTCATTTGCTAGCCCTTAGTTTTACAGTTGCTGTCCTTAATTGCTGTCTTTAGTTTTATCTCACATGGATGGCTTACTGCAGTGTATATGTGGTGCATGTATGAGTGACTGCGCAACAGGTTGGTAGTGGGTGTGGAGAACAGGCAGTGAGTGAATCAGGTGCATTTGCTCTAGCTCCTTCGGCAGTGGTCAGCAGCCATCTTCAAATGTCAGAATGTGCGTACATTATAAGAAGAGAAGAAGGAGAGGAAGGAGAATATCTTGGTGAACTGTGGACATAAAAAAGGAGGGGCACTAGGAGAGCTCACTAAAGCTCTGCCTTGCAGGGGTCTGTGAATGCTACAATAATGGGTCAGCTTTTTTTCTCCTCTCTAACACACCCATAACAGCCCTTTAGCCCTGCCTCCTCTCTTTGGCACACCCTCTCTTTCACTTCTTATTTCATACACATCTTTGGAACTGGGTTTTGAAAACTAAAATGAGAACATGCCAAAGAAATAGAAGTATGAGTACATTTTGCACTGACTATGATGCTTAGAAGAACTGAAAAGGCAACGTCCTGTGACATAAAAAAGTGAATATAAGTGGATTCAAGATCGTATTTTTATCTGGAAATAATGCAGGTAGAAGTAAATGTATTTTTAACACGAGGATAATCATCCTAATGACTGACACTGCTTAGTATTCGAGTTATGGGCCTTGTTTAACTAGGACTCAACAGAGGACTTGACCTGCTGTACTCTAAAAACTTCCAAGGCTTCTGCTGGTCATGATGAGGAAACATATGCACCACGACGTGGCAATACCAACGGAATCCCCCCAATGATGTAGGTGGAGCAAACATTGTGCAGTACTTTATGCTTCAACGAAGGCATTGAATATTAAAAGATAAAATACGACAGAGTGATTGGGAGTTTTTTCTTTGGAGCCTGCCACTGGTGCTGCGGACTACTAAAGCTACGTAGTCAGAGCTTCATTTGTAAATAAAGAAATGCCGGTGCCCAAAGCCCTCCTCTTAAAAACGCGACTGCTGCAGTTAAATGTGTGAACACGGATTACTGAGGCAGCGTAATCCTAATGCCATCTCGGGACCCTTAAATCCATTTAAAGCAGCTACCTGCCCCTCCAGCTCACTCTTGCAGCTTTCTGCTTTCTCCCTTTGTGACGCTCTTTCTTTTTTCCCTTCCTCCGTCTTTCCCATATGTGTCTTTTGCTTGCAGCAAATGCTTGAGGCAGAAGAATAAACCCCGGCCCGCAAAAATAAGTGCCGGTGCTCAGCACCGGAAACAACAAGCACAAATTAAGCACTGTACGTAGTGTTAATTTCACCTCATGCTTTTTTCTTTCACCATCGACAGTTCATGTCTCTTTATCTCACTCTTTTGCTTCTTTACTGTCCCTCTGTTCCCCTCTTGTCACTGCTTTCTTATCTTTATCTTCCTCCTTTCACCCTTTTGTGAACTTTGTTCTGTTCTCTTAGTTTAATAATGAAGAATATGCCCAGGTCCGAGGGTCCACACCGCCGGCAATGACCTTCGCAAAGGAAACATTGTGGTATTTTAGAAGCTGCTGGACTGACTGCCGACTGGTTTAGATTTTGGGGTATTGGTGAGGTCATATACAGCTGCAGACCAACTGGGTGATGGGATGGCGCCCAGCCTTCACAACTTTGCTAAAATCAACTAAAAAGCTATTAGTCTTTCTCGAGGGTTTATAGTGTGCCCGAACGTAACACATAGCTACCATGACATGATCATTTTTCTAGGTTTTTCAAATTGTTGATAGATGTTTCTAGCCGTGTGGATGTCTTTAAAAACACAGTAATCCGTTACTTTCCCAAGTGCATTTAATTTAAACAAATCACTAGTATTACTCAGAAATATATCAAACTGAAAAAGGGTAGGCATGTGACAGAAACATTAATTCCCCGTGGCCATGGAGATATCTAGCATTATTGTAATTATCACTGTTGCTTATTTCTTGAAAAGATCTAAACAAACCCCTTGGACGCCCGAGTGTTGGACGCTGAATGTTACAGTTCAGTCCCAGGGATAAAGGGCCCAAGTGATGCAAAACAAAGGCCCACTTCTCCCTCGGACACTGAGGGCCTGATTTAGGAAAAGTTTGCGACGCCTTAACGTCATTTTTTGACGTAAAGCGGTGCAAATGTACCAAATACAATTATATTTTGTAAATTTTCGTCGCTTTTAAGGCAAAAAATGACGGTAAGGCGGCGCAAACTTTTCATAAATCAGGCCCTGAGTACGATATTTCAGATCGTGGCAGTGCAACGTGAAAGCTGTGGACGTTTTTTTGTACCATTCAAAAAACGACATGTACTGAAAAGTCTTCGTCACGTCCACTATACAGTGATATATTTAAAAAATCCGGACATTTGCCTGCTCTGAGGCTCTGCGGCGAATATTCCTTTCCAGCGTGGTCATTACGACACTACATACTGTGGATTCCCAAAATCTAACTGTGGCAGTTAGGTCAGGTTAAGTGCTGTGGGTGGAAACGTTTTGTCCACTCCTTGGAAAAATGTCTGTGGTCGTTTCCTTCGACTCGAAGGGAATTGCTTTTACCAGGGACGATCGGGGGTATCACATCAAAGCTCCTAACACGAGTCAATAAAAAGGCACCAGCTGAGGCGAGGCCCGTGACAAGGGCACCCCAAGGTCTGTGGGGCTCCCGCCTCATGCTTGTCAACATCTCCGGCTTTACCCGACGCAAAATCAACGCTTATGAAAACGGCCGACCCAGGGGAAATGGCCGGGAACGGGAATAGATTGATGGAGGTGGCTCTGAGATAATGAAACACGTGCGGCTCGTGGGCCCCCAGGGACTGATTGGACCGAGGAGGGCACCAAGCAGGCTGTCAATCACGCCGGGCCTTCGTGTCTTGTGAGACGGCGATGGAGTCGAGCACCCTGAAAATATCATATGCGTCTCATCCTCAAAGGTCCATAAAATAAGCACCTATATTCATAACACCAAATTCCAGTTATCAACATTTAGAGGAAGACTATGAATGAAGGGGGCTGCTTAACATTAATGATTGATTGATCGTGTAGCGCTTCGCTTTAAAAGCTTCTTCTCCATGCATACGTTTATTGATTCACTCATAAGTGTTGGTGGCCAGATACTGTGTCTTTGATAAAAGTTGGTGAAGGATACCTCTGCTCAATTTACGCTTTTGTGAGATGCCAGGAGAAGCCTTCCACCCTCTAATACACTGTCTTATTTAATTGGCCAATATAAGAATGCAGCTTCTTAAGGAGATCTACGGGTAATTTACAGATTGCCCGATTGAAACCAGCCAAACCACCTCAGTCTTTTATTCTGCTGATGTTGATTGACTAAAGAGTAATGGCCCTGGTAACAGTAGCATCTGTCATTAATAATTCTTTGTGACTATTGGAAAAAAAATAGTCATGTTTGAACATTATGGAGACCATGTGTCAGAGTCCTGGATATATGAGTACATTGGCCTATATGGTTGTATATACACCATCACCAACAAAATATTGAGGACACAAATATACTTTGTATGTAAAGACAAAAATCTTTCCAAAAATATAGACAATCACAATTTCATCAAAAATAGGCAAGTATACTGAACTTCTAAATATTTTACACTATATTCACTTTAAAACGTATATTAGTTTTAATAGATATATTACCTTTAAAAATATACTTACACAAATATATGAAACATACACAACCTACAAATATATAATAAAAATATATAGTTCAGAATTAGAAAATAATAAACATAATATTTAAACAAGAATAATTATCATTTACACATAAATAAAAAAAGTAACAAAAATGATTATAATTGCAAACATAAGATGTTACAAATGTACAAATTATATAATACAACATTGTACTAAAATCAATTTGCTAACACAATTATTTAATTAACCACTGCAAAAATAAAAATTCCAGGTTTTTATAGTATCTGTTAAATAGCTAAACATTACTTCCATAATTATTTATCTAATGAACCGATTAAAACATAAAACATCCAGTATAAAATAAATACTTAAAAGTAAGGGAGTGATGTAGAATATGCAAGGGGATTCAAGTATTTGAGAGGAGCAGCAAACCAAGGTGCAAACAAATACATGTACTCTGATAGAGTGTCTAAATAAAAAGAAAAACAAGTCCTTTAAATGTGAGCAGTAGAAGGATGCAAGTCAGACAATCTGAAGGATGGTAAACCATTTCCATGAGAGGCTTTTATACGGTGCACATTCTGAATTGATGTATTTCAAAGAGATCTGAAATGTGAAGACCAAGAAGGAGCAGTGTGAAATAAGGTAATTATTGCCAGGGATCACGCAATCTGGTCAAGCAGGGAGGCAGAAAATTATTACAAGATGCCTGGTTGTGCAATTCTACCATTAGATGTGCACCTCTCTCCTGTTTTACATTAAAAGTTGATGCACTGCCTTTAATTATTTGAAGAGCTACATCAGTACACTGTGTTGAATAAATACATGTGCTACATATTAAATCAAGTTGAAACAAGAAGACTGTAGAGAATCGTGACTAAGGGCCTGATTACGGCTTCAGAGGTCGGACTGAGCCGACCGCCAAAGCTGCGGAGAGGAGGCTGCTGTCATATTCCCCCAGTCGTGTTACGGTGTTTCTACCAGGCGGACCGGCGGAAACATTGTATTACAACATTTCTGCCGGTCAGACCGGTGGAAACAGTGCTATTGCATTAGCCTCGGCACCCTTAAGAGAGCCGAGTCCAGTGCCATGGTACACCAGCACCCTCAGAATGCTGCTCAGTCCATTGGTGCTGGTAGGGGGGCCCCTGCACTGCCCGTACCGTGAGCATGGGCAGTACAGGGGGGCTCCGTGGCTCCCAGCACAGGCTTTCTGCCAGCCTTTTCATAGCAGGGACCCTGCCATGAAAGGCTGGTGGAAAGAGGACTCGTGACCACGAGTCTGACCACCACCACCCCATCAGGAACCATGTTCCTGGCAGTGGTGGTAGTCCGACCGCCAGGCTTTCAATCTAGTGGTCACACAGCCAGGAAGGCAGAGGTCCAACCGCCACCGCGAGCCTGGCGGTCTTAAGACCGCCAGACTTGCAATGAAGCCCTAAGTAAGGGAGGTCAGCACAAACCATATAAAAGCTTGGCTCTTTTTTGGCTCAAGGTGCCAAGAGGATCTTGAACTGAGCCCGGCATTGGGACAGTGCCTTGCTTGAGCCTTCAGTGGCTCACCCATCTCTACTCTGAGCTCAGGTAGTCAAACACATGCATTGCACAAAGCAGTCTTGAAATGTCCCTTGCCCATTATAAAATCAACCAAATGTAATCTACCTCGCTGAAATGCTGGAGGGGATGATGCAATGCCATGGAATTTCCTGAAAGGCTGGTGCCTCTGAAAGGCTGATACACCTGAGGGATGGTAAGTATTCTGCTAGGGTTTGACCACCCCTGAAAAGGTCGGAAAGAGTTGTTGATAGTCAGAGATGTGGCTGGCACAAAGTGCCTCATTTTGAGTTTGGCGGACGGAATGACCCATCCCCTGAACTTCAGACGGGGAGTTTGCTGCCTTATTGGCGACCTCCCCACCGGACCTATTATGACTTTCCTGCTGGGCTGACAGGCGGAAACCAAGGTTGCCATCCATTAGCCCAATGGGAAAGTGGCTGCTGCATTATCGATGTCTCGTAATCGAACCGGCAGCAATGCTGCTGCCTGCAGGGTGCACTAGCACCCTCGCAATGCTCACTATCTGCACAGCAGACACTGAGCATTGTAAGGGTGCTGGGCAGGGGGAACCCTGCATTGCCCATGCAAAGTGCATGGGCAGTGCAGGCGCCCGCCTGTAGCCCCCTGCACTTGTTTTCCGCCGGCCTTTTCATGGTGGTAAAACTTCCATGAAAAGGCTGGCAGCGAACCATGTCGTAATCAGCAGGGCGGTGCTGATTTCAGCACCGTCCTGGCTGATTCCGACCTGTGCCACCGTCAACCCCTCGGGATCACCGATCCCGGAGGAGACGGCGGTACCCTGGCGGTCTGACCACCAGGGTCGTAATGTGGCAGTCAGACTGCCACAGAGGGGTGGTCCTGACTGCCACTACGAGTTTGGCGGTTTAGTCATTGCCAGAATAGTAATGAAGCCCCAGGTCTCCTCATGCCATTCCTCATAGACTATTCTCCTCTGAGGAGGCGGGAGCGGATCGAGGATAAGGAGGGACCAATGAGTTTAATGGAAATGATGAGGACTTTTAATCCCTGCAAGGTGCATTCAGATGATAATTTTTCCGAAACTGTAAATGCATTACCATTTTATTGAGTAATAGGAACACATGTTATTTATATCGCTTAAAAACACCAGAAATGCGGTATGCAGAACTATATTAAAAAAAAAAAACATTAGCATCAATATAATGACCAATACCGGCATTGCTAAGTTCCAACAGTGCCCAGCAGGACCCATGAAAAAAGGCCCAATACTGAAGGAGTTGCTCTTTCAATCACCTGAAGTATATTTTATTAACAAAACAGCTGACCGATGGGATTTGAGGCATAGGAAGAGATCAGAAGGTAGGCGGAGGTGGGGGAGTTAGTGGAAAGGATAGGTGGGGGGCTGTTACTGAGAGAAGGAGAGGGGCTCTTTTGTAATTCTTTACTCGTGCTGGCTACAGCCCCAGAGATTTCTCTCTCTTTTACATCTCTGTTTTTTCCAGTGAAGATCCTGTAAATATTTTAACGCGGGCAAAGTGGAAAAAAATGAGAGAAAAAAATGATTAGATATTAAAAGCCGGGGGAATGTGCGCGAGCTTTCACTAGTGGAAGAGGAAGGGGGAGGGAGAGAGCAGAGTAGGAGGAGGCAGAGAGAAAGGCAGAAATGGAAGGATGATTTGTCAGACGATGAAGGCAGAAAAGGAGGGCGGAAGGTGGGGAGAACAGAGAGAACGCGAGAGCTGATGAAGGGAAGGAATGGGGCCGGGAGCCTGGAACAGGTGGAGTAAGGGAAACTGGAGGCCACGATGAGAGGGCTCGAAAGAAACGTGAGGTGATTGGAAGAGGGTTACTGGAATAAGGAAGGTTTACTGGAAATTGGAGAGGGGGGATAAGAAAGGGAGTGAAGAAATATGGAGGGGCAGACTGGTCAGGACTGAGAGTGGAAACAGAAGCTCAAACCGAAACTGCTTCTTAAATGTGTTTTACAGCACAGCAGGAACTGGAGGAATGAGTAGTGAGCGGGAGAAAGGATGAGTGAGGGGCGGAAGAAGGGATGAAAATGAAGGCAGTAAAGTAGAACTTGAAGGAAGGACGAAGGAAAGAAGAAATGTGCAAGGGAGAGAAGTCTAAAAGAGAGGTATGGCGGCAGAAAAAAATGAGGAACGGAAGAAACTAAGGGCAGTCTGTGCAAAGTTTTAAATTAGCGATTCCCTAATTGCGGTTTTCTGCGAATCGCAGTTAGGAAATCGCTATTTCAAATGTATGAAACCCTTTTAAGTTTCATTTGCGATTCATAGTGGGTTACAAGTCAACCTACCTCATTAAAATTGAGGTAGGTTGCAATTTGTGACTCATTAGGAATCGCAACACTCATAGGTGTGGTGGTCTGCTGGGGTCAGCAGACCACCATGTCGGTGATTGCTTTTAAATAACGCAATTAAAAAAAAAAATGCAGTCCATTTTCCGTAAAAGAAAAATGGGATGTTTAAAAAGCAAAAATGAACAGTTTAAGTTTCATTTTTTACGATCAGGCAGTTGTCCTCGGGACCACTGCCTCTCTTCAAAACTATTTTCACCAACTTTCTCAAAGGGGAAAGGGTCCGATTGGACCCCTTCCCATTTGTGAATGGGTTACCACCAACTTTTCACAGCATTTCGGTCGCAAGCCCTCAACTCACCCTTTCTTAATACTGAATCACAAAACCCAAATTGCAATTCGGTAGCAAGTTACTGAATCGCAATTTGGGCTTTGTACCTTCCAATATGCATTTTTCCTGTCGCAAACAGTCCAATTCTGCGAATAGGGCCGTTTGCAACAGGAAAATTGTTTTGTACATGTGGCTCAAAGAGAGGAAATGAAGAAAGCAAGGTCAAAGAAAGAGTGGGGAGAAGAGAACAAAAAAGGACAAGAAGAATAAAAGGAGGACAGAAGTAGTGAAAAGGAAGAAAGGGAATAGAAAAATAAGAGATAAAATAAAGATACTGGGAGGGAGGGACATATGAAAGAGAAAGAGGGAAAGTGGGGGTTGGCGCAGGAGCCTTAAATACTTACTAAACAAGCATTGACAAATTCAGCATATCTCGCAAATGTTAAGATGGTGGACTCCAGTTGGCTCAGCAAATATAAAAAAAGTAATTTTACTTGTGGGAAAGTACTTTTTACAAATGCGGCGCAGCCTGACAGCAAATGGCAATTACCAGACCCTGCTAAATACTTTATTGAAAGGACCATGAAATGTGGGGGAGCAATGGGGAAACAGGTGGGGCCAGTGTGTAGAAGAGAAACAATGAGGAATGGGTGGGAGAATTTAAAGAAGTAAAATTAGAAGCTGTGGTTGGGGTTGAAGGAACAACACACAGGGCATGGGACAGGTGTACGGGAAGAGTAAACAACAAGGAGCTCATGTGGTAGTGGTATGTTTATAACTGTAAAAGCAGCACATGAGACAGAAAGTATTTGGGAAGAGCAGAGTGCTACACGGATTGTGAGGTGGCAGATACTTGGTGAGGGGGGCAACAAATGAAAAAGCAAGAAAGCCCATGCCCTCTGAAGGACTGCTTGAACAAAAAGAAAAAAAGTATTTCCCTAAATGAGTGAGCAGTGGAAGGATACAATTCAGAAAATCTAAAGGTTGGTAAAGAGGCGTCGCTCTAAGGGATGGGCAAACTCAAGAAGAAGAAGTCAAGAAATTAAATAAGATGCAAGCAATTAAGCGTGAAACTAAAGCCAACCAATGGTAAGCCATGGACAGGCTCTAAGCCCACTGTAAGCTTTTGGTATTGGCCACAAGATGCTTTAACCTACAGTCAGCTAAAAGCTCTCTGGTAGGCTGTTGGACCTGGCCCTTTTTTCAGGGTTATTCTCAAACTATTTGCTTTCTTCCTCCAAATTCTTTTCATATCTGTTTTGTTGGCTTTAGGACTCTGGGCACTCCACCACTGCTAAGCAGTGCTTAAGCACATGTGCTCTCTGTCTAAAATGTATTGGTGATTGGTTTCTCCATAATTGGTATATTTGATTTAATAGTAAGTCTCTAGTACAGTGCACAGTGTATGTCCACGGCCAATACATCAATTGCTACTAGTGGGCCAGAAGCACTGATTGTGCCACCCACATGAGTAGCCCTGCAAACATGTCTCAGACCTGTCCTTGCAGTGCCTACGTGTGCAGTTTTAAACTGCCATTTTGACCTGGCAAGTGCACTCACTTGCCAGGCCCAGACCTTCCCTTTTATTACCTGTAAGGTACCCCTAGGATATACCCAAGGTAGCCCCCTGGGGAGGGTACAGGGTATTGAAAAGGTAGGACATGAAATGGTGTGTTTTACATGTTCTGATAGTGAAATACTGCTAATTTCGGTTTTCACTACTGAAAGGCATATCTCTCCCATAGAGTAACATGGGGATTGCCTTGAAATATTTTGTATGTGTAATCTCCCATTAGGAGCAGATAGAGATATGAAGTTTAGACTCTCTGAACTCACAGTTTAAAAATACATATTTTGGTGAAGTTGGTTTTTAGATTGTAAGTTTGAAAATGCTGCTTTTAGAAAGCAGGCATTTTCTTGCTTAATCATTCTGTACCTCTGCCTATCTGCTGAATATACATCTGGGTCAGGATGACAGTTGAGTTGTCTGTGCATTCACTCTAGACAGTCACACAAAGGGAGCTGAGGTGTGCCCTGCATATCCCGATGGTCCATTCCAAGGTTGATGGGTCTTCCTGAGCTAGAGTGGTAGGAGGAGTTGACACTTGCACCTGGATAGGGCTGTGCCTGTTCTCACACAAAGTAGTCTCCAACCCCTTGGAGTATGTCTGGGGCCAGGGCAGGGGAAAGGGGAGTCTTGTGCACTACAAAGACTCCTCTTTGAAGTTTGCCTACTTTAGAGACAGAAATGGGTATAAATACTGGACCGCTAACACCACATAGTTAGAATCCTTCTGGACCGATTAAATTCGGCCAGGAAGAAGATCTGGATCCTGTACGAGGGACTGCCTGTTGCTTTGCGGTGCTGGCCTGCTGCTTCTGCTTCTGTCCTTGGAGTGAAAGAACTGGATGTGGCTTTCTACATCCTGCTAGCAAAGGTTCTCCAAGGGCTTGGACCGAGCTTGCCTCCTGTTTAGAAGTCTTAGGGACATCAAGGTATTCATCTGCCAGTGTCTGGGCTGCTCTGCTGGGAGTCCTAACTTGCCAAATGGTGCCAAAACCAGTCCCTCGGCCCTTGGAAGTGCAAGCTGGTGATCTGAAGGAGAAATCCACACATCAATGTGCCACGCCAGAAGAATTGACGCAGAGCCTGTGTCAGGGCTGAAAAATCAATGGAGTGGCTGTTTCACTCCTGCAGAATTGATGCATCACCTGTTTCACCGTGGTCCCATCAACACAGTGCATCTGGATTTTCCACGCATCGTCCCTGGGTGTAAATTTTTCATCGACCCTGCACCGCAGTAAGGAAATGGGGCTGCGTGTCCGGCAATCAATACAACACCTTTCCTGCGAGTAAAGAATTGATGCATCACCTCCCCTGCCAGTAAAGAACCAACGCATCACCTCACCTGCATGGAAAGAATCAACACATCACCTTTCCTATGCAGTAACAAACCAACGCATCACTTTGCTTTTCCGACACCTCGCCTCCCCTGTGGACTACATCTTCTTTATTTTTGACACAACCCAGGAACTTTGTGCTAAAGAGATACATCCATTGATTCCTATGGATTAAGAAGTGCTTAAACATTTTAAAAGAGATATTTTGACTGTGTATATTGGATTTTTGTCATTTTGTTCTTGTTTTACTCAAATAAATATTGGCTAGTTTTCTAAACTGGATTGTAGTCCTCCTTTTTTAGTGATTTCACTGTGTTACTGTTTGTATGTTTGCACAATTACTTTACACATTGCCCCTGAGGTAAGCTGGATCGCTTGTGCCATGCTGACAAGAGGATGAGCAAGGGTTATCTTAGTTGTGTGGCTTCCTTACCCTGACTAGAATGAGGGTCCCTACTTGGACATGGTACAAAACACTGCCAGCTAGAGCCCCCATTTTTAACATTGATGGCAGTATTGGAATAGGAATTGTATTTGTACTTTACATACAGTAATTGGTGTACACTGATTCCATATCGCAGACCATTACATACCAATATGCTGTTTCTCCTTTTCTCTCAATTGGTCTTTTTTCTAAAGTTACTCCTGCTTCACCTTGATGAACTTGGAACTCAGTGTGGCAGTTGCACATGTGAAGTCTTGACAGAATGGAGATTAACTTACGGCACTTAAACACCTATACTATGAATGAGCTGAGAGTTGTCTGCAAGGAGAGGGTGCTAGCTGTGAAGAGGACATCCACAAGGTGGGATCTTTAGACAGCCCTATATTGTTATGAGGAAACATGCTGGTAGCAACATTATCAGATGACCCTGGGGAGGACCCCTGTGGAAGTGTAAAGGATGTAAGGTCTTGGAACCTCTTAGAGTGTCCCAAACCAGAAACCCAAGAGGGCAGTGCCCCTAAGGAGGATGCAGGGGAGGAGAAAAACAACTTTGCAGAGACTCCAGAGGAGAGAGGGGAGCCCACAGAGAGGGAGTCCCTTGCTGGATCTACTGCTGGGAGCAATGTCTCCTCCTACACCCTGTCCCCTGAGGAGTTCAAGGACAGAGAGGCTGAGAGGGACCTGCAGCTGCAGCTGGCTCAAACAAATGTAGAGGAGAGAGGAGCTGAGGTGGACACAGCCCTTACACAGGAGAAAAGGGCTGAGGCGGAGAGAGCCTTAGCCCAGGAAAAGGAAATGATTTTAGCTTGTGAGCTGAAGTTAAGAGAGCTGGACTTGGAAGCCAGGAGGGCTGAGTGCAGCTCAGATGGTGACAGCGAAAGTACCATGTCCAGTACTGAAGACAGACCAGTGCCAGTGGATCTGAAGAGGCATTGGGGAGTAATCCTAATGGGAGTGCCTCAGGTTTTCCCCATCAGAGTGAGGGGGAGGGTTGCAGTACCTCAGACATGTCCCAGTGTAGTAAGGGGGAGAAGGGCCCCACGTCCTTTCCAAGCATAGGAGAAGTGGGAGTTGGCCGAGGCCCTGGGGCCCTATCTCCAGCCTCAGTGATTGCATTACTCTCAGAGGGGACAGAGGCAAGGGGAACTGATCTGTACAGGAGACCATCCACTGATGGGAGTCCCATAGTGTCAGGAGAACTTGGGGAGGGCGGGTGGCTGTCGCAAGCGTCCCACCAGTTCTGGTGTCTGCAGCACCACTCTGGAGAGGAGAGTGCAGAAGCCCAGATGGAAGGGTGAGAGAGGGAGACAGTCCCCAGAGGGAGAACCAGTGGGTTTGGGATTGCCAGCTCTGAGGTCAGAGCACCCCAGAAATGACCCTGGTGATGCCACTTTTGGATTCGGAGGGCTTGATGCTCTGTGAGTTGAACAAGGGTTGGGCGACCTGCATCAGGCAGACTCTCCACAACACATGAAGAGTGTATTTCCCTTGGGGGGGGGTTGTACTCCCCGGAAGTCCTGGCTTACAAGGCACATGGCCACCCTAAGGGTACAAACCCTGGGCTGGAGGACCAGTCTCAGGATACCCCCCCTGAACTGGTGGGAGTAAGAGTAGACAAACGGTGCAGTCACCTGGGGCTACCGCCCCTCACTCTGAGAAATCACAGAGGTAAGAGAGCCCTGGAAGGACTGAGACCTGGCTCTCATCACTGACAGCTGTTAGTGGCCATTGGGTGTTGCTGTCTATGTGGACAGAATTGCTCTTGGGTTGGGGACAGGAGTCACACCCTGAGGGTGGAATAAGCCACAACACTACATTGGCTATGGCGGTACTGTCTGCCTACTGGGATACATCAGTGAGCAAAGTAAGGTTAGGTGCTGCACAGATGGGGACCGCGGGTGAGGAGAAGGATTCCCCATGGGTTAGCTTAGTGGGCCCTCATATTATGGGTGGAGGAAACCAAATGGGTTTAGAAAGGCATAGAACTGGAACACGCCCCTGCTGTTGCAGGCCTTAGTCCATGACTATCACCCTAAGCAGGGAAGACCATCAAGGCTTTGATTGGTCTACCCTGGCATTAGGCTGGAAGGGGGTTGTGTTGGACCTGACCCTTTTTGTAGGTATGCCCCCAATCTTTTTTGCCTTCTTCCTCCTATTTTCTTTACAGAACTATACTGTTGACTTTGGGACTCTGAGCAATTTACCATTGCTAACCAGTGTTAAAGTGCATATGCTCTCTGTCTAAATGTTTTAGTGATTAGTTTCTCCATGATGGGCATATTTGATTTGCCAGTAAGTCCCTAGTACAGTGGACGGTGTGTGCCCAGGGCTTATAAATCAAATGGTACTAGTGGGGCTGCAGCACTAATTGTGCCACCCACTTGAGTAGCCTTGCAAACATGTCTCAGGTCTGCCCTTGCACTGCCTGTGTATGCAGTTTTAAACTGCCATTTCGACCTGGCAAGTGCACCCACTTGCCAGGCCCAAGCCTTCCCTTTTATTTACCCCTAAAGTAGGCCCAATGTAACCCCATGGGCAGGTTGCAGTGTATTTAAAAGGCAAGACATGCACTGGTGTGTTTTACATGTCTTGATAGTGAAATACTGCTAATTTCGGTTTTCACTATTGCAAGGCCTATCTGTCCAATAGGGTAACATGGAGATTGCTTTGAAATATCTTTTAAGTGTAATTTCCCATTGTGAGCCAATAGAGATATAGAGTTTAGGGTCTCTGAACTCACAATTTAAAAATACATCTTTTGGTGAAGTTGTTTTTTGAATTAAGTATTCTGTGCCGCTGCCTGTCTGCAGCATACACATCTGGGTCAGGATAACAGTTGAGCTGTCTGTGTATTCACTCTAGACAGTCACACAAAGGGATCTGAGGTGTGTCCTGTATATCCTGATGGCCCATTATCAGTCTGATGGGTCTTCCTGCTAGAGTGTTGGGAGGAGCTGACAATTGCAGCTGAAAAGGGCTGTGCCTCTCCTCACACAACGCAGTTTCCAACCCCTTGGTGTGTGCCTGGGGCCAGGGCAAGGGAAGGCAGGGTTATGTGAACTACAAAGACTCCTCTGTGAAGTTTGCCTACTTCAAAGACAGAAATGGGTATAAGTACTGGACCTCTGACACCACATACTTAGACTCCTTATGGCCTGAGAAAATTCTGCCATGAAGAAGAGCTGGATGCTGTAGGAGGGACTGCAACTCAGCTTGTTGCTTTGTTGCGCTGGCCTGCTGCTTGCTGCTTCTGTCCTGGAAGTGAAAAGAATGGACGTGGCTTTGTACATCCTGCTTCCAAAGGTTCTCCAAGGGCTTGGACTGAGCTTGCCTCCTGTTAAGAAGTCTCAGGGACATCAAAGACTTCATCTGCCAGTGCCTGGCTCTTCTGCTGAGAGCCCTAACTTGCTAAGTGGTGCCATCTACAGTCCTTGAGCCCTTGGAAGTGCAAGCTGGTAATCTGGAGGAGGAAATTTAGGCATCAACATGCCACACCAGAAGAACTGATGCAGTGCCTGTCTTGCGGCTGAAAAATCAACGCAGCACATGTCTCGCAACTGCAGAATCGATGCCGTGTCTGTTTCACTGCGGTCCCATCAAAACAGCACATCTGTATTTTTCACGGGTTTTCTACACATCGTCCGTGCGTGACAATTTTTCATCTACCTCGTACCACAGTAAAGAACCGAGGCTGTGTGTCAGGAAATCGGCGTACAATGATGGACGGAGTGTTGACACTTTTCAAACACTCACCCCCAGTCACAGATCTGGGTTTAATCCATTGCTATTTTGCTTGCCACGTCACCCCAGTTCGGACCCAGCCATATGCAAATCAGTCTTGACCCTGCTCCCTATGGGAGCAGTCCAGCTTGATCTGCCAAGCCAGGTCCTCCCTAGACAGGATTCAAGCATCCTGGGACCGGTTTCAGGGTATCACCCTTCATCAGCCAGGCAAGCTTGAATCCAGTGGTGCAGCAAGCAAGGGACCCACGTCTGGGCATACCCTAGCCACTTAGGGTACACAAGGCAACAAAACAAATACTTTACACATTGCCTCTGAGATAAGCCAGATTGTTTGTGCCAAGCTACCAAGGAGGTGACAGGGGTTATTTTAGCCTTGTGGCTCCCTTACCCTGACTAGAGTGATGGTCCCTACTTGGACAAGGTGCAAACCACTGCCAACTAGAGACTCCATTTCTAACATAGGCAAAACCTAAAAATGACTAATAGCTGCAGACTGTCCTCCATAGTTTCAGTACCTGGGGAACCCAAAATGCAGGACACTTAGTACCCCAAATCAACAATGCTCCCTTACAATTGCATGACTTGAGACAAGGCAAGGAGTATCTGTAAGTTAGTAAAGAAATGACAGAAAATGACAGACAAATAGCACCAGCCCAGCAACAGCCTATCACCTAAAAACATCCACCAGCCAAAAACTACCATAATTCCCCCTGTGTCGTGCACTGCTAAAGGTCTAGTGTACAGCTGCTAACACAGCCAAGATACAGAATTTAATCAAAAAACAAAAACCTCAACATTTTCAGCTGAACCGGTGAAACAATTCCACATGTTCTACTATCAACCTGATACGTTCATCAAATCCTATAATTTACAAAGTGAAAAGGCACAATGACAAAGGTGGGGGAGCAGTCATTGTCCAGAATTGAATGATCAAATGACAACCAGTTACCATTGTTGTGAAAAAGAATTTAGAAACTGACTATCCCACCACAGCCAGGTATTTTCTGACTAAGGGCTAGAATTAGAGTTCAGCAGATAGCTTACTCCTTTGCAAACATGATGAAAATCCAGTCCACAATATTACAAGTACATCATATTCAATTTCACTTGTAATAGGGCTGATGGGGTATCTCTCATGTTTGCGAAGAAATACCCTGTCCACCAAACTCTAAATCAGGTCCTAAATTCTAGCTTTAATTTAAGACTTAATGATAGACAGAAACTACTTATTACTGCCCACTTTAAGCTGCAAAGATCACCACTGTAATGCAAATCTTCAAATCACTGCACTTAAGGGTGCATTTAGTCTCAGGTGGACATTGTGTGTTCATAAACACCCCAGTGCAATTTATGTGATAGGTTTTGGATCTGTTTTGTGCCCAACATACACTACTGTGTAATAATGAGTCTAAAATGTTTTAGAGTCTTGTAAGAGAGCATTACTTGGGGTGGTTCACTTCAAGGAATACTCACAACTATTTTCAGGGTGAAGCCTCCAAGTCACTAAATTAACCCTCCTTCGCCCCCTTGCCGCTATGCCACAGAGCAGAAAGGCTTAACTTAGGGTAATGTTTAAAGTGATTTATACAGTAGCAACGTAGTAATAAAGTAAAAATGCCAAGCAACAAAAATCCCAGATCGTATTAGAAAAACAGAGTAAAATTAAAAAAACACAAGGTGACATCAAAATGACAAAAGTCCAATTAGGGAAACAAGACGTATGATTTTTAAAACATTTTAGGTTTGTCCCAGTCAAAGGTTATACCTTCTGACATAGGACCTCATTTACGAGGCCCGTGGCGCAGTGCCTTGCTGCGCTTACCTGCACCACCAGGAAAGGGCAGAAATGCGCTGTATCTAAAAGATACGGCCCATTTCTGTCCTCTCCCCATGCACTGTTGCACAAGATTGTTCGTTCCCATGGACCCAATCATTTTTTATGCCATTGACACCCAACTTATACTCTCCCTTACCACTACCCCCTATAGACAACTTCAGCAACACCATGACACACGACACCAGTTGGATGAAAACCAACTACTTGAAACTGAACATGGACAAGACAGAAGTGATCATTTTCTGAAGCAACCCCTCCCCTTGGGATGACTCATGGTGGCCCTCCACGCTTGGACAACCCCCGTCACCAACTGACCATGCCCACAACCTCGTAATCATCATCAACAGCAAACTCACCTTCAAACAGCAGATAAACACAGTGGACTCCTCCTGCTTCTACAACCTCTGCATGCTACGGAAGATCCTCAAATTGATCTCTTTCTAAACCAGAAAGACAGTCACCCAAGCGATCATCACCAGCAGACAAGACTAGGGAAACGCCCTCTACGTCGGACTCCCAGCTCCTCCACTGCCTCCATACCATCCAGAACACAGTAGACACTTGTCCTAGATCTTCCCAGAAGAACCCACATCACCCCCCACCTCAGAAGTCTACACTGGCTGCCGGTGCACAAGAGGTGCAAATTCTGAGTTCTCACCACCCCATACAAAGCCCTCGAAAACATCGGCACCAAGCTAATCAACCGCACACTCTCCTTACACCAGTCAACCATGGAGCGCCACTCGACAACCCTCGCCTATGTCCCGAGAATCCAGCGCAGCCACTGCGGAATGGGCTCCTTCTCCTGCCTAGCTGCCAAGAACTGGAACAACCTCATCAGCACCTCACACTCCCTCCTTGACTTCAGAAAAAATCTCAAGACTTGGCTCTTTGAGAAGTAGCTCGGACACATAGTGACAACCCTGACCGCCTGGATACTCCCGGGGTGATAAGCTGCACTTTGCCACTAATATGATTGATTGATTGATTCCAACCCATTTTTTTCCCAACAGGCCACTTCAGTTTGGACTCAGCCATATGCAAATCAGTTGTGACCTTGCACCAATTGAAACAGTCCAGTCTGAACTGCCAGGTCCTCTATGTCTCTTAAAACACAGAACCCAAGACTGGTTTCACCATGATTGGGGCTTTTCTGTCATGTGTAGCTTAAGTCCAGTGGCATAGTAAGTACATGACCCACATCTGGTCATACAGTTGCCACTTAGGTCGGCACATCAAACACAAAAAAGGTGATGGGGAATGGTTTAAATACGTCTAACTACTGGCAATTGCTCAGGGTAGCATTCGAACCCATCATTCTTTTGCCCACCATGCCACCTCAGTTTGGGTGCAGCCATAATCAAATCAGTCTTGATACTGCTAAAATTGAAACAGTCCAGCCTGAACTTCCAGTCAGGTCCTCCCTGACCTGAAACAAAAGCAACCCTAGACAAGCTTTGCCATGTTTGGGGCTCTGCAGCTGGGTGTAACTTGGTTTCAGTGGCACAGTGATTACGGGACACCCTTGCCACTTAGAGTGGTGCATCAAACAAAATAAGTGATGGGAGGAATGCTTGCAATAAGTCTAACTACAGGCAATCACTCGGGTAGCAATCCAACCCATCATTTTTTTGCCCACCATGCCTCCTCAGGTTGACCCAGACATATGCAAATTAGTCTTGACCCTGCCCTCTTCGGAACAATCCAGACTAAACTGCCAAGCCGGATCTTCCATAAACCGTAACACAAGCAACCTGAGACCAGGCCAAACTTGTTCTGGCTGGTAATGGACATATTACAGTTATTGCTTCAATTTAGTTTACTTCCTCGATCATCGTGTTAGTCTACTGACCTATTCTCCTGCAGTTCTACTGAAAAGGCAGCCACAGCTACAGCCATAATCACTGTTCATTACATGAACCGAATCTCACGTTGATCCTGGTGATTGGGCTAGATGTAGCTATGTAATTTCCTTTTTTCTTTTCACTAAACACATAGCTTTCTCTTGCAAAGTAGTTGATTTGAGCAGAAATGTGCATCAAAGGAGAGTCCAGAGGGAATGTTACATAAAATAAATTATTCTTATAAACAGATGATGAAGATGGGGATCTCTAAATGAAAAGTATAGGTGAAAGCCTTGATTTTCTCGTAGGCTACTCTTCTCATGTAGCATTCATACAACTCGTACTTCTCACAAGAATTATCCATGCTACATCAGAAAAAATGAAGCAAATGTACCCACTCTTAATCACAACCTCTCCTTCCTGATTTGTTTCGGTAGAATTTACTGATATATTGCTTTCGGACACTTCATCACAAATAGTCCTCCACACAAGGTTTTTGATGTAGCCCTTTTATCAGGGATGAGAGGGGACTTCCATCAATGTTATTTACAAGCATGCTCCACCCATTTCTTTGGATCTTTGGACACCTCTTTCAAAGCTGAAAAGTGCATTCTCCATCTGGTAGTGAAGGACATCCTTTTTAGGTCTGTCTTGACTGCCCGCCTGTTCATGTGAGGTGTTGTTGCTAATTATTTAAAACAAACAAAAACGGACTTTATCTCCTTCTTTGTGTTCTTTACTCTCTTACCTCACCATAGGGGCTATTTGCCGTATCAATGCACCTTCCACAAAGTGCTTCCATTGGAGTACATGAGGGACTATTTCACATCTGAAAGTACACTCAATCATCATACTGCTTGTCACATTGATTATTTGTCTCCCATAGAAAGCAATGCTTTTAGCTACGTTTACACAAGCATTGGCAAAGTAAATAGGGCAGGCTTTAATGTGATAAACGGCATTTATGCATGCAACACATGTAAACAGCCTTTGCAAACATCGGCATGTTAAAACCAGTCCTATTGGTTTGCCGGTGCTTAGTAGTGATGTGAAGAGTTCCTCACACGTGTCTAATCTAAAACAGACGTGTTCTTCAGGTAAATAATGACAGCTTTACATCAAGGAAGGGCTCGTGTTCCATGCACTCTTCCTAGCGTAATCAAATTTGTAACATGAATGCCCTGCATCAGAAGCCACTCAGGGGCTCGCGCAAGGTCCCTGTTCTACTTGCGATCACGTTTACAGAGCAATAGCATCCACAGGCGCGCGCGCGCCACTCGGGAGAAGCGGATCTCACAAGAGGCATTCATGCCATTTAATAAAGACTCGGATGCTGCCCGCCTTGAGAAGGGCCCGGAGGAGACGACAAGGACTTGCTGGAAATGTCCTTAAGTGTCGAGGGGAAGAGCTTTCTGCTGATGTTACTACAGGAACTGAACTCGGTGCGGCATTTTGTGAAAACGAAAAAAAACGAAATGAAGAAACCCAACCAGAAGTTAGGAAGAAGAAAAGTGAGAACGATAAAATGCATTTTATGCACCACCAGGTTCGGGGGGTTTACCTGTTATCTAGGTGAGTGATCGACAGACCTCTAAGCAGGATTCTCAGAACAGTGATCTCAAGAACCTGTTTCGAAATTCAAAGTACATGCATTAACGTACGCTATTGATTACACATATCAACTCTCCTAGAGATGTTCGGTTTCATGATTCACTGCGCAGCATTCGCCCTCTGGCTGTCTGAGATTTAAAGATGATGTCTTATATTTTTTTCATGAATCTTTGGTGCATATACTACACACCCTCCCCCTTGACGTCAGATTTATTGGAATGTCAGGCCTGTGTCGTGTACAAAGCTATCCAACACACTCCCCACGCTACCCGCACCAAAACCACCTCATAAGGTAGTTTGCAAATTAACATGCCAAACTGGGGTGGCATGGTGAGCAAAAGAACGATGGATTAAACCCAGATCTATGACTGGGGGTGAGTGTTTGACAATGTTCAGCATTCCGTCCATCACTTGTTGTTTTTGCTTTGTCACCCTAAGTGGGAAAGGTATGCCCAGACGTGGGTCCCTTGCTTCCCATGCCACTGGATTCAAGCTAGCCTGGCTGATGAGGGGTGAAACCCTGAAACCGGTCCCAGGATGCTTGTTTCCGGTCCAGTGAGGACCTGGCTTGGCAGTTCGGTCTAGACTGTTCCCATGAGGAACAGGGTCAAGACTGATTTGTATATGGCTGGGTCCAAACTGGGGTGGCATGGTGAGCAAAAGAACAATGGATTAAACCCAGATCTATGACTGGGGGTGAGTGTTTGACAATGTTCAGCATTCCGTCCATCACTTGTTGTTTTTGCTTTGTCACCCTAAGTGGGAAGGGTATGCCCAGACGTGGGTCCCGTGCTTCCCATGCCACTGGATTCAAGCTAGCCTGGCTGATGAGGGGTGAAACCCCGAAACCGGTCCCAGGATGCTTGTTTCCGGTCCAGTGAGGACCTGGCTTGGCAGTTGGGTCTGGACTGTTCCCATGAGGAACAGGGTCAAGACTGATTTGCATATGGCTGGGTCCAAACTGGGGTGGCATGGTGAGCAAAAGAACGATGGATTAAACCCAGATCTATGACTGGGGGTGAGTGTTTGACAATGTTCAGCATTCTGTCCATCACTTGTTGTTTTTGCTTTGTCACCTTAAGTGGGAAGGGTATGCCCAGACATGGGTCCTGTGCTTCCCATGCCACTGGATTCAAGCTAGCCTGGCTGATGAGGGGTGAAACCCCGAAACCGGTCCCAGGATGCTTGTTTCCGGTCCAGTGAGGACCTGGCTTGGCAGTTCGGTCTGGACTGTTCCCATGAGGAACAGGGTCAATACTGATTTGCATATGACTGGGTCCAACCTGGGGTGGCATGGTGAGCAAAAGAACGATGGATTAAACCCAGATCTATGACTGGGGGTGAGTGTTTGACAATGTTCAGCATTCCGTCCATCACTTGTTGTTTTTGCTTTGTCACCCTAAGTGGGAAGGGTAGCTTTGTCTGGGAAGGGTATGCCCAGACGTGGGTCCCGTGCTTCCCATGCCACTGGATTCAAGCTAGCCTACGATGGATTAAACCCAGATCTAGGACTGGGGGTGAGTGTTTGACAATGTTCAGCATTCCGTCCATCACTTGTTGTTTTTGCTTTGCATTTTGCTTTGCAAATTAACATCTTCTGACCTGTTCCTGATGTCTGGTTAGCTGGCAGGGCGGGGATACTGAAGTGGGGTGTACCAAGTTGTGTAGGTGTACTGCGGGCTGGGATACAGAATGGGACTGTACCAATTTGTGTGGGTGTGCTGGGGCGGGAATGCTGAAGTGTTCTGTATCATATTGTGTGGGTGTAGTGGGGGCTGGAATACTGAAGTGGACTGTACCAAGTTATGTGGGTGTAGTGGGGGCTGGGATACTGAAATGGACTGTACCAAGTTGTGTGGGTGTACCGGGGACTGGGATACTAAAGTGGACTGTACCAAGTTGTGTGGCTGTACTTGTAGCTGGGATACTGAAGTGGACTGTACCAAGTTGTGTGGGTGCAGTGGGGGGCTGGGATACTGAAGTGGACAGTACCAAGTTGAATGGATGAGGTGGTTTTGTGAGAACTGGGGTTCTCTGTTGGAATACTATCACATCTTTCCTGCACGTGGGCACGGTCACTGGAATGCTTGCAAAAACACCACGTAGATAGTATACATCAAACTAACTGGCTTCACCTCAATCCTCTTGACTTGCAGCCCTCCTGCGCTGGGGTTACCAGTAAAAACTCTTGGGACTGCTAGTCCATTGTGGTCTTTTTCATAAGCTTATGTTTGGTAATACATGTTTCATCCATTCTCTTATCACAAAAGCCTATTTTGTTAGAACTTATGCACATTATTACTGTGCAGTAAGAGAACTTTATCCCCCAAGGAACTATTTTCCGAGATTTATTTTCACCTTTTCCGATTATGTCACTTATTGTTATTAAATATGCCTTTCACACAATTTTTCAACCCTTCATCTGTCTTGCTTCATTATTTCTTACATTTGTAATAATTTTGTATCTTTTACTTATACATAATAAGGACATGCTATGGTCTTTATTTCCCAAAGTGTTGTTGCATTGTTGGTTTGGCTTGCAAACTGCCTGCACACACTTTCCCTGAGGCTTGCCATGACACCAAAAATAGGTTAAAGTTAAAGGTTAAAGATAAAGGTTACTCTCACTGAATCTTTTATATTTTTAGCTTTGAGGCACTGTCCAGTGGACTTGTTTTCGCATTTCTCAGGGGTTTCTAGGAAGGCATGCCTCAAACAAGGTCCTGTACTTTCCGACATTTGTTACAATTCTAAATTCAGTTTTTTCATGAGTGGTCCGTTGGTCATTCTACACAGCACCAGAAGTGGACTTCGTGGCACCTGTCAGTCAGGAGCTATGCTAAAACCCTCGCTGGCAGCTTGTCTGATGTCCTTTCGCATGCAGAGGTTACACAGCCCCTCTCTTTGCCTGTGATGTGCTTGCTTTGATCCGCTGACACCCCTTTAATCCTTCGGAGACTTCCCCCTGATGTGACCCCGCGAATGAATGCAGGCGGGGCATGTGTGAGGGCCCTGGAGAACACCAAGAGGCCTACAATTATTTGCTGTGCCGGGTGGGCATCGCCCTCCTGCCTCCCACAGGTGGTACTGCCCACCTGCCCAGGAGTGATGGTGGGCTTGTATGTTGGCTTTTGCCTGTCTGTTGTCCCAACGGGCTCCGGTGTGACTGTCCCCCTTGCAAAAACATGTGTGCCATTCAAGTGGTCCGTTAACAACAACTGTTCTCAAAAGTGCTAAGTGACATGTGAGAGAGAGCAGGAAAGGTGGAAGAGAAAGAGAGAGAGTGCAAGAAGGGAATAGCGCGATACGAGACCAAGAAGGAAAGCGGGGAGAGTAAGAGAAGCACATAGGAGGGGAGAGACAGAAATGAGGTGGGCTAAGGAGCATTCTTTCGGGCACAAGCTTCAATCCCTGCTAGGCCAGCTAGGCCTTTCATCCTTCTAACGTCGGTAGATTGAGTGCTATTACATTCGGTAATATTAAACCCGCTTGCAGTCTGTAGTGCTTAGCAACAGCTCAAGTGTCGCATGAAGCACTATAAAAAGCACGTTATCTTTAATGGTTATAACGAACAGGGGGGTAACGAATGACGATGGGGTGGGGACAGCGCAAGCGTGAGAAAGGGCGAGGAACAGAAAGAAACATAGCGAGATTAGGGGAGCGAAAGACAGCCGGATACAGCCTGTGATGGTGATGAGTGTTATGAGTAGCTGGGAGGCTTTCCGGGCGCCATGCCTTCCTTCACACACTGCCCCTCACAGCCTCCTTCTCGTTAAAGCCTGAGCCTGTGCAAACCTGGCTCTGCCCTCTGGCAGATGACATGGCTGGCGTCCAGGCCCTCGAGGACAGCAGCGAGGCAGCAGGTTTCGCTGAAGGATGAGAGGACTTTGTGCCTGCGGTTGGCCCTGTGTTGGCGCAGTGCTTCACAGAACTCCGCAATGGCCTGGCAGGGCATCCTTTCTGCGCCTGCCGCCTCTTCAGATGCAAAACAAATCAGAGCTGTCTCGAGGTGTCAGTGGGCTAATGCACCTACTGCCGCGGCCCAAGGGTATAACCTACTATACAGTTAATATCACAACAGTCCCGAGAAAAGTCCTGGTTCGTGACCTCTGTTTCCTAAAAAGTGCCAACGTTACTTGCATCTGTCTATCCTCCAAGCCCCATGTTTATAATTTGTATGCACTTGAATTGCATAAATGTTTTGCTTTTTGTCCACTCCAGGGTGCATTAAGCTAGAACAGGGTTCTTTCTGCAAAGTCGGTCCTGGAGAGCCGGATCCATGCCAGATTTCTAGCATATCCACATTTAGAAAAATGCAGATTTCTGAAACATATTTTTTCTAAATGTGGATATGCTAAAAACCTGGCATGTGCCCGGCTCTCCACGACTGACTTTGCAGAACCCTGAGCTAGAAGAACATGCAGAAGTGGTTTTCTTCATTAGTTTGTGTGGAATTTCCTTCTTTTTCTCATGTTTGTTCCTCCTTTGGGGCAAGGACACATCACTTTTTGTCCTTCCACTTCTTGGTCAAACACTATTTTTTTTTCCTTTTTGGTCTGTGTTTTCCAGCTGCCTCCCTTGTGTATTTCCTTCCCCCAACCACAGCCAGACTTGGAAACCAATCCAGCCCTGGCAATTTTCTCAAACCAGCCCCCAGGGGGTTGCGTTAGGGGTGAGTGGGGGAGGCAACACTGCCTGGCCACTCGGAAAGCACTGCCTGGCCCCAGGAGGCTGGAAACGCTTGCTGTTTTTGTTACTGGCAGTAGATATTGCAGCACTGCTACAATGCTGCCCCCTCCCCCCCCCCCCAAGGTTATATAACCAGCCCCCACCACTGCAAAAATCGGCCCCTAGCCTCCCTGGTAAACGCCCGATGTCCGTTATGGCCAGTCCGACTCTGCCCCTAACCCCACTGTGTGCTGCTCTTTTCCTGTGTTCTTTTCTCACCACTCCTTCCATGTTGCACTCGACCTCTGGAACTTCTCCCCATGTTGTTTCTCACCCGTGCGCTTCTCTCCACCTGCACCACGGGGCTCTTTCTTGCCCGTTGCTTTTCTCCACTACCCCGCCTCTCTGTGGTGTTTCCCTTTCCCCCGCCCTCCATGTTGCTTCCGCCTTCCTGTGTCCTCCTTGTTGTGTTCCCAACCCCCATCCTTTGTGATGCTTCCCCAACTCGCGTGATGCTTTTCTCAGTGGTAACGGAAAAAAAAACAATACAAAACACATTTGCGTGTTTTTTATTTTTTTTTTATTTTAGTTTACCGATCCAATAAAGTAAAAATAAAAAGGGCTTGCGTTATTCTGTAGGCGAAGCGTGCGTGGTGCTTGCACCAACACAATGGCTCGTCCAGAGCAGCATGGTACCTTTTTTGTTTGTTTTCTTTAGGTGCTGCCCACCATCAGAGATGCTGGACAGCATGGTTAAAAGCTATTGGCAAAATGAATAGAGCCCAAACGCGAGATCTCTTGGCTTCGCCAATGCTTATTTAATATCCGAAGCAAGCCTGCAAATCAAATCAAATCAAATCAAATCAAATCATTAACATTTATAAAGCGCGCTACTCACCCGTGCGGGTCTCAAGGCGCTAGGGGGGAAAGGGGGGGTTATCGCTGCTCGAACAGCCAAGTCTTTAGGAGTCTCCGGAAAGCGGAGTGGTCCTGGGTGGTCCTGAGGCTGGTGGGGAGGGAGTTCCAGGTCTTGGCCGCCAGGAAGGAGAAAGATCTCCCACCCGCCGTGGAGCGGCGGGTGCGAGGGACGGCAGCAAGTGCGAGGCCAGCGGAGCGGAGGGGGCGGGTGGGGACGTAGAAGCTGAGGCGTCTGTTGAGGTATTCCGGTCCCTTGTTGTGGAGGGCTTTGTGTGCGTGGGTGAGAAGACGGAAGGTGATCCTTTTGCTGACTGGGAGCCAATGCAGGTGTCTCAGGTGTGCGGAGATGTGGCTGTTGCGGGGTACGTCGAGGATGAGGCGGGCCGAGGCGTTTTGGATGCGTTGCAGGCGGTTTTGGAGTTTGGCTGTGGTCCCGGCGTAGATGGTGTTGCCGTAGTCCAGGCGGCTCGTGACGAGGGCGTGGGTCACAGTTTTTCTGGTGTCGGCGGGGATCCAGCGGAAGATCTTACGGAGCATGCGGAGAGTGAGGAAGCAGGCGGAGGACACGGCGTTGACTTGCTTGGTCATGGTGAGAAGAGGGTCCAAGATGAAGCCGAGGTTGCGGGCGTGGTCTGCGGGGGTCGGTGCGGTGCCGAGGGCCGTGGGCCACCAGGAGTCGTCCCAGGCGGACGGGGTGTTGCCGAGGATGAGGACTTCCGTTTTTTCAGAGTTCAGCTTTAGGCGGCTGAGCCTCATCCAATCTGCGACGTCCTTCATACCCTCTTGTAGGTTGGTCTTGGCGCTGGCGGGGTCCTTGGTGAGGGAGAGTACAAGTTGGGTGTCGTCGGCGTAGGAGGTGATGATGATGTCGTGCTTGCGTACGATGTCGGCGAGGGGGCTCATGTAGACATTGAAGAGTGTCGGGCTGAGCGATGAGCCTTGAGGTACGCCGCAGATGATCTTGGTGGGTTCTGAGCGAAACGGAGGGAGGTAAACTCTTTGGGAGCGGTTAGCGAGGAAGGAGGCGATCCAGTCCAGGGCCTGGCCTTGGATCCCGGTGGAGCGTAGGCGGGTGATTAGGGTGCGGTGACAGACGGTGTCAAAGGCAGCCGAGAGGTCGAGGAGAATGAGGGCGACTGTTTCACCGTTGTCCATCAGGGTTCTGATGTCGTCTGTGACTGAGATGAGGGCGGTTTCCGTGCTGTGGTTGGTTCGGAATCCGGTTTGTGAAGGGTCGAGCAGGTTGTTGTCTTCCAGGAAGGTGGTCAGCTGTTTGTTGACAGTCTTTTCTATTACCTTGGCTGGGAAAGGTAGAAGAGAGATGGGGCGGAAGTTTTTCAGGTCGCTTGGGTCAGCCGTAGGTTTCTTTAGTAGGGCGTTGACTTCAGCGTGCTTCCAGCATTCGGGGAAGGTAGCAGAAGAAAAAGAAGAGTTGATGACGGTCTGGAGGTGCGGGGCGATGATGTCGTCGGCTTTGTTAAAGATGAAGTGCGGGCAGGGGTCCGAAGGGGCGCCGGAGTGGATAGGGTTCATGATGGATTTGGTTTCTTCCGTGTTGATGTGGGTCCAGTTGTTGAGGGTGATGTCCGGGGAAGCGGGTTCAGTGGTGTATGGTTGGGTCTGGTGTCCGAAGCTGTCGTGGAGGTCGCTGATCTTGCGATGGAAGAAAGTGGCGAGGGATTCGCACAAATCCTGTGAGGGCGTGACGGCGTTGGCGCTGGCGTTGGAGAACTCTTTGACGATGCTGAAGAGTTCTCTGCTGTTGTGGCTGTTTTTGTCTAGTCTGTCGGTGAAAAAGTTCCTTTTGGCAGTGCGGATCAGGTGGTGGTGTTCGCGTGTAGCGTTCTTGAGGGCGGTCATGTTGTCAGCGGTGTGGTCCTTGCGCCAGGCCTTCTCAAGGGCACGACAAGTTTTCTTTGATTCTTTGAGGGTGTCAGAGAACCAGAGAGGTTTTTTGGTGTTGGTCTGTCGATGCGTGCGTTTGAGGGGAGCAAGGTTGTCAGCGCAGTTGGAGATCCAGTTTGTGAGGTTGAGAGCTGCGTCGTTGGGGTCGGTGGTGAGGGTGGGTTGGTTGGCGGCGAGAGCGGAGAAGAGTTGCTCTTCAGGGATCTTGTTCCACTGTCGATGAGGGATGGGTTGAGTGCGGAGGTGGGAGGTCTCGCGTCGGAATGTGAAGTGGACGCAGCTGTGGTCGGTCCAGTGTAGGGCAGAGGTGTGGCTGAAGAAGACGTGTTTGCTGGCGGAGAAGATAGGGTCGAGCGTGTGTCCGGCGATGTGGGTGGCGGTGTTCACCAGTTGTTTGAGGCCGAGGTTGGCGAGGTTGTCGAGCAGGGTGGTGGTGTTGGGGTCGTTGTTTTGTTCCAGATGGAAGTTGAGGTCGCCTAGGAGGATGTAGTCCGGTGAGGCGAGGGCGTGCGGGGAGATGAAGTCGGCGATGGCGTCGCTGAAAGAGGCGCGAGGTCCGGGAGGACGGTAGACGAGGGATCCTCTGAGGGTGGTCCTTGGGTCGGTGCGCATCTGAAAATGCAGGTGTTCAGCGGCGAGGGGGGGTCTTCGGTGGAGGTGGTGACGCTGATGGAGTCTTTGAAGATGATGGCGACACCTCCTCCTACTTGGTTGGTGCGATCTTTTCTGGAGATCTTGTAGCCTTCGGGGATGGCGGTAGCGATGTCTGGAGCAGAGGAGGCGTTCATCCATGTCTCCGTGATGAAGGCGACGTCCGGGGCTGTGGAGTCCAGGAGGTCCCAAAGTTCAACGGCGTGCTTGTGGACGGAACGAGCGTTGATCAGGATGCACTTGAGGTGGTTGATGGCGCGTGGGCTTGTGGTCGTGGTAGTTGCGTGGTGGAAGATGCGTTTGCAGGAGTTGCAGGCGAAGGGTCCATGGGTGCGTTTGGGGTGAGCTAGGAAGCAGGTTTTGGAGCGCCCTGGGTTGAGGGCGTGGAGGGTGGTGGGGTCGTAGCGGATCAGCGGGGCTTGGGGGAGCTGGGGACTAGGGGTCGTGGCGCTGGGCGCGGGCCAGGCGCGGACGGGCGCAGACGGGCTTGCCTCTGGCGCGCCTCCGGCGCGCCAGCTGCGCAGTCGCGCAGCGGCCGCCATAAGAGGTAGGAGGGGGGGAGGGGTCAGCTGGGGGCGAATGGGAGCTGGGGGGCGGGGGCGTGCAGGAGGTCGCGGCGGGAAAGCGCGAGGGAGGGGGGGGGACAGGTAGAGTGAGAGGAGCTGGGGGAGGGGGTTTAGGGTGGAGGAGGGTGAGTGTTAGGAGGTTTGGAGATTAGGGAGAGAGATAGGAGTAGGGTTGTGAAGATAGGGGAGGGGGGGTTGTAGAGGTGGGTGAGGGAGAGAGGTAGAGTGAGAGGATAGGGAGATAGGTAGTAGAGGGGGTGGCGGGAGGGGGGGAGAGATAGAGAAATAGATAGAGAAAATAGATAGAGAGGTCGATAGATAGGGAAATAGATAGATAGACAGATAGGTAGGTAGGAGGAGGTGGAGAGTGGGGGAGTTAGATAGCGAGATAGGGAGCTAGAGAGATAGGAAGATAGGAGGAGTGAGGGAGGTAGATAGCGAACGGGTTAGCTAGGGGTGAGAGAGGGGGAGGCGAGTGAGGGAGGGGGATGAGGAAGGAGCAGGAGGGCAGGCTCGGGGGAAGAAGACGGAGGAGGTAGAAGAGCCGAAGACAGGAGAACAGAAGACAGAAGAACAGAAGACAGAAGAACAGAAGACCGGAAGAGCAGAAGACAGGAAGAACAGAAGAACAGAAGAACAGAAGAACAGAAGAACAGAAGAACAGAAGAACAGAAGAACAGAAGAGCAGAAGAGCAGAAGACAGAAGAACAGAAGAACAGAAAAGAACAGAGAAGAACAGAGAAGAACACAGAAGAACCGAGAAGAAGAACACAGAAGCACCGAGAAGAACAGAGAAGAAGAACACAGAAGACCGGAAGGACACAGAAGAACAGAAGGGAAGAACAGAAGAACAGAAGAGAAGAACAAAAGAACACAGAAGAAGATTGCAGAGGGGGGGCGAGGAGGAAGAGACAGAGAGGAGGAAAAGAAGCAGGAGCAGGAGAGAAGGTGAGTGGCGCGGGGCAGGGCGAGGGGCTGGGAGGAGGGGGGTACTTACAGTTAGGTGGGTCTCAGGAACACAGGAACTCGGGAACTTGGAGGAGCTGCAGCGGCAGGGGGAGCGACCTACCCTTGGGTCAAGGGTCGCTACCACTGTCGCGCAGCGGGCGCCATAAGAGGTAGGAGGGGGGGGGAGGGGTCAGCTGGGGGCGAATGGGAGCTGGGGGGCGGGGGCGTGCAGGAGGTCGCGGCGGGAAAGCGCGAGGGAGGGGGGGGACAGGTAGAGTGAGAGGAGCTGGGGGAGGGGGTTTAGGGTGGAGGAGGGTGAGTGTTAGGAGGTTTGGAGATTAGGGAGAGAGATAGGAGTAGGGTTGTGAAGATAGGGGAGGGGGGGTTGTAGAGGTGGGTGAGGGAGAGAGGTAGAGTGAGAGGATAGGGAGATAGGTAGTAGAGGGGGTGGCGGGAGGGGGGGAGAGATAGAGAAATAGATAGAGAAAATAGATAGAGAGGTCGATAGATAGGGAAATAGATAGATAGACAGATAGGTAGGTAGGAGGAGGTGGAGAGTGGGGGAGTTAGATAGTGAAATAGGGAGCTAGAGAGATAGGAAGATAGGAGGAGTGAGGGAGGTAGATAGCGAACGGGTTAGCTAGGGGTGAGAGAGGGGGAGGCGAGTGAGGGAGGGGGATGAGGAAGGAGCAGGAGGGCAGGCTCGGGGGAAGAAGACGGAGGAGGTAGAAGAGCCGAAGACAGGAGAACAGAAGACAGAAGAACAGAAGACAGAAGAACAGAAGACCGGAAGAGCAGAAGACAGGAAGAACAGAAGAACAGAAGAACAGAAGAACAGAAGAACAGAAGAGCAGAAGACAGAAGAACAGAAGAACAGAAAAGAACAGAGAAGAACAGAGAAGAACACAGAAGAACCGAGAAGAAGAACACAGAAGCACCGAGAAGAACAGAGAAGAAGAACACAGAAGACCGGAAGGACACAGAAGAACAGAAGGGAAGAACAGAAGAACAGAAGAGAAGAACAGAAGAACACAGAAGAAGATTGCAGAGGGGGGGCGAGGAGGAAGAGACAGAGAGGAGGAAAAGAAGCAGGAGCAGGAGAGAAGGTGAGTGGCGCGGGGCAGGGCGAGGGGCTGGGAGGAGGGGGGTACTTACAGTTAGGTGGGTCTCAGGAACACAGGAACAAAGGACTCTGCAAGCCCGAGGGCTGTTTTTTTTTAAGTTATTTTGTTAAACGACAGGCTTTGCTGGTCAGCAAAGTTTCCATGCTTTCAAACAGCTGGAAGCCGAAGTTCTTTTTAATCGATACATCAAGTTTATTTTTTATTCTTGACAGTGCGTTTTACTAGTCGCAGCAGGTTGTAGACCGCAACCAGCAGGAGCTTCACCTGCATAGCTGTCGATGGTGGAGGAGGTGCAGTGGTACAGGGAGGCCTACGAGGACTACTGAAGCCTAATTATTTCTGTATTTTACAAGTCAAACAGCAGACAAGGGGCCTGTTCTTGCTTCCATTAGGACCCATGGCACCACTGCTTCGCCATGGCGGTTTGTGGGGCTGAAGGCCGGAGAAACTGTCCCTCCCTCCCCTCTCACAGAAAGTGGCAGAGTGGAAATGACTGTTGGCACCAGGATGTGACCAGCCCTTAGCAGCGCTTGATCAGTCCGAACCCACACTCGGTAAGGGACTGCGAGCAACTGATATGTGACTGACTCTGTCCCAGGACAGCATGCCTTTCGCAGGTACTGCCCTGTCACTAAATCTTCAGCTTTCCTTTGATTGGCCTACCACTTCCCCTTTCCTTGTTCTTTCAAAAACAGAGCTGTATGAGGTTTAAAGTACCTTCAAATGTTTTCTTCTTAAGTTTTACTTCTAAAAACAAATTCATAAAAATAAAAAGACGTGACTCAAAAAATCAAAAATTTGCAAAACAATAGAGCAACAAGGCATCAGAAAAACAGAAAAGCACAAATGTAAGAAAGAGTGAAAGGGACGGGGCAAGGGGGAACTTGCGCAGGGGCTATTTACCTCTTTAAGGGAAAGACAGTGAGAAAAGAAATAAAAAAACAACACAAACCCAAAGAGAGAAAAAGACTTGCAGGTAGAGACAGTGCTTTAAATGGAAATATAGAAGTGCATGTACTCTCTTTTCAGAGTACCTGTTTGCTCCTGAGAAGTGCCAGTACTCATCCATTGTAATGTATTGCAGCAGTTCTGAGAAGTGCAGGTACTCTCCCCTTCAAATTAAATAAGTGCAGGTGCTTAGTACCGGACAGTACCTGCCCACTTAAAGCTCTGTGTTGAGGTGGCACACAGCTGTTAGGCAGTGGAAGGCTAGCTTTCAACGAGAACATGTCAGAAGGGTGACATTGAGCTGGTCTTTTTTTCCTGTTAACAGCATTAAACATTCTGAGACTTGTATACCCCTATTTACCATGGTAAAACTAAATCCCCAACCTCAGCGCACGTTGTGCTATTGGCTGGAAAAACGCAAGTGGCTGAATGTCATACTCGCGACATGGGGCTAGCAGTGCTGTCACAAGTTCTGATGGAGCAAAGGGAAAAATGTTAAGGTGGCCCCTTAAACCCAAGGATTCTGAATGGCCCTGGAAAGATTAAAAGCTGAGTGGATCTGCCAGGATTCAACTTTGTGATCTGTAGCATGAACCTAAACCTACTGTACACATAGAGATTTGCTTAAAACAACTGGAAAACAGACACAAAGTACTATATATATTTTTTTTTAATTCTTGCTAAAATGTTTTTTTTGCTACCGAAAACAATTGTTTTTTTACCAATGTGTATTACAAAGAGAAAGGAAAGCATACAGTGTCACTCATGGGACAGAATACACACACTGAGGATTGCTTTTTAGAGGGAATGTCCGCCATCTATCCTCCTCTTTCCGATCTCACATCCCAAAAAATTGGCCTCGCTGGCTTTTTAAAGAAGTTCTATTGCTGAGACTGAAATCCCTAGGCCATGGTTAGATGATACTATCTTCATTTTACCATGAGCCATTAACCAGACATGTTGCCAGCTGAAGGGATGTCCCAACATTCAGAGGTGCCCAGGGCAATTAGCCCTGACTGCACTATCTTGTGATGATCCCGGGGGCAGGGCAGTGTTGGGTTTTGAACAGTAGCACATAGAGGGAGATGACTTGACTAAGACTAGGGAGGGACAAGGCCACAGCTTGATGTGAATACTTGGGTGAAGAATTCAGATAGGGCCTGGTTGTGAACTTCGAGCCACCTAGTCTGATGTCTCCTGATAGTGAGAATGCTTACAGCAAGACAATTCATGCCAGAGAAAAAATAGGCTTGGAAGAACATGTGTAAAAATATAATAAATCAGTGAGTCTATGAGACTGCAGAGAAAGTCTCATACAGAAGACACAGTATTGCGTTGGATTCAGAGCTATGCTTGATACCACATCTCAACAAGGTCACAAAGCACATCTACACAAGGAAAATAAAGCAACACATCTTACCATACCTTGGATACCTACAAAACTACAACTTGCACTCAAACTCTTAATCTCAAAGCTCAACTACACCAACAACATTTACCCTGGCACCACCTATATCATCATAAGAAATAAATAACTAACCCAAAATGCTACTCTACAAGTCCTGCTCACATCTTTCCCAGAGAACTCATGACAACAGCCTCCCAACTCCACACCTTACATGAAGACGAAGCCTTCGACCATAATAATTGAGACAGTAAACACTATATACATTTTAAAATTCAATTTAAAGGCAAGAAACTGTTACTTATTCCATTGCACAGCTTTGGAACATAGAGTATTAATGCCTACAGTGCTATGAATACTGTGTTGAACATGTTATTACACAGTACATGTATGCCACAGAAATATTGTGGTATAAGGGTTTGTATGATAAGTTGCATATAAATGTAATTGTGAATAACTCCTAACGAAGACATTGAGCTAACTGTGCCAACTCTGCAGTGAGCATGCTGTGAATGGCAGACAGATGCTTGCTTACTCAGTAATGCTAGAATGAAAGAAGAGGCGGATTTTGAAGTAAAAATACGCTCGAGAGATAGATTCTGACAGGGAGGCAAGGATCTCGAATCCTTTACGAGAGAGCAAAGGCTTGAGGTAGTGATGCACAGAAAATCATTGCACCTCCTGAAAATGCCGGTCCCCTGAAATGTGGCATTGATAAATTGGCACCTGGGACTGTAACTTTCAGATTGATGATTTCCACCAGGCACTGACAGCAGCTGTGTTGACATGAGACAGTAACCGCTTTCTTGTCCCTTAGTGAATCATTTGTTTTTTGGACCTCAGACATAAACTCGTTCTGGACATCACAGAATGTCTCACTGAGTGAGTAGCTTCCAAAATGGATCCCTTGCATTACCAGGGACAGGTGTGAAAACGGTACGACACAAGGGTTCTGATAATAAATTAGGCAGAGCAGGATTCCTTGGTTGATACTAGCTACTTATAATAGGTGCGGGAACACCAGACCCAGTTCACTGGCCGGAAAATCTGGCCAGTAAAATCACAAAAAGGTTGGGTTGAAAGCACAGCCCAGCCCAGCCATTTCTCTACATGCAGTAAACAAGGGCAATCCAGTAATTCCTTGAGAGCTTGGGTTGTATTTTGATGAGGGTTCTTCTGGTCAATTAGAACACAAAATGCAGTCCTGTGACTCTGTTCCTCAGTACTGATGTAAAGCATTGAGACCCAGCTTGTGTTCTCATTGATCAGAACCCTTATTAAAGTAAAATCGTAATTTTCATGCTGCAACACCAAGGATTGTGATGTGCTCAAATTTAAAATAAATATAGTTGTAGTTACTATATGCATTTTCCTGCATGTTTCAAAGACAGATGACAATAAATTGTGAAATATATGGGTATTTTGTTTCTAAGCATTGTCCTGAGGATGGTCTCGCATAGTAACTATATAAGAAACTGAAAGATTGCCCTACTTGCTTCTTTGAAACCAGTTCAAATTTTGTCAACACACATAATTTTGTCATGAATGGATTCACTTCCATTCAGACTATCTTCTTCTAAGCATTGAGTAACAGTACTTTTGGCCCTATCTCTGGACTTGATGGGACAATTTTGGGTCATTAGTGTATTGGAAGCTGGAATTTGTGTAACCCTCGTTTTTAAATGAGTTTTTCATTTGCCCTTAAGTAAAAAAGTTTAATTTGTGTTATGTCCCCGAGGGTTGAATTATTTTCTTTATCACTTTGATGTTCACTACTAAGAGATACTTTTATGTATGCATATATTGTTGAGCTAATCTATAATTATTTGATAAATTAGGATGATCCCGTCATTAGCCTTTTTTGTTATTTGGTTTAACCTGTTTCCATCACACAGAAGGAGAATGGGACGCTCCCCCCACCAGATCCCTGCATGTGCAGTGTCCTGAAACCCTCCCCTCTCCTGCCTGCCTCCCGCCAACTCCCCTCACTGCCCTGTCTACTACATCCACTCACCACCAAATAGATGCATATTTGTCCCTAAAATGGGGCGACATATCTGGATTCAGACCAGGTGAAGCTGATTTTATGTTATTACCCTCTCACAGAAAAAAATACTCACAATAAACATATGCATGCGAGGGGGTATGCACTGGAAATATGATTATGGCCACAAGAATCCTCACACATTTATCCGGCCATCTTGTAATCAGGGCCATGATGGAACAAATATTAATTGGATGGAAGCATCCAATAGGAAAGTGACTATTATTTTTTTATTTAACATTTTCGTGTAGCACTCCTGCACCAATAGGCCACTTTACTTTAGAGCCCGAGCAAAATATATTGTTAAACAAAAACAGAGAACTGAGATTCAAGGAGCTAGGGATGGCTGAAGTAACGTAGACAACTTTATTATTTCAAAAATAGCAGGAAAATGTGGGTTTTAATTTTTTTGCAGGGTAGAAGCGAGGGCTTGCTGCTTAGGCCAGCAGGAAGAGAGTGCCAGAGAGCTGTTGCAGCTCCTGAAAAGATTAATTTTATGTTTCAGCAGTTCAGAGTTTTGGTTCTTCCTGCACAGACAGTCGAAGCATCGTCAGTGGTAGTAAGCTCTATATAAATACGAATACAGCATTAATCTCGGCTCTACCGGTACCACCGGCTATGATAGGGGTGGCAAAGATACTCGTTAAGCACAAAGGAAGGACAGTTGAAAAATATCATCGCCATCTTACACCAGAGAGGAAGTCAAAGTGGGAAAGGATGCGAATATTGCTACCGCCCTGAAGTCTGAGCCCAGTAGAACACATGGGTAGGCCATATTTGTTAGGAGGACGTGGAGGTGATTTAATGTGTCAGGTGTGTAGTCTTTATAGAATGACAGCTACACAAACCAAACAAAACAAGCCAACAAAGGAAGTAGTTCATGCTTCTCTCTTCTTCACTGCACGTTTAATGTGTCAGGTGTGTAGTCCTTGTAGAACGACAGCTACACCAACCAAACAAAATAAGCCAACAAAGGAAGTAGTTCATGCTGCTTTCTTCTTTACTGCACGTTTGACTTGTTATGCCCCCACACTGTCAACTCTTGGGACGATGCCCAACATAACCTGATTATATTATGTTTTCATTGTGCGGCTGATGAAGAAGAGCTCAACAAAATGCTGTCCAATTAAGGAACCAAAAAGGATTCAAAATGGCGCGCGCGTCGCGTCAGGAGTACGGACGCCCAAAGGTAGCCGAAAGTATGCAGGACAGGTGCGAGCAGATACAGCCGTTGGCTTTGTTTTCGTTTCTGCTACCATACATACTGAACCTACAGGACGAGGGCTGCGTGATGGCTTGATAAATTGTTAACAAGCTTTATAACACCTTAATTGGGTGAACTGTAAAATCTCAAGGAACGGCGCATTTCGAAGAATCCTCTGTATATTAAACCCACAATGGAAAAATTGGTGTAATTAAGATAATAAGTATAAATCAAGTGCGCAGAGAGTGCGGAGACAGCGTAAGGGAGGGAGCACATCTTTGCAGTCATTTAAAGAGCGATGAGTAGGCACTACAACGGCTTCACACGTAGGCGCACGAATGCACGAACCAAGGATTTAAATGGGTATGTAATGTAAGGATTATGGCAGCAGCTTGGAGACGTTACTTAATCATCATTGAAGTGACTTGCTCCTCTCCGCTGGTTCCTCCTGTGTGCTCCAACAGATGCGCGGCCTTATTTCTCAAGTTCAAACGACCCAATATGCTGCTTCCTCTCAGACTACTGGTCACTTCTTTTAAGTGCTTTGTTCATACATTACAAGCTTAAACGATAGCTTCCTGCTCTCTGTAAATGTTCCTTCATCCCTCAGTTGTCATCTATCCTCATTATAAGGTATGATGCGCGGCCCACTTCCTCCTTAATAATGATGCTCTTTTTATAACTGGTCAATACAGGAAATCTCGATCCCCAGTCTACAATAAGTGAATTACCACCCCCTGAATATGTAATATATGGACCAATAACCATTCACATATGCTATCTCCTGTCAGCAATGAATCAGTTGTTATTGACCTCTTACATCAGTAGTCTGCACCTTATTGTTTGTGAATAATTTACTCCTGCCCTGTTATCTGCTGTCAATTTTGCAATTATCACTGACTGTTTGCATGGCTGATCCCCTCACTAGGATGACATACATTTGACCACTTGCCATCTCCTCCTTATAGGCCATCACTCATTGAGTCCTTCCGATCGACAGTGTGTTGGTCATGCTAGAATTCTTCTGTCTGTAATGATTGTATCACTGGCTGTCATACAAGATGTCACTTCTTCATAGGATGTGGATAACTAGCTGACAGATTTTAAAATGAAAGTGTCTCAGGATCACTTGATACTAAGTGCACGACTCATGTGGGTGCCTTGTAAATCACTGCAGCGTGGGGGTGGGTTCAGATAAGATGGATGCGTAACTGGTGTTGTATGTGACTGCTATACCTCCACAATAGAGAAATATTTGAGACGATAGATTTGTGACAATATGCATGGCAAGTTGGTACCACCAAAGAGTGACTAAAAGCATAGGGTTTTTTTAGTTTTTGTATAGCACGAATGCCACAATTCAGCAACATATTGGTCAAAAAGAGTAATACTATAGGTTGTTGTGGAGGAATGGTTGTGAAAACATCAGATCAACAGACTTTGGATATATTTTTGATGTATAAGGTTTATTAAACATCCCTAGGCATAGAGCTACAGCCTGTGGAGCTGGTGTAATGAGATAGCTTTACCACCTTAGTTGCCCTCCTGAATTTCCCTGCACAAGACATGTTAGCATCTGCTGAGCATTGGGGCTGAACTATATTACTGCTCAACCTTAATCGTGAGATAATGAGGTTCCAGGATCAACGTACCTTTGTGTATGTTAAATGCACTTATTTGGTGAAAAGCAACTAATAAATTGCAATAGCTACCCATGAGTTGTGGCACCAAGTGCCCAGCTTCTATTAGTATCCTGGCAGGTGCACTTTGCTTGCCCTGAAGCCTAGGAACCTGACTTGAATGCAGTGAAGAGTTCTGAGCCAGGTGTAGCACATGTTAAAAAGAGCATCACCCAGGTGCCAATGTGCGATCGTAATCAAAAGTAAAGTGTAGGACTCTGATGGGTTTCACTGAAGAAGGACAGAGATTCCTGGAACTTGGCCTAAGCTTTGCATTCCAGAAGTCAAGCAAAAACCTTCGTAGAACTTATGTAAACTCCAATTTTTAGGGATTCACTTTTAAACAGCTTGAGCCCAGCAAGGTAGCCACCTCGCTCCATGTCGTCAAGACTCTATGTTTCCAATCCCTGGTTTTCATTTTGAAATTAAATGCATTATGAGAGCTGTAAGCCTAATTCTATTGAACCAATTGGGCTAGCCCGCATGATTACTATGTGTTGTCGAAGAAAATATGGTATCTTCATGACATGGAGCAAAATGGCAACTTTAGCACCTATCCCGGGAACCAGAGCCTTTAGGCAGAGAAATAGAGTAGGAGCCCAAGTCGTTAATGGTTTCTGTCAATTTATAGCAGTATCTGTGTGGCATCAGCTGAAAAATAGAAGTTAGTACACAGTGTCGTATTTATCATAACTCATGCCACACAGAGGTTGTTCTATCATGCTAACATTTAGATTTAATCATGCTATATTAGCCCTGATCCTGCTTGTTTACACAACAGACACCACAAATTTTGGTTTTGGTTAAACATAGGGCTAAAACTGGATTCACTCTAGCTGTTTGTCCAAAAATGTGAAGTGTGCAAAGCTATAAAAGTAATATTCCCTCACTTGGCCTTATACCTGGGCTTTCATCATCCAACACACCTATTGCCTACAAAATGAACCATACAAACAGCACTCACCTTGGTATGTCATTATACACGACGAGGCCACATCGAAAGTCTCTGGATCCAGCAGAAAGTTTCTATTAAAAGTTCAGTGCCCAGATCACATTACCCAGACAGCGAGACCTTAGGACTGGTTAACTGTGGCCAAATAACTCAAATTCTGAGCCTCACACTGATTACAAGAAGTCAAGCATCATCATTCCTGTCTTTTCTAACATGGCTATTCCATGTCTAAGATCTTGGATCCATTAAAGGCAAGTGCCAAATTGGGGCAGGGTTTGATCCATAACGGATCCTGCAACAGATTCTCTATCACCATACAAGCTATGAGGGTTTCTTTCAGCTTAAAAGGTCTTTAAGGCCTAGTTTTTCTCTTAGTGTGTCCTGTGTCTGGTTATTTGCCTCTTTCTTCCTATTTTGATATCCAATAAGAAAAATAATACCTTATCTACACATACCCATACAATCAAAAGATATCTGGCAGATGATTGTAACAAAAGGCCTCTAAACATTTGGAGGAATCAAGTTCTGAATTTTAGACCTTGTTAAAGACAGAGCAGGAATTAAAATGCAGCAAAGCAGTTCTACAAATGGAATTGATTGGACAATAAAAGAGGTGCTAATGTGAAATGCAACCAAGAGTTCAGTGAAACACAGCTTCCTCTTCTTCCAACACATTTGGGTCCTTTGCACGTCTACCACTGAAGCAATTTGACCTTTTTAGCCGTCGTTTTACCACAACATCTAGATTTTTGTCCGCAGGCATTTTGCCGCAGATGGGATCTTTGTATTTTTACACTAGGGACACCTAAAAGATGGTGGGACGAGTGCATATGTATGTGGTGCACCAAAGGTGTTCTTATAGAACAGATTGAAAAGGCAAATCTTTCTTCACAAATACTGGCACAAACCTTGAGAGAAATGTTAGACCATAAATAATGCTAGACAATAAATAAATAAATGCTAGACAATAAATAAATAAATGCTAGACAATAAATGCTACACAATACATTAAGCCTGATAATAGTAGAGGACGGTTGGTGGCTAGGCGTGCAGGAGGCTTTCCCTTACAGCAATGGTGTCTAATGATGCCTTGGACCGCTGAAGCCACTCCAGACATTTGGGAAATCCGCAATTCCGTATAAAATAAATTTAGATCCAATCAATGAATCGAAATGAAACTAATTCACAAAACCAGCTGATATACTGGGTTAACGGCATCGATCCAGCTATCTTGAAACAACGCCGGACTGCCCTGATGTGGAGGAATACAGCACAGGGTATAGTGCAGAGTAGGAGGTGCAAATAGCATTCATTCTATCGTAAAATTATTTGAAATGCTTAGAAACCACACAAAGATCACAAATAAATAAAGCAAATGGACTTTGGAGTATATCGAGAGAAAACTGAACACGGGGGAAAACCTCTCCGTCAAAGTCACTCGATATAACAACAGCAAAAGGATTGGTTCATGGAGAAAATATATCTGCTTGAGTCTGTCTCTTGCTAAATATTTTTTCTCTAACCAGTCCTGCAGCTCACGACTGTGCAAAATTACACACTTATGTCATTTATAACTTTTTGCATAAGTTACAAAGCGCGAAATTCCAAGCATTACGCAAACTACACAAACATAAATGTAAAATTTCGCAAAGTCCTAGTGCAGAGGAATACAGAGTGAGGCCTGTAGGGAAGGGTAAACTGGAAGCCTGTTCAGAAGCTGCGGATTAGCTGTGACAAGATAACAGAATACATCTGAGACTATCGGTGCCTCTTGAAGCGGCAGCATTTTTAACGATAAGCCTTGGTGCATATAATTGCCGGTAATACCTGCGCATGCGATATTATTTTGTTAATTAAATGCTTATGAGAGTGGCTTAGTATCAAACAGTGCGGGAAGGTGTTCTTATCACGCTCATTAACATAATAAGGCTTCGTGCCAATAAACAGTTGGGGGGCGGGGGGAGGGTGTAGAAGCAAGGCTCAAGGGTCTGTTATTTAGTTGCGGCCTCAGCCAATGCCCCACAACCCCGCATAGAGCAGCTTGTAGGGAGCCTGTAGCCACATGGCTTGCAGACAAGTTGCAGCAGTGCTGTTTTATAATGGCTCGTGTCACCCCAGTGTGTTCTTGTAATGATATTGGTCTCAGTGAAGGGGAGCTGCACGCTCTGGACGGGTCACCGGCGGCTTCCATTTTGGAAATGGCCAAGCGACGCTCTATGGTTAGTACCACAGCCTTTCTTGCTTGTGTATAGACCTCAACCCAGAAACTCTCTCGTTATTACTGTCCCACATACCTGCCTGATCTGGGAAACGAGGCATGGAATTTATAGTGACCAATGCGGATGAGATTGAGTTACTACCTAGGTTTCCGGGTTTCGAATGTGACATAAGTGAACACAAGATGACACTGGAGCACTCTAAGAACCAGTGAAAAATGAAATCAATTTACCTACTTAGAGCATCCTGATTCTAATGATATCCACTCTGCAGGTGAAGAGAGCACCCTGGCTGTTCCTACCTTTCTGATGAACCTATATTCTGAGACTGCCTAATGCTGAAGGGGGCTTCTGCCTACTTTATTCAATGTTCAGAAAGAGCCCCTCTGTTTCTGACTACGTTTCTGTGGCTCGGTGAAGACATGTGATGACGTCAGGGAACGGTTCCATGTGGAAACAAATATGACAAAAGCATCTGCTTTTAATATTTCTTCCATCTTTAAATATTTCCACATGAAAATGTCCACCTGTTTCAAATATCTAAATCCAGCCAAAACCACTCCCCACCTTTTACACAACTGAATTAATTTATTGTTATGAATTCAGTTCTATCAAAGTTAAGGGGGAGTGGTTATTAATGGGTGCAGGAGCAAGTTGAACGTTTTATAGGGAGGTAGATCTTCATGTCAGACATTGAAGGGCTCTATGACGGGTAGCACATTACTCTGTAACCAAAAGCCAGTGGTTAATTCAATGGTTATCAATTATTGTTGGTATTTTTTGTTTATTGGGTTAGTCTTGTGCTCAGAGAAAATGGAACACTTTCCTTCGGTTTCTAGTGAAGAATTCACAGGAGTTCGATGTAATTGTTAGAGTGAGTTCATACAGTTGGCAAAATGAGAAAAAATCCATAGTTTTGTGGCTTGAACATAGAGCACAGTGCCCCCCATTGTTTTCACAGTATAAATAGAAATTATTAAGCATGGTTCCAGGTTGAACATAAATTCCCGGGATGGGAGTGTTTTGTGACTTTTACTAAAATACATTTCCGTCTGTTGCCATTGATAGTTCGGTAGTTCGATGCATGGTAGTTTGGAATACGTTAATTTCACTATTGAAAGGCAGAGTAAAGCCTTTAGGACTGGAGAAATGTGTGTTTGTATATTTACATGTAGAAGTAGTCTTGCTGCTGAATTTTGGATTATTTTGTAGTCTTCTGATGTTGAGAGTGAAATACGGTTGTATAGTTTGTTAGCACAGTCAAGTTTGCAGAGGATGAGTGGTGTTGTTTCTTGTACCTTTCTAGGAAATCCAGGATGTGGAAATATGTGTATAAGTGTTTTCTTTGTGTAGAAAGATGATTGGGCTGGCCTATCCAACTGAGTATTCATGGAAAGTATAGATTCAAAGATTCCAAGATTTCTCACACTTGTAGCTATTTTTAGTGAGGCATCTAGTTCATCTGGCCAGAAAAATGTAGAGTCATATTTTTTGTCATTCACTGCAGGCTGGTGTTAAAGTTTTGGATGAACTCAACTTCGGTTGATACCATGTGAGCCATCGATCTATAGCTATAAGGCAGGTGTTAAGTGTTGAAGTTTGAATACCCTTAGAGTTTTCCAGTTTGAGAATTATCTATATGTCGCTTTCATAGTTGTAGCAGATGAGTTTGAAACTTTAGACAATATTTAGTAGCGGTTCCATGCCTATGTTGAAAGGTAGAGGTGATATTATAGACCCTTGTTGAATTCTTGCTTTTATACAGTAAGGATTTGAAGAGAAAGATGGTGTGTGAAGTTGGTACAATATTGTATAATCTGTTGTTTAGATAAGGGGAACTGTTGCCACTTTATGTAAGAATATTCCAGGACAGGTTTCTTTTCCAATTAGATTTAATGTTGTCAAATACTTCCAGCATATGTTTAACCACCATTCAGCAGCAGCTCCAGCACTTGTTCCTTTTCATACAATAACATTCCTCCCCATAGTTCTATGTTCACATTCCAATTACATCATCATCTCTACATAAACCCAAGTAAGGGTGATGCCTTCTAAACCAACATATTTCAATCAAAGACGTAATGTATCATAGTGTACTGAGTCAAAAGATGCTGAAAGATCCAGGAGAACAAAAGCAGCTCCACCATTTTTGTCTAATATGATTTTAGATCATCCAAAAGTGCAATTAGGGTGCATTTGTTCTCTGTTCCTGGACAGGATGCTCTTTGCCAGTCTGAGAGGAGATTGTTTTCTTTTATGAATTTCGAGATCTTTGCTTTTTTATGTTTGCTAAGGAAAGGTACATTGGATATTGGTCTACTGGGGTACAGGTTGCTGTTCTTAAGTAGTTGTCGTATGTATGCCTTCTTTAATATCTCTGAGATTGTTCCTGTTTTTAAGGAGTTATTGATCATATTTCCGACTGGGATAGATGCTGATGCTTGGATCTTTTTGAAAATGTGTGGAGGGCAGAGGTCAGACAGGCAGCCAGCTAGGCTACTATCTTTTAGAAGGTCTTCAAATTCTGAGGTTAAGAGTTCTTGGAAGGCTAATATAGATGAGACTGAGTATCTTCTGCAAATCTTTTTGTCTGAGTATGCAGGGCCTGGTTCCTCAATGCAGAATCTACTTGGTTGCAGGCCGACCCAACACGTACCGTTCAGTTCCTGCTGAACCCTACTAGAATGGGCCAATTTAAACATGCTGACTATTGGACCACACCCTTGATTCCACAGCTCGCAAATTGACACTAATGCGCACCTTACATTGCAGCTCGGTGGTGCAAGGTGCAGTGATGTTTTCATCCCATGAAGGGAAAAATGGGAGTGGAAAGGGAATAGTGGAAATGAGGTAACTTTATCAATGTATTCAATTTTATGTATAGCAAATTTATTTTTAAAGGTTATATGTTTTAAGGTCTTACCTATAGACATTTTGCTGTCTGTTTGAAAAAGACCTCTTTTTGACCATACCAAAACATAAATTATGCCACCCACAGTTTACAGTTGGTTGACTGTCTTGGCACTCCTGCGTATTTGCTACTTCCTCAAAGGCATTCCTTCCACTAATTGTGATTGTCCCTCCTCTGGATTATAGCTTCTTTGTCATGCATTCGAATAAATGACTTTATTTTCCTCCACTGCTCATATTTAGGAACTACGTTCTTCTTATTCTTTAAATACTACATGAGAATGCATGTGTTTTCTTGCTCTCTCATGTGCTGCTTTCCTCTTCAAACATGCATCCCCATGTGCTGTGTTGCACCATCCTCCACCCATTTCTTCTCCCTCAGGGGCTGCTCTTCCATTCACAATGACTGTACAACAGCACACATGCTCTATTGCTCACTCCTCCCTTCACCTTGGCTTCTTTCTTATGTTTTTTCCATTTATTTTCCTCCATCCCCTTATCCTAAGAATGCCCACTGATCCTCCCCTGTGCATTCCCGACTCTTGCGGGCTTCAAAATATTGTATTTTTAATATTTGTTGAGGGTCGTAGAGCTGCCATTCACTGCTGGCATGCTCCAATTTCAAAATATCTCTTTCACACAAGTATTATTTTTAAATTTACCAATCTAGGTGGTGCTTACCATCTTTGATCAGTTGATTAAAAAAAGAAAATGGCCCTTCACATTCCATAGGCTCATGTATAAGCAATGACACATGCATGCATATAAGTCACCACGCACACGCACGCTTACAGAATGACTTACAGAATGACATGTCTGCCAGCAGGGTCATGATGTGTAGGCACTCATAAGCATGTATGTGCCATCACGCTTCAACCCCCCTCCCCCCCAATAGAGCACATTAACAAAAAGCACTGGCAAGGCCAAGAGTTCTGAAATGCAAAACGTTTAAAGGTTTAGGTTTAGATTTGCTGGTTGTTCATACATTGCCATTGTGTCTAGGTTCTTGTTGCTGTCTTTTGCTAACGAACCTTAGCATGTCCAGTCAGAGCTGTAATGCAGTTTGTGTTTTGTCTATGATGTCCATGTTATACCGTGTTGCCAGACGCTGCCTTTCGCTTAGTTCCCTCTTGGTTTAGTGGTCAGTGTCTAGGGGGAATACACCTGGTTACCCACAGAACAAGGAATATGTGGAGTGCTTATATAAGTTACAAGAAACCCCAAATTCTTTTCTACAAAAACACCAAGCCATCTTGAGGTTGTGCCTGTCTGTGAGAGGCAAAGGTTGACATGTTTTTGAGCGGACCATGTCCGAAACAGCCCCCAAAAGATGAATTCATTCTATTGTGGTGAAAGAGACACTACGATACGTCAGTGAGAATCAAGAAAGCAACCGGTTCAGTCACAGAAAGGCTGCTGCTAGAGCCAATATTTTAGTAAAGCCATGCATGGCTACGATTGGCTAAAGGGCAGCATTCAGTACTGGTAAAACAGGTCCTACACCATACACCTAAAGTTTGCCAGAAAGGACGGAAAAAAGCCACACTGGCCTGCAAAGCACAATCAGCTACTAGTCTAAAAGGTGCCAACATGTGGGCTAATTTGGCATGCTAGATTGCGTGTAGAGTAAGAAAATGTTACAACATACAAAATACAGACTTCGCTGAAGTTCAGTTCCCTTTTTTTGTACACGACATTAGTGAGAATACTAAGTAGAAACCCTTGTGAGATGAGCACTATTAGACGTAAGTAAAGAAGACTATCTTCCTTTTTAAACATTTTTTGTTGGTACCTGGGATAAAGCTGCTCTCAAGTGCTTGAATGAGAAACTTGTACAACCTAGCTATTTTTAAATCAGAAAGGGGACCTACGATTTAAAGGTGATTCTGCTCCAGTGGTGGCAATAAAGGCAAAGTCTTTCTCACCTCTTCAGAATCATTAGAACTTCATAACCTCAGTGGGGAAGCGATAAACGGGATTGTTTCCTTATAATGAATCTTCTCTTGGGCCATGAGATTGAGGAAGAGGGGCTAGCCACCGATGAAGATGGCCGCAGGCTAAGAGAGCCGATAAAGATGACTACAGGCTAAGGAAGCTCCACCTCCTGCCTATGCCCACTGTTCGGGGGAGGAAATGAGCTCTTCGAGCCCTCCAGAACACAAAGACATGCTTTAGGGAATGGCGGAGAAACTGATCACAGTGGTTAATGGCATCAGCTCCCTCGCATGACTCCCGGGAACTAATTCAGGCCCTTTGAGGACCTGACAGAGGTAGTGACAACACAGCGCAGATGGCCCGCATGTGGGAACCAAGTCACGGGGACGTGCCCCATTGCCTGTCCCCTCTCACCTCGGTTTGAACTGAAAGAAGCAGCAGGGGAGACTCTCGTGGATGACAACAGGTGAGGAGGGTGGTGGGTGGGTGGCGCTGCGGCGGCCTGCTGGTCCCAGAGGATGCGATACCCGAGGACAGCTCAGAGACACAGAGGAAGAGCAACGCTTACGACGGACAGGCAGGGGTAGCCTGGGAGGAGTGCTGCAGGATGAGAGATTGTCTTGCCCTCCCCAGTCAGCATACCCGAATAGCGGCTCTCACCAGGGGCGTAGGAGACAATACATTTCTGGGGGGGACAGGGACAGCCTTGGGGACTTTCAATCAGCCCTATACAAATTGCTCGTTGTTTACGAACTGCAGGCTCCGATAAATATACACAATCATATATATTGGAAGTGAAATAGGGAGAAAGGAAGACATGTTTTCACAGTCTGTGAATGTAAATAACAATTAAAGATACTTTCAAAGTAATTAGCTAAAATGTGAAAATAACATGTTGATTAACCTTGCATCTTCATGCACCAAGCAAATAAAGGTAGGAGGGTAAAAAGGAAGAACATACCCTTTGCGCCCCACACCCACCATGCCCTTCGCCTCATGCCAATTGGAACCGCACTGGAGATATCAAAAGCGATTACGTACAAGAGTTGTAAACTGTGCTCGGAAACCATAGTTCTAATAACACTTCTACTCCTGTGTGTGATCTTGGGCAGCTCAGCTCCACATCAGTCATAACTAGAAGCATTTCAACTGAAGACGCTCTTGGAGTTACAGGCTTTATGAACATGGATTGTCTAATCTCTGTATAAACTGCAGTCACTAATTTCTCTAGAAACGGCTGTTTGTGATGCACCAAGTCACTGTGTGTAAAGAAAAGACATTCACTGATTATAAAGAAAAGACATCGGAAAATGACTATGATAGGGTTGTTACAGTCCAGTTCTGACATTACAATGCCTTCTGCCAGAGCTAGCAGCCAAGGTAAAAGGCAGACCAGGTCACAGAGCATAATTAATGCAGCTGTTTAAAGCAAAAAATGGAATGTTGCTTTTCTTTCTTCTGCTCTACTTTCATAGCTTTGAATGTCAGAAGCTATGCACTAAGGTTTTAAGTGGTTTGTGGGAAAGTTGGTGGTGTGACCATGTATTAGATGGGGTAAAATACCCCCTGCGTACATAAGGATATTGCAAGTCACCTTGAAGTTCATACCTTATAAACAAGCATTGGCAAAGGGAATAGGTCTCGCCTATGCAAGTTCTATTGCCTTTGCCAATGTGTTTTAGCCATGCTGTACACTAGTGAGACTACTATTCAGCATGGCTCAAAGTTAATGGCATAAAGGAGAATGATGTGTCATCGACTGGTGTGATGTAGTGTCATGGAGTAAGTAGGGTGTCCTAAAATGGAGCAGTAAACTAACTTTAAAGGAACAGGGGTCCCTTGAATAAAATGCAACACCACTCCCATAAACAATGATATTAAAGTAGTATGCAAATGGATTGTTTCATACATTTATTCAATCACAATATAAAAGATCAAATGTAGTGGGAAAACATCAACAGGGGAAATCGAGAAAGACTGGTATTCGGGCATTACACAAGTTATCTGGATGACCCAATGTCACCAATTACAAGAAAAATGTAAAAAGTAACTTATATAGTACAGTGGTTTAGAGGAGGCTGGCCTGGTTTGTATTGGGTACCTATGGTACTTACACCTTATACCAGGTCCAGTTATCCCTTATTAGTGAAATGTAGGGAGTGTCTAGAAGCCAGGCTCTCTAGGGGTAGCTGTAGCCAAGGCTTATCTAGGAGACGTGCAAAGCTCATGCAATACCACTGTAGTCACACAGCACTCACACACATGAAAGAAAATACTCAGTGTTACAAAAATAAAGGTACTTTATTTTAGTGACACAAATGCCAAAAATACCATAGAGACTATACTCCCTTAGGAGGTAAGTAATACACCAATTATATACACTAGTATGCAGCAATAGCAATAAAAAGTTAGAAAAGTGCAATTAGTGAAAATCACAATGTTTAGAAATGGGCCTAGGGTAAACACAAACCATATACTAAAAGTAGAATGCGAATGTCGGTTTCCCACCTAGACAAGTGTGGTGTGTAGAGGGGCGCTGGGAGTATTAGAAAACACCAAAGGTAAGTAATAGAACCCACTTCAGAGCCCAGGAAAGCAGGAGTAAATCACAGTAACTTTCCTAGAACACACAAGAACATGAGAAAGAAGATAATGCAAGAACCAGAAGATACTTCAAGACACAAAGGGTGGATTCCTGGACCTAAAGACCTGTGGAAGAATGGGACTAGGTCCAAGAAGCACAGAAGAGTCCAGGGAGGACAGGAGCCCCTGCTAACCCGAATCAAGGTGCAAAAGAAGAACCACTAGTGAAGAACAACAGTCAGTACTGCACCCAAGAAGATGGATGCGGGTTCCTGGCTGGTGCAGATGATATCCCACACCGGATGGATGATTGCAGTCTGGTTGCGTTGCTGGATTCTGCCAACAAACCTTGGCACACGCAAAGCTCACGGTTAGCGGAAAATGGCACTGCCTGGGACCAGGAGGGACCTGGTGGACTCTACCCAGGAGGAGGAGTCAGATGGGGCTCTCAGCAACTCAGAGAGTCCACAGAAGACCAGCCAGTGCACACAGGAGTCCTCCAGCACAGGGACAAAGGAGTTGCAAAAGGAGGCCCACGCAGCACAAAAACAAAGGATCCCACACCGCCAGAGAACCGCTCAGGAAGCTGTGCATTGACGGAAGGAGTGCTGGGGGCCAGAATTACATTGTGCACAAAGAATTTCATAGAAGGATGCCAACAAGCCTTGGCAACTGAAAAACACGTGGTGAACAGGGTTACTGTCTTGCGTGGGAAGGCAAGCTCTTACCTCCACCAAAGTTGGACAGTAGGACGTCAGGACCATCGGGACCACTTCAGTCCACCACCCGTGATGTAGGATCCATGCAACTCAACAGGAGAGGGGACCCAAGCAGATGGTCGTCGTTGAAGAGAGGTGCCTGCTGAAGCAGGGGAGTGACTCCTTCACTCCAAGGGAGATTTGTTCATTATTCTGGTGCAGGCTGAAGACAGGCTGTCCTCTGAGGATGCACGACCGGGAAACAGTTGCATATGCTGGCAAGAGCTGAAGATACAATGTTGCAGAAGTCGTCTTTGCTTCGTTGTTGCAGTTTGTGGAGTTCATGGAGGGTCCAGATGCAGTTTCTTCGGTGAGAAGGTGAAGTAAAGGATGCAGAGGATTCCTGGTGGAGTCTTGCAATCCGAATCTGAAGAACCTCCCAAAGGAGAGACCCTAAATAGCCATGAAAGGGGGATTGGTCAGCTAAACAGGTAAGCACCTATCAGGGGACGGCTCAGACACCACCTGCTGGCGCTGCCCACTCAGATGCTCCCAGAGTTTGCTGCCAACTTGGAATCCAAGATGGCAAAACACAGAGACCCTCAAGAGGAGCTATGAGCACCACACCTGGGGTGGTGATGGACAGGGGAGTGGTCACTCCTCTTTCCTTTGTCCAGTTTCGTGCCAGAGCAGGGACAGGGGGTACCTGAACCGGTGTAGACTGGATTATGCAAGGAGGGCACCAAATGTGCCCTTCAAAGCATTTCCAGTGGCCTGGGGAAGGAAGCTACCCCTCCCAAGCCTGTAACTCCTATTTCCAAAGGGAGAGGGTGTAACAGCCCTCTCCCAAAGGAAATCCTTTGTTCTGCCTTCATGGGCTTGAGCTTCTCAAGCAACAGGAGGGCAACAACCTGTCCGAGAGGTGGCAGCAGCTGGGCCTGCCTGGAAAACCTCAGAAGGCTGGAATGGCAATACTGGGGGTCCTCTAAGGAGCCCCCAGAGTGCATACAATCATACAACCAATGCTTGCAAAAGCCTTGGGTTATGATTCCAACATGTTTGATACTAAACATACTTATGTTTTCCGAGTTACCATTATGTAGCTGGGAATAGGTAGTGACCTATTTCAAGTACATGTGTAAAATGGCATCCCGCACTCAGGAAGTCTGGGAAAATGGTCCTGGAGGTCGTGGGGGCACCTCTGCTAGTGCAGGGGTGCCCTCACACACAGTTACTCTGCACCCTGCCCTCAGGGCTGGAGGGCCTGCTATAGGGGTGACTTATAAGTGACCTGGTGCAGTGCAACTGGCAGTGAAAGGGTGCATGCACCTTTTCACGCAGGCTGCAATAGCAGTCCTGCAGAAGCCTTTGCATGGGCTCCCTATGGGTGGCAAAAGAAATGCTGCAGCCCATATGGATCTCCTGGAACCCCAATGCCCTGGGTACCTAGGTACCATATACTAGGGACTTATAAGGGGGCACCAATATGCCAATTTTGGGTGAAATACTGGGTTACCAGTATGCAAAAACCATAATTTAAGGGAGAGAGCATAACTACTGGGGTCCTGATTAGCAGGATCCCAGTAGACACACGCCAACACACTGGCAAACAGGCCAAATGTGGGGGTAATCAAGCTAGAAAGAGGCTACTTTCCTACAAGGTTAGCATCCACAACAATGATTTACAAGCTTTTATATACCGACTTTTACATGAATGACTCAAATAGTGAATCAAGAAGTAATTAGCTCATAGTACCTATGCTAATGCCAACTTATGTACAATATCACAAATTCAAGTCAAGTTACTTTGGCCGACAATATTTTGATCCCCTAGACAAGTATCAGGATCATCCTAAGCCTTCGTTAAGCTTGAGTTAAAAGGGTTACAGAGTGCTTGTAACCATAACGGCGAAGATAAATCGGACTCACGTCTCATATGAGTGAGAAGGCAATCAATGGAGATCTGAATCTCTAATCAAGCCCCAATGCCATAAAGTAGTATTAGAGTGGAGTAGTGTCACAGTGTAATAGAGTGTCATAGAGTGGAGTGGCAGAGTGTCGTAGAGTGGAAAGGCATAAAGAAGAGTGAACTGGAGTAGAGTGAAGTAAAGTAACGTGAACTAGCATAGAGAAAGTTGGGTAGAGTGTCGTTGAGCACAGTACATTGTTGTATATTGGAGTGGCGTAGAGGGTTGTGCAGTGGCATTGAGCAGAGTATCATAGATTGAAGTGGCATAGAGTGGTATGGAGTGGCATACAGTGGAGTAAAGTGGAATGGAGTGGCGTATAGGGAGTTGTGTAGGGAGTTACAGAGTGGAGAAAGTGTTAGAGTTTAATGGAATAGAGTGTCAGAGTCTAATATCATGGAGTGTAATGTCATAGTGAAGTGTCATAGAGTGGAGTTGGGTGGTCTAGAGTGAAGTGGCATAGAGTACAGTGGTGCAAACTAAATTGGTGTAGAGTGTAGTGGTATAGAGTGCACTGGTTTTGAGTAAAGTGGTGTAGAGTGCATTGGCGAATACTGCACTGGTTTAGCGTACAGTGCAGTAGCGTGGAGTGGTGAAGAGTAGAGGGGAGCACAGAATAGATTGCAGTGGTTCAGAGTACTGTGTCATAGAGTGATGCAGTGCATGGTAGAGTGGAGTGGTGCAAGGTAGAGTAGACTAGTGTAGAGTGCAGTGGTGGAGTGCAGTGATGCAGAGTAGAGTGGCATAGAGTGTAGTGGCATATAGTACGATGGTGTAGAGTGCAGTAGAGTGGCATATAGTTGAGCGGTGCAGAGTAGAGTGCCGTGGTGCAGAGTAGAGAGGAGTATAGTTCAGTGGCAGAGTGCAGTGTTGCAGAGTAGAGTGTCATAAAGGGCAGTGGTGTAGAGTAGAGTGGCATAGAATGCATTGGTGTAGGCTGCAGTGATGCAGAGTAGAGAAGAGTGGCTTAGAGTACAGAGGTGCAGAGTAGATTAGAGTTGCATAGAGTGCCGTGGCATAGAGTAGATTGCTGCAGAGTACAGTATAGTGGTGAAGAGTAGATTGTTGCAGAGTGGAGCATAGTGATGTAGAGTGCAGTAGCATTGAGCGGTGCAGAGCAGATTGGAGTGGTGCAGGGAACATTGGCGTGGTGCAAAATAGATTAGACTGGCATAGCATAGAGTAGAGTTGCGTAGATTGCAGTGGCATAGAGGAGATGATTTCAAAGTAGAGTGAAGTGCCCTACAGTGGAGTGGTGTAGAGTAGATTACAGTGCAGTGGTGCAGAAAAGAGTGCAGTGGGACAGAGCACAGTGGCATTGAGTGCAGTGGTGCAGAGTAGAGTGGCGTGGAGTTCAGTGGCAGAAAGTGCAATGTTGCAGATTAGAGGGTCGCAGAGTACAGTGGTGTATTGTAGAGTGACATAGAGTGCAGTTGCATAGAGTGCTGTGGTGCAGAGTACAGTGGCATTGAAAGCAGTGGAATAGAGTGCTGTGGTGCAGAGTAGATTGGCAGTGGGATAGAGTGCATTGGTTTTGAGTAAAGTGGTGAATAGTGCACTGGCAGAGTGCAGGGGTGTAGTGTACAATAGTTAGAGTAGAATAGCATAGATTGCAGTGGTGTGGAGTGGTACAGCATAGATTGCAGTGGCGTAGAGTAGCACAGAGTGGAGAAAAGGGGTGTAGGGTGCAGTGGCATAGGGTAGATTGTTTCAGAGTAGAGTGAAGAAAAGATAGAGAAAAGATAATATACTTCAATATGCTGAAGTATGTAACGACAACAACAACATAAATAATAACGCTAGGCATAACGGCCCAAAATGAAATATGGCTTCTTCCTGTTAGCCATGCTGTAATCAAGCACTTCATTACCTAGAAAACAAAACATTAAACATAAATGTTAGAAAAATATACCCTTCTAATAGCTAAATTGTTGTGTAAAAATGTAAAATCTGGGCTCAGTCTCGACTTCACTGTTTCACCAACTGGTGTGATCTTAGGCAAATACAAATATTGTGTTTCACAGAGTCTCCTTTCTAGCCTGCAGGCATCACGGTGAGTGGGACTCTGTTCTCTCTTTAGGTCTTCCTCATTGATTTGCAGCTCCTCTTGAAGGTATCCTGCAGTGCTCCTCTTCAAGGCAGCAGGTGACAGTAATCATCCAAAACTCTTTTCTCCTCCTGTGCCCTTTGTTCTTATGAGCACCCTTAGAACAGGACAAAAGGGCAGAGGGCGCAGGGGGCCTCCTGACTCACCTTCCTTTGGTTACCATCAGCTTGGAGGATTTGTCTGTACAGGGCTATCGTAAGTAGCGCTTTTGTGCGCTAATGGCCCTCTGAATGACAGATGTGAGAGGGGAAATTATTGTGTCCCCTTGTCCCCCCCACCTTCGTCCCCCGTGTCCCCCACCCTCCAAAATCTGGGGGGGATACATCCCCCGCGTCCTCCACACTTCCTACGCCCATGGCTCTCACTCTCTACCTCTGCTTACACCAACTCCTGAGATCGCAGGGCTAGAGGCCGCCCCAAGAGCAGGATTCAGCTGGAGCAGTTTATAAGGAGAGGTCTCCAGAGAGGGAAGTCTCCAAGACGAGGCCAGTTGTGGGCCTCTTGTATGATTTGTGCGCCCTCCCCACACTCAGATAATACTGCCACACATTGAAAGAATGGGCCTGCCCGGGAGGAACCAGCAAGAACTACCCTAAGAGGTAGCTGTGCCCCATCCAAAAAAAGTGCGCAGAGATTACCCCCAAAATAAATCCAATGGCACCTTTGCAACAGCTCCATCTGACAAGCAAGGTTGTGAGTGCTAACTGCTCTCGCCGCTGGCTGTTTCAGAAGCAGAGACTCCTTCATAAGTGTGCCTTTAGTGTGGCATGAGAAAGAAGCACAAGCAAAACCTGGTCATGGTCAAGGGCTGCGCTCAGAATTAGACGCCTTGTCAAATACATGGTGAGAATGTCGGCCCAGGAGAGGCAGCTGGGGGGAAAGGAAAATGGAGGAGCTGGTGGGTATCAATTACTGAGCGGCGAACCCTCCTTGTGCTCCATAATAGCGGCCATTCAGGATCTCCGAAGTTCCATAACACCTATAGAGCCTAAACTAGATGCAGTAACAAAAGATGTTAATCTCCTGAGGGCTGACTTTGGTAAAATCTCTGAGAAAGTAGCCAGGGCAGAGACTCACATTGATGGGCTGTTGTCCACCACGAAACGTCATCAGGAACAAGTACTGTCCCTTACTAAACAAAGCACAGCTTCAGTGGCCAGGTTGGAAGATCAGGATGGAAGGGCTTGGAGAAACAATATAAGAGTGGTGGAGGTGCCAAAAGGTATGGAGGTACCTAGGACAGATCTCTTCCTGGAGGATCTTATCCTCAACAAACTCAAACCAAAGAGATTGTCCAATTTATTTTCTGTAGAGAGGGCCCATAGGGCACGGGCCCACACGGGCCCACACCCGAAGCAGGGGTCCCCATACGCTGGATAATAGCTAGGATCTTAAACTACAGAGATTGCAACAGTATCCTACAAGCAGCTAGGTCCCATGGTGACCTGCACCTAAACAATGCAGTGATTAATTTCTTTCCGGATTTCACCCTACCGGTGCAGCACCAGCGGAAAAACTTTGAGGAAATCAAAAAAGGAAAAGGAAGTTAAATATATGATGTTATTCCCCACTAAGCTACGAGTCATAACTGATCAAAAGATATGGCATTTACTGCACTAGAGGAAGCACGGAACTGGCTACAAGGCTGGAAAGTAGTAGGCAGGAAGTTGCATGGAGATCGAAAGGTGCACCAGCCTTCCGAAAAGGTGGACAGTAGAACTGATACACCGAATGAAAAACAGCAACCACGGCACTCTTCGTCGGACATGTGAGCTGAGTCCCCTGGGATTTCCACCTGATAATCCTCGGCTCTAAAAGAAACTGTTGATGGAGTCTTTCCTTTAAGCAGTGCACAATACCGGGGGAAGGCCTTTAGTATGTGGGCGGACAGGGCAGGATGCTCGTGGTACAGCTAAAAGGACGGCGAGCCTAGGAAATGTACCTTTTATATAAAAAAGGGACTGGACATGTTACTGAATGTATCAATATCTCCATTATTATCATACAGGCAGCAGTGGGCTAACGTAACCACTACATGTTACATGTGGGCTGACAGGCACTCTGCAAGCTGGGGTGGTGGGTAGTTCAAAACTCACAATGTAGGGTTGCTGGGAGGGGGAAGTTAGTGGGCAATGTTTTACTGGTTTTATTAGTACCACTTTTGTTGATACGCAGGATTAGCTCTTCGACAGGGAGGGTTCTCTGTGAGGTTTCCATGTATGGGATCAGATGCAGCCAGAGATGGAAAGGGCAGTACAAGGGCTGGCTAAAGTGCTACTGGATTACTCTGGCATACACTACACATGATACAACTCAGAATCTGACCATTTGGTAATGGAACGTTAATGGCTTGGCAGCAAAATAAAACATAAATTAGTTTTGGAACACTTGAAACGCCATGTACCAGACATTGTATTGCTGTAGGAGACACACCTCAGGGGTAACTATTACAAGACGTTGGACAGGTTTGGTTATGTACTGAGGGTGCATGCTGGCTACACTACAAACTCTAGAAGTGTAGGAATCCTTATTAAAAAATCAGTAGCCCTCCCCCCTATCAGGTGTGGCATGTCACGAGTGGGCGCTACGTGGCACTGACGGGAACGTGGGAGGGCACAACATTAAACCTCTACTCACTATATGCCCCACTGCAACTTCACAAGACAACTCTTTCGAAGGTGGGTTACCTACTACTGAGATTGTCTTCTGCTCTAATACTGGGAGGCGACATGAACTCAATCATGAGCGCTGGGATAGACAGGAATGGGGATACAGATGCACATGGGGGAAGTGGACCACTTCCCCAATTCGCAGCAGCACTGGGTCTGGTCGATTTACGGAGAGATTACAATCCCCAGACACAACATTATACCTATTGCTTGGCAGCACATAAAAGATCTTCCCATATAGATTACATTTTTTCATTACACACCCACGTGGCCAGGTTTGGGGCTGTCATCTATCAGGCGGGGGATATCAGGCTACTCTCCAGTTGAGGTCCTCTTGAAGGCCACACTGGAGATTTCACGCAGCTGCCCAGGTTGGATTCCTGGAGTCTGCAGGACAGGGAGCTACAGGGTAAATTAAGGAATGGAGCTGATCTCTACTTTAAAGAAAATGTGGGGGAAGAGGGTGTTGTCAGCAGGTATCATTTGGGAGGTATTCAAATGTGTGATACGGGGTCATGCCCAGGCCCTGATAGGGGCAGAGAAAAAAGAAACACGTTTGGAATGTAATACCATAGAGAAAGACATATCCTGGTTGGCGGCAATAGCACAAGCCACCAACACAGTAGAAGATTGCCACAGATTACAACTGCACCAACGAGATTTGAGAACTCTGGCAGAAAACCAGTACTGAGAGTATGCCTTAGCAATGCAGAGCCGGTTATACGAGGTGGGTGAGAAGGCCAGCAAGCTCTTGGCCTGATTAGAAAAGAAGGATAAAGAACATTATTGGATGCTTCAGGTGGAAGATGAAGCAAGCAGTCCACAGACTACTGACGAGGCCATAGCAGAGGAATTTGGATAATACTACGAGGGCCTATATGGCTCCTTGACAAAAATGGCTACTGCAGATTGTACTGACTTCCTAAAGGATATCCCCCTGCAGGTTTTGCAGAACACACCCTATAAGATCCCTCCAGAGGTTTTCAGGTATATAGACAGGGAGGTATGTTTGATCCTTTCAAATGGCGGTACACCAAGAATAGCCTAAGATAAACAGCAGAAAGGAATATACAACGGCAGCCTGGCGGTTCCAGATATCATGATGTATTACTAGGCATCTCAGCTCCTAACAGTTAATGAGTGGGCACTCGTAGATCGGCATGATCCAACCTACTGGGGGGACAGAGACTCAATGGACAGGGGAGGGCACAAGGCGCTACTGAATGATTCAAGAAGGGAGAGGGAGCTTCTGCAACATACTCGGGTGACTGTCCGGGTCTAGAAAGATGGTACTAAATATCTGGGCTGGAAGTGGAGATCTACGGGCCTAGTCCAACTTTGGCATAGTGATCTATTGCTGGAGGTGAGGGGTTGAAAGGGTTTCTAAAATTGGAGCTGATAGGAATTGAGCACTTGAGTGATATCTGGAGAGAACAGGTAACAATTTGCTTTGAAGTTCTCCAGCAGGAATATGACCTAGCTGCAACAGAATATTGTAGATACAGCTGACCCATACCCTCAGGAAACATATAATGGAAGGTGAGGACATACCTGAGGAATCCCTATTGGAAGACAGGATACTGACCAAGCCTATTCCCGAAAAAGGGATTTCAATACTCTACAAAAAATTGGTTAGCAACTCACCTGACCCAATGGGTCGACTAAGGGCTGCATGGGAGGACAATGTGGGAGGCCTCGAGTATGAGGAATGGGAGGAGGCTCTCTGTGGTCCCCGGAGATAGTTTTATGTGCAACTAAAAAAATATTGCATAGATCATTCTACACTCAGACGCTGCTACACAAGATAGGCAAGACAGCCACACTGTTGTGCCTAAGAGGCTGTAATGCTGAGGGCTCATTCTTTCACGCAAGCTGGGAGTGTCCACTAATAAAAGAATATTGGTCCAAAATAATCCAGATGATGCCCCAGATCTCCAATTTGGATATTCCTCTGGATGCCAAGTAGTTGATATTGAGTATTTCAGGGTTAACGACATGGCCTAAATATCAAGAGATTTGGTTGCTATTGGCCACAGGGATGGCTAAATGTAACATAGCCAAAGTCTAGGGAAAGTCAACTGCTCTGGAATTGGCAGATTGGAAATCGGACCTGGACTGGTGTCAGAAGGCTGAGCAAGTGGTGTACACGGGTAGGGACTGCCCCCCAAAATGAAAGAAAGTGTGGGGAGCATGGAAGGAGTACAGGTGTTAGTGTTATGAAGTAATTTGGGGGGTGCTTGGAAAGACGGACACACTGTGAATTCATGTCAGAACATTCCAATTGTATGTGGGCGGTAAAAGCTATGCTTTTGCTTTACTGGTGAAATTTTATGCTGCAATATAAAGAATCATTGGTTTGTTAAACTCTAATGGCAGTGATCTATTGTAGTCCTGGTGTATGAACCTTTTCTGTTCAATAATTTTTTTTTTTTTTTTAAAAGAGAGATTGAAGAAGAGGAATCTCTGACTCTCAGCTTGGGGAAGAGAGGAGGTTTATTAGCAACAAAGGGGGCTGCTGTTACCAACTAGATTTAACCCAGTAATGTGACCTTGTTTGGATCCATCTTGAAGTAATGCGGCACCTCATCTGCCAAAGCATCAACTTATTACCACTGAAGAAAAAGTGCATTTTATTCTGGGCCTTCGAATTTTAGCTATGTTTGGTAGTGCAGGAAGACAGCAACATACATGACCCTGAAAGCAATGTCAAAGAAGTCAGTGGACATCAGCAGTTTCAGCTCTGCAATGTCCTTGCCCTGAATTAACGAAAACCTACACTCAACTTTCTTTTCTTCCGTTGTTCCAATACATTTGGTTTTTTTGTTCCTACATTCGGACAAATTATTTTGCTTCTGCTTCGGATTAAGACCAAGGCTTTCTAGAAGCAAAGATAATTTTGGCTTTCGAATCCCAATAATTGACCAAAGACGAAGACTGCAGGCTCTAAGGATTCCAGGGAAGGAGAGAGCTCATGACAAGCAGCAACTACTGCAAACATGTCTTGATGTTCAGTGGCATCAGTCAGAAGGACAACGATTCAATTGCCTTCACCAAGATGGAGTATTATCTCCTTGATAGCGTTATGTCCTCAAGGTCCCCAGTATCTGTATAAGCTCTCAGTTTCTTGAAAAGAGGCCTAAGAGAGGATGATTTGGCAAGTATAATCATAGGAGTTGAGGTTCCTGATGGACCTTCTCCAAATGAAATGGAGCAAGATCTGAGGCCTAACCAGGTATTTGTCAGTACCAGAGTGGTCAAACCGAAGGTGGTAGAGTTCTTGCCAGTCACCTGAAGAGTAATGCATCAGCAGGTATGAAGATTGGAATTGTTACCTGGTGAAGCAAATGATTACATGAACTCAATTTGCTGGGATTGAACCTCTTGCCTGTGTTTAGCTCCTAAAGGCACCTAAGAAGTCAATGTTTAACACTAGTGGGTGGGTGTAACCACTGGGATGTGACAACAAGCTGCCACCATGATCAACTACATCATGCAGCTCCGGATTCAATCTCAGACTCCACAAAACAACTCATTAGGTCAGATTTACTCAAGAGAGGAGAAGTCAATGTATATTGATCCATGTAAGGATTGTTGTAAACTAGAGGTTGCCTAACAATATATAACAGTTGCTGGAGTGACACTTCCTAGGGGAACAGCAAGTTGACCATATGGTACCATCCGGCAGATGTTAGTGATTCCACGTTCCTGCACTTCTCGATAAACGTGGGTATTTACCCATTACTTACGCATCTCGTAGGAAGGTGCCATATCCTTTACCCAGAAATTGGAGACAACATAGGCCTGGTGTTGCTGCCTTTGCAGATGTGTGTGCTTGAAGTATCTTGGTGGCAAGTCCTTTTTAGAGCACTGTAATAATCCAAAATAGGGCACGTCAGTGCTAGGTTGAATGGATGTGGGATGTTTTTCCTATTATATATTGTTGCATGTGTGTGCTTGTTTGGTATCATGGGGATGAACGTGTGGTTTCCTCCTATAGAGCTGCACAAGCCACGCAAGAAAGACAACATAGCGCTAGAAGAGCTTACTCTCAATAGGTCAGGTTCGTTACTCCAGACAGAGACATGAGCAGAAACCTCTGTAACCTGTTCAGTGCAAGGATGAGGCCTAGTTCTCTACATGTGCGCCAAATATGTGTGATTACAATCACAGTTATTGACAAGAGCAGATACAGTAGAAGCAGAACTGCTTTTCAGCAATTGATGGGGTCAACAGACTTGGCCTGGTAATGCCAGTTTTGAGCAGAGGTCCACACCTCTAGCTTGTCTCCTGCCCCCTCGGGCTTCCGGAGACCAGACATCTTTTTCTTGGTAGCCACAATCAAGTAACACTTACATCTCTCCTTAGGCATGCAAAGATGACACACAAAATGGTTGGTAAGACGTTTTTTGGCCAGAACAAAACTGACAAGGCCTTTTTATATTATCCTACTATCCTCATCTGTTCTAGAAAGTATTGGCCTGCGTTTGACATCCAAGAGGCTGTAGCAGTGCGGTGTGTAAATGCTGCCCTCAGCTCATTATTACAATGATTGTTTGGCCAAACTACTCCAAAGCTATCATTAAGTGCAGGGATGCCCAACATTGGTCCACGAGCACCAATCCCATGCCAGATTTTGAGAGTGTCTACAAGGGAAAAGTTGTGCCAAGCCAGATATGTAAAAGCCACCATAATCCCAGCACCTTTACAGGGCACGCAGTGCCAATGTAATACAACGAGTCTCAAAGGGAGACCAGTTATATAGCCAGCTGTTAAACACCTGGCAAGGATCTCGCCATGATGGGCCAACACTGGACGCCCCAGTGAGCCCATGTTTTTATTGCATCCTTTCGAGAGGAGAGTTCCTCAGACTCGGATTCTGTTCCTGTCAGAGCTCCATTCCTCCTCTAGGCGGGGCCTCTCCGTTTGTGGCTCAGTATTTAACGTTACCTACCGGAGTGGAACCTATTATGCTTGCCAAGAAGAGACGGCGGGGATGAGGGCCATTGTTGTTCACGGGATGTTTAAGCTGCCTTCACACAAGCAGGACGGCGCTGCGGATAAATCCTAGAGCTGTGCATTACACGCTATTAAACAATACCAATAAATCAAAACCAGAACTCCCCCCGCTTGAAGGTCGGCCTCGTTATGTATGGGCAATGCGCCGTCCGGGGTTTCACATGGGAGCAGAGAACTGGCTGCAGAGCAGCGCATCCAATGGTCTCTCTGTAGCCCATGTTGTCATTCCTGCTTCAAACTACGCCAAATGACCCTCCTCTCTCACTGTATAGCTCTATCCCTTAACTGCTGACCGTCTGGATTTTTGCGCATCTTTTATGTACACTTGGACCCAGATTTACAAATGCTTTGCTTTTCTAACACAAACCCAATGTAAAGTGTTCAGGGGGATTTACTATCCAGTGCAAATCGTGATTTGCTTTCAATGGTAACCCAAAGTAACACGAAGGTGTGCTATGCAGTGCATTGCGTTACTTTCCATTAAGGTTGCGTTACTTTCCGTCACGGGGTCGTTCCATGGGTGGTGCATGGATATTCCCAGCAACCATCCATAGATTTTGGTGTAAAAGCCTTAAATCGTAGGCTTTGTGTAGGAAGTGACCCCCTCCAGCACAAAACCTTCCCTCATCGCAGACAGCCTTGCAAGATTACACAAAGGTGTCTGCATTGGCGAATCCCTGCCTTAACTGTGCCAGTGCAGGGAGAGAGCTAACAGCGCCACATCTTAGTAGGCTCCGCTCTCTCCCTTTCACGCAACACAACTTTACTTGCTGCCCTGCGTTGCGTGATTTCTTGCTAAATCTGAGGCTACTCCTCTACAGTTGTTCTCTCTACAGCACACTGACACCTCCTTAACAGAGCTGTGATTTACCAAAGTGGAAGAGAGATAAATAAATGAAACCTTCCAGTAGATGAGATGAACAGCGCTAAGACGCCTCCTTGCTAGAACTGCGTGTTACAAAAAAATTGAAGAAAAAAAATAAACACGTAGTAAATTTTCCAGTAGATGGGATTTAGTGCACACTGATACCTACTTGGTAGAGCTCCACTTTACAAAAATGAAAAATAAATAAGTAAATAAATCATGTAGATAGAGGCCAGACGCTAGGAACGGTGGGAGGCTGCATCATAATAGGCTGTTGCAGTTCCCTCTTTAACCCTTCCCACACATGCTGGTGTTACAGAGATACAGCTGCCCTCAAGACACCATTGCCTCCGCTAGCCTCAAAGATGACTCATCTCTTGCAGTCAAAGGACAATACAACTCTCCTGAGCTCCACAGCCATTCACAGCTTGTCACCATTGTGTTGTCTTGCACAAGAAGAGATTGACACCTCCATCCTTCATGGCTGGCCCTTTATGCAAAATATACTACACTTCAATGTTGAGATTTCCAAGAACTAGGTCAGCTTTGCCCATTCTTCTAGTGCCCCGAGTTCTATAGGATGAGCTTCTCATGTAGAAGTGGTGCAACGAGAAGGGGTCCACACAACGTGCAGGGAGGCAGAATAGTGAAGTTGCTCCTTTCCTTCTGCAGGTTATTAACTTCAGTCCCACAGAAAGGATAAGCCTCTGCCAGCTATTGCTGGCCCTCTGGATTAAACTGTTGGCGAGGTGTCAACGTATGCAAAGTACCAACATGTGTGGCACTGGACAGAAGAAGTGGCATAAACTCACTATGATCCGGGGGGGGGGAGGGGCAGAAAGCAAGATCAAAAGTGTGCAAGCCCCAGAAGTTATCACTGGAAGTGGCCGGGTATGATCTTAGATCCCGGTGGAATGCACACCATGCTGCTAACAAACAGTGATTGATGACAGGCACTAAGAATCAGTTACTAAAACTAGCAACGCCGGCCAACACACTCATCTTTATCAGATTATTGATCAGATTGGTTAAATATGTGTGATGCCAATCAATCTAAAAGGGTTCCAAAGACATAGGGGTAGCAGGTGCAACCAGGGCTATCTGGGGAACCAAAAGCAACCCCGGCAAAAGTGCTCAATCCAACCCCCTCCCTTCGTTTCCTTATGCAATCTCTCTTTCCATCCATCCATCCTCTCTTTTACCTTCTCGCGTCTCTCCATCTCTTCTTTCTCTCTGCTTGCTTTCTCTCTGCCTCCCCCATCCTGCTCTCTCTTTCCTCCCTTTCTCTCTCTATCAGTCTCTTTCGAAGCCTCCTTGTGCTTTGTACAATTAACCTCTGGAGATGGGGAAAGTGGCAGAGGCACCAGGAGCAGCCATGAGCTTTCAAAACTGGCCTCCGAGGGCTACAGCCCACCAGGTGAATGCCCGGCAAATTAAAAGACCTGTCCAGCCATGGATGCTCCCATGACTGTCACCCTTACTGTGAGTGTAAAACACCTACCCATTCTTTAACGAAGGCGGGTACTTATGAGTACCTTTTTTACTCACGAGCATGAGACAAAGATGTCCATGTTGTCTACTAAACACACACATCAAACACCAATAAGGTTTATAACACACACTGTGCCAAACCTACATAAGACAGGATCATATTAACCACACCCACACTACTAATCAAATAGCCAAAAAATGCAGCTGGGTGGCTGACCAAATTCCCAAGTCCAGGGCAAAAAGGACCTACACTTCAACACCTCTGAAAATCAATTCGAATGGCAGACTGGAGATTAAATAAATCTCAAAAGCATACCAAAAAAGAACATTTATACATGCTAATTATTAGTAGTATTATTATTATTTAGATTGGTCGTCCTGTGACCAATGCAGTCCTTAGTTTCCATAGAAAAAGTTCTGGGGCCCAAGGTTTTCTCAGGAGTGTACTGCCTGAGCAGCTGAATGCCGAATATCAATGCAGCAAATCTTGATTTTACCTCAAGCCTCTTTCTACAACCACCCTACACTTTCTGTCTCTTTACCTCGCTCTTGTCGGCTCTTTTTCATGCAGGCTTCCTTCCTCTATTACCGGTTTCCTCCTTTTCTACTCTCACTAGGCCCCCTTTCTCAATCTTGGCTTTGAGGTAAAGTTTAAAGATGAACCATGAGGCCGTTCAAGTTAATAACAAGCATTCAAGGGCTGAACAGTATGCCCCCAGTGTGCGGCGACCCAGTTTGACACATGTGGTGCAAATATCAAATATGAAACAATCACATCATGTCATATAATACCAAATAAAAGGTATCTCGGTTTTAGGTTCCAACAATGCCATCTCTGGGTTCTGGTGAAATTTAAAGCAGCCATCTTCAATGTTGTGGTTTACCACTCGTGCATTGTAAGTCGAGGGTGGTTAACCACTCTGCCTCTTCTGTTTTCATTGTGTTGTTACAGATTGCTTAAATTACGTGCCATGATCTAGCACTTCTCTTTAGTTTCTGTTTGTATAATGGAGTCAGCCATTTTGTAAATCACAGAATAGGATGTAGTGACCAATAGCCAGTCAACTGGCATCATTTGCACGATATAAAACCTTCAATTTCATTTTCCTAAAATAATAAAACCCCAGCTTGACTGTGCAAGGGTGCAGGACTATTAAGCCATCGTCTTAAAGTGAAACCATTCAAGTCACGGTTTTGCAACCCGACAATTTGGTTGAGTTAGGTTGTACTGCTGAGGTTTTGGACTTCCAGGCAAACAACACATAACTTTTAGTGAGAGTACTTGTTCTGCATCAAGGGCAGTTCCCCCTGCCAAAGATGCCAACACTGAGCTAGTGGAGATCTCAGAGAAGGTTTCCATCAAATAGTAGGTAGGAGCATATGCTCTTCAGATGTAGCATCTTCATTCCCAGACTTGCACAAGCACCTGCCACACCAAATGTTCATTGAGTGCCAGAGGATGTGGCCAACATAGGCTCTACCTTTGGCAATGCATTGCCCTCAAAACGCCACATTTATATCGAGTGGTTTCAGCCAGTCTGAGCTTCTCCCTATCAACAAGCTCTCCCAGCACCCTCTGTCTCAGAAGCCACACATGATGAACTTCATCCTTTATAACATACAATCATCACCAACAGAGAGCCCACCATGTTGACAACATACACACAGTAAAACAAGTACCCAATATCAAATGCTTTGTAGTATAGCCCCAAATCTATTTCTCATTACCCATTGCCCAACACATATTAACCATTCATTTCAATTAAAAACCTGTTATAAAATGATTGTCATTGAAATGGGTAACTCTGAACTAGGTTGTATTTTTGTCTCATCATGGCTGTAAACCCACTTTTTTCTGATCATTGACAATTGTGTATCGGAGACAGAGCCGAACAGGATGAAACTGCCATAGAAAGTATGCAGGGGAGTGCAGATGGAATCAGAAATGGCAGGGAATAATCAGCCTGCAAGGGTACAATCAACATGCCTAAATCCTGTGAAATAGGAAGGAAGCTTTTATCCTCACGCTCCTGCCTTCTACCCACATAGGTGAGTGGGAAGATAAGACGTATGACTCACTTGTCATTCTTACATTTTTTAAACACACGCTAGCATGGTTTGCGCACAGCCCCCATGGAGTAGATCCTGAATGGGGAGGGAAGAGGTGTAATGCTTCCTCTCTCATGTATGAGCTGGGCAACCCCAACAAATGGCACTGGTTGCAACAAATCCTAGACGGGTCGAGGTGTATGATTTCCATAGGGCTGTGGGCCAGAGTGTCGACGGCCAGGCTGCCTTGAAGGTTCCTTGATCCAGCAGACTCAAGCAAACATGGCCCAGGGCACCAGGCTCAGGGAGAAGCATGAGGCATGTAGGATCAGAGATGCCAGAAGGGGAAAGTGCAGTGTGTCATCAAAATTCAAAAACCCTTCTTGTGCCCAATATACAAGGGCAGCACCAGGTCAAGGCGGTTAAAGTAACATCTATTCCTAACCACAATGGTGATTATTACAGTTTGTGTTTCCATAGAGTCCCACTCCAAGATGGTGGCCAACCTTTTTCTTGTGACATTGTTTCTTTCTTAGCTCATATAAAGAGGCTATGGTCAGAGAATAATTTCAAGTACCCTATTTTGCATTGCATTAATCAACCATCTACTATGCCTTCCATCCTTAATTTTTGTTTTTTTATGAAGAGTTTTTTTTCTATTTCTATTCTCTTATTTAGAAGACTACGGACCTCATTTAGATTTTGGTGGACGGGTTACTCCATCACAACAGTGACTAATATCCTGCATGCCAAAACCTAAATCCCATCGGATATAATGGGATTTAGATTTCGGTGGATGGGTTATACGTTATCGTTGTGACCAAGTAACCCTCCTGAATCATCTAAATCAGGCCTTATATGCTGAACTATTTCTCTATTCTGTCTCGGGTAGTTTAGGGATCTTGTATTCCAACTCCGGTAAAACTTTTTATTTTCCATTAATAACTGCCAGTACTGCCATGGAGGTTTTTGTGGCTTTTTCCTCCTGAGGCACTCTTAAAGAGACATGTGACACCTTTCCTGTGTATATTAAGTGCAAGTGGCATCATACCTACTGGGATGAGTCACCCTTTCTTTGAGTTATCAAGAATGAAGGGATAGAGACTTTCACTGTGCTCAGTCCTTGACAGATGTAGGAATATGAACTGTGCACTCTGCTCACAAAGGTTAAATCTATCCATTATCCAGTACTTACAGGGCATCTGCACATTCCTGGGCTTACCAGATATTTCTTTGGAGCTTTGGGAAGATTGGGAAGGATGAAAGTTTGACCCACACTGCCCTAAGTATGGATTTATCCAGGTCTCATGCTCTAGAGGGACGAAAGGAGAGCCCCCACAGGTGGTATTTGCTGTCCAGGCATCCTAACAGTGAGTTATTTTCTTTTGTCTTGGGACGTGTACGATCCGCACATTTATCATCCAGATCAATTGTATATTACTAGGATTGAGACTTCTGCACTAGGCCATAAGGTTTATAAAGAGGGCTCTAAGTTCACCTCAGTTGCAGAGGCTACAGACACACCAAGTGACCAAGCGTAGCAAGCAATCTTAACCCTTTCATATGTGGATGTTAGGGCTTTAGTGTCCTCATCCAGGATTTTGCTTGAAAAAAAGCGACCAAATGATTCTTTTTACAGTATTTTATGCAAATGTTTTGACCTATGATCCAAGATATATAGACTATCATCATGCAAGATTAAAATGTGTCTGGCATTTTCTTTCAAAGGAGACACAACTTCATAACATCACACAATTGTGAAGTTTGTAACACGAGCGAGGCTTAATCAGCAGGCAAAAATATCATTTTTAAAGCAAATTATTTTTCTAAAAGTAGAGCTTTTTTCTGACAAAATTTAATTTATTCAATTGTTCTCACCATTTGATATGTTTTTAAAAAACTTTCAACCTTCTATGAACTTCACAAATGTTGTTTAATGCGGCGCTCCAAATGGACAAACATTTGTAAGAGAGAGTTTCATCTTTGAAGTATGAGAAAAAATATACTCTTAGTGTAAAAATGGGGTGCGAAGCAGAACAGGTTTTATCCCACTGGAGAAATCATTTTCATACGAACAATATTGACAAATCACACGTGTTGCACATCGTATCTCGTGTGCCAGGAGAAGTAATAGCCATCGTCCATGCTATCTTATGGGACTTGACAGCCTTCGGAATCACTTTCCTCAGAATATGTCACTTAAAGATCATTGGCACTGTCACAGAAGTCAGAATGGCAGTGCCCAGAAACTATAAGGGGACAGCTATTGGCTTGTAATGCCTTTGCATCAAACACTATACTGCTGAATTCCAAGTTATTTATTGTGCAACAAAAGGCCTGTACATTTGAACAGTCTATGCCTATGCAAATTATGCAGCAGATGGCAGATTATGTAACAAGTGTGGTGAATCTATAATTATGTTGGAAACTCAAAGGCAGCAGAATCATATATTACTGAGCGTATATCTCCCATGCTAACACTTCTTGAAACATATGATGTTTGTCCATCAGTTGTTTTTTTAGAGAATGTACGTCCACCAATTACTTGAGGAATGTATCTTATTTACAGAAAAAACAAAATTGAGAAAACCAGCAGGTGACATCCGGCTGATGAAACTCCATTGCTTGCACTTCCAAAATGAAAAAGCCCCTTTGCATCAAAGAACATGACGTAATTTAACAAACAAACGTTGACAAGGTCAATGGGTCTGGCTTGTAAATGAAAGTGACTCCACTAATCGATGGGTTTAGGCACTCCACTCAATAGGTCATCATGCATGCACTCTGCCACTCATTCTTTCACACATGCATCCATTCATCCACTGATTCATTCTTATATTCACCCACTTACACAACCACAAACACTCCCACAACGTAATCAAATTAAATGATAAGAATGAAAGTAGAAAAAGAAAACATAATGCCTCCTAAGCATGCTTACAATAACAAATCAAATTAAACATAAAGGCATATTGGCATCTTGCAGTGGTAGTGTACATAGGGTACCCATCGCTGTTTGTTTTAAAGTTCCTGCATGCCTGTCTCGTTTAGAATCAGTATGTTGGGCATCTTGGGAAGTTGAAAGAATGAAACACTTTGGACAACACAATGCCATGTGGTCAGTGCGTTTAAACAAGGTGACCATGATGCTCACTTGGTTTAGAGGTATTGGCCACATGGCATGCAGAGCACTGCAGCTGAAATGAGCAGTAAGCGTGGCTTCTGTCACACTGGGCACTGGGGAACTGTAATATGCTCTAAAAAATGAAAATGAAAAGAGGAGAAGGAAACAAATGAAAGGTGATCTTTACAAGGAGAAAACGGAAAACTAAAGGACTGACCCCCAAGACCTTGCACTTAATGACACTTATTATCAAGCACATGCACAAATGTGGTCACACAAATCAGTCACTCACTGGACAAGCTGACCCAACGCCCTTCTATGTATGTATCTCTCTCACTCTCTCTCTCTCTCTATATATATATATATATATATATATATTATATATATATAATATATATATAATTCATTTTTACTGATTTTTTTCTTGCAAGAACATAGCAGACATCTAAGCCTGTCAGACCTTCCAAATGGATTTTTGCAAGATTTATCACAGTGCAAACTTTTTGCCCCTAGGTATAGCCTGTTAGTCAAAGAGGGGTGATCAAATTTCTTGCATACCAAAGTAACCTGTGAGATTTCACGTAACAAGATACTTCTGCAGGCTTTAACATAGTGCAGTAAAAACACACCCTGAAAGGCCTACTGTGTTTCATAATAAATAAATCTAGCCTACAGACTATGTCGTACCTTTTCAGAATAAACACGTCTTATGAGAAATGTTATTATTATTATATGGTGTAGTTCTGCAACCTCATTGTATGTCACAAGTCGGCATAAGGTCCATCCAGGTTCATTTGTAGAACCTTAGATCCGTCCTTGGCAGCTGTGGCACAGAGAAGTCAAGCTTTATGAAAGGAACAAGTGTAAACATTAACTAGTACTAAAACTGTATAATAATAAGAAAACACAATACAATATAAATCTTATACCAATTTATAAAAATAGGTGGTTATATTTCTATCTTTCAATAGACAACCGACTGACCGAAATCTACTAGACGGATCCTGAGATATGAAACTTAGAAAAAATAATACATCACTACTCTTTGGATGGTGCAATAAGGCATTGTAATGAATTACAATATTGGTTTAGGGTTAGCCACAACAAGCAACTTGATAATAGCTAGGTAGGCACTCTTGGAGGCTGCTAACTCCAACAAGGAGCCATTGACAGGGACCAGACTGGTCCAGGAGGACAGATACCTCTTGATTTTAGCAGTCTCCAGACCAGTTCTAAATCCTTAGACAGAGCAGCTATTAAAGTCAATGGAGTGGTCCTGATCAAAGGGATACAGCATGCTGAAGGATGCTGAAGATGCTGGGGACACTGGGCTGGTGTGGTGGATCTTTCTGTGGCCACTGCTTGATCCTTGAGCTGGGGGGAGGGGCTGGGTGACTTTGGCCTTGAGATTGAGTTCCCACAGTGTCCAGGTGAAGGCCAACACAGGACCAATTGCCACTTGTCTACTGGTTTCTGGTAATAGCAATACCAGTGGTTTCCTTTAGCCGGCAATAACTTTCTTAAAGGGCTACCAAACTGCACTCTGATGGGCTTCAGTGGTCCAGGGAACTCGGGGGCACCTTGTGAGGGTCAGAACTTGGTCTCCCAGGCTGCACTCTGGCATCCAGCAGCGTTCAGGTTTTTTGATGCTAGGCTCTTAAGGCTTCAGACCTTTCATCTTTTATAGACAAATAACTGTAACAGAGAGTCAACCATCTGTCTGGTATGCATGAGCAACCTTTCCATGAGTGTGGCACCATAGGCACATTCCCCTCTTTACCAGTTCTCAGGTGCAGCAGGTGCTACCCAACACGGCAAGACTCATATCTCTGTGTGTGATACTCCCTAGCCCAACCCAAAGGTATGACAACGTGGAAGCTTCACACCCATTGAAAATCTGGTTGGACAAAGCCTTTTCCCTCTCTGTCCAAGATGTCAGCCTGTTTGCTTAAGCAAAAGACCAGCCTTTTTTAGTGTGAATATCATTTGCCCTTCAAAGGCAGCTTGCCCTCTGAAGCTCGCCTTTTGGGCTCACATTCACTATGACCATTCTGCCAGGAGAAGGCCACACCTCCTCCCTCCTTCCTGAAAGTCTTTCTCACTTTTCACCAGGAAGGCTGTCTCAAGGGCAGCAGCTATTTACAACCAGAAACAGCTAATGAAAAACTGTGGGCAACAAAGTGGCAACTTTGCAATTTTGCCATTGTAAAATGTTACATTAGATTCAACTTGAAGAACAAGTGGGTCTTAATGCAGCGATTCTTTTGTTAGCTTGAAATATCATATATACTAGTCCTGCTTGGAAGCTAGCACTGCTGAGTTGTCAGCGTTTAACTCAGTACTTCCCAAAGGGGCTACTAGCTGTACTTCAATAAAAACAGCAATGCAGGGTTTTTACTATCAGGACATGCAAAATTATCAAAAGCACATGACCCTTCTTTTCAATGTTATGCACCCTGCCTTCTGGGCTCGCTAGGACTGCTTTAGGGGTGACTTACAAATATAAACAAGCATTTACAATGCAACGGGTCTCGCGTTTGCTCTTGTTAGAGCTGATTGCGTTGTAAACTCCTAACCCGACTTTTCACCTATCGGGCAAAAGTGCATTTATGTACACAACCCGAAAAAGTGAAATTAACTATGTAAAGCGCTCGACTTCTGCCAAGCGAGATCGCGCTCGTAAATTAGAGAAAAAGAAGTCCACGAGCCCGATGGAAAACAGAGAGCCTCGCATGTTTTCTGTACTTGGTCGCTGCGCTCGAGGAGGGCTAGCCACCGGAAAAGGCATGACGTATGCTTGCCTTCGACTAATGAAAGCAAGCAGATTTTATTAGGCAAGCCCACGAACCAATAAAAAACACTGACGTGAAGTTGATAGGGCTCCGAGCCCTTTTCTAAATACAAAAGCGTCTCGCTGCGATACGCATGCCCGAGCGCATGCAACGCAGGCTCGACCCTAAAAAAGGAAGGTCTGGGGTTTGCCAAAGGTTGAAATGTCAACGTTGAATTAGCAGTTTATAAACTGCTCTCTACCAGTATACCATGGCATTTCGAAGTAAATCAATCAGGTATATAGCCTTTTTCTTTAGCATGTCTCCTTAACCAACTCAGGCCTACTGTAATGAGCTTACATTTTCACACAGGGAATCATCAACCAAACGAGCAGTCAAAAAATTGCAAATGCAAACACAATTATAATTGGCAAATCAAAATACTACCTCTACTAGGAAGATCTAACGAGGATGATAATAAGGCAACTCCTGAATCCATATGGTTTGTCAGAGGCAGCAACTCACACCGATTCCCTTGCTTATTAGAACAATCTGTGAAATTCAGTGCAACAAAATACCTCTCTGCAGGCTTTAAGTCAGAGTAATAACATTACAGAATGCCCTTTACTGATTATAGGGCACGAAAAGGATGCCACTCAAATACGGAGCCACCATATGCATGCCTGTTATATACTTTGCCACTGAATACCTGCCATTTAGTACAATTGTTTTCCCTTGGTCCCTCACCCCACACCACCACTTTCTGTATTCCACTCTCTCTTCCTCTAATGATGACAGTTGAAAAGCAGGGTACAAAAGTAGATTGACTTGTGTTTCTACCAAATGATCAAGGCCCTATACTTCCACACAGTGATCACAATCATATTACACTACAATTAATTATGCTCGCAGTTTTGCAGGGAAAGCATGCCTAACCAAGGGGATGTGTATCTATGTGATTTATTCACTGAATGGCCCTTTGATGCTATGTAGCTCATCTAAAAACACTTAATATACACTGCCAATTGCGTGGTAGAATGGACTAACCAAGCTCTCAGTGCTCGTCTTCAATGGAAGTCATTTGTATTAAATGGGTGTCATTTGAATTGCATGCATTTCTGTGGGCCCACTCCTCCAAGTAGGTGCTGTCTGCTCTGGGAATATGAATTCTTGCATCATAGATCTCCTAAAGCTCGATTCCACAACCAGTTATTAGTTTTCTGTGTTAATGGCGTTCAGAGTGCATGCAACTCCAGTTTGTCTTTTCAAAATAGTGGACTTTTCCCATAAAAAGGACTTGATCAAATAGTGTTGTTGTATGGTCACCATATTAAATATGTAGCAACTTTACATGAACCATAGACCAACTGGAAAGTGTACATGGATGTGATTTAGGAGGTGCGAGGGGTATCAATCAGTGTTTAATTTGTGCAGGTGGTTGCAGGTGGCACGCATCTGCACTAATTTTGGGTGACCATAACATTTTCCTCATCAGGCTTTGACCCGAAGTAAAAGGCAGAAAAAGGGGGAGGAGGAAGGGAGAGGGAAATGAAAGAAATACTGATAATGGTACATACAGGAGTGAGGGAGAGGGTTAGTAAGTGTAGGATGGTGGGAAAAAGAGAGATGAGGTGGAATCAAGATTCGGCAGCATTGGTATTCCACAACCCGGCATTCATCAGCAATGGCAGTAGGACTGAAAAAAAGGTTTGGCGCTTAACAAATTAATCACTGGTTCTCAGCTGCTACTCTTGGATTACTACCTTTGGCACTGGTTTGGTGCCCATACTATCATGTCTTTCAGGCAGGAGCAGAACCAGAAAGTAAGCAGACAGTTTACTTTTTCTCATTTTAGACTGCCTGTCCTACCTCCGCCCTCTCAAAGGAGCAGACAGGAGGTCTACCTCCAACCTCCCCGCAGCAGAGAAGAGATCAGCAGGTCTACCTCCTCCTCCTCAAAGTGGAGGTATATATTCACGCCCTCAAATGGCAGAGAGGAGACTATTGAGTGGCTACAGGTAGCACAAAGCATCAACCCTGTGATGTAAATGGACCAAATAGTGCCCGAGTTCCCCAGCTCAGTCCCTGGTAATGTAGTGACTTGACATCATGAAGTGTATGGCTTTTGGGACATTTTCGTTTGTTTGTTGTCAAGAGTTATGGAGCCATGAAGTAGACTGCTTTGAAGACGTTCTTGGTCCTTATCAGAGGTGCTCCAGTCATGAGCATGCAATATATGCTGTTCCCATAATGACTCTAGGTGGTAAGGAGGAGGTACAAAGACAGATCTAGAAATTGGTACATTTGCGAGCCTACACACAAGACCGTTTAGGAGCCGGTTGGATGATCACGATTTTCACACTACAGAATAGGGAGGGGGCATCTGCCTGCCTTTAGGAGATAGATGCCAGTAGAAGAAGGCCTTCAGAGAAAAGGTCTGACTACATCCAAATTTTGGGCCTATAGGGTGGAAAGCCACCATGTGGAGCGACTGATGGTCCACCAAAATCTATACAAGGGAGGACAGAAGGACAAGGCAACATTAATTAATAGTAATATAATCAACCAGGGCACAATAAGCATGGTACATGCCAATTGGTCATAACGACTGACTTATACATAATTTACTTTATTAACTAACTCATTATAATTTCAGCCTTGATAAAGCTCGTGGGCCATATACAGCCACTAAGGACGAAACAAGTTTTGGCTACCTTAGGGTTTCTGATCAACCCAGTTTTAGATCGATGTAACTCCTCCTAAAGTGGAAATGTAGTTGAAAAATACTAAAGGATTGGAATACAATACGGTAAATCAATAAAGGTCTGTTACATGTTTATTTTTTAAATATCATATGGAAACGTGGTCTTTTAGAGAAGAAGGTAATACACCTATTAAAAGTAATGCCACTGAGAACTCTGCTAAAAGGGTAGTTGTGTCATAGGTATCTGTAGCAAGAGACGTGGGACAAGAGGAGAAGAGGGTTATAGCAGGTGTGCGAGTGGAGAAAGATGGTCATTAAGGTGTTAGGGTTCAGCAAGATCCTGCTCTAAGAGAAAGGTGCCTTCATGTGTTAAGCAGTCATCCTCACAAAGGGCAAAAAAGGCCTTGAATATGGGAACCTGGAGCCACTAGGGTTCTGGTAAAGGTGAAGGGGCCTGAAACAAAAGTCTCCCACTGGGATTTAATAGGGCCACTCATACTTTGTGGGACCCTCAGGCCTTTAGCTCCAGACCTGGAGCACATAGCAAATGGTATTTAGATCCCTAACTAAATGGACAGAATGGAACAAGAGCATTACCATCAGATGCCTTGAGGGCACATTCAGTACACAAGAGTGAGTGGCCAGAAAATAATGGTACCTTGAAGTGTCGGAGGCGAGCTCACTGAAAAATGGCTATTTCCGCAAATGCATAGTCTACAAGCTGCAAAATGTTAGCTAATTCAGAAAATGTGAAGATCCCCTACAAAACCTGGTTGATGTTATAAAATGCATAACGTAGAAGCTGCAAAATAAATCCTAATTTTATTAAACTCATGGCCCGTCCGTTGATGAAGTAGATCTCATAGGTTATAATCAGTATGCTATTGTCCTTGATTCACAATTAATATTCTGCCACCTGGATTTGTGTTTTAACAAATTCTTAGCTTCTACGGTGCAATTGTCGGAAGTTTTATAAAAGGCATGCTCAAAATGCACAATGATAGAAGCTACTAAATGACTCCTGTGTTGCCGATGCGCAGAACAGAAGCTTACACATGGGCTCCTGTATCTACCAAAGGTAAAACAACTCATCAGTCTAATGCTTCACTCACAATCTGTAAAAAGGTTAATCATGGTACAATCATTTGTCTCACATTAGCTAGGATGATATTGATAGATCGTAAGTGTTAGCAAAGCTACAGCTCAACTGCCACAAAATATGGTCATATATTGTTGATTATATAGTTATTATCTGAAAAATTATATTTTGATAAATGTATCACCCAAAAAGCAGTAAAATGAATCAAGCGACGAAATAGCTTGTGCTAGAAAATAATGCAGAGCTCATAAGCTGCAGAATTGATTAATCTTGCAAATTCATAGTTAGGGCTACGAAACAGACTCATATTTTAGCAAATTCTTACGATGAGATTTAACGCCAGGTTGTACCATGTTCCTAGATCAGCCTGTAAAACTGTACCATGCTTTTGTAAATTCTTAACTCAAAATACACAATGGGCCCGCATTTCAGGGAATTCATAGCTTAAGCTGCAAAATGGGTTCCGTGTTAGGAAATTCAAAGCACAAAGCTGCGAAATGGAATCGTGCTTTTGCCAAATTCTTAACTCAGCGTGAACGGATATTCATGTTTGAGCAGGCTTACAACTCAAACTGCCAAGTAGGCTTTCGTTTTAGGAATTCCCCAGTTTTCAGCTGCAAAATGGGCTTACGTTTTTGGAAAACCATACCTTAAACTGTGAAATGGGTTTGAGTTTTAAGAAACTCATAGATCAAGCTGCAAAATGGACTTATGGTTCGCAACTTCACAGTACAAGCTCACAACGAGCTCACGCTCCAGGAAATTCAAAACACAGCTTCACAATGAGCTATAGCGCCGGGAAGCTGCAGAATGAACTCACACTCCAGGAATTGCATAGCACAAGCTGCAGAATGAACTCACATTAAAGAAAATTCACAGCACAAGTTGCACAATGAGCTCATGTTTCAAGAAAGTCATTAGCATAAGCTGCACGATGAGCTCACGCTCCAGGAAAGTCAATAGCACACACTGCACAATGGGCTCACTCTCTGGAATGCATAGCACACGCTGCACAATGGGCTCACTCTCTGGAATACATAGCACACGCTGCACAATGGGCTCACTCTCTGGAATGCATAGCACACGCTGCACAATGGGCTCACTCTCTAGAATGCATAGCACACGCTGCACAATGGGCTCACTCTCTGGAATGCATAGCACACGCTGCACAATGGGCTCACTCTCTGGAATGCATAGCACACGCTGCACAATGAGCTCATGCTCCAAGAAAGTCATTAGCATAAGCTGCACAATGAGCTCACGCTCCAGGGATTTCAGAGCAAAAACTGCACAATGGGCTCACTCTCTGGAATGCATAGCACACGCTGCACAATGAGCTCACTCTCTGGAATGCATAGCACACGCTGCACAATGGGCTCACTCTCTGAAATGCATAGCATACACTGCACCATGGGCTCACTCTCTGGAATGCATAGCACACGCTGCACAATGAGCTCATGCTCTAGGAATGTCAATACCATAAGCTACACAATGAGCTCACGCTCCAGGGATTTCATTGCACACACTGCACAATGGGCTCACTCTCTGGAATGCATAGCACACGCTGCAATATGGGCTCACTCTCTGGAATGCATAGCACACGCTGCACAATGGGCTCACTCTCTGGAATGCATAGCACACGCTGCACAATGAGCTCATGCTCCAGGAAACTCATTAGCATAAGCTGCACAATGAGCTCACTTTCTGGAATGCACAGCACACGCTGCACAATGGGCTCACTCTCTGAAATGCATAGCATACACTGCACCATGGGCTCACTCTCTGGAATGCATAGCACATGCTGCAAAATGAGCTCATGCTCTAGGAAAGTCAATAGCATAAGCTACACAATGAGCTCACGCTCCAGGGATTTCATTGCACACACTTCACAATGGGCTGACTCTCTGGAATGCATAGCATACGCTGCACAATGGGCTCACTCTCTGGAATGCATAGCACACGCTGCACAATGAACTCACTCTCTGGAATGCAAAGCACATGCTGCACAATGAGCTCACTCTCTGGAATTCATAGCACACGCTGCACAATGGGCTCGCTCTCTGTAATGCATAGCACACGCTGCACAATGAGCTCACTCTCTGGAATTCATAGCACACGCTACACAATGAGCTCACTCTCCAGGAAATTAATTGCACAATCTGCATAATGAATTCAGGTTCCAGGAAATTCACAGTAAAAGCAGCAAAATGAGCTCAGGAAATTTGTAGCACAACTGCACCGTGAACTCATGCTCCAGGAAATTGGCACTGTGGTTTAATATATCAGCACATTCATAGCTCACATGCTGTCAGTGGTCTCTATTGTATCAAATGTGCAGCTCAAAAGATAAAACATGTCTCGTGTGTTATCAAATGCTAAACTCAGAAGCAGGGGTGTAGCTTCAAGAGGGTGTTTAAGTGTTACAGACCCTAATAAATGTATTCTGTAGTAAATAGTTGGGTACAGGTGCTTTAGGTTGAGTATGGTGAGGTGTTTCCCGTATTTCACTTTGGATTTTTACATGCACACGCTGACAAAAACACTCACACTTCTGTCTGTTTTAAAGGTTTTCCAAAATATTGAGTTTTAAGTACCCCCTCAAAATCCACACCTCTCTCCCTTCCTACTGCTCCTTAGGCCTCTACTTCTCTTTAAGCCGCTCCTGCCCTGTTGCTGGGCTGGAGAGAGCCTGCACAGGCTGCCAGTCTGCCTGGGAGCACCCTGGCTGGGCGCTCCCAGCCAATCCTGATGCTGCTCAGAGCAACGTCAGGATTGGCGCAGGGCAGGCTGGGAGCCTGTGCCTGTAGCAGTGACGGTAGAGGAGCGGCTAGGGAGAAAAGCAGGTAAGTGTTTTTTTTAACTATTTTTTCATTAATTTTCTTCAATGGCTGGTATCAGGCTTTTGCTTCAGCATTTCAATGTTTGTCTTTATGTTTTGCCTTTTTTCACTTTAGAACATTCAATCATTAGTGGGTAGAATTTGCTAATAGCCTTGGCTCTGGCTATACCAGTTGTTACAGGCCCTCTCCCTCATTACAGGCTCTCATCTGCGGCTCAGGCCTATAATTCGGCTTCAGGGCCTTTAACAACCAGCATAGCTCTGGGCAGCAGGCTATAAGGCTATAATAATATATAACATTAAAGGACACTGTAAAGGACTAAAACATTTGTTGAAGACCCTGAACCTTATTATGGAGCTTATAAAGAAGGCAAGTGCTTTTCATAACAGCTAGAGCCCCAGGCAAATGGGCTATAAAGCTATTAGAGCATTCCATCCACTGCTGCTGCACTGTTCTAAATGTAAAAGAAAGAAACAGAAAGACAAACACCGGAATGTTGTATGAGGTTGTCTGTACCAACCATTACTGGCCCTGAGCAACACCAGTGTATTCAGTGGAGCACCCAGCACCAGTAAAAATGAAGAATCACTGCTCTTTTATGTCTCTAGCCCTAACCAATAAAGAGATGTAACAGAACTCAATGTTAATGCAAGGGGAGTCCTCCTCAGTACGTGGGCCGGTTTAGGTTCCTGTTCTATGGGTCATGTTTGAGGAATGCCTCTGGTAGGTATGAGGAGGCCAATCTTACCGATGAGAGTTCACCATAGGGGCTATGTCCCTACCATGGTTAGGGAGTCCCTACGGATGTTGTTCTTGTCCTTAAGGTGTTCACTTCACTTCAGAAGTCAGGGAGATGGTTCTCTTGCTAGTGGAATGAGTTCAGACTTGCTCCAGGCCCAAGGAGGAATGTTTAATTCAAGCTCAAGTGTCCTGGCTATTCCAGTTAATGAGATCTTGGCTCCTGTGCGGGATCTATCACAGACTAGCAGGATCGGGGCTGCCAGGTTTGATGAAGGAGGGCCGCCAAGGAATGAAGGGGTCAGTCAGCGCCAAGGTTTCACAGGGTTAGTCAATGGCACGAGGGAGCCTGCTCACCAGGCAGTCACGGTCCCTAGGGTCCGTTCTTGCTCGCATATGTGAGTTGTGCGGCGGTTCTACGGTTTCTGACACCTGGTTTGGAGATCTCCTCTAACTCTCACTTCCAGGCAGGCAAATAGCAACAGGGCCAAGGTCCAAACTTGCAGCTAAGTCCCAGCCGTGGGGTACCGGCAGCGTGAAGCTCTGTGAAGGCCCAAATGGGCCTCACTGATGTACGGCTGTGTCTTTGTGAGCTTTCTCCTTGGAGGATGGTCTCTGGATGGAGGAGTTACAGGCCAGATATCCTCTGTGAGGGGGGCGAGAGCTGCTGCTGTTTATAACGACTCTGCTCCCTAAACCTGCTGGTGCGGCTGCCAGGATATAGCGTTGCTAGGCAGATTCCAAAGGCTCCTTCTTGGAGATGCTGTCTGAGCAGGGAGCTTTGTGCATCCCCCGACAGCAGAGCGAGCAGTTGGTATTGTTGATGGACACGTCATTGTGTTCGTAGGCATTTTATCACACAGATCTCAACTTTAAAGAGCGCATCGGGAAGCATGCACTGAGGCAAAAGGGCTCCCTTTGCAGGTGACTTTCTGGGCTTCAGCTGGAGGGAGGAAGGGGCTGGAGCTCTCTTCTGGGGTGCAGTGTAACTAGGCACCCATAAACAGTTTGTTCATTAGCAGGAGCCTCGTAGAAAGGAAGAAGGGAAGGGTGCACTGAATTTACAGGGGAACCCTTTTGGTGCCCACCCTGTGCCGGGAGAGACTAATGGCTCGCCTGGGAGCGCTGGAATCCGAACAGTCCCTCGAATCAGTCATCCCGCACGACAAAAAGAGGGAACGTCTAGGGTAAAATGAAACACCAGAAGCTGGAGAGCTGGTACGCATTTCCGAGGACTTTGGCTGCCTCCCCCTCTTGACACACGCTCTCAAACGTTGTATTCTCTGACATAATCACGAGCACATTATACCCATGGTGCACTGCTCCCAGTTCATGAGTATACTTCGGTCTTTAAAATGCTCAGTGTCGCTATCTTCCCACCACCTCGGCACACGTACCTGCTAGACTAATGGTTTCCACTGGTTACCATGGTAACTATTTAAATCTTCGAGCTACCAGGCATATGGATCACCGAGAATTAATTAAGCAACTCAGCCACCACCTCTTCAATCCGTGAACTAGATGAAAGCCTTCCCTCTAAGGGTCTCCCCTCATTCCACCAGGTGACCCGGCCAGCAGGGAACCGGGAGTTCCCCTCTCCCAACAGCTCACAAGTGCACGAGGGCCCTCTTTTCACCAGCTGACCCGGCCAGCAGTGCACCGGGGCTCCCCTAGTTGTACCAGCTGGCAACCCCGAAGGAACAGCGGGCCAATAGCGCAGGGTCTCCTCCTCCCGACACCTGCCCAGGCCAGCGGGCAACAGAGAGTCTCACCTTTCTGTAACTTACAAGCCATGAGTGCACGCGGCCCCTTCTTTCACCAGCCGACCCGGCCACCGGTGCACCCGGGGCCCCGAACCCCCTCCTACCGCTAGCTGACCACGCTAGTAGGCTCAGAAGAGTAGCTGTGCACACTCCCTGCTCCCTCCACCATCTCCTCGGGCTAGCTGGCCCAGGAGGCAGCACTGCACACGCCCCTCTTTTTTCCACCACTTGACCGGGCCAGCAGAAACATGGGGTTGCAGTGCACAGCCCCTTCCCCTGCCATTAAGTGACCGAGGTCTGCAGACACGGAAGCTGAGCAGTTTTAAAGTTTCGCCCCTCCTGCCAACAGCTGGACGGGCCAGCAGTGCACACCCTCTCCTTCCACCGGATGACCGAGGCCTACAGGCGGAGAGGGGTTGCAGTGGACAGCCCCCTGCTCCTTTCACCAACTCCTTGGGCCAGCTGACCTAAGGGGCAGCAGGGCACCCCCTCTCCTTCCACCTGATGACCGAGGCCTACAGGCGGAGGGGGGCAGCAGTGCACACGTGCTTCCCACTCCTTCCATCCGCTGGCCAGACCAGCAGAAACGGGGGCTAGGAGTGCACAGCCCCCCTCTCCTGCTACTAGGGGACCGAGGCCTGCAGGCACGGGGGTTCACCCCTCCTGCCATCAGCTGACCGGACCAGCAGAGCACAGTCTCCCTCTCATTCCACTAGCTGACCAGGCCAGCGATGCACAAGGGATTCACACCCTTCCATAGCTCAGAACACCTTCTGTGCACAGTCTCACCAGGCCAGCAAAGCGCTCAAGGCAGTAGGGCTACCCCTCCCTTCAGTCCGACGCCAGGCCTGCTACACATATAAGGCAGCGGTGTTCCCATGGGCTCCCTTCAATTCGCTTACCAGGCCAGCAGGGCAGCGTCCTCTGTTCCCCTCGTCCATCAGTTGACCAAGCCAGCATTGCAGCGGGACTTTTCCCTGTATGTTCCGCATAGTCAGGAGTTTCCGGAACCCCTCTCCCCCTCCCACAGCCTCCAGTTCAACCCTCTGACAAGAACGGAGGCGCCAGGGCCTGTCCTGAGACTGCTCCAGGGTCTCTGACACTTACATGAGATGAGGGGGTGAAGATTTGTGCCATATTTAGATGCACATTAACGCGTATCCTTTACTGCAGCCCATGGCATGGACAGACTGTTCACACGTGTGAGTGACATTGGACGTGAGAAGCATGAAAATAAAATGAGGGTTCCAAGATCACACGCACTGCTCAAGTGAGGAAGCTAGGATTAGAACTCAGCACGTCGCTTCCCTAGAACTCTCCTAACATGCTCACATTCCCGACAGTTATAGATAATGATTGACATGTTTTAAAAAACATTAACCAATGAAGTAATTTGCGCGGCATTCCCAAGCAGTTTCGGGAGAGACGGAATAGCATAAAAGGGTGGAGGGGGACAGACCATAGGAGCAGACTACAGAGAAGAGCGGTGGATTTACATGGGCTCCATGAAACCTGACAATACCCCTTGATGCCAAATTGTATTTGCATTCGTTTTAGCACTAAGTTTGAGTGCAACAAAGTTTTGCTTTGGATATAAAAAGTTTATCAACACTTTGCACCCGTTTGCATTGAGCAAAGTGCTGATAAATGTCCCCCTAGAAGTCTAACCATGCTTTTCATGCATCCGAAATTGTAGTATCACTTTGGATCCCTTACGTGACTTACATAAGAAAAATGAGGTAAATCACTGCTCTCCTATAAAAACATTAAATTGGACTTTGGTGACTGTAGCAACTTCTGTCCAGTCTCCACCATGCCTCCCCTAAGCAAGACGATTGAAAGCTGCCCAACCTCTCTACTGTTATGACACATCCAGGCAAACGACCTCCTGGATACCCGTCAGTCAAGCTTGCATCAGGGACAAAGCACTGAAACTCCAATTATACAGAATGTGGGCGATTCCCTCCACATCCTTAGTACCAGAAACCCTTATATTTGTGTTCGCTTCTGCATCTGACACAGTCAAACATCAGCTTCTGTTAGACACCCTGAAGTTGCAAAATGGGTATTGAAGATGTAGTCCTGAACTGGTGCATCTCCTCCCTGTTGAACCTCTGTATTATAGTAAAAATCAGGAACAGTGTCTCAAAACCAGCTAGCCTGCAGCAAGGATTCCCCCAAGAATCATACGCCCTCCAAGCCCTTTTCAGTATTTATCTCAAAGCTATCTGTATGATCCTCAGGAACTCTGGAGTACCCTTCCACCGATACACCAGCGACAAACAAATCTAAACCGAAGGTCTATTCCCCAGATAACTTCACAATCCCATCCAACACCCTGGCAAGAATCTAAGCATGGATGGCAAACCACCAACTCAACTTAAATTCAGCAAAACAAAAATAACATCTACTTATATCTCCAAAGACAGCTAAACCATCCATTGAAAACTGGATGGAACTCCTCCTTGACCTGGAGGGTCGCCCTTCCATCATTCAACAAGCCAAATCACTCAGTTTCAGCTGCAACGCACATCTCAATCTCCAGAGCGATATATCATCCACGGCTAGGAGTGCCCAGTTCCAGTCAAGGCTGCTATGGGAATAAGGCATCTCATCCAAGAACAGGACCTAAGATCAGTTGTTCAGGCACTCATTCTTTCCATACTCGACTATGGAATCTCACTCCTCTCATGCATCCCTAAAGTCCACCTAGGGCTGCTCAAAAAGTCCTGTATGCTGCATCCCACTTTGTGATCAGACACATGAAATTTGACTACATCACATCTATCTTATGCTCCCTTCAGTATATTCCGATAGAGGCGAGAGCCCAATTTAAAACTGTCTGCACCACTCACAAAGCACTTCACTCCTCTTCTCCCTCGTATCTAACAGAGAAACTGAAAAATTCATATACCCACTGGACCTCAAGAAACATTAAATCCTTTCTCCTTGAGCCTCCCCATCTTCAATAAGGAGCGTTGCATGAACTAGTCGTTCTCCAGAAGTGGCACAAGAATTTAGAACTCCCTTCTTCAAGCCCACACCAGACCACATGCCAATGCACCTTCAAAAAAGACCTCAAAGCTCTTCCACTTGAAAGGCACATGGGTTAGCTTCCTTCTGCTCTTTTTGGGTGGTCTCAACTTCACTTGCATGGGCTACTGATGAACCTCGCGTTGTACAGTGTCTTTCCTATTGACTCTCATTGCCTGTGTTTCATTGCTATGTTATGAATATTTGTAAAGCGCACCATCTCCCAAGTGGGATATCCTGATACCTATTCCTTCAAAGTTGTATATTTATATCATCCACTTGTGATTGATACGTTGAGGTTCTATTGTAAAGTGCTCTGATGCCTCCTGCTCAACTCTGCGCTATATAAAATCACAAAATAAATACATTAATTTAATGTACATTAAGCACTATATGAGAAAACGTGTATTCACTTTCTATTGCGGAGACGACTGCTCAGAATCCACAGTCCTGAAAGCAGTGTCGTTTTGAAATCTCAATTTCCAATGTCACAGTGGGAAGTGGATGCGGTTTGAGGAGCTGCCGCGGTCGCATCGGGCCGCCTGTCCAGCAAGTTCATTGTCACTGCTGCCTCCCCGTGGTTCTCCATCTGCCAGAGCCTGAAGTTCAGCAGAAAAATGAGCGAAGGAGTGCTCACCTAATGGGCAAACCTGGCTATTAGTTGAATTTGCTCTGTCCAGCCTGGCTTTGTTTGAAGATGGGCAACTGATCTTCCAACCAGAGCCGGCCGGATGCCCAGGAGCAGCTGTGCGCTCTCCTGTCAGCGGACAAGTCATAGAAAGGGAAGGAAAACATTCATGATGAGGCAGCTGCACTGCTTAATTTGAGCGGTGGTTGCCAGTGGGGAAAACTGGCACTTATTTTTAGGGACTGGCACTTATTTTTCCCCATCAAACATTTACCTTTAGCAAGAGAGGGAAAGCACACAAAGTAGAAAGATAGAGAAAGAGAAAGGCGGGAAAAACGTCACAAAGGGAGAAAGCAGAAGCCTGCAGGGGTGAGCTAAAGGGATAGGGGATGCCTGGTAGTGGATTAAAGAGACTTTATTGAAGATTACACAGATTTGGGGGCGCACTGACCTTTTATTGCACCTGGTCTGAGCTTCTGAGCAGAACTTTTAGAACTGGCGCTCATGCATTTTCAAGTCAACTGGGCAGCTGAGACGAGGGGCTCCTGCACATCTCATGGCACCAGGGGCGATTTTGGGAAAAATTCTGAAGCTCATCCACCTTCCAACCACCCCCTCCCCCGCCCCAATCCTACCGGACAAGCTGCGCCAATGCATGGCACACAAGACTTGGCATCAAGTTGTCGAACATGGCCATTCTCGGATAGGAGGGGGCGGGTGTTGGGGGGGGGGGGGTGTTTGGGGGTTAAAATGCTATTCCAACCTCATCGGCGTCCAAAAAGTCAGTCTCTTGAAGTTGTGGGTGTTAACCAATTCCGGTTTCAAAAACAGAATGACACCCGGCAAAATACATTTCTCTACATTGCCTAACACCTGCAGGAACACAGAGGGACCAAGCGTTTCTCCCCGAGCTCTGCACACGCAGACATTTCCTCATTTTCTTGGTCTCTCACCGAACAGACCCTTTCGTTTTCTATTTTTTGATTCATTTATTGAATTTTGAATTCACATGATAATTCAGAGGTGGAGTGCCTGGCAAACTCCTTAGAGGAACAGTACAATAATGATAAAATAATGGAGGCTGGAAATGAGGTAAATTACAAGTAATGAAGTCGAGGAGGCACAAATAAAGCTATCCTGTGGGGTTTTGCAAAAGTGCAGCGGCTGCCTCAATAATTACTCACGACGTGTACACACTCCCCCCGGCGCGCGCTCAGGGCTGTCTACGGCAAACAATCCGTCTTTAGGCGACTTTTTAATTGATTAAAAATACGAACCCATAGAAATGTTACAAGTACGCTACACCTGTTGGTTGAGTGTCTGCTGTTGTTGTTTGTTTTTAATGTGCAGTTCAAAGATTCAAATACGGGAGGGCGTGACTCAGCCTATCTCCCTTGCAAAGTCACTGCAATAGGTACAATTGAGTTGGATGATATTCGTACCCAATATAAAAACGTCATCAGACAGGTCAGTGGGTTTTGTTAAAAAATAAATTATTCATGTTAGCATCATAAATGTTCATCACAAATAAGGGACTCCATGTCTGTGTAAGCTGCAATTTCCCATTCCTTGCAGCAACTAAAGACCCTAGCGGCAGTGGCGGCCCGTCCTTAAGGGCGGAGGGGCCACGCCCCCCCCATCTTTTGCCCCCCATGAAGAGTGTCTGTCAGGCTGAACAAAGGTCAGCCTGACAGACAATCTTCATGTTCAGGTCAGGCAGCCAGGAGCAGACATGCACGATTTGCGCAGACTCCTGGCTGCCTGACCTGAACTTTGCTGGGCAGAGGAGATCACAGCTCCTATGGGCGTGACCTCCTCAGCCCAGCAAAGGTGCCTCGAGGCCCTCCCCTGGGTGACGAGAAAAGCGTCACCAATTGACACTCTCCCTGGGCGCTTCAGTTTAAGCCCTGAAGTGCCCAGGGCGAGTGTCAATCAGTGACACTTTGTCACAGAGTGGGGTGGGGTCAGCAATCTCACTGACCCCATCCCACTCTGTGACGAGGCTGGGACTGCTGCCTTCCCTCATTGGCTGACTTATAGTCAGCCAATGAGGGAAGGCAGCAGTCCCAACCCTCCTGGGACCTGGAGGCCGAAGGTAAGTGTGTTTGTATGTGTGTGATGTTTCAAATTGAATGTTTGGTGCGTGCGTGCATGTTTGAATGGTATGAGTGTTGTGAATGGATGTGCATGTGTGTCTGTGTGTGAAAGAATTAGTGTGTGTGTGTGGTTGCCCCGCCCACCCCCTCCCTCCTAAAGCTGCCGGCCGCCACTGCCTAGCGCCCCCTGCCTGGCCTTTAGGCCTACACCTCTACAGTCAGCGTAAGACACCTGGTCTTACAATCAGTATTTAGCTCTAGTGACATTTTGTTCTCATCAACTCTATTGGGAACAAGCCCACCACTCTCATACTCTTTACCCTTCGCTCAACCTTCTCAGCCCACCTGGCACATGCCAAGCAAGAGAGCTTTGTGCAGGCTTTGGGGGTTTGGGGTGGATTGGATGGGGAGAGGTGGGTGTGGTCACTGCCATGAGCCACATCATGTTGCTAAATAGTGCGAGTACCCTCAAAGGATGGAACATTTTTTCCACCCTGACTCTGCAGCTGGAGGGCACCTCTCCTTCTCAACCACTGCTGCATGGCAGAAGCCTTGATGGTCTTTCTGCTCTTTCAACCTACGACGCACCTGGTGCTTGGTGCCAGAGGAGCCCCTGGTTGCACAAACGAGCCCTACCTCCGGTTTCACTCACACGCCTCTTCCGAGGTGAGTGTGGACTGCATGCAGGTCTCCCTGGGTTGAGGTATACACTGCTCACAAGTGGGGTCATGTAAACCCCGTCCACATGGCTCCCTGGGTAAATTGGGAGATCTGTAGATGAGTGAATGAATCTTATAGGTGGTTGAGCAGTTTCCATGCCACCAGTGACTGCCAAAGTAACGCCGGTGCGGCAAGCACATTAGAAACTGACATGATTAACGATAATCAAGTGATTCCTCTTGGATTACCACCTTAAAAATAATAGCTTGAGGGTTCATTTAACATAGGGGAACACCTCTAGAAAAAGTTACAGAATTATTCAATCTCTTCACACTGTAGCCTGCTCATTGTGTACTGTGCCTCATATAAGGGGTGCATTCTCCTCTTTCCAACCATCCTCAGTCCAACCGCGCGATTAAAAGGTTCTGTTGAGGCTCCTACCTGAGCATAGTGCTACAATGATGCTGTCGCTGAGAACCGGGATACCGGCTTTTATTCTGCCACTTCTGGATTATGACAGCCAACTATATTCTTGGTCCAATAAGCAAGTGGTCAACAACCTATATGTCTCCAAAACACACCAGCCATGTTGGTTGTGGCTGGAAAGACGATGTACAATGCCACATCAGTCCAGAAGACTCCACACCAGTAACCACTCAGATGTAAAATTCCACACAGGGCTTGATGGAGTTTGGTGGTCACTGAAAGTCCTCCAGTTTCTGGAGAAAATGCTAATTATGGTGTACAATCGACAAGTTAAGTGTTCTCTGCAGTACTATTGTTATGGTGGAAGAAGCTGGTGTTAAGAGTCTTCTCAAGAAATTGCATTATTTTCAATTACCACCAAACCCTAGGTCAGGTCCTCAGAGCCAATGTTTCTTATCCTCAAATCCATCGATAAGAAAGCCTAGTCGTATAAAAAAGATTCCCTTTCACTACTACATTCACCACATACAATACTATTCACAAAGGTGTTTACTTGCTTCAGGGAAAAATAAATAATTTGCACATACTTAATGAATATGGACCAGGCGAGTGGGTACTTCTAGGGAACTGTCAGAGTAACTCTAAGGAAACTCCACAGCAAATAAGAATCTTGATCAACTGTGAATACACACATATTTTGCAACATATTTCCCACATAAATCTGTACGTATAAGAATGGTTGAAAACCTTTAAAATAATTGCCCCAATATTCGATGTGCACTCGATGTGCGTCGGCAGAAATCAATTCTTCATTTAAAATAAGTCTGTCAAAAGATAAATGAAAATATAATTATTTTTCGAACAATGTACATTATGTGCCGTGAGTACACAGTACGTCAGTCTTTTTTAATGGAATATTATCATGAGGTGTTTTTTGTTTCTGTTTCACCTGCATGCTCCTAGGGTATATGTTGTTGTTGATATGACAATGCAGCTCATTTTCCAGCACTTTACCCACTACAATGGCTTTGGTTCCTTTAAGAATCACAGGCTGCTTTGAAAAAAAACCCAACAAAAACCTTTCTACTTAGGAATGCAGTCACATCATGGGGTCTGCTATCCCTTTAAGGCCACCATTCTTGTAATTACAGCCAACCACAGGGAGTTGCAAACTGTCACCTGTCTAATGAATATTAATTTGGCAGGTAATTTGGCACCGCCCTGTGATTTTGTATTTTGGGCACCGATCTATGTAGGATAGTTTGCAAAATCGAACTTGATTAGTAAAAAGCTGATATGGAGTTTTTCAACCTCTTTTTGAAAGTCGAACGTAAGCACATTTTGCCCTAAATCCGATAACCCAGGATTCAGAGTTCATCAAGTGCAATGATCACCTCCAATTTCAAGATTTGTCCTTCAAAATGGGGAATACAATGCTGATTTTGGCTCTCTCTTCACCAAAATTTACATCATCCCGGTACTTACCAGGCATATTTGTTCTGGTACACATTGGCACATTTCATCTACACATACGTACCTGTAGATAATTGAGCAAGTGTAGACTTTATCCCACCCAGAAACTACTCGTTGTGGTAACCTTCACATAATTTTTAATTGCAATCCCTGCACAAACAAGAGTTTGTGCACATTTTGCATTATCTGGTATACATCCAATCAGGGCCCGTGTGTTCTGGAAAGCAAGCTCTTGAGGGGAGTTTTTAATAGTTTTGACTATGTTGGCGATACTCAAGTCATTGATCTTACAAGGATAAAAATCAGAGTCTCCCACAGATTCGAACCATAGACATGCAAGTAACACACAGTTCTCTGCAGAATGAGCAGAGGCAAAGATATTCCAAGTGAATACTTGTCATTTTTCGCCACATAGAAACCATAGAAAGGTGCCACATTTCATGGTTCTATGCAGGTGCTACCTGCTAGAGACGACCTTGGTGGGCTTCCCTAGCTTTGGCCTAGAGCGGGTGCTTGACCTGTGACCTATGTTACTGTCCTCTTACTGCTTTCCACTGAACAACCACGCTGCTATGGGGGATAGGTTGTAGCACTGGATTCACCATGGATCCACCTTTTGCGGCCTGTCTATGAAACGGTGTTCAGGGACGTATGCTAAGACACGCGACTCGTCACACAGACGCTATCCAGCCCACAGCTCGCGATCACTCCTACAAACATAGGATGTGACAAAAAGCACCACCAGAGGCTCCGCAGCATGCCTCTCGCGCTATCCTCTCAAAAGCTGAAGGTTCTGCCTCAGCTCCCACTTTCCTTTGATTTCCCCTGAGAATGTGGCCAGAAACAAAACGGTAACCCAACAGCTGCTGGAGAAAAGGCACCCTCTCCTGCCTAATGGCCCGCTCAGATTAAAAGAGGTTACTGAGAGGTGAGGAGAGCTCCTGTGGGACACATACCTAACTGAGGCTTCCAGCCCTAGAGAGAGTGGGGATGACGCCATTAAAAAAGCACAGGAGCACAAGCATATGATTTAGCTGTTCACTAATGTGTATTATACACAATTTGCACCAGTTAGTGGCGTCACTGAGTGGTAAGGAACGAGGTGGTACAGATGGCATTAGGTGACAGAGTATATTTTTCATTATGAGAGCTGAATGAACCCCAGGCACTATGAAAGATAAAGGTATTAGAGACTAAACTCCTCCATAGCAGAGCAAGCTCCTCACATTGTCCATGCGCCCCAGACTCTTACAGTGTTCATGGACCCTAAGGACCTCATCCTGTTTGCCCACGTGCTCCAATCTCCCACACACTGTGGGCTCCAAACTCCTCACACTCCCCAGGTGACCCAGGCTCATGCTCACTATTTGCATGTGCCCAGACTCTAACACTAGCCATGTGTTCCAGACTTTCATACTGTCTATGGCCCCCAAGTGCATCACACTGTCCACGTAATCCAGACCCTTGCGTTGTCCATGTGCTGTAGACCTCCAAACTCTCCATATACCTCAAACCCTCACATTGTCCATAGATCCCAAGTGCCTCACCCTCCCTGTCCATGTGCCAAGTCTCTTTCACACTGCGAGTCCCAAACTCCTCACAGGGCCTATACGCCACAGGGCACTTGTGCTACCTGCTCATGTTCTCTATCTCCTCACACAGTGTGTCTCAAGTATCCCGTGCTTTGCACATGCCTCAAGTTTTTCACGCTGCTAAAGCGCCAAAAGGCGTCTCTCACTGTTCATGTATCTCAGGCTTCTCACAAGATGTTTACATTTTGCCAACCTCCTCATGTTGTATCCATGAGCACCAAGCTCCCCACAATACACATATGTCCCAGTGGACCCACACTGTCTGCGTATTTCAAGCTTCTCCAACTATCTCTCTATGACCACTGTTCACTCACACTGTCTGTCTATGGGCCACACGCTTCTTGTACTTTCTATGGGCCCTAAGATCCTTCCACTGTCTGTCCATTTGACCAAAGCTTCCACACAGCCTCATGTGCCTCAAGCTCCTCATACTATCTGTAGGCCCCGAAGAAGTGGCTCCTGGCAGAAAGTAAAGTAGCCCACATAGGAATAACCTAATTTCAACAGTTTGGTGTAAGCTTGATACCAAGATGTCTATCTTAAGCGAAACAAAAGGAGAAATACCTGTCATGGAATTAGATGTGATGCTGTAGGACTGTAGCGTGTCTTGGAGGGAATTCTCTAAAGGTCTTCTAAAATATATGGGACAATTGAATACCCTCTTCAATCATAACCATCCTGTTTATTCTTCCCCTAAGCCAGGGTTCTGCAAAGTCGGTCCTGGAGAGCTGGGTCCATGCCAGATTTTTAGCATATCCACATTTAGAAAAATGTAGATTTCTGAAACATCTTTTTTCTAAATGTGGATATGCTAAAAATCTGGCATGGACCTGGCTCTCCAGGACTGCCTTTGCAGAAACCTGCCCTAACCTATTGGTCTTGGGACAATATAAGACACATAGACAGACATGTAAGAAACTCTTCAATTTCTTCTGACGTGAACCACAAGCTCTTAAAAATGTATCATTTTAAACATTAGATTTTTAGTAGTGCTTTCCTAAAAAGGAATGTACTTGTGGATGGTGTAAATGTGGCTGATGAATAATTTCTAGAGTCTGTCGCATGGTTTGAGAAAAAAGGTTTCCATAGGTTTTAATTCTTAAAGTATGAGGCACTGGAAACATGCCCAGACCTGATCCAGTGAACACTTGGTGCTGTAGGTGGTTAGTAGGCATTCTGGTCTTTTTCTGTGCAGTCCTATGTGTAATATAAGGGACATTAAAAGTGATGTGGCACATTAGTATCTCTCCCCTTAGAGCGATAGTGTGTTTTGGGTAGCTCGCATTAAGTATGATAGGATGAAACAGAAGAAAAAGCAATTAGAAATCAAGGAAAAGGAAGGAAAGATAGGATGGGGAGGAATTCGTTTTGCACATTTCTGCGGTGTCAATTGGGCCATTGAAATGTTTTCAGTTTTCTTCTAGCTCTTAAATATCTTGAAGTAATCCTCACGGCAACATAAGGACATATTTTAGTATATTCACTGCTTACATAGTTCGGAGGAGTACTAACGAAAAGTAGCAGGCCAAATGTAAAGTAACACAGAGACTGTGGGACATATTTACAAAATAATGACACAGCCCGGCTCTGCAAGCCATCTTGCAGCACCAAGCTGCAACATTAGGAAAATGCATGGATGCTTTGTATTTACAGCAATACAGTGCATCCCTGTACTGTCCTCTGCGCTGGCACACTATTGGCAGCCTAGCAACAACATAGGCAACTATGCACTATAGTGCAAGTGGGCCTGCATTTCAGGGATAATTGTTTATGTGCAGGAAGGAAGACCTTCCTGAACATAGACAATCATTAATGGTGTTTCCTCCTTCCATGTATGCTGCAGAATGCAACACACATAGAAAGAGGAAATAATTATGATAAATAAATAAATTTCTCCTCATTGCGCCACTTTTATGCTACCCTTGGGGTGGCATAGGAATCTGATGCATCATCAGCCTTGCAAATCTGGTAATGTGTCAGCTTCCATGAATGTTGTGTGGGAACACCCACAGCAACACCCATGGAGTGTCCCTTTCACACAGAGTAAGCATGAAAGGGGGTCATATTCACAAGGCCATGAAAAGCCTCCCAAGGTAGTTTTGCATGTCCTTGTTAATATGGGCGGGCACACTGTGTCACCTGAGCATCATAAAAAGGTAATGCTCCAGTGGCACTAGGGACTTGTAAATATGCTCCTGTGAGTGAGAGAGAGACAAAGAGAGTGCGTCAGTGTGTGCATGCATGTGTGTGCTTCGTATAAACATTATATTGACAAATGATCCTAAAAGGTTGTTCCAAACCTAACTCAATAATAGCTCAACACAACTTCACCAAATCTGGCTAACTGGTAGATATTACTTTGGTATTTTGCCTCTTGGAAAACGGTGAGATTCCGTTTAGCTGATTTGTCAGATTTGTCAAAGTGAATCAAAGTACAGAGAGGGGTTCAAAAAAGTGTTCATTTGCATATAACCTTGTATGACTAACCTACATGATATTCAGCAAAATGTTTAAACCCAGTTTTGGTATCACAAGTTTCATGCAGAACTGTTGGATGCCACTTTTGTTTTTAGGACATCTTAGTTTTTTTTAAAGCTACCCTTTAACTTTGCTCCTTGATGCATGTGTATGAACTTGAGATGCCTGCACGGGGCTTAACTTAGTAATGGTTTACCTAACATCAAGCAGGTTTGTCAAAGGGCACTAAAGGTGGTAGCAAATGAACACTTTTTGCAAACACCTTTAATTTACCCCTTTTAACAAAGAACTATATGAAATTTGGAATAGGATTAACACATTACATCTGCTGCAGGTATTTATGGTTTAATGCATATTCATTAACTGGCATAGACATTATTAACAAAAGTTGTTTGCAGCATTCTCCTTTACCTTGGCCCCCCTACCCTTGAGGGATCTGCATGAAGCTTGACATGCCAGCCCAGGACTTTAAATAGCAAGTGCCTGTCAAATCGCATGTAAACAATTATAAAAGTTATTAGCAACTGAACCCTTTTTATATCTCCCTTTAACTTTGCTGAAATTAAATAAATCTACACAAAACATGATTTACTAAGGGTAAGACTAACATGCTAATGCCATGATTACAAGTTCAGGGCTAAATTCCGATTCCTGTGCAAACATGTGTTTGCACAGGGATCTTAATGACAAATTATGTAATAACTATCACATTCTCACTGTTTGCCACATTTAAATTCTGGAAGGCCAAAGCTGATAACATTTATCAGGGGGAAAAGGCCTGGAAAAACAGCAACATATGCAGAATTTAGGGCCAGATGTTTCAAGAAGGCCTTTTGCGAGTCGTGATTTTTCAGAAATCGCTATTTCTGATTCGCAAAATGCAATGTATCACAGTTTTGAATCGGTAATAGCGATTTCTTAAAAATAGCAAATGCTATTACCAAATCGCCAATTGCGATACCGGCCCCATTCGCACCTATGGGCCTGTTGGCCCATATCTGCGAATTTTTTGCATTTCTAAAATTGCGATTTCTTAACTAGAAATCGCAATTTTGGAAATGCAAAACCCCAGGGTGCTGGGGGCCTAAGGCCCCCTCTGCTGCACCCAAAAATAATTTTTTAAGACATGTAAGGTGCACACATGCCAAGAGGGCATGTGTGCTTTACATGTACATTTTAAAAATGTATTTTAAATGCATTTTTAAAATTTGCACATGGTTACCACCAGGTTCAACCTGGTGGTAAATAGCGATTCCTAAATGCCCAATTCGCATTTAGGAATTGCTTCATACATGTGCTAAGAAATCGCAAATAAGGAATCCTTATTTGCGATTTCTTATTTAGAGAGTCGCAATTTGTAACTCTCTAAACAGGGTCGCAATTTTAAGGAATCGCTATTTTAGCGATTACTTAAAATTGCGTTCAGAATGTCTTTCATACATTCTGAAATGGCTTTTTGCATTCGCAAACGGGCATTCGCGCCGTTTGCGAATGCAAAAAGTTTTCATACATCTGGCCCATAGTGTGTTAGAAGCGAGTTCAGCGTTATACCTCGTTTTCTGTTGAAAACTCAGAACAGTAGGTATTTACCACATGTGCTAAATACCTCAACTTGGGGTAGTGGTTTTTACCACGTGGGGTAAATATCCCACCCTATTCCAACAAACTTGAAATGAAGGCAAAAGTATCTACCAAACGTGATACACATTCATCACACCTTATAAGCGGACTGAATAACTGTCAAGCTGTAGATAAAATTAACCATTCAGTCCACCCACACCGTTTTGTATTGTATTGTATTGTATTGTAATCATATTTATATAGCGCTTACTGAATAAAGGGGGGCAGAGGGGGGAAGAGTATGTGGAAGGGTTAGGGAGAGCATAGTAGCAGGGTGAGATGAATGCAGGAGAATTTAGTAGGGTTGTGTGGGAGGTCACAGAGGTAGAGTGAGGTTTGGTGAGTTAGATGTGGAAGTGGAGGGAAGAGTTTAGGCAGAGATATTTAGGAGATGAAAGTGGTTGAAGGGATTTGGGATGAGTCAGAGTGAGAATGGAGGATAGTTTGATAGAGACATGACATAAGAGTGATTAAAAATGAGAGCAGAGATTTATAGATATCTAGTAATAACCCAAAAACCAGGAGCCATGCAATGATCCACAAACATGCCAAGCACAGAAACAACATATACACATACATACACATATATAGATATATATATATTTATACACACACACATGAATACACACACATATGCACATACAATACATAGTTAGAATCATGGGTAAAAAATACTTAGTATCTCAAAAACTACTAAATGCATCTACCTCAAATTATTTTAAGCAAAAGTTTTAGTTCCATGCCAAAGCTGGTGTAATTCCATTCAGTGATTCAGGAGTTTTTGTAGTAGTGGAGAGCAAACATTTCAAATTAAGCTTGCTTTTAGGTATTACTTCGGTGATTTGTCTTTGAAAAATGGTGGAATTCAATTTAACAGTTTGAGATAAATGAAAGAATGTACAATTCACACGTATCGACCATGCTCATAAGATATGGACATGTAAAGAAATACCCTTAACGTTCCCAGATAAAAAATGACAGTCACAGTGACATTATGGTTTCAAACACAACTTAAAAACCACTGAAATTGGCCAGCTATGGTTAGCTGAGTAAACTTTAATTGATTCCCTCCCCCCCAAGTGCTGCTCATGACCTCAGATATGGCAACCGTTATAGCATCTACAATGAGATCTCTAACTTCAATGGGTTTTTGTGTCACATTGCCAGGACCTGAGACACAGGAGCTGGAACTGAGGGCAATGATCAGTGAAGAGATGGTGGGACCATGCACTCTCGTGTTGGCGATGATCATTGGTGGGATACATGGGAGGGGGCATAAAGGGAAGACTGTGACTGCTGCATCTCAGTATTCCACCAAGAGACCTTGGTCTATCTGCCCGCTTGACCTGGGTGGTTAAGGTGCTGGCAACCTCTGGAGGATGTGGTGTATTTTTCACTTCACACACTTTGACTTGTGAAAAGCAGTGGGTCTGGGGGATGATCAGGGGGCCATAGTAGATAGGTCATGTTGGGCAGAGTCTGGGGATGATTTGAGCAAACCTGTGCATTTGTTGCCAACTATGTGCTTCCAATATTGACTCATATGTTCGATGACAGTTAGAGTGGCTGGCGCTTAGGCTGAACTTGCCACAATGGAGAGGAAAGGAGGTATGTATGCATTCAGTGGAGATGAAGGGGCTGGGTTCCTCATACCACCGTCCTCCATCGGTCATTGTCTCCTACCACACACATTGTAGTGTTCAGGTCCTCTTGTCACTCGACAGGAGAGATTAAGAGCTGGGAAGTTTATGCCTAGTCCCTCAAGTCCTGTGGCCCAGCTTTCCCCCTCATTCTTTCTTGAGGTCTGACAGGCCTTGAACTAAAGAAGGGGCATTGTTGTTATGAAAAGGAGCCCTGGTGAGATTGTAAAGTGCTTACATTTGCATTGATTTCCTTGACACCTTTTGGAGTGCATGGTTGAAAGTGTTTGAGATTTGGCACATAGGGGACATGCTGGTGAGGTGCTTATGATATATATATATATATTTAACTGGTGTTTGTGATATATATATTTAACTAACTCTTCAAGTTTGCTTGTTGTTCTCTTTTCCTCTTACTGCTTGTCCCAACATGAAAGCCCTAATTGATGACCTTTAAAAAAATAGAAAGTCAATTATGCGATACCTTAATAAGTCATTACTCAGCAGTGAATCATTGTGGCATCGTATGATAGACTTCCTAGTTATTGCTTGAGAGGCACCGGAAACTTGCTCCTTCACTATACTAGCAGACTGTGCCCATACCGTGTTTTTCTTTCGGGCCCTTCTCTGTAGATGGCTGCTTCTTTCTCATACAAAATCAAATCTTCTTAATTCCTCTCCATATCACTATGGAATGTATGTATACTTGTTTTTAATTAATTATTGTGGTTTGTATAATGCCAACAAGTTACTTTTAAGTCACTTTAGATTGCATATACTGCAATTTATTTGTATGTGACACCAGAGTATATTTTGCTGTGCTGTGTGATGTTGTAATATATTATGTTGTGATATGCTGTAATTTTTAGGCCACAGTCTCCCAGACAGGACAGCTGTCGGATCTGCTAAAGACATCTTGGGAACTTTCAGAAAGTTGACTTAGGAATGCTTTCCACTTGTTGGTTACTATTGGCTTTGTGGTTTGTAACTCACACATTCTGGCTTTTCAATTGCTGACTTTATTTGCTTTAGGCTCTTCAGGTTCAGTTCATCCCTCCAGTTGCCTAAACCATGTTTTCTGTATCCTTCCATGAACTTGCTTTCTGTTAACAGGCCTTTAAATCTTGTTCTTGTATTGTCACATTTGCTGTGCATTCAAAGACCGTGCTTAAATGTCAGATGCTGGCTTCTTGTTTACTTTTCTTTCTCTGACTTTAAAGTGAGAGTATTTATGAGACAATCTTGCTTGATACTGAGATTAGGAAAGAGTATATTCCTAGCACGCAACGGTTAAATGAACTGTGTAAGTATTTGAGAATATATCAGATTTATAACACACAAATGAAGCACATTTTTTGTTATTTCTGAAGTGTGTTGATAAAATTCAAAACAGGCCATTAAACTTTTTGATGCAATTTCCACACATTTCGTCTGTGCACAGTATAGTTTAATTAGCAAAACTGTATGCCTGTAGAAATGTATTACTCATTTCAATTGAAAACGTGTGGTCTGTATTGGCAGTGTGCTACCAAGCCAAGAAAACTCCAATCTTCGCCACCCCACTCTATTATGCACCACTCTCAACCACTGAACACTACTCACCACTGCACTTTACACCACTTCATGCCACTGCGCTCTGCACCACTCCACGCCATTGCACTCTACACTACTTCACACTACGCCTCTCTACTCTACCCTGTACCACACTATGCCAGTGCACTCTTCCCCACTCTACTCTATACCACTGCACTCTTTGCCACTGCACTCTACACCACTCCAGCCTAGGGCATACCAATCTACTCTGCACAACTCCACTCTATGCCATTGTACTCTACACCATTCTGCAACACTGCACTCTATGCCAATACACTCCACACCAATGCACTTTACTCTGTAACACTCAACTCTATGCACCTGCACACTACTCCAAACCACTGTGCATCTCTCTTATCTACTCTGCACCACTGTGTTCAATCCCACTGAACTTTATGCCTCTTCACTCCACACCATTACACTCTATGCCACTCTATGCAACTGCACTCTACCCTACACCACTCCACTCTATGCCGATTCAGTCTACTTTGAAACAATATATTCTAAGCAACTGCACTCTATGCCACTGTACTCCACTCTGCGCCACTCCACTCTATGCCTCTGCACACTCTGCCACTTTACTCTTAACCACTGCACTCTATGCCAATACACTCCTCACAGCTGCACTCTGTCACTGACTCTACACCACTGCACGCTACTCTGAGTTACTGTACTCTACGCCACTGCTCTCTAAGCCACTCTACTCCACACTACACCACTGCACTCTGACACTCTACAACACTGCATTCTCTGCCTCTCAAAACTCTATGCCACTCTACTCTGCACTACTCCACCCTGCACTTCTGCACTCTATGCCAGTGCACTCTATGGCACTACACTCTACTATGCACCACTCTATGCTACTCTACTCTGCACAACTCTATGCCACACGACTCGACTCTGCACTGTTTGCCACTGCACTCTAGGAGACTTAGCTCTACTCTGTTCCACTGCGTCTCGCAACTCTACATCACTCTACTCTGGACCTCTGTATGCCACTCTACTCTATGCCACTGCACTCTACTCTGCACCACTCTACTCTGTGCACTCTATTCTGCACTAGTATACTCTGTGCCACTGTACTCTGTGCCACTTCACTCTGCACCACTGCATTCACCCTTGCACCACTGTATTCTACACCACTGTATTCTACGACACTGCATTGTATGCCGCTGAATTCAATGTCACTGCACTCTATGCCGCTATACTCTGCAACACTCTGCATCAATGCACTGTACACCTGTCCACTCTACTCTATGCCACTCCAGTGTATGCCACTCTATGCAGCTCCACAGTATACTACTCCAATACATGACACTCTCTGCCACTCCACTCTATAACACTCTACTCCACTCTTCACCATTTCACTCTACAACACTCCACGCCACTCTCCTCTATGCCACTACCTTTAAGCCATGGTGAACAGCAGCTATCCTGGTAAACAAAATCGCTACAATACATTGACAATACCACCAGCTCTTGCATAGGTGAGACCTAGTGGCTTTGCCAATACTTGTTATACTATGACAACTTGTAATGTTATGGTAAGTCCATTTGGTAGCATTTGTATTACACATTTCTGTCATTTAAATGATCCTGTTGCGCTTTCAGGAGCTCAGATCCTTGTTGGCCCAGAGCCAAACTAGTCTGTGAATATTGTATTTAGTTTCAATTGGTGTCATGCTTCAGCGCATGGTGATGCAAGATGATGTGTGTAATGCGTTCTGTTGGAGTAGGGTGCAGTATTAATTTACCTTTATATGGATGTGTTGCTGAGGTGGCAACAGTTAGTCAATTATATGTCTTGTGATTATGTTTGAGAATTTGTAATGAGGATTTTGTACTGTGTTGCAATATTTTATCAATGATGTTGTTGGTATTGCGTTTTTGTATTTTGGTGCAGTTTTACACTATATTATGTTATGCAGTGTTGTGTTCCTTTAGAAAACTTGTTCTGTTGTGTTTTGATGAATTATGTTGTAATGCATATGTCAAAACCCTGTTTCGACGGCCATGGGGGCAAGCATGAGCTACTAGGCCCAACTGTGGGTATTGAAGCCTTTTAATTCAGATGTGCAGGGGTCCCACCTACTATGGTTCCTGAGCAAAACGGCCAAGTAGCCCTTCAGCACTTGACTCTCAGCTGTAGTACAGGTTGAGCAGTCCAAGGTTTCTCGGGGTGGAAGTAGACATAGGAGGGAGAACACAGGTTCACAACTCAGAATAGGTTCCACAGCATCAATAAATAACTGTTCGTCAAATACTTGCTGTTATGAAAAAAGGAGTATTTATATATCAAAACGAAGTAAAATACGGCAGTTACAAACAATACACACAGTCCCATGAGGTCAGGGCTCCAGTGCTTTAACAGGTGAGTTACTGAGTCCCACTCTCCTCTCACTAATGGTAGAGGTTATTCCCCATTCACTATAGGTGATATTCAAGTAAAACCTCACTGGCAGTCTGAGTTTCAGGAGTCCCATTCCGACTCTCAGTAAATCAAAAGTGTTCCAGTGCCAAAGCACTATAGGGCAGGCAAGTTCTCCTGGGGCCTTCTGGCACATAAACCAACCTTATCCCCACCAGCAGGACCTGCATGACTGTAGTCAGCAAGCAAGCCCTCTTCACAGGCAGTGGGTGTCTCTGGTGAGCTCCTCACATGCAGCCCTGCAGGGCCATCAGTTGTGTGTCCTTGAGTTCCTCACATGTGGTCCTGTGAGGGAGTATCATTGCTACTCCTCTAATACTGCTGAGTTCCTTAAATTCTACTCATAGATGGGAGAGGATGTTCCTGGTCCTCAGTTGGGGCTTGGGACAACACCTGTCACCGTGATGGCCTCTTCCTCTCAATGATGGTATTGACCAGACCGTGGGTCATATTCCTCACTCTTTGAATGGACTGTGGCCCGATTGGCACAGCAGCAATCTTCACAGCAGCCCCAACTGGTATACTTGGTCACAGACTCCACTCTGCAAATATGCTACAGGCCAATTGGTGCAGCAGTAATCTTTAAGGTGGCCCTACCTGGCAGACAGGGTTGTCAACTTCCCTCCACACATGATCCAATGACCAGAATCTTCTACTGGACTTTGCTCCCTCCAGTACTTTCCTCTCCGTCACTGGGCTAACTGGTCTTTGCAAGCAGGTATACACTGTTGCTTCAGGGGCAGGTGATCTTTGAATTCCTGGGTGATGTCCCCTCGTCCAGCTGGAAGACTTCCAGGCATTGGTCTCGAGTCCTGGTCACAGCCAGAAGTCTTCCAGAACTTCTCCTCCTTGCACAGCCGGACTGGCTGCTTGACAGCTGACAGTTTTGGGAGCCTCGCACGCTCTTTCTTGCAGTCCATTTTAGAAACCAGATGTGATTTACGAGTCTGATTCTTTGAAATTTATATTGTAAGTCTGCTTCCTTTTGAAGTGCCCTCTCCTCTGGCCTGCCCTTCCTCCAGAAAGCATTAAGTCACATCAGGGGTGACTCCAAATCTGATAGCCCCACAACTCAGGCCATTGGAATGACTAGAGCTTCACACCTGGATGACAGTCAAAGTGATATGCGTATCAAAATGGTTACTCTCTATCATCCTCTTATTAGCCCCATCATCTTCCTGAGATGTGTCCAGGGCCCTTCCCAGTGACCTCTCTCTGAAACAAAAATCATTTAAATTATACTGGAGAAACTGGTTCTCCCTTCCTCCAGTGTGTCCCACCCAGCTCACAGGAATACAGCCATCCTCAAACCTGGCTGTGGGGATTCCTCTACCTCTGCATGCTCCTCCAGTTAGCCCTGGCTCTCCAAAAATGGATCTTCCATGTATTGTACCAGTATCTTCCATGTATTGTACCATTCACAGGCACACAAACACCCAACACTTGCTTATAACAAACACACTGCACAGCACTACATCTTCCATGTACTTTACCATTCACAGGCACACATACACCCAGCACCAGTATATAACATACATGCACTGCCTGCCCAGCACTGCATCATCCCTATATTCTACCATACACAGGCACACATACACCCAGCACATGTATATATCGTACATGCATTGCGCAGCACTACACACCAATTTGATGTAGGTCAAAGGTGCATTGAGCACATAGCAATAGAACTTTAAATGAGTGAGCCTGTATGACTTAATCCAGTGACAGGTAAAAAGGCCTGTTCATTACTACTGATCACTAAACATTATGCTGCTAGCACAGTGCTAGGGCTACTTAACTTCTGCCAAAGGCAATAACCTTTCACAGCTATGAGGGTGGCGTTTTGGGTGTCCCTCCTTGTCCAAAAGACAGGCCTATGTCATGGCGCACACACATGATCCGTGTTCACCCATGACAACAAAAACCAGCATCAGGGATGCAGACATCATTAAAGTTGGGGCACTCAGGACAGGGGTACACATCTATCAGCATGAGAGTGACTTTTCTGTCCCAGTAGCATATGTTCTGTGCAGCTAACAACACAAATACATTAAAATATGGGTTTGTTTATCCTGGAGGTCTTCATAGAGGACCCTCTTTGGTGCAGAGTATCAAATGTACCTAATCTTCAGAGAGCCCCCAAAGAGGAGCAGGGAAAGAATAGACCATACGTTTATGCCTGCAACTCCTCTTGGGCTGAGGAGGAGTGCTGACTAAGTTTTCTTTTGGGCAATGGATCTGCCCAATACCTATTATCTGAAGACCTGCATGTGCATGTATTGATTCTGTGATCCTGACCACCATCAGGGCCCTGCTCTTAAACCTCTTAACTACCTGATAGTATCTATTTCAACTGCAGCTTGGATGTGTCCCCTGTTTGCCTGATGTGTTTGTGCTGTTGGTCTCTGAAATATGCAAACTATTCAAATAGAGCAGTGGCTTAATGGACGTAGTACATATAGTGTGTAGATCCTGCAGGTTGCAAGTCAGAATCTCTGTGGCCCAGACCTATTACTTCGTATTACTGACATCAATAAAATGAGTACTGGTGAGTGTGCGACTACTGACACTTACTATTTACAGTGATACGAAGTGGCAAAGTTATGAGATCAAGCAGTGTATAAATACAACTCATTAATGTCATGGGGAAATAGCTTATCCAATAAGATTCAATTAACATTTACAATTACACCTCCTAAGCTCTTGTTTTTTTTGGTTTGTTTGTCACCGCATGACTCCCTGAGATATAAACAGCATGCTATTTACTGGTTGTGGGGAGGGCTGGGTTTGGGCAAAGGAGATGCTTTCTCTCCCGAATCAAATTAAGATGTCGATTGAGGCACCAGGAATGAGCATTTGCACTTTTTAGCTTAAAAATCTATTTGTTAAAAATGGTTTGAGTCTGATTTCAGGGGGGTTTCTTTCTGGCACTACCTCATCTCTTCTCAAAAAGACCTTTACAGAGTACCTACTCCTGAGGACAAACAAAAGCTTGCCATGCTTTCAAAATGGCTTAAGTTGAGGCATCTCATGATAGCTTAGTGGGTTGGGTGCTTTAACTTCCGCAGTACAAAGTTGTGTAATACATATGATGACATTACAAATTAGATCATTGCAGACAGTGCTGATTACATCACATCAAACAATCTATATCAGTACTTTCCAGTTTCTCGATTGCAACACTCTTTAGCTCAACAGTTCGAAACATCTTCAATTCCCATAGCCCCTAATTTATTCCTGTTGCCCTCATGAACACGTGGCTAAATATATAAATCTTTTATATCTACATATATTTTGCTGATCTCTAAATATAAATAGTTAACGTAATTGGTTTCTTTTAATATATAAATAGGCAATATCGATTTATAAACTGCTGCTATCAATATAAAAATATAACCATTAATATTGATATAAAAATTAATTGACATGTGAATGCACCAAGGATATCAAAACCTATGTGACATCAATTTGCGTACAGTTATTATAAATACATGTGCAATATCAAAATCTACATGGGTGACATCATTATCAACCTATAATTGGTCAATAGCAAGATTCAAAATGTCATTGTGTATCTGCTTTACTAGACTCATTTTCTAGTGTGGTTAACAGCCTTCACTGGACAGGAGCTTATCAATTAAATAACGATGACCTGGACAATGCCATGTGGGAAATGTACTACCCAGTGATTTGTATTGTTGCAATACCATAAATAATGTTGTATAATGTGTTGTAAAACATTTTGTAATGATACTATTGTTTAACATTTTGCATTGAAATATGTAGGTAACGTGTTATGTTTGTGTCAATGCACTAAATTATAGTGTGTTATATTTTGATGTGCCATGTTTTAATGTTACTGTGCACAACAGTATGTTTTATTCTGCCATGTTGCAATTTGTTATGTTGTATTTTGCTTTATTGTAATGTGTTAAGTTTTAATATGTTGTATGGCATTATATTCAGTCAGTCAGTCAGCCAGTCAGAAAATCTTTATTTTGGCTCAAAATAGCCATAAAAGAACAAAGGCATCCAACAATAAAACAGCACTTATATCCAACATTCCATAGCAGACTCAAAACAGACCATATGATTAAAAACGTGAAACAATAAAATCAAGATTGCCTATAAAACCCATTACATAAAAGTATAAAAAGCTTAAAAACGAACAATCAAAAATGAAAAAGGCCTTTATCCATAATAAATACATAATTTTCTGCTTAAGTCTCCACATGGACATCAGGAACCTTGCAACAGCTAAGACAACACTTGGAATAGTGTTGCTTCCTAGAATTCTATGTACTGACATTAGGTCTCTGACCCCCAAACTATGGCAGACTGGTAAATCCACTTTTTCGTTTGGGTCTGGTAAGAAAACTACATGCATTATATTATTTGTCAACATTTTACCCTCAGTTATGTTTCAATAAGTTATTTTGTAGAATGACATGTGACATGTTCAATCTGTTATGTTATTTGTATTTGTTGCAATATATTTTTATGTGGAATGGTATTCTATAATGTGTAATGCTATATTGTAATACATTGTATCCAATGTCTTATGTCAACATTTGTGTCCAATATCTTATGTTAACAGGTTTCATTTCTTGAAGTAAGCATGTGTTATGTTGTTATTAGTTTTGTTGCCCTATTTTACATAACTGTGTGAGTTGTAATTTTTTTGCTGTATGCTATCTTATAACATCTCCTGTTGTAATTTGTTGTCTTGCAAAATGCTACAATATGTTATACTACAATATATTTGGTTGTAGTATATTACATTGTCATTTGGTTAATGGACTGTGTTACACTGTATTATATTATATTATATTATATTATATTATATTATATTATTAAGTAATTATTTGTTGCAGTGAATGATGTTGTTGTTTACTTTGTTGCAGTGCACTATATTTCTGCATGTCCACAGTTTATGTTATATTAAAGTATGTGATGTTGTTACATGTATGCTGTAGTAAATTATTATGCAATATGTTATATTTACTATTGTTGTTGTATGCTGTGCTGCGCTTGTTTTGCTGTAATATGTTTTATTGTGTTATCATATACTTTAATATGTAAATCTGTAATATGCTAAACTAATAAATGATGTTGAAAAGTATTGTCTACTAGTATATTATATAATTGCATTTTGTTTTGTCACATATTATGTTGTATTAAACCATCACAATGTGTTGTATTTGAATATGTTTGTTTTGTTGCAATTGATTCCCTTAGACTTGTCTACAGCATTTGATACCACTGATCATAATATGTTGCTTGAACGGCTGGTGTCAAGTAGTTAACTTTACCTTAAGCTAATCACAACCATCAATTCAAGTTGGGTCATCTTCTCTTTGTGGCCACTTAAATCATCTGTGGAGTCCCCCAAGGTTCTGCATTATCTCCCAGTCTGGTAAATGTTTACTCTGCCCCCTTAGCACACCTAGTAGATGCTCACAATGTTGTCTATCACATCTGCAAACCATACTCTGATTAACCTCAAACTGGAAGAAGGAATGGGGTTTTACCATCAAGGAGCAAGAATGGATACATGTTAATTGACCTTGCCTGAAGCTTAACTCATGAATCATGTTTGTTGCCCCAGATGTCCTTCACCTTTCTCTTTCACCTTGACTGATCTGGCACTGTGGAGTCGCTTGCCATCTCAGAAGGTCAGTAATCTGGGGATCGTCATTAGTAATACTCACACCTCATATCCTCATGTGAACCAAATGTGCCTTCTGCTATCTACGCTTGCTGCAGAGTAACCCTCTTTGACTGGCTCCCTCAAGATAGTACTGGTCCCCGCCATTGTGTCTTCTCGACTGGATTACAAAAACAGCATTCTCTCTGGCCTTCCAAAGAAACCTCTAAAAAACTGCAAAATGCTTCAAAAACATGCAGCCAGACCCATCTGTGACTTAAGTTGTAAAGACATAGGCGTTTTCATCATCAGAATAGAGAGGTGAGTGCCAGGCAATCTAGCCATATCCTTTCTGTCCTACTACCCACTTGAGACCATGATCTGTGTTTCAGCACCCAAAGGTAAAATATATGGTAATCGAGCTCTCTATGCAGATAGCTCTTCCCTTTTAATCTCCCTTTAGACAGTGAGAATGGAAAAATATTTTCTAAAGTTCATATGAGGCCTGAAGTAGCACCATTCCTGTTCTTCGAACAACCTGGATGCCACGCCAGTTGACCATTGTTATAAACTTCACCATAAAGGTTCCTCCATCATTGGAGATATCTGTAAGCCATTTGATTTTTGGACATCACTATGCCCGAATTAGCCCAGGCCCCTATGTTAATCTGTTGACCTGGCATTCTATTTGACTGTCATTTTCCTTTGTATGCCCCAGACCTCTGAAATGGCAACTAGTGACTTGAACACGTTAAAACTATAAAAGTATAAATACAATAAATGTGAAGGTTATATGTTTGTGAGTAATGCTGTAATATATTTGATATAATATGTTATGCTGTATTTTATTGTGTTGCCTAAAACTGTATTGAAGTGAGGTAATATGTTTATGTAGCAATACCTTATGTTATTATACACTATAACATCAAATGTAATATGTAATTTTCTCTCGTAAAATGTGATAGTATTTTATTTTTATTTTACAGTGCACTAATTTGTTTTATTGAAACGCCTATCACAACTTCAAAACATAGATTGTTCCGAATCCGCAGAACCACACTTGTTTCACAAATGCCCTTTTAAATAGATGTTCGAATGAGACAACAGTGTCCTTCCTCTCTCCCACAGAATCGATGACAAAAGGAACTATTTTGGGGGTGAGGAGGCGGTTGCCTTGGTTTCTCCGGCAGCAGCGCTTCCACTCCGCCTGCCCAGTCCTTCCTACTGTTGCATCTGGGAAAGGTTCAAAAAAGGGGAAGCCCGGGGCGATTCCATATCCATGCGCCAGTAATTCGAGATAACATAGCGGGAAAGGGCATGTTCAGGGAGCTATATAAAAACGTTTGAATCCCAGAAGAATTGGCTGTGTTGTCATCATTTAGTGATCATTAAACTGGCTATAATTGACGTCTAATGGACTTTTAAAAACAAAGACTTCTGGGAGTAATTACAGTCTTTTTAACTTGTGTCGTTTTAGTAAGGAGCAGACACGATCCTATAGTATACGAAGCATTGATAAGTATGTATGTACATATGCACCGAGGCCTCTCTAGTTTGGTTTTAACTTAATACACAACTGTAACCCCTTCCATCCCGGTTTTGGTTAACTATCATCTTTAAAAAAATGCATCAGAAAAAATACAATGGCATCTGCCACACATGAAGAAGCAAACAGTGTCATATGCTATTTATTACCATGTTTTGGGCGAATGGACTAAATGATCCACTCAAGGCTTTACCTCATATCAATTAAGAATCAACACTGAAGAAAGATAGATAGATAGATAGATGGATAGATAGATAGATAGGTCCCACTAAACCCATTATATCTATGGAATAGTGCCTAGATTCATTAGGCTAATCCATTAGATATAAATTCATTAGTGAATGAGATATAAAGGCAGCTATTTAGCGATATATACATACACATATATTAGATAAATACATGAGACCTGCCGACTAATATATGCATTATTTCACACCAATGGAAACACACTACCGTTACATGTGAATGTTAAACGATGGATGGATGGATGGATAGAGAGAGAGAGAGAGAGAAAGATAGATAGATAATCCCATTAAGCCCATTATATCTATGTAATAGTGCCTAGATTCATTAGGCTAATGCATTAGATATAAATGCATTAGTGAATGAGTGAGATATAAAGGCAGCTATTTAGCGATATATACATACACATATATTAGATAAATACATGAGACCTGCTGACTGATATATGCATTATTTCGCACCAATGGAAACACACTACCGTTACATGTGTATGTTAAACGATAGATAGATAGATAGATAGATAGATAGATAGATAGATAGATAGATAGATAGATAGATAGATAGCTAGATAGAGTGGAGTGGATGTCCACAGATGCATCAACGCACACACTCATATCGAGGGAGGGCGTGGTGCTTATAATCCTGCCTTGCCCTGGCTTCCTCTCTTGAACAAGGCTATGCCTTCTTCAGTAAGAGTTTAGTGCTTGCTGCACAGGTCTGCTTTGTGTTTCCAGTTTGCATTGTACAAGACCGAACCCATGGCGAGGCGGCGTTGAGATTATCGCGCCTGTTAGTTTATCGGGATAAGCGCCACTGCTCTAGGTTATCAGCACGGCTTTGATTCGGAGGACAAGGGACCCGTTAGTTTGCCCGGTGCGGTACATGCCCGTACAAGCGTCTAACTCTTCCCCGTGTTTGTAACTCCTGGATCGCCTGTACCCATTTCACATAGTCAGACCCTGCAGCCCCCGGAGGGCTTTCACCGCAGCGGTCCTTCTCCATGGAAACCGATGAAGCGATGTCTTGAGTGCAGGTGCAAGCGGTCCAGGGAGACCGGGAGGCAGAGTGATGTTTGCGCCCTCGGGAGTGGGTGCCAACCTTTGAGACACAGACAGTGCCAACATCACACCTGACCACCCGCCGCCTCAGTCTGCCAAAGTCTGAAACCCAGACAGGCGGAACCACAAAAACAGGGATCGCTCGAAAGAGCGACGGATCAAAGGCTCTGTGTAACTGTTGGATTACGCCCCCCCTCCCCAAACCTTAACCACCCCCTGAAACAACAGGATGCTGAAGAACCAAAAGTAGATAGTCTCCCTAGTTTATCGACAACACTACCCAGAAAATATCTGCCCCCTCCCTGAACTATCAGCTGCAGATTAAAATGCGGTGTTCAAGGAGTGCACATCAGCTAGACAGGGGCACTGCAAGCTATGGATGGATGGATAGATGGATGGATGGATGGATAGATAGCTAGACAGATAGATAGATAGATAATCCCACTAAACCCATTACAGATATGGAACAGTGGCTAGATTCATTAGGCTAATGCATTAGATATAAATGCATTGGTGAATGAGATATAAAGGCAGCTATTTAGCGATATATGCATACATATATATTAGACACATACATGAGACCTACCAACTAATATGTGCATTATTGCACAACAATGGAAATACACTACCGTTACATGTGTATGTTAAACAGATAGATAGATAGATAGATAGATAGATAGATAGATAGATAGATAGATAGATAGATAGATAGATAGATAGATAGATAGATAGATTGATTGGGTGGGTGGATGGCCACACTTGCATCATATAGATGCATCAACGCACACACTCATGATATATATCCATGACAGAGATTATACATAAGGCAGACAGATGCCTGCCTGGATGCAGGCATTAGTCGCGAGGACAGGAAGCAGGCATGCAGCAGTCTTCCTTACCTGGGCTAGGCTCCGATTCTTCAGAACTACATCCTTAAGCCCATCTTTGGCCGCCCTCCCCCTCTGCAGTAGGAATCTCTGGACCCTGGCTCGGGGAGTGGAGAGCCCTGCCCCCTCTCTCCTGCCCGCAGCTCCTAGCCCTGCAGGAATGGGCAGAGTCGGGCAGATTGTTTCGCCATAGCATGGGGCGAGGGGTCCGTGGTGAGTGCGTGTGTGTGTGCGTGCGGTGTGTGTGAGAGGTAGAGGCGGGATTCCCAGCCTGCACAGCCCTGCACTGCAGATCTATGGGTTAATAGCAGAGAAGCCTGTACCATGGAGGGAAGGAATCTCTGGCTCTGGATTCCTGCAGGGATTGGGGAAACCAGGGATTTAAAGCCCCGCTCTCTTCCATTGATGCTTAGTACTGGTGGGCGGCTGCTCCCGGCTGCGCAGTATTCACACGGACGAGCTACCTGTGAAGCGGACGTGACTCGCCCAGGGTCAGACAATGGGGCGACGAAGCACAGCTGGGATCACAACCGCGTCAATCGCAGGCACGTTAACAACGAGGAATGGATGCACTTACAGTGACCCCGATGGCAAGTGGGAGCCCGGTGTTCACCCCAAACACAGAAAGACTCACAGTAACAATACGTATCAGTGTTTGGTGTTGTATTTTCTCCTCTCTCTCGTGGCCATCTACACTATTTTGGCTACTCAATGCTCCCTTAATCAAAGTGAATCCTAGGCGCTGGTCTGGTGCAAGGGTTACTCACAAGAGGTTCTAGGGCAATTTATTTGAACTTCTATGGTATTCGTCTCAGTTAAGATCAACGTTTAACCAGGCATGCTCACGTGAACAGAGGAACAGGCCCATGATGCATAAGTTGAATAAATGAACAGTACAGCACAATACCGAGACCCGAGAGCCCGTTTAGGTGGGGTTAATGAGATACGACCCCAAACATATACACAAAGCAGTGATGGTCAGTGGAGTCGGCTTTTCGAGCACTTCAACGAATTTACTGGTTTGTTTTGCCACCAGACAGCAAACGAGACAGCCATTTTAGATGCCAGCGCAGTCTAGAAAAAACTGGATTATCAGTTCAGGGTAGATGAGTCGGTTTGACCCCTGCTTCTGCTTTTGGGACAAGGACCAAGCAAGACATCATTATATTAGGATGGGTTTAAGTTTGGATGGTGCTGAACTTTTAGGGGTGCTTCCTGCGTTCTGTAATATCTCTGGAATTCTTTTATCAGAAAGGTCTACTAGAGAACTTCACATTCCAGGAACTCAAAACTATCATTGAGTGCCCATGTGGCACTCACACATTCACACATCTCTATCTCACACAGGATGTATGAAATTTAGTTTTAAGTGCACCAGGATTTTTGGAGTAAATAAGACCAATATCTCAGGAACCATAGATCATGTCCAGGAAATTCTTCACTGACGAGACCCATATGCAATCAAATCCATTTGATATAGGTTTGATGGCTAAGGCAAATAACTCAATCAATTAATCAAATAGGATTTATAGAGCATAGCTAATCACCCGTGAGGGTATTCAGGTGCTGAGATTATAGCTGCTAAGAGGTTCAGTTGAAATTTCAGGTCTGTTGGTGAAGGGGGAGGTCATTCCAGGATTTCACTGTGAGGTAGGAGAAGGAGCATCGTCCACTGTTGCTTTAGCGAATGCCGGGGGAGAGGGGTGTGAGGCAGAGGGAAGTAGATCACAGGTGTCTGAAGGGTTGGTAGAAGTTCAGGCAGTGGTTTATGTATGCTCGTCCTTGCTTGTGGAGGGTCTTGTAAGTGTGGATCGGCATCTTAAACTGACATCTCTTCTGAATGGGGAGCCAGTAGAGATTCTTGAGTTCTTGAGATGATGTGTGGTGTTGTCAGGTTTGGGGAGGTCAAGGATGAGTCTGGCCCTGGAATTCTGTATGGTCTGTAGTCTCTTGAGGAGATGTGTGGTGATTCGTATGTAGAGTGTGTTTCTGTAGTCCAGCTGGCTGGTGACTAGGGCTTGAGTAACAGTTCATCTGGTGTTGATGGGGAGTCATTTTAAGATTTTACAGAGTATGGGAAGGGTGAGGAAGCAGATGGGAGAGATTGCATTGATCTGTTTTTTCACGGTGAACTTGATGTCCAGGATAATGCCAAGGTTGCGAGCATAGTCTGTCGGAGTGGGTGTTGATCCTGGTTCAATTGGCCACCATGAGTCATTCCACTGGGAGGTGATGTTCCCAAAGTTCAGCACTTCTGTTTTGTCTGTGTTGAGTTTTAGGCAGATACTCATCCAGTTAGGAATGCCCGTCATGAACCTGTGGATGTTGGCCATGATGGTGGAGGGGTCTTCTGATAGTGAGAGGATTAGCTGGGTATTATTTGCGTAGGATATGATGTTCATTCTATGGGTTCTGCCGATGTAGTTGTTTAACAGTGCAGGGCTATGGAACAAGCCTTGAGGGATACCACAGATGACGTTCTTGGGATCTGAGGTGAAAGGTAGTGGGTGGATTCTCTAGGTTCTTTAGGTGAGGAAGGATAAAGTCTATATGAGGACGTCTCCTTGGATTCTGATGTTATAAAGCCTCTTGATAAGGGTGTGGTGGGATATGGAGTCGAATGCTGCTGAGAGTTCGAGGAGAATCAGGGCTGCCATTTCTCCCCAGTCGGGGAGGGTTCTGATGTCTTCAGTGGCACCGATCTAGGTGGTTTCTGTGCTGTGGTTGGTGCAGAATCTAGATTTGGAAGGCCCAAAGGATTATTGATTTCCAGGTGTTCTTTGATGTGGCTGTTGATGGCCTTTTCAGGGACTTTGGCGGGAAAGAGGAACAGAGACATGCAACAGTAGTTCTTGACCTCACTGGGGACACCAGAAGGTTTCTTGAAAAAGGGTTTGACTTCTGTCTGTTTCCGTAATTCAGGAAAGGTGGCCGTGGTTATGGATGAATTGAAGATGGTGGTGAACTCACTGCTAATGATTTTGCCCCAGAGTTTGAAAATGTGGTAGGGACAAGGGTCTATGGGTTCTCCGGAGTGGACAGAGTTCATGATGTCTGTTGTGTTTTGTGTGGTGATCTGGTCCCGAGACTACAATCAGGTGGTCAGAGATAGCATTGGGGTTTGCATCCATGGGAATGAGGAGGCTGAAGGTGTCGGTGGCGGTGGGTTGGGGTTCAAAGTTTATGTAGAGAGTGGAGATATTGTCATGGAAGAATTCTGCCAAGGTGTTACAGAGTTACTGAGAAGGGGTGATGATGTTTTCAGTGACTGAGGGTGTGCAGAACTCCCTGACGATGTTGAAGAGTTCTTTGCTTTGGTTAGAGCTGGCTTTGATAAGGTTGGCTAGGGTGCTCCATTTCATCTCTTTCAGTAATTGGTGGCATTGGTTGTGGGATGACTTGATGATGGCTCGGTCTGTGGGCTCCTTGATGGTGTGCTATTTCCTTTCTAGTCGCTTGCAGTTGTGTTTTGTGGTTCTCAGTTCTGTGGTGTACCAACTGGCCTGTTTAGTGGGTCTCTTGAGTTTGGTGGGCTTGATGGGGGTGACTTTGTCAGCGCAATCAGTGATCCAGGTGGAGAAGCTCTTGACAGCCTGTTGTAGGTTGGTTGCGGTGTTAGGATGGGAGGTGTTGAGGGTGTCATTCCACTAGCTCTCTCATGCTTTGTTCCGGCTGCGGTATGATGTGCTGGGAGGCTTGTTGGCGGTACTGGGAGATCCTGTGATGGTCAAGTGGGTGATGGGGTGGTCTGTTCAGGTTAGCTCGTGACATGGCTGTACTTGATTCCGTCGCTGGCCAGGAACATGGGGTCAAGTGTGTATTCCGCATAGTGTGTACGGGTGGCGATTAGTTGGGTGAGACCGATGTTGTTCATGCTTTCAAGGAGGTTGGCGATATTGGCGCTACTGTGGTCGTCGAGGTGAAATTTGAGGTCTCTGAGGAAGATATGATGTTTTGAGTTGATGACGAGTAAGGTGAATTTGGGGATGGCGTTGCGGACACTGGGGTGTGGCCTGGAGGTCTGTAGGTGAGGTTGCCTCTTATAGTGGTTTTGCTTTTGATTTTGAGTTGGAAATTGAGATGTTCCGTGATCGGGGTGGTGCCATCTGTGGCAGTGGTGTGGTAGATGGTTTCCTTGTGGATGATGGTGTTTCTGTCACCGTGTTTGTTGATGTAGTCCTGGTGTGCTATCTTGTAGTCATTTGGAATTGCTGAAGCAATGTCGAGAGCAGATGAAGGGTTGAGCCAGGTCCCAGCGAGGAACACAACGCCAGGATGAGGCAGGTGATGGTGTGCCAGATCTCAGCCAGGTGCTTGCAGAGTGATCATGGATTGAGCAGGTGACAGTGGAGCGGTAGTGGTTGGCGTGGTCAACATGGTGGTGGTCGTTGCGCGTGTGGGTGCTCTGGTGTTGCAGATGAAGTGACAGTGTTGGCAGTTAAAAAGTCTTGCCATTGATCGTGGAGAAGTGCAGCAGCAGTTGCTGTTATTGCAGGTTCTGGGGTCCAGAGCTCAGAGCTCGGTGGTGGTATATTGGTATGTGGCAGAATAACCAGTGTCCAGGCACAGATGGGCTCAGATGTGCTTGCCTTTGGTGTGCCAGCGGTGCTCCAACATCGTGTACATGCTGTGGACTCTATTAAGTAGGTCCTGGGAGGGAGGTGGGGCAGTGGGAGGCTGTGGGCAGGGCATGCGAGGGCAGTCAGCAGGAGGAAGATGCAATGGGAGAAAGCATCTGGAAAAAGCAAGGGAAAGCGAGCAGGCAGAAAAACAACAGAAATTAACACAGGCAGTCCAAAACTAAACAAGTTGAACAAGATTAACCAAAGATGAGTTTGAACAATGTTGAACATAGTAACACAATAACAAAGTGAACAATTCAGAAACCAGGGAGGCATCGAAGCAGCAAGGGGGATATGTCACGAAAAACCTGCAAGTATTTAAGGGTCAAATGACCCTTTATCCAGTTTAGGGCTCTGTTGCTGCTATTGGTTTGTAGCATTCAAGCCTTACATGGACATGGATTTCATGCACCAAGCCAGACATCTGAAAATCATGTCTTTATAAGGACAGCTTCTTCCTGACAGGATATGGGAGGGCTCTTGTGCACACGTACACACATGCACACACATAGAAGCTTTTCAGATATTATTTGAAGAGTGTAATGCACTCTATTGATGTGTGTCAGTGTACTGAGACATGTATGCCGAGGGGAACATGGTAACTTAGGCATGCTTTCCATGCTTACATTCACAAACGTGGAGGAAAGGTTGCACTAAAGATGATCACTCTGGATTTTCACAGTAGCCTCACTCCTGCCCAAGGACACAAACACATCTTTTACTCACTTTGCATCCACATTAAGTCATCACACATACCCTACTCAGAAGATTTCTCCTAATGAATGAAAGGTTTAGCACTTTGTGTGGTCTCCAGCTCTGCACAGTGTCACCTGAGTGGTGTCTCCTCGATTGTCTGTGAAGCAGGGAAACTATCAGGTAAAACATGTTGCAAACAAGGGAACTTCAAGGTGAAAATTAGAAAATGGGCTGCTTCTCTGTGGTGTGTCAGTCTTGCACCTTGGCACCAGGCACCTCATTCTTTCCTGACCCTTGCCCCACTTCGCATCTTATACTCTGTGAGTCCAGGCAGGATAAAGTTGAAAGGCCATAAACCAAACCTGTTCTTACATTGTCTTGTGTGGCTTGTGTTATTACATGGAATTCACTTTCCTTACCTTAGGTGATCATTTCCATTTAGTGAACCACTGCATGTTGAATCAACAATATTATTGGGACAGAATATGGAAAATAAAATATTGACAAGAAAGTAAACCTAGATTTTCGCTACCTAACTCCACACACAGACACAAACACACACACACACACACACACACACACACACACACACATATATATAATTCACTTAAAAAAACAAAGGTTACAGGGACGTTATAGTTAGGCTCACATTTTAAACGTACGAAACCATAGAAATTCACCAGTTATAGTTAGAGTTACCTTGAGTAACTATAACTCATGCTCCAAGGTAATTATAACTTATGCCCGCACCATGCACAATTTTTTCCTCAAAAATTTACTGCAAATATTAAATTTATATTATCAATGATGTTACCAAAGATGTCATGAGTGCCATAATTTATGGGGTAATAATTAGCAGTACATGGCGAGGGCACAAGGTATAGTTACATTAGGGCATGGGTTATAGTTACTTGAGGCAACCCTAACTATAAGTGGTGAATATCTATGGTTTCATATGTTTAAAATGTGAGCCTAACTATTTCATCCCTGTAACCTTTGTTTTTTTAAGTGAATATCTATGTTTTTTTAAATTCTATTTCCTAACTATAAAGTCCCTGTAACCTTTGTTTTTTTCAGTGAATTTCCATGTGTTTTTTTAACGTATAGTAATTTTCATTACTATACATTAATCCAACCACTCTGGCCAGGCCATGAAACCATCCCCCTATAAGCACCCATCCTTGCACCGTGCACAGCTTTCACCCGTCCGCAGCGGAGAATGGCTGTAAGACCTGGCCTGCTCCCAAATCCTGGGGCCAGCCTCCCTAACCACCCAGCCCCATGCTGTGCACTGCCTTTTGGCCGTACGCAGCAAGAGTTGGCTGCGGCCTCCCTGAATGTGAGAATAGGTGTGAGAGGGTGTATCTGGATGTGAAAGTGGCTGAGAGAGTGCATATATTAGTGTTTTACTGGATACATCAGTGTGTGCGCAGGTCTGTAAGGGGGTGCATGAGGGTGTCAGTGGGTCTGTGAGTGGGTATGTGAGAGTCTGAGTGGGTTTGTGAGTGGGTGCGTAACTGTCTGAGTTGGTCTGTGAGTGGGTGCATGAGGGTCTGACTGGGGCTGTGACTGGTTGCACAAGGGTCTGACTGGGTCTGTGAGTGGGTGCGAGAGTGTCTTAATGGGTCTGTGAGTGGTTATATAAGTGTCTGAGAGGGATGTGTGAGAACAAGATTGAAAACGAGAGAGGAAGATTGAGAGGGAGAGAAATAGAGACTTTATTAGACTTTGATGTATAATATACTTAGAATGAGTTATTTCTGCAAAATTAAAAAAAAAATGTATTTGTCATTTAATAAGAGTAAGATCACCTTTCATATGAGCCTTCAACTTTTTTACTAAAAAAATAAATAAATAAATAAGGGAAACAAGTGAACCTGGACTCGAACCATAAATACTCAGTGTGAAGGTCTGTGACCTTCACACTGAACTATTCAGTTTTTTAAAAATGTGTTTGCTTTAGCCTTTTATGGGCTATCTGGGAACGCGGGGGAACCCTCAAGGGCTTCCCCGCAGTACCTACATATTTTTTTATATTTTATAATCTGCCCTTTAAGGCTATCTGGGACTGCTGGGAAGCCTAAAGGCCTTCCCCGTGGTCCCATAGATCCAGAAACATGCAGCTACTTTCAGTAGCAGTTCTGTGCTTGCTGGAGCAAAGTTTTCATCCCTGTTTCCTGCATGCATACCTGCATGCAGGGATCAGAGATGAAAGTTGTGCTTTCTGACAGCAGGACCTGTTTGACAGGTCCCATGGTCAGAAATCAGACTGTTGGCTGAGGCCTGGCTGCAGCTTCAAAGCTGCCCTGGGGGGTGGCTGTCCCCAGGGCCATCAGTGACTCCTCGAGGGGGGCCACACGACCCCCCTTCACTGTGCAGATTTGGACCCCCACGGCCTGGGGTCCGAAACAGACCCCTTTGACTTTTTTAACTCTTTGCCCTGGGAGGTTGTGTTCCCTAGGACAGCCCACCTGAAAAAAAGGCCCCAGGACTTGGTCCACCCAGGAGCTTAAAAAAGCTGAAGGGTGGGAGGCTGCACTTTGTTTTTTTAAATTTTTTTGCTGGATCTGGGGATCTGCCGCAAATCTGTGTGAAAATTAAAAATAAAATGCTTTCTAGATCTAAGGTCCGTCTGGGACCCCACCACCAGAGCTAAGGGGCCAGGGCATCTGTAACCTGGCCCCTTTTCTATTTTTAAACATTTTGTCTGGGACACAGCTGGCGATACATAAGATGGCTGCCAAACACTACCTGGTTTAATTGTTGTCAGGCAATCAGATCTCAGCACGAGATCGGGAGGGGTCACGAATCCTTAGAGTCCCTATATATACACATTTATTTCCCCTTAATTTCTCAAAAACTACTGAACGGATTTACACCAAGACAAAAACAGGTCACTTTCTGGACCAGGACCTACCTTTCTGCCAAATTTGGTGTAACTTTGTCCAGCATTTTCCGCATTATCGTTGTTGAAAATCCTTAAAGAAAAAAATAATAATATATATATTTAATTGAATTAGAGGAGTACCAATTCTTGAAGGTTGAATTCCCCAGAACTGCAGCAATTTATTTCTTACCCAAACTACATAAAAATGCAATTGATCCACCCGGAGGACCCATTGTATCATCCATGGGAAGTTTGTTGGAAAATGTGTCTAAGTATGTAGATTTTTTCTTGCGCCCTTTTGTTGAGTCTCTTCCCTCCTACATCAAAGATACCAGAGATTTTTTACGGATCATTGAAGGAATTGGTTGGGAAGAAGACTATCTCCTCTTGAGCTTAGATGTCAATAGTTTATATACATGTATCCCACATGAAAAGGGCTTTGAGGCAGTGAGACACTTTTTGAGGGCCAGATCATTGTCATACCTCTTACATACCGAAATGTTTTAGACATGATACGAATGTGTCTGACTTACAATTTTTTCATTTTTGACAATACATTATACCAACAACTCTAGGGGACTGCAATGGGGACCTGTTTCGCCCCCAGCTATGCAGGTTTATACCTAGGTTGGTGGGAGGAACAGGTGGTCTGGAATATCACTGGTTTTGATGACCGAGCAGTCCTCTGGGTGAGGTATAGTGACGATATTTTTTGTATTTGGAGAGGAAGTAAAGCATCAGCTCTCCATTTTGTTGAGGAATTAAATAATAATCAGTTAAATTTAAAGTTCAGCTGTACGTTGAATCCAGCTGAGCTGGAATTTTTGGACGTAAAAATTAAAGTAGTAAACGACAAATTAGAATGTGAACTTTTCAGGAAAAACACAGCAGGCAATAGTATCCTTCATGCAACCAGCAGCCATCCAAAGAATGTAATTTATAGTATCCCATATGGGTAACTTTTACGGGCTAGAAGGAACTGCAGTTTAGAAACTACATTTGAAAGTGAGGTTGAAGTAACGATCAATAGATTTCGGGAACGAGGTTACCCACAGACAGTCATTAATAAAGAATTAAGTAGGGTTCGTAAAATTAAAAGGGAGGACCTTTTGGTAGAAAAGTTGGATAACACTAAAAAAGAGAATACTAAGATAAGATTTATAACCTCTTATCACAATAGGGTTAGTGATATCAAAAAGGCCTTTTTGCAATTTTGGCCGGCCCTTAAAACAGATGAGCATATAGGCAAATTATTAGATGACTACCCTGCCTTTACTTTCAAAAGAAGCCGCTCTCTGAAAGATGTGCTAAGCCACAGTTTGATATTTAGAGATGAACAAACAAAGCCCATTCAAGGATTTTACACTTGTGGTAAATGCAAAGCGTGCAAGTTCAGTTCCAACTGTAAGGAGGTAGATTTTCCGGGGACGAAAAAGCCTTTCACAATAAGGAAGCACGTCTCTTGTACATCAGACTATTGTATTTATGCTTTAAAATGTCCATGCAATAAATTTTACATAGGTAGTACGATACACATGGCTAAGAAACGTGTCCTGGAGCATATGAGAGCAATTAAGAACGAAGACAAGTCATATCCTGTGGCAAGGCACTTTAAGGAACATCATGATAAAAATGTAAACAAACTACAGTTCATGGTTCTGGATAGGATCTTAATGACAGTAAGAGGTGGCAATAGGACTTTGGATTTGAGAAAACTGGAATCCAGGTTGATTATCAAATGTAATATGATGGACCCTATAGGGATGAATAAGGACGAAGAATTATCTGTTCATTTGCATTAACTAGTCGTGATAACAATATTAGTTTTGTCTGATATGATTTCATTGTAAGATTTGTGATTTGACAATATTAATGTTTTCTCATTTCTATCTCTTGACAGGAATTTAAATTGAGTATATAAAAGCAAAAGAGCTATTATATTGATTTAATTCAAGGACTATATGAATGCAAGGCTTTGAAAATGTCCACCAACCACAAGAGGTATGATAATTAAGGTGTTTAAATTGAGCATGTAAAAGCAAAAGAGCTATTTTATTGATTGAACTATATGAATGCAGGGTTTGGAGAATGTCCACTAACCACAAGAGGCATGATAAATAAGTTGAGATTATAGAATTGATGTATTTAGAATATGAAGTAAGTTTGGGGAACATAAAAATGTTGAATTGTTATAATTACAAAGGAAGTGGACTAATATGAAATATGTACACTAGTGAGTTATATTCACATGGAGAATTTGGTTAATAAGACTGACTGTTAGGTTTATAAGTGTTTAATTGTAGTTAGTTCATGGTAATAGTGGTACATTCAAATATGGCAGCCATCAATGCACGAAGGAAGTTTAGTCCATCTTTTATGTTAATGTTTTGGTAGTATGTAAAATGGAGATGGAAATGGGCCGGGTGATATCTCTGTGAACAAGGGAGCTTTGTCTCCTGAAACGCGTTAGAGTTTATTTGCTGTTTTGTCTATTCTGCCATATTTAATTTTCTTTTCTTAGTGACCCGAGTGGCTGTAACTTCTTCTTTTTCAAGAAGTGATGTGTTGTATATTTTTTAGGGTTCGCGACCTTGTTACAGGCTGCCGCGTTTGGGGCTGACTCATTCGCGCTATTTTTATTAATATATATAAATATGTATATATATATATATATATATATATATATATATATATATATATATATATATATATATATAAATAAAATAACTACATGGTACATATATCTTCAAGGTAAGTAGTTATGGAGTTAACAATAGTAAATCTATACTCTCCTATATGTACTTACCTTTGATATTTTACCCCTCAGTACTCCGTCCTTAATCTTAGCATATCTCTGTATTGCTGGTGTTGATATTCAGTGATACAATCTTTCCATCGAAGTCTGAAGACCTTCACCTGCTCTCGAACTTCCACAATACCAGCCTGTTCAGCCCAGGAGAGATAAAAGCCGCACCAGAACCTTTGAAAACATGATGCTTGCAACTCTTTCCTTTCAAGTTCTGTAGTCCGCTTGCTTCTAGCCTTGAACCCTTTTATATCTATCTCTGAGGTTTTAGCACTGCTCAGATACATCTACCAGTGAGTCAACAAAAAAACCAAGGCCAAATAATTCACCTGGAAGTAAACGAAACAGTGATGGGTAGCATGCTTGAATTAATCTAAGCCACTGGTAATTACTTGTGGCCGCATCTCAGTCTATTATTATTTTGTTCACTATATCACCTCAGATTAGCCCCAGATATATGCAAATCAGCCTTGGTCCTGCTCCAGTATGAGGAGCCTAGTCCAAACTTCCAGGCCAGGGCCTCTCTGAGCTGGAACACAAGCAACCCAAGTCCAGTTTCACCCTGATTGCGCTAGTCAGTCAGTGAAGCTTGGTTCCAGCTGCACTGTGAGCACCTTTCCACTGTTATAGACACTAAACTAAAACCCTTGGAGAGGGAATGGTTCATTTTGTGGTATAAGCATGATCCAGTGGGCTCATATTTAAATAAAGGTCGTTTTTGAGTTGAGAAAGAAGTAAGGGTAAAAAAGCATAACCTTTGTCTGTTGCTGGCTGACAGACACCAGCCCTGAGGTTGTGTAGATTTTGCTTTAGCCTTCTTCATGATTTGTGATGACATGCAGACTGTCTTTAAAATGGAATAATATAGACATCTGGGAGGAACTGTTGGACCACTCCTCTCGGCTGACTTTAAAGGATTCTTGTCCTCCCCATTTCCCTAGAAATCTTGGCTTTAAAATTAATGTTGAACCTGGTGATGAAGCTGTCCCGTCTTCTTATCATCTTATGTCTATCAATTTATTAAGTTGTAGAAGGAAAACAACTCTGACAGCCTCTTTGGCCAGACAAAGCTTCAGTACTGCAAGGAATCAAAAAGTACAACGATAATCTGTAAGAAACTAGATTATTATATGGAATAGACAACTGCCCACCTCAGGGAATCACAACCCTTTTCAGGGTGAACCAAGCAAGTCACTAAATTAACCTGAGCTCAATCCCCTGGTAGCAATGGTACACACAGTAGACAGGTTTAACTTAGGTCAGTGTGTAAAGTGTTTATGCACAACCAACAAGGTAATAAAACTGAAATGCCAAAGAATAAATATCCCAAACTGAATTAGAAAAATAGAGTAAAGGTTAATAAACCGAATGACACGAAAATGACAATAAATCCAATTAGGCAAACCAGAGGTAAGAATTGTTTTTTTTAAAAGAATACACTACAAAGCACTTAGCGTCAATGAGAGTTTATGGTCATGGTAGCCTGGGACCTAGGCCTACTTTCAGATTCACCATTATGGAGTGTGGGTCAGATATAGCAACCAGGTTCATCTCTTTCAAAGATTTTGCTTCCTGACTTAGAGCCTGATTTATATGTTGGCTTTATGCATAATCCTTTGCAACGGCGATGGAGCATAGATACCACCAACATGAAGGCCTGCCTGCCCAAATTAAATGCGAGCAGACCTTTGGTTTGGCTACAGCGGTGACTATTCCATCAACGTCATAGCCAAACATCTTCAATGACCTGATGGGAGTAGGGGCAGTTGGTGAAATGGCTATATGTCCACCTGCCCAATCAGAATGGGTGGACATGTAACTATTCTTTTTACTCTTCATCACTGCCAGGCAAACCCTGATGGTGAGGGTCAAGAAAAATTAAATAATGCTCTTCTGCCATGGGAAATGACTCTCATAGCAAAGGGAGCATTGCTTTTTTATTTTCCAAAAGAAAATCAGTTTTTGGGATTTTCTACTTGAAAATAAAAAAGAATACTGTTTGGTGCAGGGTTGCATTATGATGAAGCAGTCCTGTACCAACATGGAGATGCATGGACAGCAACCGCTGTGACGGTGGTTCCTGCCAGTGCTTTATATATGACCAGCTGCTTGGTGGTTATTTATAAATTTGACAGGCGGTCCATTCTTTTTGGGGATGGAAAAATTGACTCTGTCCCCATGGCTTAACAGTGGACCACCTGCCAAAACACTTAGGGGGCATTATGACCCCGGCGGTCGGAGACAATGTGGCGGTAGTACTGCTAACAGGCTGGCGGTATTTACCGCCACATTATGACATAGGCGGGTTGGCTGAGGCCAACCGGCCAATATACCACTCCGACCGCCATTGCGGTAGCAACCACCGGGCTGGAGATTGTTATATCCGGCGGCCGCAATTGTACTGCCGGTGGTATCATGACCCTGCCTACCGCCATGGTTTCTGTGGTGTTCCTAATGCCACGAAAACCATGGTGGTAGGCCCTACCAGTGACAGGGAATTCCTTTCCTGTCACTGATAGGAGGCCCCCTCCCCCCCAACACTCCCCAGACACCTCCCACCCCTCCTTCATCCATGTTCCCCCTCCCTTCCAACCTCCCCCCATACACACGCAGACACACATGCATACATACACGCATGCATCCATTCATTCATCCACGCACACATCCGTACACACATTCACAGTGACACACAGACACGCATTCACATTTCCATTATACACACACTCACACACATGCATACATGCACGCAAACAACACTACACACACACTCACATTCACGCACACACTCGTGCACACCCCCCCACACATACACACAACACCCCCCACGCCCCTCCCCTGTCGGAAAACCGACTTAGCTGAATCCAGGGGATCTTCCAACAGGTGACGGGACAGGGTGCTGCTACCTCCAGCAGTGCCCGCCAGCAGAACACCGCCAGGCTGTATTATCTGTCATAATACGGCTGGCGTGGTCTACTGGCGTGGCGCTGTTGGTGGTAGCAGAGCCACCTTACCACCATCTGCCAGTATGGCTACAGCTGGATTTTCGCCCTTCTTGTGGTGGAAATTCGGCTGTGGTCAAAATTTGGCGAACGGATGTTAGCCGTTGTGACAGTCTTTTGGAGGCCATCGCCGTGACGGTAGGTGCTTTTTACTGCCAAAGACATAATGAGGGCCTTAGACCCCTAGTCTTATGGGAACAATCAATCACAAGAATACACTTCTAGAGCTACCCAAGATCTCAGGTGAGGAATTTTGAGACTCACAGGCTGTCAGGAAGAGGTGAACAGCAGGGTACAGTCCAATTCCAGTTGCCTCACTCAGTCAGGTATTTCTAGGAAAAGGCCTCCTGCTGCTTGTTGTCTTCATGCAGCCAACTAATTCTTGGAGTCCACTTATTTGTCCTAGGCACAAGAGGGGGCAGATCCAGTCCTTCAGGCCTCGTCTCAAGTCACAAACAGCTAGTCATTCCACTTCTGGTCTTCCACAGGTCCAGAAAGTGTTTTGGGCAGAGGGTGCCTGAGGGTAACACAAATATATCTGGCACCGAGAGTGGGTGGTGGTAACTCCTGATTTCTCCCTAACAAATGGGGTAATAGTTCCCAGGGGTGGTGATGCCGACTTTTGCAGCAGTTCCTTTTTTGCCTTATTGGAAGCAGGCCCAGATGCTATGTGTCAGGGCACATTAATGATTTTGAAAGTCTTTAACCACACTGAACTTGGGCCCTGAGGGCTGGGAGGCTGGGTGCGTTGGAACTGTATTATAATACTCCCAGTGTCCTCCCACATCTAACACTAAAAACCAATTTGAAGTGGGTACTGTACCCACAACAATCTGAGAGACAGAAGACTGGTATGACAAAAGCAGGGCTTTTTGGTAACCAAACACATTAAACACAAGAATTGTTTTGTCATCTTGTTGTCTCCCCTTTAACCCTTTTGCTGCTAGGCCTCCCCCGTCTAAGAGCTAAGCATTTTTTCGACTACTTGTCGACTACTTGGGGTTGTTCACTCTTAGGCCCGAGTCCACATAAGTCATCCATGCCAAATGTGCGTGCCTTTTTCCAACATCTTGGGGATTCCGAAGGTACAGGTGTGTGGATTCCTCTGGCGGGGATGAAGAAAATAGCTACAATATAGCTAAATTTTGAGTTTTTTGGGAAAAATAGAGAAAAGTGCTCTGGATAAAAGCGTCTGTTTTTTTTCTCATGAAAGTGGCATCAACAAATGGCTTAATGTGTTAAAGTCACTATCTTCCCAGCTTTCTGGAACATGCAGATGAATGAAAGAAAAACTGATTTTTTCCACAGTTTTGGCATTTTTCAAAGAGGTAGCCAAATTTTCCTATTTTTTTATCTTCTCAACCTATTTCCAGTTTCTGGTGGAAACCAGTGTGAGACCCATGGGTGATCCAGAAAAGCTATAGATTTCTGAAAAATAGACGACATTCAGCAAGTGATTATATGTGTAGATCCCTCAAGTTGTTCCCAAAGAAACTAACTGTTGAATGAGCCTCGTGCTCCACTAGAAGACTGCAAGACATAGTATGTTATGCTGTGTACTCGACCTTACCCCTTCGCTGACATGTTTAAATGAAGCAGTTTGGCCCTCCTGTTTGATCGGAAAGCAAGTATGTGTAAATAATAATGTAGTTATTCGCAACCAGTAGTTGTTTTCAGTTTGCACGGTTAGTTCACATAGTGTTGATAACATCTGTCTACTCAACAATGACACTTAAACTCATGAATCTAAGTTTGAAAAAGCATTGCACAAGTGAAGGTTACCTAATGACATGCTTACCTCCTCGATATTGAGTTAAACGCCTCACGCTAGACTCACACGACACACTAAGAAACTACCAGCTGAATATTCTAAAGGGACAAATGCAGTTGGTCTCAGTTTGCAGATGGCCTGAGGCTAAGACTAAACCTAAAAATGATTCGCATGGTGTAGCGTAACTTATTTAAAATGCAATGTTGTGTAATACTGTAATTGAACAGTGGTTAATAATACTGTTGCTGCATAACGCACTGAGTTCAAATTCTGATGATTCATGCATACGTTGTAATATTGTAAAACCTAAATAAACAGATTTATGAAAAAAGAAACTAACTGTTGAAATAATGGAATACTGAAAATGGGTAGGAAAAATGGCAATTTGTGACAATGTTTTCATCTATATCTTTTTGACACAATGGCCGATTTATAAAAGCAATATACCGTTATTCCTGCTAGGCTATTCTGGTTGTGTTGTTATATAGGGTTGGTAGGTTTTCCAAGAACCCAAGCTACCCAGAGTCAACAACTGAGCTACAACGTTCAATGTTTTTTCATTGTGTACCGAGTATAGACCAAATTGTATGGTGGAGTATGTAAAGTGAAAAATAGGTATCAAGGAAAGCTATCTATTTCTGAAATGGGCATAGGATATGGAGTTTAGCAGCAGTGGTTATTTGTACATCTCTGAATTTGTGGTTACCCATATTAGCGTGTGATTTAGAGAGTATTCTTCAAAATGTCTTCTGTTTTACACACTGGCTTAACTTTGAAAGGCACAATGCAGTGAAATCCAATTGGTAATATCAAGTATCCTACTATTCTATGCTCTCACATGTCTTGTGATAAAAATGGTACCTCACCTGTGCGGGTAGGTCTAGTGCCTGCGACAGGAAACGGCCCAAAACGAAACATGGATACATCACATTTTTCACCTCAAAATTAAGCTGTCTTTTGCAAAATGAGTAGCTGTGAATTTTGGGCCCTAGCTCAGCCGGCATCTAGGTAAACCTAGCAGACCTGTATAAGTTTTAAAAATAGATATCAAGGGAAATCCAGGATGGAGTGACTTGCATAGCTCTCACCAGGTTGTTTTATCCAGAGCCCCTTTGACAAATAAACACATTTTCCTCAAAGTTTTGTGATAGAAAGTTCTGGAATCAGCAGGAAGCCACAAACTTCCTTCCATCCCGCATACCCCTAGTCTTCAGATAAAACTGGTTCCTCACTTGTGTGGGCAGGCCCAGTGCGAGCAACAGGACAAAACGCAGCATGGCTACATCACATTTTTCCATCTCAAAGCTGACCCATTTTTTACAAAGTGGGTATCTTTGGATTTTGGGCCATAGCTCAGCTGGCACCTAGAGAAACGTAGAAAGCATTTGCAAAGAAAGGGAGCACACTGCCTACACTCCGGGAACAAAGTATGACCCCAATGCATCCTGGTAAATGCAGTCGAATTCATAGTCCGTTCAGAAAGTGATAAAGTCTTTCACCTTCGTAGGTGCAGCAAGTGCTGTCTATCAAGGCTCGTCAGGCGGGGCTCATGCCCTAATGTAACTATTCCTCGCCCCCTCACCATGCACTGCTAATTACCCCATAAATTACGGCACTCATGACATCTCAGCCACGGCTCAAGGGAGCCGTCATAAAGACACATAAAGCACTTGCTGCACCTATGGAGGTGAAAGACTTTATCACTTTCTGAACGGACTACGAATTCGACTATCTTTACCATGATGCATTGGGGTCACATTCTGTTGCTGGAGTGTAGGCAGTGTGCTCCCTTTCTTTGCAAAACCTAGAAAACCTGTAGTAGTTCTTCTTAAAAAGAGAATGTGTGTTATTCATGCCATACAAATAAATAGTAAACATCAGATGTGGTGAGCAGAAAATGTTTCCTCCCTACGCTTCAGTGAAGATAGTACCCTTTGAGTCTGATGTGCAGAATCTTCCTGGAATGAGCCATCAGCTAGAGAGCTCTCAACTGTGTGTGGGCTGGCACACGTTCGTCAATGAAGTGGCAGCTCCTGTCTTTGCCCCATCCCGACGGTCTTCTGCAGCAGTACAGTTTTGTGCAGACACGAGCCACCGAGTAAGATGAAAAGGGGCGTAGTGGGCACAGATAGCAGGAGTCCTCCTGGAAGGATAGAAATCTTTCTTCTGGGACCTTCACCAGACCCAAATCCCACCACCCAAACACATGACGATCCCACTCCAGGTTGTAAAGGTGATCCAGCTGATGCAAAGAACTGTAGAATGTGGTTTTGAGTTATTGTCAAGGCCACTGTTTCTTCTGGTGAAACATAAACTACTGACTCTGTAGCGATGTTTTGTAGCATCAATTTGTCCCAGTGCTTCTTTGGTAATTCTGTCTTTCCGGGACACTTGTGCTGTCTCCAGTAACATTTTGCAAGGTTCTGCAAGTCAAGCAGAAAAGTTCACATGCCTGCTGAAGAGGAGCAAGCAATATTGCTTCAGGGTGCATTGTAGGTGAAATCAGCTTTACAGGGTTTCATGCTTACCTGGGCTACCTTGGGACATTTTGAATCCTTCCTGCACAGCACTTCACAGCTCTCATTATCTACACAGCTCTTTCTTCATGCAAGAGCATCAGGTGCACCCTTCCCCATCATTTGCAGTCAGAAGACTTCTTCCAAAGGGATCATCATGACAGCTCAGGACATGGCAGGAATCAGGACCTCCTGTTCTCAAACCTGGGAAAGGGATGTTGGCATTTAGTGATGCAAACCACAGAGCATAGATGTATTTCCGGTGGCAACTTGCAACAGACCTTTGGTATTAATCAGTGAGAATTCCTATCACCCTGGTTGGTGGTTTCTGCAACACTCCTATACCAAGTTTGTAGACAGAAAATGTAGGTAGCGATTTTTAGGTAATTGCTATTAGGGAATGAGACTCCATTCATTCCTATGGGCCTGAAGTCCCACAGGTGTGAATGGTTTTGCATTTACTAATTTGCGAATTCCTTTTAGGAATTCGCAAATTAGGAAATGCAAAACCAAGGGTGCTTAGGGGCTATGGCCCCCTTTGATGCACCCCCCAAAAGAATTGTGCACATGGAAAGCACACACATGCCCGAGGGGCATGCGTGCGCTACATGACACTTAAAAAAATTAATTTTTAATGCATTTTTTAAAAATGCACATGGTTACCACCAACTTGGAATTGGTGGTAATTGCATTTCCTAAATGCCCTGTTCGCATTTAGGAAATGCTTGATATATATGCAAATGGAATCGCAAATAGAAATTCCCTATTTGCAATTTCCTATTTAGGGAATCGCAAAATGAGATTCCCTATTCAGAGTCACAATTTTAGGGACTCACAAAAAATGTCAATTCCCTAAAATGGGACTGCGATGCCTTTCATACATCATGAAAGGCTATCTTGAATACGCAAATGGTGGAAAGTACAGATTGGCACCGTTTGCGAATGCAAAATCCTTTCATATACCTGGCTCATATAGCCTACAGGTCCAGCTCTTGGGTTGGTTTCAGAAATGTCCTGACTTTGCATAGTCCTTTCAGACTGCTCAGCCCAGGTTTTTTGTCCTTTGCTGTCATTAATAAGGAAAGGTGGGACTGGAAGCTCCCTGTCAGATGTACCCAAAACAAAGGTACAAAAGGGGGAGGACTTCCCCACTCCGCTACTTCTCAACCTGTAGAAGGAAACACTTCTGGTGTATAATAAAGTAGGGAGGAGTAAAGGGTTGTTCCTACACTTCAACTTGGCTCTCTTTCTACTACCCTCCATGCACTACAGTCAGGTCCACTACAGTGGACAGGACCTTAGGAATGCTTTGGCGGGGGCCTTGCAATTCACATTGTTGTGTGGCTGGTTCGTTCCAACCTGCATAGGCAACATTTTCTAAGTGAAGCTACAAAATGGACACTTGCACTACAACAATCAAACACATCTGACATGCTGCATGCTAACGCTACCACAAACACATTTGTTAAACAAACATGCAACAGCCACATACCACATGGATGGATCAGAGTCCACTTGTAGGGCACTGGCAGACAATTTAAAACAGGTTAGGACAGTGAGCAAATCTCTGTATGGAGTCAGTAGTTAAAAATGGGGATCACTGACTCAATGTTGTGGTTATGTGTATTTATAAAGTGCTTACCACCCCTTATGAGGCATTGATGGGCTTTTTGATGAGTAGCACACTACTCCAGAATCCAAAAAGGATTAGTGGTGAATCAGTATAAAGAAATATGAGTTAATTTGAGTGGTGTCTGTTAGTTGGATGTAATAGGATAATGGAGAGATAGAAGAGGGAAGAGTCTAGACAGTGTTATTTGGGAGATCATAGTAGTAAAATGAGATTTGGAGATATCCAAGGAGAGACAGAGGGAGGAGTCTAGAAAGGGTTATTTTGGAAATCATAGTAGTAGAATAAGGATTGGGATGAGTTAGAAAGTGGAGACAGAGGATATATTGAGAGAGGTATAGGTTGATGCATAGAGTGGTGCATTGGATAGAGTCAAAGGTCTTTTTTCTACAGTAGGAATAAAGCAATAAATAAATAGATGTATAAATACATAGAGAGGGTATACATGTATAAAGAAGAGAATATATCGAGATTTAAAGTAGTATTTTATAAACTCAGACTTTCAAGTGTTGCTGTACTTTTAGCTAATTTATTTGTGAATTTGTTTAACTATTTTTGGTTTTATATTTACATCAATATTTAAATAGTGGAGCAATTGTATAAAAATAGTTATGATACTATTTGCATATTGTGATAGATAAATAAAACAAAGACCCATAAGCATCTATTCAAATGACACATGAAAATTATGCAGTGACCTATACACATGTTAAGAATAGAATCTAGATATTTAAAAAACACAATTATTATACATTTCTTTACAAATACACATATCTAGATATATAATATAATCACATTATATAAATGTTTATATACACAGAGAAACATTAGTGTTTCAGTATGGTGGTTATATGGGAAAGAGCCAACTTTTGAATAGTCTCCTGAAGATAAGCTAGTTATCTGTCAATCTTATGTTTCGGGGTAATGTGTTCCAGAGTTTGGCTGCTTGGACAGAAAAGGATGTGCCACCTACGTTTTATTTTTCTTGCATGGTTAGATTTCGAGGCAAGGTGCCAATCTGGAGTGGAGGTTACTTTGTTGAGTGTATTTGGTGATTTTATTCCTAATGAAAGTGATCCTGTTCCATGTTTGCTTTGTGGGTGATACAAAGCAGCTTGAAGGTGGATCTTCTGGTAACCAGTTGCCAATGTAGCGCCCTCAAGGCAGAGGAGATGTGAGTTTGTGGTATACATGTAGGAGTGATCTAGCAGCTGAGTTCTGAATCTGTTCATAGTTGATAAAGATGATCCATGGTAGAGGCCATTGGGGTAATCAAGTTTAGACGGTAGAAGACAGATAGTAGCCTGGGTCCCAGATCATCAGGCCAGGTGCAGATTAGGTAATCCTTTTTCCAATTGCATAATGCTAGTTTTTCAGTTTTGGAAGCATTTAGTTTTAGATGGCTCTATGTCATCCACTGATCAATAGCTCTGAGGCTACTGAAGATTTGTGAATTTCCAATGTCTTTGTGGCTTTCCAGTTTAGGGAGTATTTGTGTGTCATCTGCATAGTTAAAGTATATGAGCTGAAATTGATTGACAATTGTTGGTAATGACTTCATGTAGATGTTGAAAAACATGGGTGAGATGATAGAGCCTTAAAGGACCCCTGCTTTTGTGAAGTACAGTTTGGATGAGAAAGGGGGAATACAGATTAAATGTGTTCTATTTTGAAGGTAGGATGTGATCCATTCAAGAGGAGTCCCTTCTATGTCTGCTTTTTAGAGTCTTTGTATTTTCGTATCATGGTCAACTGTGTCGAAGGCAGCTGAGAAGTCCAAAAGAAGCAGTGCAGCCATCCCATTCCAGTCTACGGTGTTTTTAAGGTCATCCCAGATGGTGATGAAGGCATATTCTGAGCCTGTTCCTGGGCATGATCCTGCCTGGTTGTCTGGAAGTATGGCATTATCTTCAATAAATTGTGACATCTGGGCAAATGCTGCTCTTTCTATCAGTTTCCTCAGGAAAGGTCCATCTGTGATCGGTCTGTAACGGTTGGGATCAAGCGGGTCTAGGTTTGTTTTCTTTAATAACGGGAATATGTATGCCTTTTTTAAGGTCTTCATGAATGATTCCTGTACTTAAAGAATTATTGATGATTCTTCTTTCTGGTGCGGTAGCAGAGGTATTTAGAAGAATGCTCTTTTGGGGGACAAGGCAACAAGAGCTGCCAGCTGGCCTGCTTGCCTAGACCAGATCCATAAATTCAGTTTGTGATATTTGTTTGAAGGAATGCAGAGGCTGGGTTTGCCTGGTCTTGGAGGGGATTTTGGAATTGGGTTGGTGCTGGTGGTTTTAATTTGTTTTAAATAGGAATCCATTCTGTCTGCTTTGGTTGTCTAATGCTTTGCCAGTGAATTCTTGAGGAATGTGATGACGTCCTTCTGTGCATTTAGGTTTAAGAAATTCAATGAGAATTATGTAAAATTCTTTATTTGCACATTGAGCATTGTGAATTCTGTGAGAATAGTACATTTTTTCAACCATTTTTGATTGTTAACTTGTTTATTCTGTTAAGTTTTGGTAAGCGAAATTTGCCTTTGTTGCTACTTGTTTTTGAGCCAGGTGCATTGCAGCTTTCTAATTTGTTGCTTTATCTCCTTTAGTTTTGTATTTCTCCAAGGTGTTTGTTCTCTTTTGTCCTGTTTTGTTGTTCTTAGTGGTATTAGGATATCAAGAGCTTTCTGTAACCACTCATAAAGCTTTTGAATGGAATGTAATGTATTGTGCCTAGATCTCTGTTGGATGTTAGTTGTTTTTTTAAGTATTCAAAACTGAGTTTGTTCCACAGCCGATAGGTGGATGTGTGTAAGGTGGACTTAGGTGTGTTGATTTGTGGTATTTTATGTTGGAAAGCTAGCAAATGGTGGTCTGACCATGTGACTGGAGTAATCCTTTGAAAGGTAACTAGTTCTGATGACCAAAAATGACATTTAAGATGTGTCCAGCGATGTGTGTGGGTTTGTGTATGATCTGAGGTAGGTTCAATATGACTAGGCCAGTGATGATGGTTTTTGGATGGAGCAGATTGTCAAACCAAGGCCCTGATTTATACTATTTTTGTGCCGCATTACCATCATTTATTGACGCAAAAGTGGCACAAATTTACAAAATACAATTGTATTTTGTAAGTTTGCGCTGCTTTTGCGTCAAAAAATGACAGTAACGCTGCGCAAAAAAGTATAAACCAGGGCCCAAATGACTAGGTCACCAAGAATGCATAGGTTGGAGCGTAGTGTTATAAAGTTTGAAACTGTGGCTAGAAGTGTGTCTGTGAATGTTGCATTGCCAGGTGTTGGTTTGTAAAGCAGGAGGAAGTTTGTGTAGGGTTGAATATGGTGATGATGGCCTCCCAACCTTGTATGGAAACATGGTCAGCTTTGATGAGATTTGTTGTTTGCTTGAATATAGCAGCTAGTCTACCTCCTCTTTTGCTTATACTATTTTGTGTGATAGTGGGTGAGCTGTATTGTTTTGTGTAGAGTACCCTTGTTGTGTAATAGACATGGGAATGCAAATTTGTGAAGAGTGGCATGTTGTTTTGTGTTTGTGTCTGTTTAGGGTGGAAGGTGCATGGGTTAGGGGTGGTGGTGGAGCATGTGAGTCATGTTTAAAGTATCTAAAGTGTGCAATGGATGATAGCCGGGTGAATGAGAGTTGTTGTGGTGACTTTTTGTTAGGTGTTGGTGAAGAGAGAACATTTGGGAGTAAAGATAGTTTAGAATTTGTATTATTTATGTAGTCAGGAGGGTGGGAGTAGGTGTATGTTTCTAATTTGTGATGGACTGTATTAACAAATTGTGTGTGGGTTATTTTGATATGCTGGTGCTATGTTTTGTTTTTGTGGGGTAGTGAGAGTAGATATTGATGTAGTAATTCTCTAAGAAGGATTTGCATATAAAATACTGATGGTGAGTGGAAGATGAATGGATAAAGGGGTAGAGATGTGTTTTGGAAAAGAGAATATGTGGTGTGGGAGAGGGGATGGACAAGAATTATTAGTGTATTTGATTTGATAGCTGGAAGATGTGTGATGGATTGGAAAAAGAGGATTGTTTTGTTGTGTTTTCATGGTAAAACAGGAGGAGGGTGATCGTGGATGATCTGATGGAAGGCTGAGTATAGACTTGGTGGTGAAAGAAATGGATCTGTTAGTAGCAAGTAGAGGGTAGAACTGGTGTTTTTTATGGACATGGAGTGTGTGTCTGGATGCATTAAAGTTATGCATAATGAGGATTTGTGTTGTGTTGGTGATATGTGGATTTATTAGTAGTATAAAACAGAGTGTTGTTTTGTGAGAGAGTGAGGGTCTCATTGTGTGGTAGTTTGGGTAGAAGGGTGTAGACTTGTGGAGTTTTGTGTAGGCCTGGGCGCTAAACTCCGCTCCACTCGTGGAGTTTGCGGAATTTGGTCACTCCGTGCTCCATGGCAAAACGTGGACCTCCTGATTTCTGACTTTTGGGCACGAAGCAGAGTATTTTTCAGTTCACACGCTCGAGATTTGTTTAGGCGTTTGCTTGGGCCACAATATTCTCGGGCCACTAGCACATGCAAGACTTCGTGCCCGCCTGCATGGCTTCTGGTCATGACAGCACCAATGTAGTACCGATTACAGTTGCGAACGCACCACTCAAATGACTTTTGTGCTTGAGAAGCAGTAATAGAGGTTTTCAATTGAATTGTCTTCTCCAACGGACCGTTGGAGTTGTTTTTTTTGTGCAAGAAACCTTTTTAAACTTTTTTTTTTCCAACAGGAAGGAAGTGCCCCAGAGACTCCATCTTCCTGTTCCTGTCCAGCAGGCTCCTCTCAGCGCTTTGTCTACCTCCTCATCACTTTTCATTTGGATTTAGAACTGGAAGCCTCTCTTTCTTTGTCTTCTGCACATATACCATTGGATTTAAGGACTTTATATTTGAAATTTCACAAGTTAGTTCAAAGACTCTTGCATACTGGTGTTGTTTGTTTGATAGAAGGCATACACCAGTATTTATTTGCAATTTTATTCACATTTTCAAAGTTACTGTGGTGGTGGCCTGCGTTTTCAGTAGGGACCTACTTATATTTTTGCATTTAATCGTTCTTCTTTTGTAAAGGAGCAATGTCGCACAGTTCAGTTCATTTACTCCATGTTTGTCAAATTTGTAATATTTTTTTATTCTGCTAGGTAGCCTAGGTGCCAAGGGGTCATCCAGTAGTTGTTTTAAAACATCAATTAGGGCTGGGATGGTGCCGCAACTCCCCTGTGCTCCCTGGTTTGGCATGGCTTCTGGGTGGGAGGAGAGAAAAACAGAGGATGGAAGGAAGGAAATGAAATTAAAAACAAAGGAAGTAAAGGAAAAATACAAAAATACAAAAAGTCACAAAAACATACAGAAAATTTGAAAAAGCGCAAAATACAACGACACAAAAACATACACCAATATGATGAATAAAAATTGGGGGTACATTAATTAGGAGGATGGAGGATTGAAAGAATTAAAAGGGGATTAAAAAATAGGCCCAGCAGAACAGAGAAAATAAGATGGCCGCACCCTTGCAAACTGTGTGGTATCGTTCGTACATGATTTCCAATGCAAGGACACACTTTGCAGTGTATTTGATGTGGAATGCAAACCAAACAGGCCTCCGTAGCCCAAACAGGCAACTGTTCTTGTCCTCTCCGTCCGTTTGCCTTGACACCTGGACTGAGATGCCCTGAGCACTAGGATTAAATAGCCCTATTGGCCAATAGGAACACTACCCATAACCCTAACCAATCAGAACCCTAGCTACCAATTCAAAGCTAATCCCTAGGCCCTATCTCTAATAGAAACCTTGCTCTAGGAACCAATGAGTACCCCAGACCTGTCAGCCAATCAGAATTCTAACCCTAAGTCCAATAGAAACCCTAGCCCTGTAAACCAATCAGAATCCAAGACTAATTGGCCAATCAGGACTCTAGCCCTAAGTCCCATAGAAACTCTAGCCAGAGGATCCAATCAGAACACAGATGCAACAACCAGTAAGAAGCTTATATAAAGGGCATATGATCGTAAGCATTGCCTGGTGGGCAGGGAGCTGCTCCTCAACTGAGAATCTCCTTGGATACCGAAAAGCTCAATTCACATATTGCCGGTCCTGTTCATCCTTGCAGGTAAGGCTCAAATCTAAAGCCACTTCAAATGCTCCTTTTTGCACACTTAAAGAAGTCACTTTTTCAAGATAAAAACGAGTGCTACATACACTTTCCAAACAAAGTTTAAACCATAAAGATGATTAAGCAGTCTTATAACACACACTCTGCTCGGACTCTGAGATTTAATTTGCCTTTTTACCATTTAAAAGCAGAGGGTGAATTGCTTTTTACAGGCCTTGGAACAGTACAGGGGAAAACTAGGAGAGAAGTTTGCACAACCACATGTAGAAAAAACAGCAGTTTTAAAAGTACAAATTGCACAGAAACTAAGGGGTAGATTTATGGAAAGTGACCCTGCACCGAGTGCAGCACCACTATCCCTGTGCCCCTTAGCACCCCCCTGCCACTACTATGTGTGCGCCATATTTAAAATACGGCACACCATGGAGCAGGGTAGGGGGCAATAGCATCATCCTTCATGATTCTATTGATGTACTCTGCAGGAGTAGCGCCAAAATATTGGTACTACTCCTGCAGAATACATAGGGCCCCATTATAAAGAATGGAAGGCCACTTTTAACGCCTACTCTTGAGTGGGCGTTAAATGTGTCGTAAAAAAGGTGTAAGGAAATCTCATGGATTTCCTCACACCATTTTTCCAGCTCCCCTAACAGGGAAACGCCCCCTTTGCATACATTATGCCTGGCGCAGACATAATGTAGCGCAAAGGGTTACAGAGTGGCACAATGCATGCATTGCGCCACTCTGTAAATACAGCAGGGGGGTTTTGGCCTCGTTGGGCCACATTAACATAAAAATAAATGACGTTAATGCGGCTCATGGTGGCCATAGGGGCCTATAAAAAGGCCCTTAAGATCTCAATTTAAGTAGTCACAAGTTGAGAAAAAACAAAAATGTAGTGTTATAAATATTGTTTACCACAATAACATGATCCTTTACTTAGAATGATAAGTCCAAAGGTATCGGGAAAAAATATTGTTTACAGTAATATTGTCCACAAACTAAATAGCACTTTTTAAAATATAAATAGATTTTAAAGTACTAACTACTACATATTTTAATATCTAATTTTAATATAATGCAAAGGAAATATTTTCCACTATTTTATACTAGATATAAATATATGTACATACATAAACACACACACATATATAGAGCGAAAAATAATTCACAAAAATATTTATTTTACACGATAATACTTTTTTATAGTTTAACTGTATTATTATGAAAATATATATATTTTTACCAATAAGTTTAAAATATTACTAAAATTAATGTAATGCAAAATAGATATTTCCGTTAGTTGTTACTATATATATATATATATATATATATATAGCGTATTACTCATAATACTCATCATTTCTATTTGACAATGAGCTACGGTACGTTGCCTTAGTGACGTTTGGATTGTCTGTTCATTCGGGTAACGCGTTGTGATGGATATTTGAGGGCTCGCTACCCTACCGCGGATTCGCCGCAACAAAGTGGCTGGAACTCAGCGACTAAAGTGGATTTATACAAATTGTAAAGTTCCGGCCCGCCCCCACAATGGTAAAAGGATATAATGGTAACATTAAGGAGTAGATTCCGAAGTGAAGTCGGACTCGACCCGGCATGCCCCCGCAATGGTGAAATAATATAACGGCATCATTGAGGAGCAGCTGCTGAAGTGAAGTCAAATTTGATGTTAAGACTACCGATACCAGAGGACTCCAAAATCTTCATGCACTGTGTCAATTGGTAAGTGCATGGTAATAAGGGATGTGAACTACTGTTTTTGAATGAACCTCTTGAAAGTTACCTAATAATAAAAAAACATTTATGTGGAGAGGCTAGCGGATTAGACTTTTAACAAATATATGGTAAACAGTCTGACACTACAACGTATGGATATATATTTAATTAACAGATTAGATTTTTTGAGAAAAACACAATGGCAGCATTGAAAGAAACCAAAAGTAAAGAAGCAGCTGAAAGATTGTTTGCATTTTCAGGAGTGAAATCAATTGGCTCTGAGGCAACAGGAAGCCAAAATGAAAAATTTATTAAAAAACAACTTTGGGACAACTTGTGGAAAATTTCTAAACGTAAACAAGCTAAGTGGTGGGAAGCTACCACGTTACAAAAATATGTGGATTGTGATAGAGTACCGAGAGGACTAAGGATTTTCATTCTACCAATTTTAGCCAATCCCAATCCAGAGATGATTGAAGAATGGTTGGCCATTAATCATAACTGTCCAACTACGATGCTAAAAACATTAATTAAATATGCTAAGAGAGATGTGGAAAAATTATCATCAGAATTAGATAAGTGTATGGTAACACTGAAAGAAAAGTGCAGTGTGGAAGAATATGATAAAGAACTGGAGAAACTGCATGTCCGTTTGGAAAACTTAGAGGGCGAATTTATGGCCAAAAAACAACGATAATTTCATAGAGATGAGGTTGATTATGGGAAAGCCAAATACTGACTTTTGGACGGAAGATTGACTATTTGAGGAGTAATTTAAGAGAGAGAGGAGATGGAGAGCCATTGTCTCGTTTAAACACTACAGGATTGGAATTACCACATCAAATAACAAGTTAGAAGAGCACTCAAGAGGAATCAATGGGAAGTGACAATAGTGAGAGTGATGTATCCAATCAGTCTGAATCAGAAGGAGTAAATTCACAAATTTTAAATGAGTTCAACCTAATGGCACAAGGAAGAATAAAAGCCCAAGGGGGCAGAGGTGCACAAGGTTACAGAGGTCATGGAGGAGGAGGCAGAGGAGTCAACAGAGGAGACAGAATGAGGCAAAGAGATATCGAAAATTCCATGGGGATCCGCACGAGGGAACAAACAGTATCAACTCAGTAAACAACAAGACTGTGGTTAATTTATCAAATATAGTTCTTACTAAAACACAGGAGGATGTCCTTTCTTTGGGACTTTCCTTTTGTCCTACAGCATTTTTTGACTATACATCAAGTAGAATTGATCTATTTCATTTCATCAAGAAACTCAAATTGAGGTACTGGTATGCAACAAAGTCATCACAAGTAAAAGCGAGAACCCGGAACAACCCATTGAGTTTACAGATAGGTGATATAGAAGTCCTCAAAACAATGGGGGAATTAATTGGTGATACCAGTTGGATAGATGACCCTATTACGAATTTGGTGAATGAGGGTATGGAGGTAAATTTAGACTGTGGGACAACAAGTGTATTCAAACCTAGATCTACTTTTTGTCCCCAACAAATGAATGGACCCATTGATACGTTCGAAAAATGTGTGATAAAGGGCTTTCAAAAAATTGAAAATAGAAAGAAATTTGGGCACACGAACTCAAAGAAGAAACAACTAGAAGCTATTAGAGAATTAAAAAATAATCGAAATATAGTAATCAAACAATCAGATAAAGGAGGTAACGTAGTGATCTGGCCCTTAGAAAAGTATCTTGAAGACGGGCTGAGACAAGTCAATGATACTGATCAGTATGAAGTGACAACATAACAGATTTTTTTAATAGCTAACACAGAATATCTAGTTAAATTCAGTGCCTGGAAAGAAAAGGGATTAATTGAGAAAGATTAATTTCTCTTTTTGAAATGTGATTTTCTGAAGCTACCTGTACTGTATTTGTTGCCAGAATTGCATAAAAATCTGATAAACCCACCTGGGAGACCTATGTCTCCTCTAGAGGAAGTATGTTGGAAAACACTTCAAAATATATGGACTTTTTTCTTTGACCTTTTGTAGAATCTTTGCCATCTTACATTAAGGATACAAGTGATTTCCTAAAAAGGATTAACAGCATTATGTGGGAGAAACAATTTTTTCTACTGTGTTGAGATGTGGAAAGTCTATACACTTGTATACCTCATGACTTTGGTATAAAAACAAGCAAGCAATTTCTAGGAGCTAGATCAATATCATTCTTACAACACATGGAGATGCTCTTACAAATGATGTACACTTGTTTGACAAATAATTTCTTCATTTTTGATAGGGAAGTCTACAGGCAGGCACAGGGGACGGCGATGGACACTTGCTTTGCCCCCAGCTATGCAGGTCTTTACCTGGGCTGGTGAGAGGAGAAGATAGTATATAACATCCGTCAGTTTGACGAACACGCCATCCTCTGGGTTCGCTATATAGAATATATTTTCTGCATTTGGAACGGTAGTGAGAGTGAGAGTGAGGCCTCCGACTTTGTGAATCAATTGAATGATAATGAACTAAACCTGAAATTTACAGCTCATATACATCCATCTACATAAAATTCTTAGATTTGAGTTTGGAGGTCAGAGGTTCGAAATTGGTAAGCACTCTGTCCGTAATAAAACGGCAGGAAATAGTCTGCTTTATGCAAAAAGTTGCCATCCCAGAAATCTCACGCAGAGTATTCCTTATGGGGAATTACTCAGAGGCAAGAGAAATTGCAATGCTGAAATTCATTTTTTGCAGGAAATAGAAATTATGAGTAAAAGATTTCTAGAGAGAGGTTATTCTCGAAAGGTTATTGAAAGTGCATACAATAGGGTTTAGAAAATTGATAGTGAAAAACTAGTGATTTCACAAGAAACAGAAAACAGTAATGAGATATTGGGACACACAGAGATATTATATCTTATTTCTTTCTAGGGCATGTAAAACTTTAGGAAATTGGACTCAGTGGAAGTGCTTGCACAGTATGTAATTGCTTTCTTTCATTATATTATGAAAAGGAATATAATTTTGAGAAATAGTGAATAACATAGTTAAGGATGTTAGCATTAGAAACAAAAAATGTAATAAGAGTAGTTGTGTGTATTGTAATATTTAGTTTTATTTTTTAATATGTTTGATTACTTTAACACGGGGGTTAAATAAGATTTAATTTATTTATGAAAGATTTCACAATGAATGAAGTTGTTGCACATGTTGTAGATTGGCAAGAAAGTAGATTTTCTACAAAATAAGGAACATTCCAATATGGCCAACATACTTTTAGAAAGTGAACGAGCAAATGTTGGTCCATTATTTGTGCTGATTGTTATACTTACGTTTGTTTTTACAAATGTTACTGAATTACATGGTGTGTATTCGAACTTGTGAGCAAGGAGCGGAAGCTCCGAAATCCTAGGGTGACATTTTCTGTCACATTTGGAAATAAATACGCTGTCTGACAATGAGCCGTGGTACATTACCTTAGTGAGGTTTGGATTGTCTGTCTGTTCAGGTAACGCGCTGTGCTGGATATTTGAGGGCTCGCTACCCTACTGCAGATTTGCCGCAACAAAGTGGCTGGAACGCAGCATCTATAGTGGATATATATATCTACCTATAGTGGATATTTTATTTTATGTATATATATATAAAACAATATATTTATATATATTTATATATTTATATAGTATATATCTATCTCTCTCTCTATATATATAGTACCTCTCTCTCTCTCTCTCTCTCTCTCTATATATATATATATATATATATATATATGTATGTATAGGTATATATATATTTATATGTTTGTGTGTGTATTATTATATATATATATATACATACATATAAATATTGATATATCTATATATATATATATATATATATGTATATATATATTTTCCCTTTATCGCCAACAATGTTGAGTTAGCCAAAGCAAGAGAGGCGTGTAGTATATCGGTGTGGCTACCAGCAATAAAATCCTTTCTAAAATTTCCTTCAATGAGGAGACGCGCACACAGGAATCGTTCGGCCACAATATTATTTTATTCGGTGAAAAACCAGCCCCAGCAATGTGTTTCTGCTAAACAGGCTTGTTCACGCTCAGGGTGGCGGTGCATAGCAACCATAATATACAAGCATAAACCACAATACCAAAAAAAGACTACAGAATGTCTTGTTTTCTCATTCTACTGGCTCTGCCATTTTGAAAAGGCTCATGAGTGATGAAAGATACTGATATACGATATAAATCAGAACATATGGTGACAATGTAATGATCCTAATATACAATGTAATGATCCTCACATACATAATCCAATCTCTCTTAATTCTATATAAACCAAAGATTATCAACTAATAAGATTGAATTAATGCCTGATATACACTGTTATAATCAAAGACCTGAATAGGTAACGATAAAGTTGTGGAAAGTGCAGTAGAACATATTCACAATAAATAAACATCACTGCATGTTGTGCTCATTTTAAAATCTTGCTCACATGGACTCCTCCATGATTAGGATTCTACAAATTATCAATGTCCACAAAACAAAGCACTCATGCTGAGTATCCGCTCATGTCATAATTCCACCCAAATGGGCAACATCAATATTAATATGTATATATTATGCAGCTCATTTAATCTTAAACTCGGCCTCCTGTGCATCTTAGGTTTGACTGAAAACTCAAACAAACTCTATATCACTGCTGCATTCCTGCCCTAGTGGGCAATCCCAAATCGGATTGGCATGCAATCATTGTCATAACATCTGTCGCTGTTACTGTTATGTTACATTTCTAAGACATGCAATGTGAGAACGATGCCAAAAGAGGCCTATTGCAGTACTGTTATCATCTACGTTCTCTGTCCCATATTTAAAATATCAAAATAATAAAAGAAAACTATCACTCTGTGGCTCCAAGTGCAAGAAGGAAAGGGTCGGGTGCCCCTGCCCGGGTCATCTCTCTAAGCCAGCTCCCTAGGTGAGAGTCCCTTCCTTTCCTCTGAAAAAAAACAAATACATTAATTCAAGAGAGGGTGTCAAAAACAACTACTATATGTCATAATTATTATTGTTATTTACTCTAACTGAATTACCATACCGCTATGTGTATACCCCTAGCTGTTCATCTTAACAGTGTATTGACTCCAGATGTACATGTTGCTCTTCATCTGAATTCAACCCATTTGGAGCCTTAGTATTGAGTCTGGTGATCCATTTAGATTCAGTTCTATGCTGCAAACCCACCCGGTCTCCCCCTCTGGGTATTGGTGGAACATATTCAATTTCAAGAAATAAGGGGATTCGGAGGATTCTGAGGTCCAGTGTATGTCCTCCAATAACAGTTACTAATAATGTGATACACTGTTCCTAAAGAGCAAGAAGAAGACAGGGTGAGTAATAGGGGATCCTATTAAGTAGGAGCAAGAGTCCTCACACACCCAGTTGGGTGTCATGCTTCATCATTGGACCAGCTCCTTGCCAGACTGGCGCTGCAATGTCTGGCGGGCACCACCCTTTCGGGGGGCTCTTTGCCGGAGATCTTTTTTGATGATGCCACCCTTTCCCACAGGTAAGTGAGGGGGCGAGGGAGAAAGGAGAGAACAAAATGGAATAGAAGGATAAAATTGGCTCAATGACCCTTACTAAGAACTATCTTTATTAATATGGGGTCTTGGCCAAGATTAAAACTGTAATCAGGAGGGTAAAGTCGAAGTAATGTTCGACCACTCTCAAACTGTATTGCACATAACAAGGAGGTCAAGGAACTACCAGACCCACCTCAACAATGGGTCGACATGTTTCGCGTCTATGAGGTCCCAATGGATCCAGCGACGCTTCTTTAGGACCTAATAACAAAAAAACATGCTTCTCCAAAAATAAACTATGCTGGCTCTTGCCTCTATCAACTGACAATCAAAAGGGAAGGAATATTATTATCATCAGTCACTTACATGAGTCCTTTATGACCCAGTATGTCATTCCTACTCGTCGCCCTGAAAATGTGTAAAAAATTACAACATTGATTAATGCCCCGGTCATTGTATCAAGAATTACACTTGAATGAATATAAATTCAATATGTGTGGCACACGGTGATCGTGATAAACATTCACACACCCGTGTCAGTGTAACGAACAAAATGTGCTTACCCTTCTACACTAAGACAGGGCTTCATGGGATCACGCGGACCATTGACCTGGTCCACAAGGCTCTAATTAGCATATAGAAAAACAAGAAATCACAAAACAAAATTAGGAGTCATTGAAACATCCAGCACCGCCCTGGAGTAGATGCACATAAGTATCGTTCCCAACAGATATACGTAAACAAACAAGCAGGGAGAGTAGCCCCACACTTATGAATACTTAATCATCAATCTGTAATGAGTGTGTCATTTGAAACAAGATGGAAACAAACTAGGAGGTAGTTGTCAAAACATATCTATAATATGAAACTATTGATAGTGGTTAAAATTCATGGTAATCAAATATAATAGCCACCTCGTTTGTAGATAACCACACATTGAAGAAACAAACAAACGTGGCTGAATGATGAGCTAATGGTCTCATGCAATCACAAGGAGTGACCTGAACTGCCTCGTCATTCGTATTATGTCACAGTCAGAAGACACTGGTAAAAAGGTGAGAGGCGGCCTCGTAGATTCAGTACTACTCACGAGTCAACAAGCCCTATTAAATACTTGACAGCACGGGCATTCAAAAACACTTACTTGAGTGGAACCGGCAGACGGCACTTCCACCTACCCCTGGGTCGCGCTCCCGGAATGACAAGGGAGACATGGTAGTGAGGGGATAAATGGAATAGGACCCGGAAATCGGAACCTTTGCGCGTTGCTAAGCAACGTGTGTACGTCTCGGCACAAACGCTCGTCGTCAGAGGCGCGCAAGCGTAGAGCTCTGTTGGTGACGCCAGGAGGGAAACGTGGCGGCCATGATGAGAGTTCTATATTGTTGCTCGGATCAATACAGGGAATGAATATGCCCTGTGGAAAATGAACAGAAATCTGACTACTTGATATAATTAAGTAAAACTGGCAGGTCAATCCTATATGTTGGACATTTCTATGTGTTTGTTGATGGTGTTGTGTCGCCAGCATAAGTTGGATTCAGTATACTCTTTTCATTTGTAGAGTAAAAATAGGATCATATCACACGGGCGTCCTGGATATTAGACGACAGTGAAGAAATGTCCAAAGCATTTCTATGGAGGGTGAGAGACGTATTACTATGGATGGTAAGGGACCACGTGTTTACATCTATAGTCATGTGGTAAACCAACTACCGTGTTAGTTTCTCAGTATTGTTTGATCAAGGGGAAAAGTTAATCCATGGGATATCGTCATTTAACCCACTCCGGTGGGTCCCAAGCTTGAAAACTCACCGTTGTTCTAGTTCAAAGAGAGACACCGCGTCTTTCTGTGGGCATGTCTGTAGTACAATCTACCACATGTCATCCGGGCTATGCTGAGCTTCGATATAGTGGATACTTAGTTTGGTCGAAGTACGTCCACACTGAATATTACTGCGGTGTTCATTGATTCTTAATTTGACAGCTCTTGTGGTCATCCCTACATATTGTAGACCACATGGGCATGTTATCAGATACACGCAGTTTCGGGTATTACAATTAGTATGTCTAAGTAATCGCCAGTGCCCAATTGGGACAAGTTCCAATGAGTCTGTTCGTTTAGTTAAAGAGCACACATTGCAATTCCCACAAGGGAAATGTCCTGTCAATGGTGGTAGCTCCCAAAGGGTACCTTGTCTGTTTGGTGCCTCGCGAGGTCTGGGTCTAGTGTGAATCAGTATGTCTCTCAAGTTGGTAGTCCTTCTGAAGGCAAACAGTGGTTTTGGGATACTCTCACCCCCACTCAGGAGGATCTCCCACCTATTGTTGATAATTTTCTTGACTGTATTAGACAGTGGTGTAAAAGTCGTGACACAGGTTAGTTTATTCTCTCCACGTCTGGGTACCGATTGTAGTAATAGCTCCCTATCACTATATTTGGCACGTTTGTAAGCAGTGTTAACCACCCTTACAGGATAGTGACGGTCATATAGTTTGTGTTTCAATTCTGTGGCTTGTGTGTCAAACGAGCGGATATTACTACAATTACGGCGTAACCGTAAGAATTGGCCAAATGGTAGGTTATCTCTCAGTGCTTTCGGGTGGTAACTGTCGTAAAGTAGTAAACTGTTACGGTCTGTAATTTTGTGATGTGTGCAAGTAGTTAGTGTGCCTCTGTCAATAGTAATGACCAAATCCAGGAAAGTAATCTTGGTGGTGGAGACAGAGGAGGTGAAGTTCAAGTAGGGGTCTAGGTTGTTAACCCATGTTGTGAACTCCGTCACTTCCTCAATGGGGCCTTACCAGATGACCAGAATGTCGTCAATGTATCGACGCCATAATTTAATATTGTAAAGATATGGATTAGAAGTAGGTAGTATGAATCGTTTCTCGAAATCATACATGTAAAGACATGCTAAGCTCGGAGCAAAAGTGCTACCCATTGATGTACCTCGAGTCTGGTGGAACAATGAATCTTCAAACTTAAAAAAGTTTTCTTTCATCGCTAAGCTAGCACAATGCATAATGAAATGAACCGGACTGGTCAACTTCAAAGTAGTCGTTAGAAGAGCTGATTCTACTACTGACAGAGTGGCCTGTTGTGGGATGTTGGTATATAATGCCTCAACATCCATAGTAATTAGTGCATGAACGTCACCGTCAGTGTTGATGGATTCTATGAGGTTGAGGACATCTTTAGTGTCCCGTAAATATGTAGAAGATTGTTGTACAAGGGGTTGTAAAAAGTGGTCACAAAATGTGGACAGTGGCTGAAGGATGGACCCTATCCCTGACACAATTGGGCGGCTCGGAGGTGGAATTATCCCTTTGTGAATTTTGGGCAGACAGTAAAAGTATGGAATCCTGGGATTAACAGTATCTAGAAAATCAGCCTCTTTTTGCAAGATCCAAGAATTACTAATGGCCTCATTGATCATTCCTCTGATCTCTGTCTGTAATCTAACTGTTGGATCGTGATCGATTAGTGTGTAATAGGTCGAATCACTCAGGAGGCGAAGACATTCTTGTCTGTAATCTGATGAATTCAAAACAACTATAGCACCGCCTTTATCTGCTGGCTTGATGGTGATATTGTTATCAGCTACCAATCTTTTCAGAGCGTCACTCTCTACTTTAGGTATGTTGACAAAGCCATATTTAGGTCGTAGCTTATTGAGGTTAGAATTAACTGCTTTCTCGAATGCCAAAATCTCGCAGGGAGTAGCAGCTGTGGGGGGCATAAATTTAGACGGTTTTTTAAGGCCAGAGTCTGTGGGTGCCGAGTCAAGAGGTCTGTCACTAAAGTAGGCCTGTAGTCGAATCTTCCTAAAGAACTGTGTAAGTTCACTTTGTAGGTGGAAAAAGTGAACACAGTGAACAGCGCCGCCGTGGAGGATTCCCTGGGGCAGCGGGAAACCGGCGGGACACCGCCGGTTTCCCGTTTCTGACCGCGGCTGTACCGCCGCGGTCAGAATGCCCATGGAAGCACCGCCAGCCTGTTGGCGGTGCTTCCGCGGTCGTTGGCCCTGGCGGTCCATGACCGCCAGGGTCAGAATGACCCCCTAAGTATCCACTATATCGAAGCTCAGCATAGCCCGGATGACATGTGGTGGATTGTACTACAGACATGCCCACAGAAAGACGCGGTGTCTCTCTTTGAACTAGAACAACATGGGTTTTCAAGCTTGGGACCCACCGGAGTGGGTTAAATGAAGATATCCCATGGATTAACTTTTCCCCTTGATCAAACAATACTGAGAAACTAACACGGTAGTTGATTTACCACATGACTATAGATGTAAACACGTGGTCCCTTACCATCCATAGTAATACGTCTCTCACCCTCCATAGAAATGCTTTGGACATTTCTTCACTGTCGTCTAATATCCAGGACGCCCATGTGATATGATCCTATTTTTACTCTACAAATGAAAAGAGTATACTGAATCCAACTTATGCTGGCGACAAAACACCATCAACAAACCCATGGAAATTTCCAACATATAGGATTGACCTGCCAGTTTTACTTAATTATATCAAGTAGTCAGATTTCTGTTCATTTTCCACAGGGCATATTCATTCCCTGTATTGATCCGAGCAACAATATAGAACTCTCATCATGGCCGCCACGTTTCCCTCCTGGCGTCACCAACAGAGCTCTACGCTCGCACGCCTCTGACGACGAGCGTTTGTGCCGAGACGTACACACGTTGCTTAGCAACGCGCAAAGGTTCCGATTTCCGGGTCCTATTCCATTTATCCCCTCACTACTGCGTCTCCCTTGTCATTCCGGGAGCGCGACCCAGGGGTAGGTGGAAGTGCCGTCTGCTGGTTCCACTCAAGTAAGTGTTTTTGAATGCCCGTGCTGTCAAGTATTTAATAGGGTTATTTGATTCGTGAGTAGTACTGAATCTACGAGGCCGCCTCTCCCCTTTTTACCAGTGTCTTCTGACTGTGACATAATATGAATAACGAGGCAGTTCAGGTCACTCCTTGTGATTGCATGAGACCATTAGCTCATCATTCAACCACGTTTGTTTGTTTCTTCAATGTGTGGTTATCTACAAACGAGGTGGCTATTATATTTGATTACCATGAATTTTAACCACTATCAATAGTTTCATATTATAGATACGTTTTGACAACTACCTCCTAGTTTGTTTCCATCTTGTTTCAAATGACACACTCATTACAGATTGATGATTAAGTATTCATAAGTGTGGGGCTACTCTCCCTGCTTGTTTGTTTACGTATATCTGTTGGGAACGATACTTATGTGCACCTACTCCAGGGCGGTGCTGGATGTTTCAATGACTCCTAATTTTGTTTTGTGATTTCTTGTTTTTCTATATGCTAATTAGAGCCTTGTGGACCAGGTCAATGGTCCGCGTGATCCCATGAAGCCCTGTCTTAGTGTAGAAGGGTAAGCACATTTTGTTCGTTACACTGACACGGGTGTGTGAATGTTTATCACGATCACCGTGTGCCACACACATTGAATTTATATTCATTCAAGTGTAATTCTTGATACAATGACCGGGGCATTAATCAATGTTGTAATTTTTTACACATTTTCAGGGCGACGAGTAGGAATGACATACTGGGTCATAAAGGACTCATGTAAGTGACTGATGATAATAATATTCCTTCCCTTTTGATTGTCAGTTGATAGAGGCAAGAGCCAGCATAGTTTATTTTTGGAGAAGCACGTTTTTTTGTTATTAGGTCCTGAAGAAGCATCGCTGGATCCATTGGGACCTCATAGACGCGAAACATGTCGACCCATTGTTGAGGTGGGTCTGGTAGTTCCTTGACCTCCTTGTTATGTGCAATACAGTTTGAGAGTGGTCGAACATTACTTCGACTTTACCCTCCTGATTACAGTTTTAATCTTGGCCAAGACCCCATATTAATAAAGATAGTTCTTAGTAAGGGTCATTGAGCCAATTTTATCCTTCTATTCCATTTTGTTCTCTCCTTTCTCCCTCTCCCCATCACTTACCTGTGGGAAAGGGTGGCATCATCAAAAAAGATCTCCGGCAAAGAGCCCCCCGAAAGGGTGGTGCCCGCCAGACATTGCAGCGCCAGTCTGGCGAGGAGCTGGTCCAATGATGAAGCATGACACCCAACTGGGTGTGTGAGGACTCTTGCTCCTACTTAATAGGATCCCCTATTACTCACCCTGTCTTCTTCTTGCTCTTTAGGAACAGTGTATCACATTATTAGGAACATATTCAATGCCTATGTACTTCAGTACATTATGATCACTTGAGTGGTACATTTCAAAATGCCTAGCTACTGGGTAAGTTGCATAATGGTTCATTATCGCTTGAGCATGCTTCAATATCCTTGTCTTAACAGGGTGTTTGTTCAGTACTACCCACATATCTCAGATCAAATGGGAATTCTAGGACATATACAACAAGTGGGGTGTTACAATTGATAAATCGAGTAATGCTCCTCGTACTCCTGTCTGGCTGTCTAATTACTTTACAGCTAGATTAATGTGTACAGGCTTTACATCTCCGCAGATAAGGAAACCCATAATAGAGTCTTCCCCAGGGCTTGTGTTGTACCCTGTTTTGCTTAGATCTCCTTTCAAAAACAAATCTCGTAAAGATTTATCTTTCCGATATGTATCCTTGGGTCTTTCTCCTACCTCTTTTTCTATATGAGCTCACATTTCAGCATGTCCCAATTTTTCTTCAGAATTTCACATACACTTCCTGAACTAATTTTATAAGTGGTGATGACTCTCATATCATTATCTCCTACCTCTTTCTCCATATTGGTGCTCAAAAGGATTTTTGTCCTGGATAGTTTATCCACCCTTTGACTCGCTTTTTCCACTATCCATCTAGGATATCCCCCATTCAAAAACCGTTGTATCATTACTTTCCTTTCTTCTTCAAAGAGGTTACTGTCATTTCAGTTTCTTTTGGTCCTAATCAATTCACTATATAGAATACTCCACTTTAATTGGCTGGGGTGACTACTACAAGCATTTGATAAGCTGTTGCTGCTCGTAGATTTACGATGTAATTTGTACATAAATTTGTCACCCACAACCTGCAGTTCCGCATCAAGGAAATACTAATCTGTTTGTGCTGTAATTAGCTGTCAGTTCTAAATTCAATTAATTCTTGTTCAGCTTGGCTACAAACTCCCTTGCCTCCATTTCACTGCCTTGACATATCAGCAATAAGTCATCGATAAACTGTAACCATAAGGCAATTTTGCCCATTGCTTGTAGTTTCAGAGCTCTGGAAACCTGCTCCTCCTCCCCAGCCCATGAATAAATTTGCATAGCTGGGAGCAAAGCTGGTTCCCATTGCAGTCCCCTGTTTTTGTCTGTATAAAGTCTTATGAAGCAAGAAGATATTGTTTTCAAGACAAAATGACATCATTTCCAGTACCATCTGTTTATTCGAGTATAGACTCACCGGTCTTGCTCGTGAAATATATTCACAAGCTTTAATGCCATCACTATGAAGTATACTCGTATACAATGATTTTACATCTAAAGTTATCAGTATGCACTCTGGATCCCAAGGTCCCTGGTATCTGCAATATATGAGGGAAGGGCACTGACAAATGGCAACAAAACTAAATCAATATATTTGGAGGCATTCTCTAATAGACTGCCTAGAGAGGCAACTATCAGTCTTCTAGGATGATTACTAGTAGACTTATGAACTTTCAACAAGAGGTAAAAAATCGGAATTTTGGGGTATAGGTTTTAAAAAAATTGATATTCTTCTATCTCAATCAGGGATTTATCCCTCCATGTGTTTAATTTAAAAAAAAAATATGTTAATGGTCTCCTTTTACTCTGATGTGGATATTTCTGAATAAGAATTTGTATCACTCTCTTGCCTCAATGCTTCAGATACATACACATCACATGGCATCACTACCACATTGTCCCCTTTATCTGCTTGTCTAATTACAATGCCCTCATCCTTCATGAGGGATTCTATAGCCATCCTCTGTGATGAAGTGATGTTACTTTCCATCTTCACTTTCTTTTTTTCCAGGTTTTTAAAGTTCTGCCACAACTCTCTCATGGAATGCATCAATCATATCAAAGTCCAGCAAGGGGGTAAATTTAGATTTGGATCTGAAGCCTTTGGGAGCACTCTGATCATACATTATCCTGTGTTTTTTTTAACTTGGACTCAGTGCTTTGCGGAGCAAGATGACCGACGCGTAGAGAGGGGGCAGGCTCTGCTGCCACGCCCACCCCGGATCTCGGACGCCAGCCGGCGCCGGAAAGCAGCAGCGGACGCGGACGTGGAAGCAGCGAGAGCGGAGGGAGGCTCTCCCCTCCACGGATTATCAGAGCTATGCCGCGACTCAAGGCGGCTAGAAAGGAAGCGCGGGGGTGGCCCCAAGGGCATAATTTGGAGCTGGAGAGCGTTCCGTTTCTGGTTACGCGAACGGGAACCGAGCACCAACGACATCCATGGGGGGGAAAGCACATGCTTCCCTCTCATTTTTGGAGCGACGCAGGAGAAGATAAGGTGGGAGTAGCTTGGAAGTTACCCCCACGCCTGACCTGCTCTGCACTTTCTACTTTTGACTTTAAAAAAAAAGAGGAAAATAAATTCCAATTAAGAAAAGTTACTCCCACGCCTGACCTGCTCTGCATTTTTGACTTTGGACTCTGCAAAAAGGAGGAAGAGAAATCCCAAGTAAGAAAAGGGGGGAAAAGGGGCTTGAAATGACTGATTTAGACCCTTGAGAACACGTTAGCAAGATCTTTATCTTCTTCATCTCTTCAAGTAAAAACCCTAATAGACTTTAAAATATAAACATAAGGTGTGTGGATCCTGAGGGCACCTACCCCATTGAATTTTGTAAGCATTTGAATTATAACAAAAATTGAAGATTAGAAGTTTTACGGTGTGCAAGCTTAACAAGAACTGGGTGCCCCCAATGCTATTGATTACCAAGGCGAGTACTGACCGTTCTTGTACCCATTTTCGGCCTACAACGGGCATTATTAAAAGTGTGACATGTGAAGTGATATATGATGTGATAGTAGTAATAGTAGGGCTAGCCGGATTTGTGAGAGCACTCCCCCATTCCTTGAAAATAAGTATAGCGCCAAAAATGGCTCGGAACTCTGGAGATAAGGCTGACGGCGCAAAAATACTGCGGTCAGGAAAGGATAAAGGGGACCCGACCGGGGCAAACAGACGGCCCTTCTCGACAATGGGTAGACAAACCGGGAGAAACATAACTAGCCAAGGTAAAGATGTAAAGGTGGACGATAACATAATCGCCTCCCGGAAAATAGGGGGAAAAGTAAAACCCAGGCTACCATTATGTCTTTTCTTGCAGGAGGGACACAAGAAAGTGGAACTACGCTTATAACCCCCACTTCGGGAGAAGGTCAGACGGCCACAGAAAGCTCACTTGGGGGGGCCTCCAGTGAAAAGATTTATAAGGAAGCAGCACCCGAACCTGGCGGTGGGGGATTAGTGGGTTCAGACAGTTCTACAATGGTAAGAAGGAAGGAAAAGGATCCTCCCATTAGTCAGGAGTGTCCCCCTGCACTGCAGCATGCGACCGCAATGCAAGGAGAAGACTTAAGTAATATAAAACCCACATGGGGTATCGTAGATGTGCAAAATATTTCGCAGAGCCCAGGAGGGGGTGATAAGGAAAATGAAAAAGAGATGAAAATCTTGGACTGGGCGAAAGATACTGGGGACAAATTCTACTCATTGACAGAGGAATCGGACTTCAGTAGTGCTGACGAGCACAGCCCTAGTGAATCTGGTAGTAGCATATCCTCCGAGAGGGGAAATGCTTCATCAAGTAACGAACCCACAGTACGGCAGAGGCGGTGGCAGCGCAAGTGCACCAAAACAAGGTCTGGATCACAGGAGAGCACCAAATTTTTCGCATCAAGCGGTAGTAAGACTTTAAAATGGGATTACTCCAGCATTAGTTTAACGGATGTAACATGCACAACAGATATATCTGCCATGGGCGGCCAGCAGTCGGTGAACAACGACATGGGAGAAAATAATGGAGGTATGAAGAGCGATACATGCGCAGCAAGTACTGACTCTGGGATGCTACAATCAATATTTAATTCAATTAAAGAATTCCAAACAGAAACCCGGATTGAAAGTCGTCGAGCCAGGGAAGCCACAAAGCGGCTGCAGGGAACAGTGCGTAAGGTCACAAAATCATGTACTGAGATAGAAACCAAATTAGGCACAATGGACGAGAGGATAGTAGCAGTTGAAGAGGATGTCGACACGCTGAAACAACAGAATGCCATGCAGGAGGGTCAACTGACTGACATAATGTGGAAGCCGGAAGACTTTGAGAACCAGAAGAGACTAAATAATCTACGCTTTTTGGGCATAGAGGAAGGGCTGGAAGGGAATGACATCCGGATTTACATGATTAAGTTACTACAGGGGGCATTTCCCGAATTGAACCATTGGGATTGGGATTACGAGATCCAGCGTGTCCACAGATTTCCCCCAACCAGGAGGGAGGGGGTACATTCAGCTGTCTCAAAATATCCTAGAGCTATTCTGGTGTTTTTTGGTAATTATCTGCTGCGCCAGGCTATTTTTGACAAATCGCGCCCTAACGCCCCACGCAATATGGAAGGGGTAACTTTTTTTACTCGACCAGACTTTTGTCATACAACTGTGGAGCGTAGATGGCGGCTCCGACAGTTGATCAAACCATTTTTTGACAAGGGAGGAGAAGCCTATTTGATTTCCCCCGCTCGTCTAAAAACGGTTGTGAATGGGAAAGTGAGATGGTTTATGTCAGAGATTCAAGCAAAGGAATATTTGACGGGGCTAAAATAATGACGTGTTTTCAGATGGCAATGATCTCGGTGGTGGGCGGGCACCCTATATCTACGTTACGCCAACATTTGGGCCAAAGGTGGCTCGATTGCTCTACAAGAAGGAGGGGGGGCTGGCTGGGAGGAAGGGACCCCAACCAGCCCTTGTGGGGAGGGAGGGGGGTGGATGAGTGTGGTGTGGGGAGGGGGATGGTCGGGAGGGTGAAAGAGGGGGAAAGGGGGGGAAACGGGTAAGGAAGGGATAAAGAGATTGCAGCAGAAAATAAGGACTAGAGAAAGAGAGAGGAAGGGAAGTCTATGTAAGATTGCATATAGCCAGGATGAAAACCAAACAAAAAGACTGGGAGGCTGGGAAGGAGGGGGGAGAGGTAAAAAGAGATAAAAATGACTAGACTCCGAATAGCTTCTATTAACATCTGTGGTCTAAATGACCCCCGAAAAAGAAGGAAAGTCATGGAAGATTTAAAAACCCTCAGGGCAGATATTTACTGCTTACAAGAAACTCATGTGGAATATGGAAACCGTGGAATCTTAGGGTCGTTTGGTATGAGAATGATAGTATGTTCAAAACAAGAGGTGAAAACTAAAGGGGTGGCGATATTGGATCGGAGCAACAGAGTGAAATTTGCCAGACAGAAGGCCGACAGGAATGGAAGATGGGCAATTGTAGAATGTTTCTATGGGGGAGGTGGCTTTATGCTGTGTTCTGTATATGGGGCGTGTTGGACCTGGCTTTTTGACAGGGTCATCCCCAAACTTTTTGCCTTCCTCCTTCTCTTTTTCTGACCTCATTTTTGCTGGTTTTTAGACTCTGCGCACTTTACCACTGCTAACCAGTGCTAAAGTGCATATGCTCTCTCTCTGTAAACATGGTAACTTTGGATCATACCTGATTGAACTATTTAATCTATTTATAAGTCCCCAGTCATGTGCACTCCAGGTGCCGAGGGCATATAGATTAAATGCTACTAGTGGACCTGCAGCACGGATTGTGCCACCCACTTAAGTAGCCCCTTTTCCTTGTCTCAGGCCTACCATTGCTAGGCCTGTGTGTGCAGTTTCACTGCCACCTCGACTTGGCATTTAAAAGTACTTGCCAAGCCTAGAACTCCCCTTTTTCTGCATATAAGTCACCCTTAATGTGTGCCCTGGGTATCCCCTAGAGCAGGGTGCTGTGTAGGTAAAAGACAGGACATGTACCTGTGTAGTTATATGTCCTGGTAGTGTAAAACTCCTAAATTCGTTTTTGCACTACTGGGAGACCTGCTCCCTTCATAGGCTAACATTGGGGCTGCCCTCATACACTGTTGAAGTGGCAGCTGCTGATCTGAAAGGAGCAGGGAGGTCATATTAAGTATGGCCAGAATGGTAATACAAAATCCTACTGACTGGTGAAGTCGGATTTAATATTACTATTCTAGAAATGCCACTTTTAGAAAGTGAGCATTTCTTTGCACTTAAATCCTTCTGTGCCTTACAATCCACGTCTGGCTAGGTTTAGTTGACAGCTCCTTGTGCATTCACTCAGACAGACCCCAAACACAGGGTACTCAGCCTCACTTGCATACATCTGCATTTTGAATGGGTCTTCCTGGACTGGGAGGGTGGAGGGCCTGCCCTCACACAAAGGACTGCCACACCCCCTACTGGGACCCTGGCAGACAGGATTGAACTGAAAGGGGACCTGGTGTACTTCTTAGCCACTCTTTGAAGTCTCCCCCACTTCAAAGGCACATTTGGGTATAAAACAGGGCCTCTGCCCTACCTCATCAGACACTTGCTGGAGAAGAAACCGGAACCAGAAACTACATCCTGCCAAGAAGAACTGCCTGGCTGCTCAAAGGACTCACCTGTCTGCTTTCTACAAAGGACTGCTGTCTTGCTGTTGCCCTGCTGCCTTGCTGAACTCTTGTGTGGCTGTGAAAGTGCTCTCCAAGGGCTTGGATAGAGCTTGCCTCCTGTTCCTTGAAGTCTCAGGACCAAAAAGACTTCTTCCTTTCACTTGGACGCTCCGTGCGCCGAAACTTTCGACGCAGAGCTTGTTTCGCGGCGAGAAAAACGCCGCACACCGACGCTGATCGACGCGACGCCCTCGGGGCGATCGAGATTTCGACGCACAACCTCGCAAGGACAAAGCCGCTCGACTTTCCAGGAGAAATCGACGCGACGCCCACCGTGAGTGCGAAACTTTGACGCACGGCCTCGCAAGGACAACGCCGCCCGACTTCCAAGGAGAAATCGACGCGACGCCTGCCGTGAGACCAAACTTTCGACGCACGGCCTCGCAAGGACAACGCCGCCCGACTTCCAAGGAGAAATCGACGCGACGCCTACCGTGAGATCGAAACTTCGACGCGCAGCCCCGCAGAACGACGCGCAGCCGGAAAACAAGCAGGAGAATCCACGCACAGACCCGGGACATCTGGTAATCCCCGCGATCCACAAAAAGAGACTGTCTGCGCGCCGGAAAACGACGCCCGACTTCCCCGCGTGGAAAAGACCGACGCAAGTCTGTGTGTGCTGAGGAGAAATCGACGCACACACCCCTTTTTCCACGCATCTCTTCTCCTGTGGCCCTCTGAGGAGATTTTCCACCAGAAACCAGGTACTTTGTGCTTGAAAGACACTGTATTGCATTCTAAAGGACTTAAGACACTCTATATCACTTCCCTGTGATATTTCTACAATTTTCCATTGCAACTTTATGCTTTTTGACCTACAATTATCCTGATAAATATTATATATTTTTCTAAACACTGTGTGGTGTATTTTTGTGGTGCTATATGGTGGTATTGTATGATTTATTGCACAAATACTTTACACATTGCCTTCTAAGTTAAGCCTGACTGCTCGTGCCAAGCTACCAGAGGGTGGGCACAGGATAATCTTGGATAGTGTGTGACTTACCCTGACTAGAGTGAGGGCTTTTGCTTGGACAGGAGGTAACCTGACTGCCAACCAAAAACCCCATTTCTAACATTGGTGATCAGCGGTGAGGATAGGACTTGTATTTGTGCAGTGACATACAGTAGCTAAGTATTTCACTACATACCCACAGTTGAAGGTCAACTTGGTTTTTATCTCTTTTTGAAAATCCGTTTTTTTCCTGACAATTTTCAAAAACTAAATCCTCACTCAACATGTCTCTGACTGGGTCTCAGACAGGGGACTTTGACCTAGTCCAGTTGGATACATACACGGTCAAACAACTAAGAGGATTCTGCAGGGCATTAAGGGTACCCACCCAAGGGGCCTCCAGAAAGGAGGACTTTCAAGTGGCGCTGAGGGCCTGGGCAGAAGCCCATTTAGAGGATGATGAGGAAGAGGAGCCAGAAAATGGCCCCTCAGAAGGATTTCCACTATCTATGGATGGTGTTACCACTGCAATTGTGCACCCTTCCAGACCAGGGAGCAGTGTCTCCATGCAAAGCCTGACCGCAGAGGAAAGGAGAGAGGAAAGGGAGTTCCAATTGCAAATGGCAAAACTGGAAATTGAGGCACAACAGGAGGAGAGGAGGGCAGAAAGAGAAGCCAAACAAGCTGAGGCTGAAAGAGCAGCCAAACAGATTGAAGCTGAAAGAACAGCCAAACAAGCAGAAGCTGAAAGAGCGTTGGCTGAAAAGAAACTATTGTTGGCTCATGAACTGAGTCTCAAGGAGCTGGAGATCAAGGCAAGACAGTCTGAATCCAGCAATAATGGTGGCAGCATACAGACAGGACCTGCTGGAGAAAAGAAGGTTCGTATACCCAAAAATGTGGTGCCCAGTTTTGTGGTGGGAGATGACATAGATAAATGGTTAGCTGCTTATGAAGTTGCACTAAGGGCTCATGAGGTTCCTGAAGGGCAATGGGGGGTAGCTATGTGGGGTTATGTGCCGCCATTGGGGAGGGACACACTTCTCACATTGGATCCACCGGATCAAAACACATACCCACTCCAGAAAGCCACTTTACTTGCCAAGTTTGGGCTGACCCCTGAGGGATACCGTCAGAGGTTCAGGGACAGCACCAAACAAACCACACAAACATGGGTAGATTTCTTTGATTTCTCTAGTAAGGCACTGAATGGATGGGTGCGGGGCAACAAAGTAACTGATTATAAAGGTTTATATGACTTGATTCTGAGAGAGCATATGCTTAATACTACTTTTACAGAGTTGCGCCAGCACTTAGTGGATAGTAAGCTGACTGATCCCAGGAAGCTTGCTGAGGAGGCGGACCTCTGGGCAAGCACCAGAGTGTCCAAAAAGGTATCTGGGAGTGACCCCGAGAAGGGTAGTTCCGGTTCCCCCCAACAAAGTGAGGGGGAGGTTAGAGATGACCCAGACGAGTTCCAGAGTAAGGGGGGAAGAAAGGGTTCCCATACCCCCTCTGAGAAACAGGGTGGGGGTTCTGGTGGGCAGTGGCCCAAAGCATCCCATTCCCAACCCCGCTGCTTTGAGTGTTCCCAGATAGGACACAGGAAGGGGGACTCTGTCTGTCCAAAGAACTCACCCACTATTGGGACCTCTACAGGGGTGGCCAATGTGGCCTTAGGGGAATGTCATCCCCAGGGGCAGGTCGTAGATCATGCCTCCATCTCCTTCAGTTGGGAGGTGGACTCAGAGGGTAAACTGGTGATCCCTGAGGGTGGGAGTCGTCACTTCCACCAGGTGGGAGTGAATGGGATCCCAGTCACCGCTCTGAGAGACACGGGGGCTAGTCTTACCATGATTGTGGAGAGACTAGTGTCACCAGAGCAGTACACCGGACAGGTGTGTAGAGTGACTCCAGCCATTGGGGAAGATTTCTTCCGCCCCCTGGCCCGGGTGTCCCTAGAATGGGGTGGGGAGGTGACCCAGAGGCGGGTCATAGTTAGTCCCCAGCTGCCCATTGACTGCATTCTGGGGAATGAGTTTCCCTTAGTGTCAGGAGAGCTGAGAGGGCCGACCCCCAAGGGTGCCCTAACAGTTCAGATATCTGGCGGTACCACTCCCCAGAGGAGGGTATGGAAGCCCAGATGGGGAGGCACGGGGAAAAAGGACTCACCCCTGTCCTCTGTTCAGCCTCAGAGTACAGACCCTGGGCTGAGGGACCAGTATCAGGGACCCACCCCTGACCTGGTGAGAGTGGAGAAGGGGTGCCAGACCCCTGGGGTTACTACCCCCCATTCTGGGATGCTACAGGAATCCCTTGGGAGCTCCCTACCAGCCACCCAGCTGGAGGAGAAGCTCAGCCAACGGCCTCCCTCCGGGTCTCCACCTAGCAGTGGATGGTCAGGGGCCTGGCTCATGACACTGACAGCTGTCAGTGGCATCTATTGGTTTCTGTCCTTGTGGGCAGAGTTTTCCCTGGGTTGGGGACAGAAGTCAGACCCAAGGAATGGAATGGGCCACATCACGTTGTTGGCCATGGTGATACTGTCTGCATACTGGGATACATCTGTAAGCAAATTAAAGTTAGGAGCTGTACAGATGGGGTCCTCAGGTGATGAGAAGGGTTCCCCATGGGCCAGATCAGTGGCCCCAGAGAGTATAGACAAAGAAGCCTCACTGAGTTCGGAAAGGCGTAGAACTGGCGAGTGCCCCTGCAGTAGTGGGCCATTGTCCATGTTCTATCGCCTTAAGCAGGGAAGTCCATCAGAGTGTTGATTAGTCTACCCTGGCTTTAGGCTGGGAGGGGGTCATGTTGGACCTGGCTTTTTGACAGGGTCATCCCCAAACTTTTTGCCTTCCTCCTTCTCTTTTTCTGACCTCATTTTTGCTGGTTTTTAGACTCTGCGCACTTTACCACTGCTAACCAGTGCTAAAGTGCATATGCTCTCTCTCTGTAAACATGGTAACTTTGGATCATACCTGATTGAACTATTTAATCTATTTATAAGTCCCCAGTCATGTGCACTCCAGGTGCCGAGGGCATATAGATTAAATGCTACTAGTGGACCTGCAGCACGGATTGTGCCACCCACTTAAGTAGCCCCTTTTCCTTGTCTCAGGCCTACCATTGCTAGGCCTGTGTGTGCAGTTTCACTGCCACCTCGACTTGGCATTTAAAAGTACTTGCCAAGCCTAGAACTCCCCTTTTTCTGCATATAAGTCACCCTTAATGTGTGCCCTGGGTATCCCCTAGAGCAGGGTGCTGTGTAGGTAAAAGACAGGACATGTACCTGTGTAGTTATATGTCCTGGTAGTGTAAAACTCCTAAATTCGTTTTTGCACTACTGGGAGACCTGCTCCCTTCATAGGCTAACATTGGGGCTGCCCTCATACACTGTTGAAGTGGCAGCTGCTGATCTGAAAGGAGCAGGGAGGTCATATTTAGTATGGCCAGAATGGTAATACAAAATCCTACTGACTGGTGAAGTCGGATTTAATATTACTATTCTAGAAATGCCACTTTTAGAAAGTGAGCATTTCTTTGCACTTAAATCCTTCTGTGCCTTACAATCCACGTCTGGCTAGGTTTAGTTGACAGCTCCTTGTGCATTCACTCAGACACACCCCAAACACAGGGTACTCAGCCTCACTTGCATACATCTGCATTTTGAATGGGTCTTCCTGGACTGGGAGGGTGGAGGGCCTGCCCTCACACAAAGGACTGCCACACCCCCTACTGGGACCCTGGCAGACAGGATTGAACTGAAAGGGGACCTGGTGCACTTCTTAGCCACTCTTTGAAGTCTCCCCCACTTCAAAGGCACATTTGGGTATAAAACAGGGCCTCTGCCCTACCTCATCAGACACTTGCTGGAGAAGAAACCGGAACCAGAAACTACATCCTGCCAAGAAGAACTGCCTGGCTGCTCAAAGGACTCACCTGTCTGCTTTCTACAAAGGACTGCTGTCTTGCTGTTGCCCTGCTGCCTTGCTGAACTCTTGTCTGGCTGTGAAAGTGCTCTCCAAGGGCTTGGATAGAGCTTGCCTCCTGTTCCTTGAAGTCTCAGGACCAAAAAGACTTCTTCCTTTCACTTGGACGCTCCGTGCGCCGAAACTTTCGACGCACAGCTTGTTTCGCGGCGAGAAAAACGCCGCACACCGACGCTGATCGACGCGACGCCCTCGGGGCGATCGAGACTTCGACGCACAACCTCGCAAGGACAAAGCCGCTCGACTTTCCAGGAGAAATCGACGCGACGCCCACCGTGAGTGCGAAACTTTGACGCACGGCCTCGCAAGGACAACGCCGCCCGACTTCCAAGGAGAAATCGACGCGACGCCTGCCGTGAGACCAAACTTTCGACGCACGGCCTCGCAAGGACAACGCCGCCCGACTTCCAAGGAGAAATCGACGCGACGCCTACCGTGAGATCGAAACTTCGACGCGCAGCCCCGCAGAACGACGCGCAGCCGGAAAACAAGCAGGAGAATCCACGCACAGACCCGGGACATCTGGTAATCCCCGCGATCCACAAAAAGAGACTGTCTGCGCGCCGGAAAACGACGCCCGACTTCCCCGCGTGGAAAAGACCGACGCAAGTCTGTGTGTGCTGAGGAGAAATCGACGCACACACCCCTTTTTCCACGCATCTCTTCTCCTGTGGCCCTCTGAGGAGATTTTCCACCAGAAACCAGGTACTTTGTGCTTGAAAGACACTGTATTGCATTCTAAAGGACTTAAGACACTCTATATCACTTCCCTGTGATATTTCTACAATTTTCCATTGCAACTTTATGCTTTTTGACCTACAATTATCCTGATAAATATTATATATTTTTCTAAACACTGTGTGGTGTATTTTTGTGGTGCTATATGGTGGTATTGTATGATTTATTGCACAAATACTTTACACATTGCCTTCTAAGTTAAGCTTGACTGCTCGTGCCAAGCTACCAGAGGGTGGGCACAGGATAATCTTGGATAGTGTGTGACTTACCCTGACTAGAGTGAGGGCTTTTGCTTGGACAGGAGGTAACCTGACTGCCAACCAAAAACCCCATTTCTAACAGGGCGGTAACGGATGATCCAGTTGTAATGGATACTATGGCTGTAGAACTAACTGGCTGGCCTCCCCCGTATATCTTATGCGGGGACTTTAACTTTAATGGCTCTTGGGATGGCTTGCAGGATCTCTTAGCGCCCGCAGCAAAGAAATATCAGGGGCAGAAGCCTTGTGTACTCAAGGCAATGGTAGGTCTGCAGAAAGAGTTAGGACTGGTGGATGCTTGGGTTAAGCTATGTGATTCAGATCCTGGGTACACTTATTTCTCTGCCCCTCATGTGAAATTGGCCTGATTAGATTTCTTCTTGACATCTCCTGAATTGTTAACACAGGCTAGCATGGAATTATACCCACGGATTATGTCTGATCATAATCCACTGGTATTGGACTTGGAGTTAAATGGTCTTGAGTACAAAACCAGGAGGTGGAATTTCGAAAGAGGGCTTCTCAAAGACTTTGAATACCTTGACTACATGAGGAATTGGATAGTGGAATTCTTAGAGATTAAAATAGGGTCTGCCCCTATAGAGATAGTCTGGGATACTCTGAAGGCAGGAGTACGGGGAGCAACTGTGAGCTTTAGCCTGAACAAACAAAAAAGGGTGAAAGAAAAATAAGAGACTCGCATTTGAAGCTCAGAGATTTAGAAATGCAGCTGATTGCAGCCATAAAAAGGGGGGAAGATACAAAGAATACCCAGGAGCGGATTGCTATAGCAAGGGCAGCAATAAATGAAGTTATCGCAGAAAGAGTAGTGGGAAAATATCTTGCGCAACGTTCTGAAAGGTATGAGTTTGGAGAAAGAACTGGCCACCTGTTGGCGGTAAGGGCAAGCCATAAAGCAGCAGTGGGGGTCATTAGAGAGATTCAAGACCAACAGGGACAAATAGTGACAGATACGGATGGTATTAGGAAGGTGTTCCAGGGATTTTATACTGACCTCTATAATGATACAGCCGGATTTTCATTGACAGAGATGCAGGAATTTCTCAGCCCTATCAGGCTTAACAAAGTTTCAGAAGAAGATTATTTGCAACTGGAGGGACAGATTGGTGGTCTAGAAATAGACAAGGCATTGAGCGAATTGGCTACCGGTAAAGCTTCTGCCCTGATGCGATCCCGTTAAAGTTCTACAAAACTTTTAAAATATTGTTACGCCCATTGATGCTCGAGCTGTTTATCCAGGTACAGAACGGTGGAGAAACCCCGCCATCATGGGGAATGGCCAACATAGTAGTCTTTTTAAAGAAAGGGAAGGCCCCACAGAGCCCGGCCTCATATCGGCCGATAACATTAATTAATAGTGATGCTAAAGTTTATTCCAAAATATTTGCTGCCCGTTTATCCTTGGTAATTAAGAAATTGATAATACATCGACAACATGGATTTGTTCCTGGTAGAGATACGGTAGAACATATTCAAAGAGTCATTACGCTGTTTGATGCAACAGAAGTGGCAGAGGAGCCCATGGCTGTCGCCCTGTTAGACGCTGAGAAAGCATTTGATAGAGTTAGCTGGAAATATCTCTGGCAGGTCATGGAGAACTATGGCTTTCAGGAAAAGTTTATTGTGGCAATAAAAGCCATGTATAAGTCCCCGGGAGTGAGAATACAATTAATGGGAGGGCAGTCTGGATGCATTCAAGTGGGGCGAGGTACTAGGCAGGGATGTCCATGCTCTCCGCTATTGTTCCCTTTATACATAGATCCTCTGCTCAGACAGCTTGAAGGAAACAAGCAGATTATTCCGGTACGCAGATATGGGTGGGATACAAAAGTCCTGGCATATGCGGATGATATAGCCATTATAACCTCCAATCCGGACGCAGCACTGAAAGAAATTGAAGAGGTCACAACCAAGTTCAGGATATTTTCTGGGTATTTGTTAAATAGAACCAAAACTCAGCTATTGGTTAACCAATATACGAATTCACAGGACAATCGGAGGGTGGAGCACGCAATGTACCTGGGTATCAATATTTCACCAAGAGTAGGAGAAATCATCAGTCTGAACTTAGATCCAATACTTGCGAAGGCTAAAAACGATATGCACAGATGGAACAATTTGCATATGACTATAATAGGGAGGTGTAATATGGTTAAAATGATTCTCCTCCCCAAATTATTGTATTTATTCCGGACCATACCCTTGAATTTGACAAAATCTTGGTTTGAAGATATGGACCGGTTAATCATGAGATTTATTTGGGCATATGGCAAGTGTAGAAGATCGGTTAAATTTATGTCTCTACCTCGTGAAAAGGGGGGGTGGGCCTTGCCTAATTTGAAGTTATATCAAATGGCAGCTGCATTTCAATACATGCACCCATTATGGGGGGAAAGACCAGGGGAGAACGAGGTGGAAGGTATCCCCAATATCCCTAATATCTACGAACTGCTTGTGGGTTCTGCCTCTAAGGGGTGTTTGTTAACCTTCCATGAACCGGGGTATTATAAGAAAGCCCGATACAAGGTACTAGAGGCGGCCTATAAATGCTGGCGGCCGTGGCGCACAAAGAACGGGCTTGGATGATTTAATTACTATACCCTAATTAAGAATAATCCGTCGCTCCCGGAAATATTTAAGGATAACTATATGGTAAAATGGGCCTCCAAAGGTATAGCGAGGTTAGGAGACTTTTTTGACGACATTGGAATAAAGACATTTATTAGTCTTCAAGAACGGTATGGCCTAGAACAAAGGTTTTTTTTCAAATTCTTACAGGTACAAGACTTTTTGGATAAGAAAACGGGCGGGCCACAGGGGTTCAAAAGTAATCAATTGTTAAAAAGTATTCTGGGAGAATCTAATATGACTATTAAAGTAATTTATTCCTCATTGATGGCAGAGCAACCCGACGATTTGGGGAAGCATAGTGCAAGGTGGAGCGGTAAACTGGTGGATGGAAGTGCTAATTTTCTCAAATCACTTGAGTTAGGTTATACTGTGTTACTCTCTTCGTCTCTACAAGCACAACATTATAAGACCATGTTTGACTTGTATTATACACCGGCCCACCTTGCCAAGTAGGGGGGCTTACGAGGAATCAATTGTCCAAGGTGTGGGGTTCATGGAACAGATATAATCCATATGTTTGCTACGTGCAGGGAATTAACGACATTGAGAGATGGTATGCAACTCGTGATAAAAGAAATATTGGGGTATGACGTGGTCCTCACCCCGGAGATCATGGTCCTAGGGGTTGCTGAACAAACAAGGGGACGACAGAGGGCGTTTATTTTCCTTGCCATGGCGGTTTATCGATTATGTATTTCCTCTGCATGGTTGAACACGCAACCACCATCTTGGCAGCAGTGGTTGGGCCGGTTATTATCAGTGTATCATCTGGAGATTGCCCTGTATGAACGGAAGGGGAGATTGGCTAGGAGGAAAGGGAACACTATTTGGGGACAATTTCGGAACTGGCTTATGGCTAATGATTGATGTCCTCATTCAATGTTTTTTTTTCGGGATGATAAACGGGGGAAATGTCCCTCTCCAGCCGAATGAGAAGGTGTAATCATATATTTTACTTTTTATGGTGTTTTTTCTTTTCCCACAAATTGTTTGTTCATTGGCAATGATGTATGAATGTAATCAACTCTCTTCCTTTTCCCCCCAAAAAAAGGACTCAGTGCTTTGCACATCTTCCTCACCATCCTGTAAATCAATCAGAGTACTAAGACAATCTATGTCACTTATATTTGTACCTTCTAGATGTGATGTATCTGGTATATCCTTTTTTATTTGCGTGGCCTATGTTAGTTTGAAATACTTTTTCAGTTTTATTCAGCGAATGAATTTAAAAATATCAATCCTGGTAGATACAAAATCAAAATACCCTGTAGGGCAGAAGGAAAGTCCACAATATAATACTTTAAGGTCCTCAGGAGTCAGTGGTCTGTTTGTAAAGCTGATAACAGTACTCGTACCTTCCATTATACTCTCTTCCTGGTTCTCCTGCAAATTCCCATGAGAGTTCCTTCTATACTGCCTTTACTCCCTCTTATTCCACCTCTTCTGCCTCTGCCTCTTGAGCCTCTTCTTGCAAGTGAATTTTCTTTTCGTTCCTTGCTCAGGAGGTGTAATTGTTGTAAAAAAAGAGCCTTCATACTGTCTCCTTTGTGTGCGCTGCCTTCATCCATAACTCAATCATTAGATACATCTGTGTCCGTAATTTCTCTTGATTGCAATCTGCCATTGCAGTAAAGATGGCAGCAGTCTCAATAACATTACCTTTGTTGGGGGTATAGATGTAATCAAACTTTTTATCAAATATTAGGATGTGCCCTCAGACGTAATCTCCAGTGTCCCTAATGAATTTACTTTGTTTCCACATTTTTATTTCATTCTTCAATTTAAGTCTCATTTGCCTTCTTTCTTTAAATTTTATAATTTGATCTTGTTCTTTTTTTTTTTATTTTTTTTTAAATTTAATTGAATATCTTCAATTTCTTTCAGTGCTTTTTCTCTATCCCTCCATGCATATTTTATAAGTATCACCAACATTGTTTGAGAGCAGTTAGTTAAATTAGCCACATATTCCTCAATCATACATGGGCCTGTGTTTTCATATGTGGGTACAGTAGAGATCCTAAGATCTAGAGGTATCATGTCCATGTCCAAATACGTTTGCAGAAATGTTGCCTCCCACCGTTTATTAAGCTCTTATTTGGAAAGTTTCTCCTATTTGCTTAACTGTCTAGGTAATGTTATGTCATCCTCGGTTGTACTGCCAGACTTAATTGTCTTTATGGGTGCTGCCGAGAATAGTGCTCTGGCGGCCAAAGTTCTTTGCGCTCCCTGTCTGACGCCTTCCCTTGGGGCTGGAATGTGTTGTGTTGTATTGTACAGTGCATTCTAATAATTATAGGTTGGGTACTCCAACATCCACCATGTCGTTCCACTGAGGTCGTAAAAGCACCGCCTCACAATTCCCTATACACTTAGCCTAGGAGTCGGCTTAGCATATCCCCCAAAATTGTGTGAGTTTTGTTGTAACCCAAACTCTATATCACAGCCCCACACCATGGAGCACCAGGGCAAGGGGTCCCACAGCCTTTCCTACCTTAGTGTTCTGAGTCCTCCGGCTCAGTCCGCTTGTGATACTCGGCTGGTTGCTCCCAACGGGTGCTCCTCTACGTGGCAGGCTATTGCAGCCTTGTTTTGCTGCATGGTCATGCAGATCAATGGCAATGCCTTCCAGATGCTTCTGAACTTGACATTTTGTTTCACAGGCAATCCTCAGTGTAGACAAACAAGTCGTGCATCAGCCGAGGTGAATTCAGGTCACTCGACTTTCAATACCTCGTTTCCCTTTATCGCCTTCAATGTCGAGTTAGCCAACGCAGAAGAAGCGCATAGTACACCGGTGCGACTGTCGGCAACAAAATCCTTCCCAAAATTTTCTTCAATGAGGAGATGCGTGCACTGGAATAGTTCAGCAACAATATTATTTTATTTGGTTAAAAAGCAGCCCCAGCAACGGGTTTCGGCTAAACAGCCTTGCACAAGCTTGGGGTGTCAGTGCATAGCAACCATAATATACAAGCATGAACCACAACACCAAAAAAGGACTACAGAATGTCTTGTTTTCTCATTCTACTGGCTCTGCCATTTTGGAAAAGGCTTATGACTGATGAAAGATACGGATATACGATATAAACCAGAGCATATGGTAACAATGTAATGATCCAAATATACAATGTAATGATCCTCATATGCATAATTCAGTCTATCTTAATTCTATATAAACCAAAGATTATTAACTAATAGTATTTAATTATTATACACTGTTACAATCAAAGACCCGTATAGGTAACAATAAAGTTGTGGAACCTGCAGTGGAACATGTTCAAAATAAATAAAAATTGTATGTTGTGCTCATGTCCAAATCTCGCTCACATGGACTCCTCCATGACAAATTATCAATGTCCACAAAACAAAGCACTGAAGCTGAGCATCCGCTCATGTGGTTATTCCACACAAAAGGGCAATATCAATATTGGTATTAATATGTATATATTATGTAGCTCATGTAATCTTAAACCCGGCCTGCTGGGCATCTCAGGTTTGACTCAATACTCGAACAAACTCTATATCACTGCCCCATTCCTGCCCTAGTGGGCAAACCCAAATCGGATGTGGTGAGCAATCATTATGTCATAAGATCTGTACTTGTCACTGCTACATTACCTTTCTTAGACATGCAATGTGACACAAATGCCGAAAGGGGCCTACTGCAGTACTGTTATCATCTACGTTCTCTGTCCCATATTTAAAATATCAAAATAAGAAAAGAAAAACATTACCCTGGTGCTCTAAGTTCTAGAAGAAAAGGCGTACCCAGCTCCCTGGCTGAGAGTTCCTTCCTCTCCTCTGAAAAATAAAAAAACAAATACTGGTTACATTAATTCAAGAGAGGGTGTCAAACACAACTTCTATACATATAATTATTATAGCTAATTACCCTAACTGAATTAACATACCCCTATGTGTATACCTCTATCTGTCCATCTTAACAGTGTATTTAGTCAAGATGTACATGTAGCTCTTCATCTGAATTCAACCCATTTGGAGCCATAGTATTGAGTCTGATGATCCATTTAAATTCAATTCTACACAGCAAACCCACCAAGTCTCCCCCTCTGGGTATTGTCGGAACTTATTCAATGTCTATGTACTTCAATATATTACGATAACATGAGTGGTACATTACAAAATTCCTAGCTACTGGGTAAGTTGCATCATGGTTCATTATTGCTCGAGCACGCTTCAATATCCTTTCCTCCTACATACCTCAGATCACATGGGCATTCCAAGACATTTACAACAAACGGGGTGTTACAACCGATAAATCTTGTAATGCTCCTCGTACTCTTGTCTGCCAGTGTGATTACTTTACAGCTAGATGAATGTGTACAGGCTTTAGAATGAGAAAACAAGACATTCTGTAGTCCCTTTTTTGATGCTTTGTACCACCACCCCAAGCGTGAGCAAGGCTGTTTAGCCGAAACGCTTTGCTGGGGCTGGTAGTTCAATCGAAAAAATAATATTGTGGCCTATCTATCACTGTGTACATACCTCCTCTTTGAAGGAAAATTTAGCATATGTTGCAGTCGCTACTAGGTATTTGTAGTTAGGACCTAGTTTCTGTAGAAAAAGCAATTTTTTGCTTGCCTATATCTTTGTCTCTGCTTGACAAATCTTCATGAAATTTTCCAAAACAATTCGACAGTTTTGTGAGCTGCTGTCTCAAACGTTTCAGGGTAATCCATCAAGCCAGGGCCGAGATAAAGGGATAGTGAAATTTAGAGCATTTTCAATTTTAATTCCCATAGGAAAAATTGAACAGTGATAGCGCAAAAACCAATGGATGGAATTACACCAAATTTGGCAGAAAGGTGGCTCTTGGTCCAGAAAAAGCTCTTTATGTTATTTGGTGTAAATATGTTTGGTAGTTTATTAGAAATGTAAGGAAATACAAATTTGTATATCTAGGGATGCGACCCCTCCCAATCCTGTGCTGAGATCTGATTGGCTGCCAATACTTCAACAGGGAAGTGTTGGCGGCCATCTTTGGGCTCGGCTGAAGCTGAGTCCCAGAAAAAAAGAATAAGAAATACAACAGGGTTTAGGGTAGGAACACCCTGACCCCTTAGCTCTGGTGCTGGAGTTCCACAGGGATCCCCGAGGGCTAAAACACAATTTTTAAAAACTTTTTACTGCAAATTCACAACAGGGTTATGAATCTGCTGTAAATATTTTGAAAAAACAAGTTCCGGCTCCTGCGTTTATTTTAAAATAAGCCCCCAGACGGGCAGGTCCCAGGGGCACTTTTTGCTTTTTAATAGAGGGTCATTCCTGGACCCCCCACAGCTTCGGGGACAACCACCTCCCCGGGTGAATAATGAAATCTGAGGACCACCATCCCCCGGGGCAAAAATGCTTTTATAACGTAGGGTAGGTCTGATGGCCTCCGCCATACACCTGGGGACCACCACCTCCCCAGGGCTATAATGAAATATGAGTCGGGAGGGCCGCACACCACCACCTGGGGCATTTATGAAATTGGCTGTGGGGGTGTGCTTGGGTCCCCCACAACCCCAGGGATCACCACCTCCCTGGGGCTGATACTGGATAATGTAAAGGGGTTCCATTACAGACCCCCAAGCCTCAGGGACCACCACCTCCCTAGGGCATCTTCAACGATGGAAGAGGGACCTCACGCCCCCCTCTCAGAGCCACTGATGGCCCTTGGGACTGTCGCCTCCCTGGGCTGGCTCCTGCTATGTCCTGGGGTGCCAAATAAGCTGTGCACTCAGGATTCCTCATCACCAATCTGTGCACTCAGGATTCCTCATCACCAATCCACCTTTCTTAAACCACTCCATGCAACGTGTTTCGGCTAACAAACCTTGCTCAAGATATATATATATTTGCTTAAAAAAAACAAAGGTTACAGGGACGTTATAATTAGGCCCATATTTTAAACGTAGCAAACTATAGAAATCCAGCTGTTATAGTTAGAGTTACCTCAAGTAACCATAACTCATCCCGTCAGGTAGCTATATCTCGTGATCTCGTGCCCTGTGGCCAGTCCCTGCAGCCAAAACCCCTAACCACCCGACCCAATGCTGTGCATGGCCTTTGGCCATGCACAGAGGGAGATGGCCGCAGGTCAGTGTGGCCCTCCTCCCCTGGCTGATTTTGGCCCTGGGGACCCCATCCCCCAGGGCCCAGCCTTCTAAATGTTTTGAAGGGGAGTGGGACATGTGGCCCCCCTCCCCCAGCCGATTTTGGCCCCAGAGGCCCCCTCCCCCAGGGCACAGCCTTAAAAAATATTTTTTGGGGGGAGATCATGTGTCCCACCTTCCCTGGCAAATTTTGGCCCCAGTGACCCCATCTCACAGGGCCTGGCATTTTTTTTGTCTGGGGAGGGGGCCCATGGCCCCCCTCCCTGGGCCGATTTCGGCCCTGGGGACCCCATCACCTGAGGCCTGGCTTAAACATTTGATTTGATTTTTGGGGGAGGGGAGCCACACAGCCCCCTTCCCCAGGCCAATCGGCATTCAGCCTTATCACCTGGATGTCTCCTAGAACACCAAGTTACAATGTTGGGGACCGCGGGGGAGCCTGAAGGGCCCCCAAGTTCCAACCGGCATTGCTGACACAGGCTGGGAGGTGCTAAACATGCAGCACCCTGTCTGTGAGAGCAATTGTTTCCTCTGTTTCCCTGCCCAGGGATCAGTGGAAGCCTCTGCCTGCAGCAAGGGAGAGCTGTTTGACAGATATCTCTAGCTGCGAGCAGAGTGTTTGCTGTGACTTGGTGGGAGCTGTCAGCTTCCACCAAGTCACAGCAAACAGCTTTGTCCAGGGGGTGGTCACCAGATTTGTAGCAGTACAGTGAAGTCACAGCAAACAGCTATGTCCAGGGGGTGGTCACCAGATTTGTAGCAGTGCAGTGGTTCAGTATGGACTCATTCAAACAACATTTCTTGCTTAGAAAGGTAAGCAATTATTCATATTCAAACAGAGTAATGTATAGTCCTTTAGCAAGGTTATCAAAGTTTTAATAACTGGTCCATCATTTGTATGTAATTTCAATGTGCTCAAAAAGTGATAACAGTGAAAAAGTGAAAAACGTGACAAAGTGTATATGTGTAAAATACAAATGATCAAGGAGAAACAAAGAGATAGCTTTCAAATGTTGGGATGCACAATCACATAATTAATATAATGTAACACTCCCTTTTCTGTTTGTACATATGTGTACGTCATTTAGACCCTATGTGTGCAATGAAAAGGTCATCATCAGGACATAATGAATTCAGAGCACTTTGTAATTGATTGTGACCAAACAGTGGTTCATGATCACTAATTATTAGATACAGGGACAGTGGTAAGTACTTCACTCCTAGAAATAAAGCTCTGGAAAACTATCAGAAACATTGCAGGCCACAAAGAATCACTGATTAAGATTTGGTTATGGTCAGCAAACCAGAAAGATGGCTGACCGGATATAACTAGAAACAGCTCTGGCTAGCCAAATGCAGAATCTAGTTAAAATCCTTTTGTAATGCTGCCATCTGGTCACAAAAGCAACAACAATGATTCTCTTACCCTTAGACAAGCAGCTTGAATCTGACTATGGAGAGCAGCCAAAAGCGACAATATTGGAGGTGACCAGAGGGTGCAGTGCAAGACACTGGTGGTCAAAATGACAGACCCCTGATTGATGCATAGCTGCAAGAAGAAAGACAGTGAGGTCCTGCAAGAAAATGGCGATATTGATAGTGAAGGCGCTCTGTGATGGGAGTGTGGAAGGTCCTTGATAAAGAAGCCTTAGATCACAGGGGAGACGAGATATAAGTGCTCAAGATGACGGCCCTCCACTAGAGGAAAGTGGCATGCGATCACAAGAGAAATGGCAGTTTGGTTGTACAAGGATGGCCTACCCCTTGTGGGGGCTGAGACCAGTGTGGCAGCAGGGGTGATTTGATAAGAGATAAGAACTGTTGTGGAGCGTCCAGCGAGGAAAGAAGGACCCTCTAGTGTGGATCCAACCCCTGAGTTCGAGTCACCGCTGGATGTGAAATCTGAAATAGAGTGTAACTTAGCTGCTGGAGTAAATGACATGCTCCCACCCATGCCTGAATCTTAAACTGACCAATCACCCATGAAATTAAGTCCAAACTTTTAAAACTATCCACCACCAGAAAAACCTCTTAATCATTTTTCTGCCTCCCCCGCCACCACAGCTCCTTAAGCTGGATCCTTCAACATTTTGGACAATTGTAGTAAATACAAATCTATACCTAAAAATGACATCTCTGAAAAATTGGCTTTTGTCAAACCTGATACCACATTGTTGCACTACATACACCCCTTCATCGCCTCAAAATCTCTTTATATCAGCTACATTTTTTCCTGGCCCTGTCAACTGCCCCGGGCTTCCTTGCACCCCTCCAACTCCTCTCCTAAACCATTTCCACTGAACCTTCACATCATCAAAACCCAATTGTTTTCCAAACTTCCCAGAATCATCCTGCTGTTCCAGCCACACAAAGGAATGCCCACAAATCCAGGCATAGATGTGTTTCTGCTCCATCCCTGCAATATAACCTATAAGAGACAGAGAATACACATCAAACAGCATCTCTACCAAGCAAGGCCTGATCTCATATAACATTTGTAACAGTCAGATTTCCATCTCCCCACCTTCTGAATCTCATGTTCTTGCTAGTTTGGCATCTCCGCCTCAGTTGCCATTCCAATTCTGGAAGGGTGAGTCCCATAGTCTTTTTCCGGTACACCCAGCCTGCGCCAGGCCTCCTGCAACACTCCTAAAAGATTTGATGGCAACATCCTACCCCCAGACTCATGCTGAAAAACTGCACCCACTGGTGACTCCCCTCCTATGCATGTTCACCACCAATGGACCAAGCAAACTGACCTGTCTGTGTAGCTCTTGAGACCCAAACACTTTCCTCTGCCTTTTTGATCCTTCTTTGATCTAGTTCATCCTGCAACCCACGTGCATTTGTCCCTTGCACACCCTCATTCATCTTAGTCTCAATCACCTCTTGCACTCGAAAAGCCCCAAAAAACAGCCACAGCATAACCACTGAAAACAGCTTGTTTTCCTGTATTCCATGACAGACTTTCGGAAGCACCCCAATCAACTGCTTCAATAACTAACATCACCGGCCACCGCAGCAATTCCTGTGGACCCCATTCCCAAGCCCAACCATGTAACAATCTCTTCTCTAACACACCTGCAGATGGTTCGTAACCTCGGTACAGTTTCCTGAAAAAAGCCAATCATACCACCTTACTCACAATCGTCACAGAAGAATAACCTTTCTCAATCAAAATCATAACTGAACTCATTTCAGGCTTGATTGTATGTGTGCCATGTGGATTCAGACTAGGAACCTTTTACCAGCTGCATCAACCTCTCTCCCCCACGGTCCAAAGTTACCCTTGCATCAGTGTCTTCTCTGCATAGGACCCAGGCACAAGTTCACAGAATCTCTGCCACTGGGAACAAGAGAGAGCATTGGCAAAGCTGTTGTCTACCACAACAATGTGCCAATCAGGCTCAAACATTTGAACACATAAACTCTCAATAACTTTAAAGCCTGCAAATCCCTTGTCGACTGCCTGTCAATAACGTGCACCACCAACAAATTGTCCAGGTGAAAAAGGACTTTCTTGTTGAAAAACTTGTGTCCCCATCCGGAAATTGCGTAAACTAAAGGAAAAAGTTCCAGAAATGCAATGCTACGATCCCCTTTCTTCCAATGCTCAGGCCATTCTTTCACACCACACCAATGACCTTGCAAGAAAACAACTTCTTCCCTGATCCCCTCCATCGAGACACTGTTAAAATCCTTAAAAAATGTTTGCCATACCCTCAATTCTTCCTTCACACCTGCCTTAAACCAGATTATTTGATTTGGTAGCAAAGCCCCCAAAAACATCAAACTAAATCTTTGACAAAAGGTTCGCCCTGCCTTGACCTCTCTGCAAGCAAAGTTGAGATGCCCCAGCAACACCTGAATTTTTTGTAACTTAGTTTTGTGTTTGACTAGTATCTCAGTCAACAAACCCAACAATGTCACCTTCTGCATGGAATCTCACTTCCATTCTCACTGAGTCCAAATCCACTTCCAAAAAGGTCAACACCTCCACTGGTCCACACATCATTTCCAGGGCTATATGAACTCCTGTGCCATGCAACAATCCCCCAAATCTGGTCAACAATTTCTCGCACTCCAATGAAATCAGTACTCCCACCATGAAAAAGTCATCTAAATAATGTGTCATGGCTTCAGAGCCTGTGACAACTTGAAACAACTGCTGCAACATTGTACTGAAGGCTTCAAACAATTAACAAGAAACAGAACAGTCTATTGGCACTGTTTTGCCCACAAATATACTTCCTTCAAACTGGATCCCCAACAATTCAAAATCATCCAGATGGACTGGCAAGAGCCAGAAAACAGATCTAATATCAAATTTTTCCATCAGCGCACCCTTCCCCTCCCTCCGTATCAAATCAATCTCCAAGTCCACTTAGGCATAGTGCAGCCTGCTCCTTTCTTCAGGCATAACTGATTGATTGACTGATCTTCCAGCCATGAAAGATGATAGATAATCCTAAACTCTTCCAGCTTTTTGTTAGGGACCACCTCAATTGGGAATATGATCAAATGTGCGAGGGGTCAATCAGAAAAAGAGCCTACCATTCTTCCTTCCCCAAATTCCTTCATCAACTGGAGCCATACTAGATCCTCCTGCCCCTGTACGGAACACAAATTTTCAGCCCGGCAATGCTCTTGTGGATCTTAATAACCCAACTTAAAACCATACTCAAAACCTTCCAGCTAGTGCTCCCCTTTGTCTGACAATGCACAGCAATTCAGCTAATATCCCAAGCGTTCAGTTTTAACTGGTATACAAGCCTTTTCCTATGGTATACAGTCCATCTCTCCCTCTGCCTCTGTCACTGTTGTTCTGCCACTGACCTCTTTGTTAACCCATTGGTCCCCTACCTTTCTGCGGTCCACATTGCAACATACAATATTCTCTATTGCACGTTTGTTTGTTAAAGGTCCAACATCACCCTGCAGAGGTTGCGGACCCCTTCCACCTGACCCCACACCAGTCTGGGTGGGATGGGCATGAAAAGGTCTTATAGATCTCAGGCTGCTCACTTACTGTATATTTTGCTGGGGCTGGCCGTTCTGGTGTCTTAGTTTGTGTAAACAGCTTGTTTTCTAACTGTTCCCAAACCCGATCTGTATCGTCCGCTAACCTAGCTATAAATGCTTCATCATACCTCACCCACACCCAGCCCCCAAAGGTGATCTGAGCCTTGCGCACCACATCCAGGTATTTGAACAATGTCACGCATCTTCTGGAAACCTTTCACAGTATACGCTTGCGTATATAAAAACAAAAACAGCTGTCCAATTTTCCATGTTAACAAGCACCTTAGAGCTCCTGGACAACTCATATTCTTCATATTTGGACTCCTTCTCTATGCAGCAATTTGAACATCTCCATGAGCTCGCCCTTCCAAGTTCTTTCCTTGGTGGTCGTGGTACGATGAGCCTCCCAGCAGCTTTGTAATTCCTATATATTTGAGTTTCTTATGTTTAACTTCCTTACTTTCATTTTTGTCCCCATTACCTTTACCTAGGTCTGTGTCACTTGAATCTACCCTGCCCCTTTCTCCTTCCTCCCTTTAGTCAAGACACTTGCCTCTCCTCCCTTCCCTTTGTCCTGGATATATTTTCACTTCCCCAAGAGAATCCCTGCATCTGCCGCACCTCCCCTTGTTCCCACTACCACGGACTGGCAGTCATCCTTCAGACCCAATTAATTTGTTTTACCTGGCTTCAATGTCATGACTCAGGCTGCAGCCTGTTAGCCTCCTGCCGGTCCTCTCTCCATTTGAGTAGCAGTCTCCTTTGTCTTCCCTTTCTTTTTCATGGCCTGCAACACACCAACTTCTGCACCATCAGCAGCCCCCAGACACCCATGAAGCAAATCATTGGACACCAACTACCCCACTGCTTCGTCTTCAGCATCCTTCGATTATTTGCCCTCTTCCAGATACTCCTCATCGTAATCCACGTTTCTTCCATTCCATCATGTAGGTCATCATTTGCATTCGTACCCGGCAACTCTCCATCACCTACAACACCATTACCAAATTGCTCTCCATATTGTTGCGTAATTCCATGTGATGAAGGAATGCCACAGAGAGCCTTCCCTCAAAATGAACATTTTGGTCCCTCACCATCCCAGAACCTGCCGTGTAGGCGCACTTTCCGACTTCGATGCAGGATCTTTGAGTTGTACCAAGCTCTCCCTGTTCTGCCTGAGCCACGGCTATAAACCATCTCCTACCTGTCCCATCTAGTCAGGTCCTCTTACTGCACTCCCTAGTCTGTCAAACACCTCCACTTCCTCATCTGGCACCCATTTCCACCTACCCCTTTTATTCCAGCTGCTGCTGTTTGCTCCCCCTATTCTGGGACCACCTGCTTGGATGACCTACTGGTCCAAGACCCGAGCCCTGAGCCCTGAGCCCTAAAGTCCTTTTTATCAGGCCGCATGCCTGCTTCCAGGGTCCTCTCTCCACCCTCTCACCACCTCTCCAGACCCTACCCCACACTCCCTTCTGTCCAGCGTGCCCCCTCCAAGCCAGGGGCCCATAGCTGTTGATGCCTCTGACACTTCTACCCCTTCTAGCTCTTCCATGCTAGCTCACTCTCCTGGGGCTCCCCACGACTGTGCTTACAGCCAAGGGGATGACTTGTGAAGAATCACCTTGGCCCTCCCTGTCCATGCCTCCTGACGTGCTCTCCTGGAAAAACATTACTATAGGCCCCTATTGCAATGCTCCCTGCCACGGAGATGCCTGTGAATAAATCACCTCAGGCCTGCCTCCTGCCTATAAATATAGAGGCAAGCCCGAGTCTGTGCATGCCCCGCCCCCAACCGCAGTTGCAGAGGCTCACAGAGGCGCACAGACACTGCTCTTCCCTGAACCACATCATGCATGGAGGACTCACTAGGCCTGCTCTCTGCTGTCGTTCTTGTCTCTTCTCCTGCTGACGCCTTGGCTAACACACTGACCACCGGCATGCCTACAGGTAGTTCTGCTGATGCAGCTGAGTCAGATGGAGCCGCAGACATCCCCACAAGGGCTGCATAGCTACCCTGGCTTACCTTCCTACTTCTGCTTGCCTTTGCTGCTACGTAAGCTGCCCAGCGGGCCCACTCAGCCCTTGAGTGCCAGCCCGCCAGGGGCTCCACACTCACTTGAATCACCGCAGTTGACGGGGCTCTTTTTTTCTGCACCTTCCCCCTGGGTAGCAAGCACGCCAGTACAGCTGCTGCAATGCCATCAGTAGATCACAGCTGCAGCCTCTTCCGCCTAAGGACCCATGGCTGGATCAATACCCTGGGCAGCAGAAGGTCCAATCTCCCTTCTGCCTCCAGAGTCAGTAGGGCCTCATTGACCCTCTTATTCTGCTCGCTCATATTGGCCCATAACTGCCTACCAAACAACTATCCTGCTCGCAAAAATCTTTCTTGCTTTTTGAATTTATGAACTGGAAATTTTGGATGGGAGGGTTACATGGGCCAGGAGCCAGAATAGATGCACAATACTGTTATAAATGCCTACTGGATTGTGGGATTTGAGACCCAATATTCGTACTAAGAAACTGGACTGCCATATTCGAGATGCAGCTGTCTTCAAAATGGGGTTCACGGAAGTGTCCTCAGGAAAGGGTGTCAGAAGAGGGATTTAGTTGCACAGTGCTAAGCAGGGTGATCACCAAGCTAGACATTATCCAGAGAGATACAGTTGTTGACTACACTATCTTTTATAACCAACAGTGCAAAAAGCAAATGGATTTTTCTTGGAAATTGGCCTGGGTGGAGTTCTGGGATGAATAGCATAAAAATGCTTAAGTGGAATGTAAGAGGGCTAAAGAATTAGAGTAAGAGACACAAAATTATCTCCTACATAAGGTGGCACCATGTTGGTATAGTATTCCTATAGAAAACACATCTAACATTACAGGGACACTCATGATGGGCCACAAAATTGAGGTACAGCTGTGCTCAGCAGTTTTCTCTTCCTACTCTCGGGAGGTGTTCATTTCAATAGAGGTTAGAGTCCTGTTTGTGTCCACTGTTGTGGAGCGGGACCCAGAGGGCAGTTATTTGAGGGTTAATGGAACTCTAAAAGGTAGACCGCTAAACATGTTAAATGTCTATGCTGCTAACCTAAAGGATACAGATCTGCCAACTAAAACTCACATTTCACTGTGTGAGCAGGAGGTGGGGCCTTGTGCTGAGTTTGTGGAGTATTGTCCACTCCACGTTTCGCTTGGAGCCAGGAGCCAGGAGTTCCAGGAAAACGCCACCAACCACAGCATGGCTGAGTTGTAGTGGTTAACTCAAATGGCCCACTGAGCACTAAGTAATAGAAAAATGCAGAGATGTCCTCAGAGACACGTGTGTAGATGGGAACTGCGAGGCATCAAACTTTAACATATAAATCCCTGGGTTCAATGATTGAAAATGAGATGTGACTAGGCTACGCGGAACACCCCTCTGAGCCCCCCCTCTTGGCTTCGAGGGTGTGTCATTGCCTTCACTGTTTGGATTCAGTTGTGGATAATGTTTCTGTTCATAATTTTTGAATTTATGAACTGGAAATTTTGGATGGGAGGGTTACATGGGCCAGGAGCCAGAATATATGCACAATACTGTTATAAATGCCTGCTAGATTGTGGGATTTGAGACCCAATATTCGTACTAAGAAACTGGGCTGCCATATTCGAGATGCAGCTGTCTTCAAAATGGGGTTCACGGAAGTGTCCTCAGGAGAGGGTGGCAGAAGAGGGATTTACTTGCACAGTGCTATGCAGGGTGATCACCAAGCTAGACATTATCCATAGAGATACAGTTGTTGACTACACTATCTTTTATAACCAACAGTGCAAAAAGCAAATGGATTTTTCTTGGAAATTGGCATGGGTGGAGTTCTGGGATGAATAGCATAAAAATGCTTAAGTGGAATGTAAGAGGGCTAAAGAATTAGAGTAAGAGACACAAAATTATCTCCTACATAAGGTGGCACCATGTTGGTATAGTATTCCTACAGAAAACACATCTAACATTACAGGGACACTCATGATGGGCCACAAAATGGAGGTACAGCTGTGCTCAGCAGTTTTCTCTTCCTACTCTAGGGAGGTGTTCATTTCAATAGAGGTTAGAGTCCTGTTTGTGTCCACTGTTGTGGAGCGGGACCCAGAGGGCAGTTATTTGAGGGTTAATGGAACTCTAAAAGGTAGACCGCTAAACATGTTAAATGGCTATGCTGCTAACCTAAAGGATACAGATCTGCCAACTAAAACAAACATTTCACTGTGTGAGCAGGGGGTGGGGCCTTGTGCTGAGTTTGTGGAGTATTGTCCACTCCACGTGTCGCTTGGAGCGCAGAGTTCCAGGAAAACGCCACCAACCGCCGCATGGCTGAGTTTTTTCTTGCATGTGGCTCACCAACATTAAGTTGGTGAGTGAGAATTTGCATTCCCTAGCGTGCTTTTCGGGCGCTAGACCACCTCCTGGTGCGATTTCTCAGCGTGGGGGTTCACAGTAGGTCACAGCCAATTGCATTAAGAAAGCTGTCTCCCAAGTAGAAAATCAACTTGAGTGACAGAAATAAAACAGCTCCCTCCGGTGCACCATGTGGTGCTGTTCGCACTGATTTTACAGTGTGGAACAAGCTAAAAACAAGGGTGAGCATCACAAAATCACAACGTGCCCAAATTCTGCCCACTTATGGAACTCTGTGGAATCTCACAGAGTTTTTATGTAACTCTGTGAATTCCGTGGAGTGAAACTCAGTGAGTTCTGCTCACCCCTGTTTGCCAGAACAGATGCTCTTGCAGCTGGGCACCCTCATGACGTGGGCAGACAATTGTGTCGTGTCACCTGAGAGGAATAGCACTCACAGTGCAAAGCAGACTTGCAAAAACAGACTCTTGAGTTTGTTGTTAAATATGATAAGCTAACTGTACATGACAAACATGTGGGGGTCTAGACACCCAGAAGACAGAGTGTACTCCTATTACTTGCCCTACTCCCCCCTATGGCTCCTATAGCAGGCTGAATTGTTTATTCCCAGCTGGACCTGACCACAGACTGCTTATCTGTGGATTATACGGGTAGGGTCCTTTTGGATCATTATACAGTGGTTTTGACACTGAAACAAGGGCATAGTAAAGTGTACACGCACATGGCAGTTGAGAACAAAGACTATTTTAGATGGGATATCTGCAGTGCCCCTTACACATGCATTAACCAGCTACTTTGATACTAACGAGAGGTCATCAAGTATAAGAACCACTAACTGTGGCAGTGAAGGTAATAAATAGGGGTGCTGACATTGGCAAAACAGTGGGAGTGGTGGGGCAACTCAAAAGGGCATTATTGAAGGGGGTCAGAAAATAAAAGACAACGATCCTCCAAAACCTGCAGCTGAGGAAAGATGTTGGAACCTTAGCACAGCAGAAAAGGTGCCCTGAGGATCACAAAAGACATATCAACAGCGTTTACATAGAGATGAAGTTAAGTCAGAAGCTAAGTTGGTCTGGCTACTCATAAGGGAACTCAGAAGGACAAGTATTATAACAATAACAGATAATGGTGGTCAGACCTACACGACACAGGAGGCCATAAAGGGAGCCTTCCGAGATTAAATATGGAGGGTGTACACACAGGGGGATGTACCAAACTGATAAGTGAACACCTATCTATGCAATGTAAAATTCCCAAAGTTACCTATAAACATTAGATGAGAATTGGATCAGCCTCTGATCAGTGCAGGATTGAGGGCAGCATTAGAAGACATACAGAATGAGAAACCTCCCAGCATTAATGGGCTGCACCTGAATTGTATAAGCTGGCCACCACTCAATTCATGGACAAAATCTCAGAGGTGGCTGACGAGACCTGCCAAGATGGATGCTTGGCAGATAAAATGAGGGAAGAGTTAATGTTGGGGTAATCCCCAAAGTGGGGTGGAACCTTGGAGAGATAGTTTTTTTCAGTGTGCACAGCACTTTGGCCGTGTGCGGCGGAAGTTGGCCGCAGTCTGTCTCTCTGGGTGTGAGAGGGTGTATCTGGGGATGAGAATGGCTGTGAGAGTCTCTGTCTGGGTGTGGGAGTGCGTGCATCACTGTCTCAGCGGGTGCACCAGCGTGTGCACAGGTCTGTGAGTGGGAACATGAGGGTGTCAGTGGGTCTGTGAGTGTCTGAGTGGGCCTGTAAGTGGGTGCGTGAGGGTCTGAGTGGGTGGGTAAGTGGGTGTGTAAGGGCCTGAATGGGTGTGGGAGTGAGAGAAAGAGAGAGAGATAGAGAGAGAGGGAAAGAGAGAGAGAGAGCGTGAGAGAGCGATAGAGAGAGAGACAAAAAGAGAGTGAGAGTTTTTTAGGCTTTGATGGATGATATACCTAGAATGAGATATTTCTGGACAAATTGAAAATAACAATGTATTTGTGAATTAAAAAGAGTGAGATCACCTTTAAGTATGAACCTTAAACTTTTGAAGTTTAAAAGAAATTAAAGGAGGGAATTGGTCAAGGACACACCTGGAGTAGAACCATCAACTGTCAGTGTGAGGGTCTGAGAACTTAACCATTAGGCCATAGGCAAACTCCTTACTGTGCTTTCTCCAGACATAATTATGAGAATCAGCCCACACACTAAGGGGGTCATTTTGACCTCGGCGGTCTTTTTTGAAGACCGCCGAGGGACCGCCGTGCGGAACACCGCCAGTGGTGGCGGTTTGCCGCTCGGCCTATTATGACCGTTGGCAGCTCTCCGTCCTTTTACGGACGGAGAGCCGCCAACAGCCATACTGGCGGGAGGCTGGGAAGTGGAGGTTGCTCCACCTCCACCGCCACGCCAACAGAACACCGCCCAGCGAATCACGTCCTGTGATTCACCGTGGCTGTGTTCTGTTGGCGGTGTGGTGTCGGCGGAGCTGACCCCATGGCTCCCGTCCCCTCCCGGAGGATCGTCGGACCAGGTAAGATCATCCGTGAGGGGGGGGTGTTGTGTGGGTGCATGGGGGTGTGCGTGTGTGTATGTAGAGGGGGTGTGTGAGTGCGTGTATGCTTGTGGGGGTGTTGTGTGTATGGGAATGAGTGCGTGTATGTCTGTGGGTATGTCTGTATGGATGTGTTTGTATGTTTGAATGTGGGTGTGCATGTCTGACTGTGTGTGTGGATGTAGGCATGTATGTCGGCGTGTGTGCGTGTAAGTGTGTAGGTGGTGCCTGCGTGCGTGTCGTGTGGGTATGGGTGATGTGATGTTGGGGGTTGGGGTGGGGAGGGCAGCCCTGCCATGTTTGGGGGTGGCAGGGGTGGTGGGGGGTGTAGGGGAGGGAGTCGGGGAGGGGGTTGGGGTGGGAGAGAACCCCATCAGTGCCAGGGAAGGAATTCCCTGGCACTGATAGTGCTTACCGCCATGGATTTCATGGCGGTTCAAACCGCTGGAAATCCACAGCGGTAAGCCGGGTCCAAATACCGTAGGCGGTCTAGTGATGGCCGCCGGGCTGGAGACCCAGGTCTCCAGCCCATCGGTCATCTCCGCCCTGGTGGGCGGAACGGAGAACCGGCGGATTACCATGGCGGTACCCGCCATGGTCATAATTCCACAAAGTAAGACCGCCAGCCTGTTGGCGGTCTTACCGCCGGTTCTCCGCCTTCCGCCAGGGTCATAATGACCCCCTAAGAGAGGAAAGAGAAATGAATGTTCCATTATTAGGAAGGTTTAAAAGTCTAAACACTAGTAAATAAACTGACCCACTGCCTTGAGATACTATGCTTTTAACCACCAACCTACTGAGTGACAGTCCGAGAGACTCTGTTCTGCTTTGCATCAAAATGTAACTATAACATTCGAACCATACATTTTGCTAATCTAACTTTAAAGTCATTGCATGCAGAGACCATGCAATGACAACCTCTCTCTCTCGCCCATCTCATTATGGGATGGAGAAGAGAGAAAGAGTGACAGGACCGCGGGGAGACTCAAGGCCCCCACAGTCCTAGCCAGCTCCCTGCATCCTACATGAGTTGGTATTGCTCCCAGAAGTAGGGAGCTGCTTTAAAAAGCAGCTCATTGCTTGTGTGAGCAATGTTTTAATCAGTTTTCACTGCAAGCATATTTGTGTGCAGGGAAGACAGATGAAAACTCTGCTTTCTGACAGCTGAAGCTGTTTGTACAGCTCCTGCTGTCAGAAGGTGGACTTTGCTTTTGCTTGGTGGGCAAACAGCTATGTCCCAGGAGTGGGCACCCCTGGCATAGCAGGAGCTGGCCCTGGCGTGGTGGTGGTCCCCAGGGCCATCAGCAGCCCTCCTCCAACTCTACATTTAGGATCAGGGAGGTGGTAGTCCCCGGGGCTTGAGGGTCAAAAACAGACCCCCTTCATTCTTTTTTATAGCCCTAGGGAGGTGGTGGTCCCCAGGGCTGTGGGGGGCCTCGCAGCCCCTGCACCATATTTCTCTACTGCCCCGGGAAGGCTGTGGTCCCTGAGGCTGCGGGGGACCACGCAGCCCCCACATGATATTTCTCTAAAGCCCCAGGGGGGTGATGGTCCCCAAAGCTGCGGGGGGCACACCCTGCATAATATTTCTGTAAAGTCACAAGGACCTTAATAGTTCTGTAAAGCCCCAGGGAGGTGGTGATCCCCAGGGCTGTGGGGGGGGGGCACACAGCCCCTGCATAATATTTGTGTAAAGCCCTGCGAGGTAGTGGTTCCCATGGCAGCCCCCCTTCATTAAGTAAGCAGTGCAAGGCTTCAGAATAAAAAAGCGTGGGAGCCTGCACTTCGTTTTTTAAAAATGTTTGCAGAATCTGAGGATCCCCGTGAATCGCTTTTTAGCTCTGGGGTGTCCCTCTGGGGCCCCAGCACCCGAGTTAAGGAGTCAGGGTGTCCCTACCATGGCCCCTTTTGTTTTGCCTTACAATTCTTTCTGGGACTCGGCTGAAGCTGAGTCCCAAGATGGCTGCTAACACTTCCTGGTTTGAAGTGTTGGCAGCCAATCAGAGCTGTGCATTTCCCTCCACAAGCTCTTCTTTTTTCACTAAGTTCTTGCAGCCAGAGATACACTTATTTATGTTCCCTTTAATATCTCCAAAACAACGGAACGGATTTACACTAAATAAGTGAAAGCACAATCTGCATACCGAAAGCTAGCTTTCTGCCAAATTTGGTGTAATTCCGTTCCGTGGTTCGGGCTGTAGTTGTGTCTAAATGTCCTATGGGAATTAACATAGGAAACACAACTTTTTTTACCCCTACTTTTTCTCGGTCCCCGGTTGACTGATCACCCAGAAACCTTCCATGCGCAACAAGAATCACTGGAGCACTTAAAAAAAAAAAAATTGTGACGATTCATCAAATGATGCTAAAGATATAGGCAGGTCAAAAAACGCTTTTTCCATGGAAACATAGTCCTAACTATAACTACTTACTGGCGACCGCTGCGCGGTCCCCATCCCCGTAAAAATAAAACAAACTACATGGTGAGCCCAGGCCCCAGTGGATGCGGTCCCCGGGGCTGAAATCAGTCGGGGAGGGGGGCACACAGCCCCCTCCTCCCCAAAAAATAATGAATAATAAAAGGCCAGGCCCGGGGATGGGTTCCCCGGAGCCGAAATCAGCCCGGGGAAGGAGGGCGCAGTTCTTTCCTCAATCGTTTACCTTCTAATGTTTCTTTGACATTTTTATTGATGTTATAAAAATTGTCATGAGTATGTAATATCTGGGGTAATTAGCAGTGCATGGCAAGGGCGCAAGTTATAGTTACATTAGCGAGCGTGGTATAGTTAGTTGAAATAACTAACTAAAACTGCTTAATTTCTATAGTTTTGTGCGAGTAAATTCAGAACCTAACTACAGCATCCCTGTGACCTTTGTTTTTTAAGTGAATTTGTAAAACTTGTTTAATTCTCTTTTCTAACAATAACGTCCCTGTAACCTTTGTTTTTTTCAGTGGAAAAATAAAATAAAAATTATATATATATATATATCCCAACAACATGTTGCCTTAATGTACGGACCACATCGGCGTCATGAAAGCAACGTACCACTGTTCTTTTATCACAGAAGCATGTTTAATTCAAATACAGCAACAATATGCCTGATGCGTTTCGGAGTCTCCGCTCCTTGCTCACAGGTCTAAATGCACGCCATTACACTTTGGTGACAATATAAAACATACAACAGTGTACACATCAACAACAGAGAAAACAGACCAGCATGCCCTCTTCCATTATCTGAAAGCGTGTTGGCCATATTAGAGCGCTTATAATTTTATATCACTGATACCTTCCGCCTGCATGCTGAGGTATTTAATACCTCTATTCATTTGGCAATTGTTAATAACATGAAATACACCCAATACAACTTCCTTTCTTAACAAAAAAATAAGGGGGTCATTCCGACCAACAGGCTGGCGGTGCTCCTGAGGGCATTCTGACCGCGGCGGTATGGCCGCGGTCAGAACCGGAAAACCGTCGGTGTCCCGCCGGTTTTCCGCTGCCCTGAGGAATCCCCCATGGCGGCGCAGCTTGCTGCACCGCCATGGGGGATTCCGACCCCCTCACCGCCATCCTGTTCCTGGCGGTTTCGACCGCCAGGAACAGGATGGCGGTGAGGGGTTTCGTGGGGCCCCTGGGGGCCCCTGCAGTGCCCATGCCAATGGCATGGGCACTGCAGGGGCCCCCGTAAGAGGGCCCCACTTTGAATTTCAGTGTCTGCTTAGCAGACACTGAAATTCGCGACGGGTGCTACTGCACCCGTCGCACACCTTCCACTCCGCCGGCTCCATTCGGAGCCGGCTTCCTCGTGGAAGGGTGTTTCCCACTGGGCTGGCGGGCGGCCTTTTGGCGGTCGCCCGCCAGCCCAGTGGGAAACCCAGAATGACCGCCGCGGTCTTTTGACCGCGGGACGGTCTTCTGGCGGTCCCAGCCAGGCCGGCGGCTACCGCCGCCGGCCGTGGTCAGAATGACCCCCTAAATGATTTGTAATTTTGAAATTTAAGTTTAATAATTTTTTGTATTTTCTTTGTTCTTATTTTTATTTATTAGGAAGACATCGTGAAAACGAAGTTAGAATGAAGACTTGGAAATGTAAAAGAGCAAATATGTATGATATTTGTTAAAGTGCTGTACGTGTTTAAGTCCAATCAAAATAATCATGAAGTAGGAAACGTTTTCTTTTTGTATTTATATCATGAAATGCAACATATTTTCTATAGCATTTAATTGAGTGAAGGGTGGTTTGGCAAAAAGGAGATGAATCACCACTGATTTAATTGTGGGTATTTTCACATATTGATCAATAGTCGGGATATAATTAAAAAATGTTCAGGACTACCTTTACCAGGATGCACTTTGCAGCTCACTTGAGGTCCACTGGGACAAAACTGGTATTCAACTGATATCAGGTGCCTGCAATTAAATCTGCTGAGGAGCCATGCATTTGGCCTTTGAAAAAGGAAGGAAATGTTTGTTCTCTGTTGATGAAGGGATTAACACAGAAGCACATGTCCAGAGATGTTTGAAAATAGAAGGCCTGAAATAATGAGAATGCCAAAGAATTCTCAGTAAGCTGCTGACTTTGTTACATTCCATAATGACCAGTTGCGAGTGCGCTTTTGTTCAGGACAACTCTCTCTTATCTATCTATCTATCTATCTATCTATCTATCTATCTATCTATCTATCTATCTATCTATCTATCTATCTCTCTCTCTCTCTATCTAGATATATATATATAAAAAAAGGTTAAAGTGATGTTATAGTTTGTTGAATATACATTCAATTAATATATTTCCAGGCCCTGGAAAGAGGAGGGTGGGACTTTATTATTAAAAGAAGATGAGGGGATAAGCAGCCCCACTCCCGAACCACCAAGGGTCCCAGGGACCCCACGGCTAAGGTCTATTTTTTAAGAATAAGGGGAGGGGACATGCAGCCCCCCTCCCCGGGCCAGCGGGGGCACCTGAATCCCAGCCAGAGTGACCTCTAATGGATGCCCCAGTGTCCACCTAGGGCACCCACAAACTACTGGGGCGAGCCCCAGTGCCTCCATGTCCCCAGAAAGCTTCCCAGCCAACACCATACAGGGTGCTGGTGGGAGACGGCTCTTTGGAAGCAGCTGTCTTAAACTGCTCCCACTAGACAGAAGCAAAGAGAAGTTATCTTCCTGGGCGTGTATGGGCAGGTTATGCCTGCACTCTTTGGGGAAGTGAACCACAGTATCCCAGGGGTCACACAGGCACGGGAATGAGTGCACATGCCCCCCTTCTATTAATAGTTTAGGCCTGGGGATGAAGTATCTGGGGCTCAAAAAAAGGCTCAGGAAGGGTGGACCGCATGCCCCATTCACTTTTTTACCAATTTGACCCTAGGGATGGGGTCCCCAGGGCCCATTTGTGTCTTGGGAAGAAGAGGGACTGCATTCCCTTCTCTCCAGAAATTAAACATTTGGCCGTGGGGATGGGGTCCCCAGGGCCATCACTTGCTCAGAGAGGGGATCCCACTAATGTCCCCTCTCCAAACATATATTAGTAAAGACCTCCGGGCCTTGGCCCACCCCAATGGTCAAATTTTATATGAATAAAAACACTGACATCTTATTTTTTTTTTAAACTGTGTTTCGGCAGGAGTCATGTGAGACTCCCTCAGGACTCCTGCTTTTTTAAAACAGAACAATGATATTTTGCACCCCTCCACAAAAAGGCCTACGGGGGCAGGGCGTCTCTGTTCTGATGCTTACATTTTTTAAAAAAATTAAAACTCAGTGCTGAGTACTAAGTCCCGTAGTCCTGTAATGGCTGCCTTCAACATTTTCGTTCATGTTGCAGACTGCCAATCAGAATGCGCTCTTCTGGGGGAGCGTGTTTGCAGTGGGAGCCAAATAGCCCAAGGGATTTAAAGCCCCTGGGCCAATCAAAATACTCGTTTTTTTTTTTTAAACGAGTTTGGGGGACTCGTGCACGAGTCCTCGAACCCAACCATTTAGATATATAAATATATTTAGACTTATTATCTCAGAAACTACTGAACAGATTTACAATAAAATCACAAAGAGCACTCTTTCTGTACCAAGATCTAGCTTTCTGCCAAGTTTTGTGTAATTCCATTGAACACTTTTTGTGGTAGTGCTTCTTAAAAAATGGAAAATGAATTACTTTTTTGGGATACCTCCTTATTTCTCAGCTCACGCTTAACTGATCACCCCAAAATGTTCAATGAAGAAACTAATTAAAAAAGAAAAGCTTTTTGGAAAGCTTTGTGGAGATTCATCAAACAACATCAAAGTTGTTAGCAAAGCGAAAGAAGAAACTCCTTGGGAAACGCAGACCTTACTATAACTATCAAGTGGCTACAGCCATATATATAAATGTGATGTTATGGTTAGGTATTGTAATAATATGTTAGTTCACATTTAAAAAATACACCTTAGAAATGTACTGAATAAACAATGGTTTAAAGGATGTTATCATTAGGTAAAAATGTCAGTTAAAACATACTGTTTTAAACAAAAAAGACACACTGAAATTCACAAGCTATTGTTAGCTTACATAAGTATAACTTGTGCCTTAAAGCAGCGATAATAACTCGAACCCCCCACTATGCACAGTGTTGTTATCAATGATGTATTTCCAGAGGTTGGAGTAATGTTATCAAGGGTGTCATAGAATATGTAATGAGTGATGTCATTTTGGAGGTAATTAGCAGTGCATGGCGAGGGCATGAGTAATAGTTGCTTTAGGGCAAGAGGAATAGTTACAATAGTTACATATGATGACTATAGGAAAGTGAATTTCTGTGGCCAAGTCCCATATCCAACCCCCTACTATGTGATGTTACAATGGAAAAAGAGTTATTTTACGAGAGTCAGACTTAGGGCTTAATTACGAGTTTGGCGAACAAACTCCAAAAGGGGTGGCCACCACTGTGGTGTAGTGACGACCTCTCCGCCGGACCTATTATAACTTTTCTGCTCGGTTGACGGGTGGAAACCTAGGTTTCCGCCAGTCAGCCCAGCGGGAAAGTGGCAGCAGCATTGTTGCTAGCTCGTAATTGAGCAGACAGGGCACAATATGAGGGTGCCCGGCAGGCAGACCCCTGCACTGCCCATGCCACAGGCATTAGCACTGCAGGCCCCCCCCCTGTAACTCCATGCACTTGTTCCCCACCAGCCTCTTCATGACGGTGAAACCGCCATGAAAAGACTAGTGGAGAACCAGGTTGTAATCAGCAGGGTGGCGCTGCGTGCAGTGCCCCCCTGGCTGATTGCAACCTGCACCCGCAGTCAGCCCGTTCGGATCACCAGTCCTGGCGGAGACGGCAGTACCCTGGCAGTCGGACCACAAGGGTCACAATGTGGATGTCAGACCGCAGCAGCAGTCAAGACCACCACCACAGGTCCGGCGGTCTAGTGACCGCCAGACTCCTAATTAGGCCCATAATGACTTTGTCAAAGGGTCACAGCACCAAATAATAAAAAAGTGGACCTCTTAGCTTTATCACGAGGTGAGCATATCAACAGATATAAAGCAGATCAAATGTATAATTTACACAATGCAATGTTTATTAAAAGAGATTGTTGTAAAAAATGTTTATTAATTCAGCCCACAAAATACAGTCATATAACAACCACAAGAGGGCACTGTACTTCATCTGAAGAGCATATAGGGAGTAGAAAAATATGGTAAGCTCTCCTGGGGTCATGGTTTTAATAACCTAGTAGTCATACTGTTTGTTTCTGCAAACCTGTCACACTCTCTACAGTCCTCAAACAACATTAAAACATGTTTTGTGGTGCTCCTGTCTCATCTATGGACACCACTAGCAAGAACATATTCAGCGAATGCCCTTGGGCATTATAGGGCACTCCATGCCAAAGTAGAAAAGAATAAATGAGATGCTCCAGATGCCCTCTCCCCCAGGACTCCCACAATTTAAATTTTCATTGGGCGTATGCCAGGACCCCCACGGTCCCAGCTGGCTCCTCACCTGGCACCCCACAAGGCCTCTGCCGTACCTGTTAGCCCTCCGGTCAGCTCCCGCTCTGGCAGGAGCAGCATTTTTAATTGCTCCCACCAAGCGTAAGCAAACTTTGTTCCCTGCCCTGGAGAGCACAGGCAGGATATGCCTGCACTCTCTAAAGAAGGAAAGTAGTGTCCCTGGGATGAGGTCCTCAGAACATTACAAAGTCAGGGTTACAATTACACCAAACGTGTTACACTGTTTGAACTTTATTCACGAATTGTGCATTTGATAGTTTGGTGTATATCTGTGCAATAGGAGAAATTAGCATTTAAAAAGTTGCTTCGGTTGGGCATGAAGAGGTTACATTTTAGAGATATCTCGTAAGTGGTGAAGCTGTATTTTTTAATTTGTCCATAATTTTAGCGTGGTTTGAAGAATTTGCATTAAATTTGGCAGGTGCTTAGCATACTTAGATTGTGCGTTATATTTTTTAATTTGTGCAGATTCATCAAAGGGGGGCATTTTCAAACAGGGGGTAAAGGATGTGCTAATTTTCTAATAAGTAGGGTCTTTTTTCACATATCCACATGAAACTGGGCAGATAAGTAGCATGTTTAATCTTCTGTGGTTCAGGCACGTTTCATGTAGAATCCACCAAGGGGTGTAAAGTCAAAAGAAGGGCGACAAAAACCAAGATTTTATGGGCTATTAACATTTGTGCTCAGTTATGAACCTGCATGAAATTTATCAAGCTGTTAGCATGTTAAATGCAATTTAGAAATCTTAGGTTTCATTCAGGTCCGAGGATAGGGCAAAGGTAAATGGGGCAATCAAAAAAATAATTGATTTGCTAATAAAATTGACACCGTTTTTGTAAATCTGCACAGCAATCAGCAGTCACTTACCATGTTTAGTTTACATGGGATATTTTTAATGTCATACAAACTCACCAAGGGGCGGTGCACCTAAAGGGATGGTCAAAAAAGTGGTGGTTCCCATATGATCCTTGCTCTCTACTATAACCAGGAACCTTAATCCTAAATTCTACCATACTTTGAATGGAACTAAAAGTTTACTCAAGGGAATTCACAGGGGTGGCTGACCAAGTGGGGATTGGGAATCTACCCTCTTTATTTCTCTCCCAGGTCAAATTCCATTTGTTAACTTTACAGTAAAGATAATGAAACTGAATCTTGCCTGGGGGGTGCTTTAAGTTGTTTGAGATACACTTGCTGGCTGTCTGGGACTTTGAAATCCACATGAGCAGTCATGCAGTCTCAAGCTGGTTGCAAGTATTTCCTGGGTTGAAGATCCCACAGCCTTGAGGCCTGTAAGGTCATCAACCCGGCAAAGCCATATCCTCACTGATCCCACCATGTGGCGAGAGAGTGGTTTGAAGGCTGAAGGCTGGAAACAAAGGAACTCAGATATGTGCAGTATATCGTTAAGAGTTTTATGACACACTGCCCAGACTCAAGGATTTTGCTTAAAAAGTGACTGCGTGGCTGAAAGAACTGCTGCGGACACGAAAGGAGGTGCCCTCGGCAAAGCAAGATAGCCAGAGATACATAGCAACTACAGACTCTTTTTAATTAAACAGTAATCAGCCAGGCAATCCATGAGTCCTCTCCAACCTACTCTGGCCCCTGATCATAGAAGACTGAAGGAGAGCAGTTCTGTAACAGTTTGTCCCTTCTGTGGCCAAAGATAAATATGTGTGCAGGGCCCTGGTCAGTCATTATTTAATGCGTAGAGCAAATGACTGATGGACTTGTGCTTTTCATTATTGTTTTATTATAAAGTTGTGCTGTTGTGTTCTCAAACTGGTGCTTTATTGAAATGTTAAAAGGATATGTGTGCGTTTTTATGACATGTTGGGTCATGCAACACATCTTTCTGCAGTGGCAAAGAGAAACAGGATAAAACATTCAAAGCATGACATTGTCTGATCTTAATGGGAGCTGGTTATAATACATGTTTCATACTGTTCCTTCCTTTGACTCTGAAAAAAACATGTGCAAGTACAGCCATAAAACATGTTATAATTAAAATAGAACACACATAGGTTAAATGTTTTCCATTTGCTTATGTCCCCTCTAGGCTTATTATGTCTCAAGGCAATTACTAATGTACAATGTTTCCATCACTCTGGATGGCAGCCAATAATAATTTATAATAAAATCTGTTCAAGATGACGGCATAGAGGCCCTGCAACCATCAGCTAGTAGCAGAATTTATTTTGGTTTAAATATTAGATGAGAGTACATGTGGATGGACCTGTAACCCAAAGAGACAGTGAGTGGCCTGAAGACTGAATGTTCAGTCCCTTGGTTCAAACTAGCACGTACAAGGCCTCTCAAAATTAACACATTTGCATTTTGAGTATAACCATCTATAAATCATCTAAATGTAATTTGGTGATGGGGTGTGCAAAGTGTGTGTGTAGAGTCTGGTTTCTCTGCAAGGTACAATCTGATCTTTAACCATGCACCCATCCATCAGGGCAAAAATAGGCTGCATCGGATGTTAATTTAACAGGACACTAGTTTAAGCAAGTGCCGATTACAGCACAGGGCAGAGAAAGGCAGGCCACATATGTCAAAGGTAAATGTTAGATAGTGTTAGGTTTTTGAAAGATAATGGGCCTGATTTAGATCTAGGCGGAGGAGTTACTCGTTGCAACAATGACGGATATCCTGTTGTAAGAAATGGGGTTTCTGGTTGGCTGTCAGTTTGCACTCTGTCCAAGCAGGGACCGTCCCTCTAGTGAGGGCAATGGACATACACACTTGGATAACCCCTGCACACCCCTTGGTAGCTTGGCACAAGCAGTCAGGCTCATCCCAAAGGCAATGTATAAAGTATTTGTACCAACACACACAGTAATACAGTGAAAACACTACAAAATGAACACCACACCGGTTTAGAAATATAGGTAAGGTTTAAAAGATAGAGATATCTGGACTGTTGGTGTGTGGGCAGTGCTTAAGTGCAGATCTGTGGACTTTCAGTGTACCTACATTTGAAAATAAGAGCTTTTAGATTCTGTTGTCCATTTCAAATCTGGTACAAAAGGTTGGTCTCCAAACCTCTTAGAACAAAGTCATAAATAAAATACCCAGCCAGGCTATTTTTGCCCAATCTGCACAAAAACAATCCTGCATGCAACACAAGCACCCTTGCACCATGGTGCAAGGGTGCCTGCATTGGTGCTAGGCAGCCTACTGTGTACCTGTTCAGCTGGTAAGGACAGGAATGTGCCATATGCCTTGAATACAGCGCATTCCTTTTCTTTCCCAGTGACACAGTGCAGCACAGCAAGTTGACCTGCTGTGCTACACTGTGCCACTTTGCCATAAATATGGCCCTTTGCCTTTAAGCCAAAAAAATCATTGAAATGTCTCATGGCAACCAATATCAGCTGCACACGACCTTTACCCTGTATAGCGGAGGTTACATCCTGTGCTCAAATCTTTTATGGCAACCAATCCCTGAAGTGCACGGTCTTCACCATGAGCAGCAGTGTTTGCCTGCCTTAACTTGCCCATGTTCAATCCCTGTATCCTTTCCTGTGTTAACAGTGATTCTAATGTGTATATGACCATAGCCTACTTTTCCCCTACTAATATTTTGTCATGGTTCATGGAGTAAAGTGACCAGCAGTTTTGTGGATGATGTCATGAGTGATACCTTCAAAGATGTCATTTGGTGTGTCATGAGTGATGTCATCAATGATATCATTCAACATGCTATGAGTGATGTAACATGGCATTAAGGCGCTAGTTATATTTAATGTAGTGGGGCAAGCGAGTTGTCAACACTGTGTAAGGTGATGTGTGAGTTATATTATTGTGAAGGTGGAGCGTAAATTGTAAATTCAACATAAGAATTTCTAATATTGGTGTAGTTGAAGTTTGTTTTGTATAGAAAGAGTAAATTATAAATTAAAGTTAAACCTCTAATTTCAGAATTTGTTATGTTTGTGTAATTTAAGTTTGATTTGTATAGAAAGATTAAATAAAGTTTTCCTAGCAATAACTATGTTTTAACCTTTGTTTTTTTCATTGAATTTCAATGGTTTTTATTTTGTAATAAAAAAGTGTTTCAAATTGTAGAGTGTACTGTTGTTGAAAGGAGGATTGTTAAGTGGAGAGTTATAGAGGACTGTGTTGTACAGTGGAGTGAAGAAGAGTGGAGCAGGGTACAGTGGAGAGGGGTAGAGTGGCTTAGAGTGAAGTGACATACAGTGGAATAGCATAGAGTGGAATAGCATCAAGTGGAGTGCATGAAGTGGTGAAGTGGAATAGTGTATAGGGGAGTGGCATAGAGTGGAATGACATACAGTTGAATGACATACAGTGTAGTGGCGCAAAGCAGGGTGGCCTACAGTGGAATAGGGTGGTGTGGAGTGGCACAGAAGGGAGTGGCGCAAGTTTGAGTGGATTAGAGTAGGGTGGTGTACAGTGGTATTGTGTAGAGTGGAGAGGCGTAGAGTAGAAAAGCATAGAGTGGAGAGGCATACAGTCAAGTAGTATAGAGTGGAACTGAGTTGAGTGGATTGGGGTAGAGTGGCATAGAGTGCAGTGGTGTAGAATGAAATAGCGCAGACTGGAGTGGCATACAGTGGAGTTCCATAGAGGGAATAGCGTACACTAGAGTGGGTAAAGTAGAGTGATGTAGAGTAAAATAGAGTTAAGTGGAGTGGCGTATAGTGAAATCGCATAGAGTGGAGTAGCATAGCATGGAATTACATAGATTGGAATAGGGTAGAGTGGAGTGGGTTAGGGTGGAGTGGAGTGAAATAGCATAAAGATTCGGGACATACAGTGGAGTGGAGTGGAGTGGTGTAGAGTGGAATAGTGTAGACTGTAGTGGTGGACAAAGGTTTAGAGTTGAGTGGCATACAGAGGGCTAGTGTAGAGTGGAATGGCATACAGTGGACCTATGTAGAATGTAATAGTGAACAGTACAGTGGTGCTGAGTGGAGTAGTGTAGAGTGGAGTGGTGTAGAATTGAGTGTCTTAAAGTGTAATGGTGTATAGTGGAGTGACATAGAGTGGCATAGAGTTGAGTTTAGTACAGTGGAACAGCAAAGATTGGAGTGGCATTGAGTCAAATTGCCTAGAGTGGAGTGGCTTAGAGTGAAAAGACATAGAGCAGAGTGACATAGAGTGGGGCAGCATTGGGCAGTGGTTTTTAACTTGTGGTCAAAATTAAATATTGTTACAATTTATAAATTAAAATGTATATAAAGTAAAAACGAATAAAGATGTAAAATTTAAAATTTGAAAACTTCTAAATTTGATCATTAATTAAATGGAATATTCCCCTATTTGGGAGTTTGCTTAGTATATACTTCATTTTGTTTTGTATTTTCATGCATTGTTTGGAATTTCAAATCATAGAAAGTACTTCAACACGGGTCCCCTGCTTCCAATAATGACTCTGTGCAAGTCCCTGGATTCCGATAATGAATGAATGAAGGTCCACAACAGTCAAAAGATTAAGGACTGCTGGCATAGAGTGTATTGGCACAGTTTGGAGTGGCGTATACTGGTGTAGAGTTGAGTGTCATTCAGTGGAATAGCTTAGAGTGGAGTGGCTCAGAGTGCTGTGGTGTACAGTGGAGATGCATGCAGTAGAGTGGCATAGAGTGGTGGGGCATAGGGTGTAATACAGTATAGTGGGGCAGCGTAGAATGGAGTAACATAGAGTGGAGTGGGGTAGAGTGGACAGCATTATCGTGTACAGTGGAGTGGCATACAATGGAATAGCATAGAGTGGATAGACTTACAGTAAATGGCATAGAGTGGAATGGAGTAGAGTGGAGTGCGTTAGAGTGGAGTGGCATAGACTGGAATAGCACACAGTGGAGTGGCATTCAGTGGAGTGGAATAGAGTGGAAAATTGTAGAGTGTAGTGGCGTACTGTTACTTAGAGTCAAGTGGCATACAGAGAAGTAGCGTAGAGCGGAATGGCAAATAGTAAACTTATCTAGAGTGCAGTGGAATACAGTAGAGTGGCACGGAGTGGAGTGGCATAGAATAGAGTGGTGTAGAGTGGGGTGGCAAATAGTGGAGTGGCATAGAGTGGAATGGAGTAGAGTGGAATGCCGATTTGTGATGTGAAGTTGAGTGTCATTCAGTGGAATACAGTAGACTGAAATGGCACAGAGTGCTGTGGCGTAGACTGGAGTGGCATACATTGGAGTGGTGTAGAGTGGCATAAAGTTGAGTGGTGTAAAATGGAATAGCATAGAATGGATTGGCATAAAGTGGAGTGGTGTAAAGTGGAATAGCATAGAATGGAATGGGGTGCAGTGGAGTAGAGTCAAATAGCATAGAGTGGAGTGGCATATCAACTAGTGTCATAGAATGTAGTGGTGTAGACTGCAGTGGCACGTGGTATAGTACAGTACAGTTTAAAGAGACATAATGTGAATGTTGCTGAATAGATGCAGATGTAATTTAGCAGGAACATACAATTTGGGGTGGCATGGGTAATTTTTGGTGTTAGCTCTAAATTGGTTAAGTACTATAAAAGTTATAAGTGTCAAAACACGTAGGGCCTGAATTAGATCTTGGCCAAGCAGCGTTGTCAGCTGTCCTGAGAAGACCGCCAAGTCGACGGTCTTCTGCCTGCCATATTTAGATGTATTGTGTCTGAGCCAAAAAACGCCACAGCAGAGTGCTCTCCCTAGCCATTGGGCAGGCAGGTTCCCACTGGCCCTAATTAGATATTACAGTTGGACAGGCGGTGTACTGGTGGCAGTTTGCTGATGGAGAGAGGACATTGCTGGAAGCAATGGACATCGGACAATGCCAGTGGCTGTGGCTGTGGAAAAGAGGTAAGTCACACACACACTCTACTCTTCACAATGCATCCCCCTGCATCACACATGACACAACACACCACATACAAACCATTATCCATTGCCATTACAACACAACACCTACAAACACACATACATGTACATCCATCACACAGCATACACACACTAGTGACACTGCACCCACACACGACATAACCACAACAACTAACACACTCATCTACGCAACCACGCAACCACATGCACACACAAACACAACTACATACATCACAACAGTGACCGCCACACAACAACATGGACCTGAGTTCTGCTTGAATCAACACAACACACAACACAACATACACAACACCATCCTCGCCCTACGCAAGTGCCACACATACCCAGCCAATTGTATCGCACACACATATACACGTACTGACTCACATACACAACTCAAGCACAAAATGAAGGGTACATGTCCCCTTGCAATGTGCACACATCAGCACAGTTAATAAGTGTGAATGTACTGTCATTGTGGTGCCAGAATGAATTTGGCAAAGAATCCTGACGCCATTATGATAGTTGTGTATGTGTTCGATATGTGTTGTGTACCAGTGTGTCACCACACAAAAAAAATTACAGTGACATGTACATGTCTGTAGTGGCCCTGTGCCTATGTGCAGTCACTCCCCTCCCCCCCCCCCCAATATACACAGCCATTGTGGATTGCCTACCTTCATGTCCAGCGTTTTCTCCAGGTTCCTGTAGCAGCAGTGACCTGGGTCCTGTCCAGTCATGTCCAGCTGGAAACGGAAGTTGAATAAAGGGAAAAGGTGAGTTTCACCCCCTTTCTCCACAATCCACCAAGTGGGAAGTGGAGGTTGGATTGACATTTTTTGCTTGGCAGTATGGCACATCCAATCCTGCTCGGCGGTAAGTGTGGCTGAAGTCCCACTGTTAGCCAATCTTTCCTATGGTACAGTGGCGGTGGATGAGATTCCTGAGTCGGCGAGACTCTGGCAGATTAAAGTCTATAGGACAGCCAACATATAAATATGGTGGATAGACCGTCATGGCGGAAAACTGGTAGCTGGTCTTTATCGCCAACATCTAAATCAGGCCCTTAGTTACATATTGAGCTGCAGAACACAGTGGTAACTTTGCTGTCTAACGTGGTGCATGCTCATCACAAGGCAGTATAGCACTGGCAATGTTTCCAAAAATAAATGGCAGTCATCTAGTTTTCACCACACTTTGGCTGTTTTTGGTGTTTAGGCCTTAAATATAGGTAAGTAGTAGGTTTTTTTGCTGTTCCCCACCTATTTCCTCTTTAGTAACGTCACACTAGATAAGGAAATTTATTAATACTTTTCTATATATATTTTTTAAATGTCGTGCAGTACTGCACTAGTTCCTACAATGTACCACAGTAGTTACTGGAAAATTAAAAAAGAAATATTAAAAAATAAAAATATACTGTAGTACACTATATTTATGAAATATATATAGTATAGTGTATTTTTTAAAGAATTTAAAAAAAAAACGTTTTTTTAAGTAGCACAGTATTTTTATGTAGTACTGCAGGACTGTGTTAATTTAATATGTAAAAATTTGAAAATACAGTGGAGTGCATTATATTTGTAAAATACAGTGTAGTACAGTGTATTTTTAACATTTTTAAACATGTATTTTTTTAAATACATGTTTTAAGTATTTTAAAATGTGTAGAAAGTTCTCAATAACTTAACCTACCTATTACCACTTTAATAAAGTCTTAATACGTAATGAAAAAATATAAAGCCTACTACGTACCTTTATCTAAAGCCCCAACCGATTACATAGGCAAAGTATGCTAAAAACTACCTGGTTCCATTTTACTTTTGTAAAGGCAGTTGCTAGCCAAACATATACTGCCTTGTCATTGGAAAGTACTGTAAAATTACAGCGACATACCGTGACCTGATATATAACTAAAGTTTACAGTGTTAAACCTCTAGAAATATTTACCCTAATTACCTCTACTACCAAAATGGATCATCTACACACCATAAACTATATTCTGGCCAACTTTCATTCAAATCCAACTGCCCTTTTTTTATGTTACGTCTGACTACAAAGTCTATAGAAAATGCATTGGTGGAAAACGTGTTTTGGGGCCCCCTTTTTATTGTGCACCCCCTTGACAAATCTCTGCAAAACTTTGCATTCTCCGTCAATGGAGAAAAAGTGATGGGTCTGAAAAGTTTTTTGGAGAATCATTTAATCTGGGAAAAGTGATTAGTGAGCAGAAAGAATTCCTAAAACCAAAGGTTACAGGGACGTTATAGTTAAGCTGAACTTTTGCCAATACAAAATCATAAAAATTCAGCAGTTATATTTATAATTATACTTATGTTAAGAAACGATCACTCGTTGCCTAAAGATACTTTCTGACACAAGTTATAGTTTGTTCAGATAATTATAACTACCAGTAGAAATATAATTTCTATGGTATTGTATGGGTAAAACATCAGCTGAACTACTGGACCCACGGATTCACCCACAAATTTACACAAGGGGGGCCACACTGAGACTTGCAGTGGCACCGTGGAACCACAGATCGGACCCCAAAAAAAATTAGCCAATTTATTGGCCTTTTAAGGGACCCCTCCATGTGTTCCATGGGGTCAGGATACCTGTATTCTGAACACTTATGTGCTTTTGCAGTGTTTTTCCCCACCCACCAGCTGAAGCAACAAAGAAAATGGTGGCCAAAATTTTTCTGTCAGGTTGCGGCCAGCCAATCAGGGCCTTGCTTTTACCAGGAATCCACGGGTCCTCCGGGGGTGTATCGATAGAGTAGCCGCATCCTTATATATCTATATTTTTTAACCTTCAAAAACTCTAAAACGACTGAATGGATTTACATCAGATCACAAAAAGCATGCTTTCAGGACTAAGATTGAGCTTTCTGGCAAAGTTGGTGTAATTCCGTTCAGCAGTTTGGGCTGTAGTCATGTTCAAAATGTTGAAAAAATCCCATTTACAATGAATAGGAATTAAAGTGTTTAGGGACTCCCTGTTTTTCTCGACCCCCGCTTGACAAACCACCTCAAAACTTTTTTAGAAGGTAGCTGAACTGACCAAAGCATACGTTTTGAAATTTTTGTGAAGATTCGTCAAGTGGCACCAACGTTATTGACAAAACAAAATATGATCTACCTACAGTAAAAAAAACAAAAAATCCTAACTATAACTACCAAGTGGCAACCGCCAGTAGGTAATAAATATATATATTCACTGAAAAAAACAAAAGTTACAGGGACTTTATAATTAGGAAAAAGAATTTTAAAAAACCTTAGCAATTCATTGAAAAAAACAAAGCTTAAAGGGACTTTATAGTCCGGTTCAGATTTTACTCATACAAAACCTGTTATAGTTAGAGTTCTCTAAAGTAACTTTAACTCGTGCCCTAAAGTAACCATAACTAGAACTGCCGCCATGCACAACTACCCGATCAATAATTTTACTGCAGATGTTACAGTGACATTATCAATGATATTATCAAAGATGTAATGAGTGCTGTAATTTTTGGGGTACTTAGCAGTGCATGGTGTAGGTAGTTTTAGTTAGGACCACTTTTTCATAGAAAAAGCATTTTTCGACTTGTGTATATCTTTGGCACCATTTGATGAATCTTCACAACATTTTTCAAAAATATTGTTTCAGTGATTCTTGTTGTGCACGGAAAGCTTTGGGGTAATCCGTCAAGCAGGGGCGAGAAAAGGGGGGGGTAAAAAACTTGTGTTTCCCATGTTCATTCCCATAGGACCTCTGACCACAACTACAGCCTGAACCACTAGACGGAATTACACCAAATTTGGCAGAATGCTAGCTTATGGTACACAGATTGTGCTTTCGCTTATTTGGTGTAAATCCGTTGAGTCGTTTTTGAGAAATTAAAGGGAAAACACATTCATATATCTCTGGCCATGGTGTCCTCGCGATTATTTTGGGAATATTTCACAAAAATGAATTAATTTTTGCCAATGTGCATGTAAAAAGAAATGCTGTAACTGGCTGACCGCAACCTGACTAGAAAGTTCAGGCTGCCAATTTATTTCATGGGCCACGGTCCCATGGGCTGAAACTCCTCATTGAAAGTGGCACAAGGGATCTGGGTGAACGAATCCTGACCCCAGAAGTGTGATATGGGTGTGTTTTAGGAGCAAATTATGGATTTAAAATAATTTGGCGGCACCATGAGTGGCCATGCAAAAATTCACAAATCTTTGCAAATTATTTGCAAAATATTCATGAATGTGAAAAAATTTGAAAAAAAACACTGACTCATTCATACACTAATGTATTCACTCATAAATGTACTCAAAGACAAATGTGCCCACTCCCACTCAGAACCTCTCATAGACTCACACACCCACTTTCAGACCTACTCAAACACTCACGCACCCACTCACAGACCCACTGACAGAGACAGGCCCTGTGGCCAACCTGCACTACACACGGCCAAAGGCCGTGTGTGTTGCGGGGTTAAGTGTTTATAAGGGCTTGGCTACAAGGCCTGGCTGCAGGCCAGGCCTTGCGACCAACCCCCCATGCACGGCCGAAAGGCATGCACGGTGGGGCTTGTTATTAAAATTACTGTACATTAAAAATCCGTAGAAATTCACTGAAAAAACTAAAGTTACAGCAATGGTATAGTTAGGTTCCGAATTTACTCGTACAAAACCATAGAAATTCAGCAGTTATAGTAAGTAATCTTTCCTCTAACTATGCTCTTATATGGCATCTTTTATATTATCACTGCAACATTTGCAATAAAAGTATTGATAAGAAAACTGCGCATGGCAAGGGCGCGAGGTATAGTTACCTTAGGGAGCGAGTTATAGTTACTTGAAAGAACCCTACCTATAACTGCTGAATTTATATGGTTTTGTACCAATAAATTCAGAACCTAACTATCACGTCCCTGTAACCTTTGTTTTTAACAGTGAAAAAATAAATTATATATATATATATATATATATATATATATATGTATATATATATATATATATATATTGCCAGCTGGCTAACACACACTCCATGGCAATCAAAACAGCGTATTATGGGTGCAACAGTGTTTTGTGGCTTGAGTGTTTCTCCGTTTGTGAGATGGATGGGATAAGATAGTTTTTGTTATTCACAATTTTTCTTATTATCAATTTTGTTTTGCACGTGATACCGTTCTGTGGCCCTCATGCCCACTGGGTCTTGATTGATTAGAATTGATAATGAGGCTCTTTTCATGTGGCTGTTTGGCTACTTGGGCTTTGAGTTGTGAGTTTTTATTTCTTTTCATTCGGTTTTACCAATTAAGTGAGCAGTTTATTTAGGGTTGCTCTACCCGTATATATAATTATGCAAGTTTTCTGCCTGGGGGCTTGAACGTCTACACATGTATTACATGACATCCCTTAAAGCATTGAGGCACTGAACAGATTGGAGAAAGTTTTTGTCTCAATTGAGTATTTACCTGCCATGTTGATGTGGATAATTGCACTTCTCATTGTAATTATCTAGTTTGTTTCAGAGGATGCAAAGATGGGTTTTGACTTCCATTCATCTTTATTCCTAATTACTTATTGGGTTCATTTATATATTTATGTACTATTTTGACTGTTGGGACTTAACCACTCAAAGATGGCCGCACTATTTTCTTAGTAACTTCTTTGTGATGTGCCCTCAGTCTGTCATCTATATTTTTAGTTTACATTCCTTTTTAATGAGTATTCACACGTATTTGCTCAACCTGTAACCAAGGCATGTTACACGCCAATATGCTTTGGGTGGTGAGGGCACGAGTTATAGTTACCTTCAGCTGTGAGTTTTATTTCCTTGAAATAATTGTAACTATAACTGCTGAATTTCTATGGCTTTGTGCGAGTAAACTCAGAAGCTAACTATAGCATCCCTGTAACCCTTGTTTTTGTAAGTTAATTTCTAAGGTTTTTTAATTCCATATCCTAGCTATAACGTCCCTGTAACCTTTTTTTCCAGTGAATTTCTATGTTTTTTTAATGTAAAATAATTTTCATTAAAATTGGCCCTGCAGCCAACCCTCTATAACTATGCACAGCATTTGGCTGTGATGCGGTGGGATTTGGCTGCAGCACCTATCTCTCTGGGTGTGACGATAGGTGTGGGAGGTTGTTTCTGGGTGTGACAGTGGCTGTGAGAGTGTCTGTCTGGGTGTGAGAGAGTCTATGTGGGTGTGAGAGTGGGTGTAAGAAGAAGCACTTTTTACTGGTTAGTTCCTAACTGCCTTATTATGAGTTTGGCGGCCCCAATGCGGGACCACCAAACTCGCAGGAAGGATGCAACTGCCATGGCAGTGGCCCCCCCAGTCCTATTACAATGTTACCCCCGCTCTGACCGGCAGAAACAGAGTAATAGAGCATTTCTGCTGGTCAGTCCAGTGGGAACAGTGCTACAAGATATCACTCGGCTCCCTTAAAGGAGCTAAGTGCTATGTAGTAGCACAGAGAGGGCCAACCAGACAGTGCGCATTCCGAGAGTGCTGGGCAGGGGGACCCATGACATGGGCATTGCATTGCAGGGGCCTCCCTGTGGGCCCCAGCACACCCTCACCACCAGCCTTTCCATGCCGGTGAAACTGCCATGTAAAGGCTGGCGGTGAGGGGATTTGTAATCAGCCAGGTGGCTCTGAGTTCAACGCCGCCCATGCTAAGTACAACTCAGACCGCAGTCACCATGTCAGGACCCATGTTCCCAGTGGGGATGAGGGGTGTCGTAATTGGTCAGCCGGACCGCCTGGAGAGCGACGGTCTGACTGTCAACGTGAGTGTGGCAGTCCTTGGACCGCCACACTCATAATGATGCCCTAAGGGTTACCTCATTGGGTGAATGGCCAGTGTGGGGGAGATGGACCAGCCAAGCCACACTCCTTCAGCCAATTTCAGCCCAGGAAACCCAATCCCCTAGAGCCCAGCCTTCATTAAATGGAGGAGTGGGACATGCAGCCCCCCTCTCCTGGCCAATTTCGGCCCAGAGGACCCCATACCCTGGGACCCAGCTTTCTGCATATTTTGATATTTTGGGGGAGAATGCCACGTGGCCCTCCTAGGATGGCCGATTTTGGCCCCGGGAACCCCATCCCCCTGGGGCTCAGCCTCAACATTTATTTTTTGGAGGGAAACCATGCATCCCCCCTGCCATGGCGGATCCCTGCCCTGGGCACCTCATCCCCTGGGGCCCGGCCATCTCTCCTGGGTGCCTCTAGTGTGCAATGGTGCAGCGGGGGGAGCCTCAAGTTCCCTACAGTCCCAGTCCCCCACGGAAGCCGGCATTGCTGTCACAGAGAGGGAGCTGCTAAAGATTCAGCTCCCTCTCTGGAGATCAATTGTTTCCTCTGTTTCCTGCCTGCATCTCTGCCGGCAGGGAAACAGAGGAAACCTCTGCTCACTTGTTGTGTGCGGATTGTTTGCTCTGACTTGGCAGGTGTTGTCAAAGCTCCTGCCAAGTCAGAGCAAACAGCTATATCCTGGAGTGGGTGTCCCAGGACATAGCAGGACCCAGCCATGGGGGGTGGAGGTCCCAAGGGCTATTTATGGTTCCACAAGGGGGTCCACGCAGCCCCCCTACAACATTACAATTTGTCCTGGGGAGGTGATGGTCCTCAGGAACGTGGGGGGGGCTAAGGGCCCCCCTTATATTCCATCAATAGCCCTGGGGAGGTGGCAGTCCCCGGGGCTGGGGGGGCACCCCCCCTTAATTGTTTGAAATTGCCCCAGCCTCCAAATAACTCATGCCCCCACCATGCACAGTTTTTTAATTAATATTTTTACAGCAAATGTTACAGTGATATCAATGATGTTATAAAAGATGTCATGAGTGCTGTAATATCTGGGGTAATTAGCAGTGCATGGCAAGGGCGCGAGGCATAATTACTTGAACTAACTCTAACTATAACAGGTGAATTTATTTGGTTTTGTACGTTTAAAATGTGAGCCTAGCTATAACATCCTTGTAACCCTTGTTTTTTCAGTGAATTATTAAGATTTATTTTAATTGTATTTCATAACTATGATGCCCCTGCAACCTTTGTTTTTTCAGTGAATTTCTATGTTTTTTATTTCTACTTCCTAACTATTAAATCTCTGTAACCTTTGTCTTTTTCAATGAATTTCTAAAGTTTTTTTAAAATGATATTTCCTATATATAATCTCCTTGCAACCTTTGTTTTTTAAAATCACTATAGCCCTCATTACAACCCTGGCGGTCGGTGTTAAAGTGGCGGTAACACCCCCAACAGGCTGGCGGTAAAAAAAATGGAATCAAGACCACAGCGGAAACCGCCAACACATACAGCCACTTTAACACTCCGACCACCATGGCCGTAGCAACAAACACCGTGGCGGTAACCGCCAACAGCCTGGCGGAAGACAATGTACCGCCCACTGTATTACAACCCGCCCATCCGCCAGCTTTTCCGGGGCGGTACCAACGCCATCAAAAGCACGGCGGAAACAGTACTCTGAAGGGAAATGACTCACCTCTCGACACTCAAGGAAGATGAGAAGATGTATCTTCTCATACACCAGGAGCATGAACGCCGGTGACAACGACCACGGTGAGTACTGCACCCAGCACACAAGGGAGGGGGGGGGGAGAGAGTGACACACACACGAAACACACAACACCCCCACCCTCACTCACAACACCATACACACAAACACATGCAACAACATTACATGTACACCCGTAACCCTCAGGAATAACACAAGGACAAAAGGAATGGAGTCAAATGAATGAACGTAATATTAGTAATGCTTAGAAATCATAAACCGCGTTCATAAAGCAAAACAGTATGTACAATATATACAATATATACAAAAGGCGGGACAATGCCCACTGGGCCAAAACACATAGGCCAAGCCCACACTTGACTCCTGCCTCAATATGGAGAGAACACTGCAGGGGCATCAGGTTGAAAACACACAGGCACCTCAGGGGGACGTGGAATGGTGGGGCACCTCAGCCAGAAGATGATACAACGCCACTGCTCCTGGAGGGGGCTCCATGCCCACTGCTTGGTCCTGGGGAGTGCAAGGCCACAGTCTCTCTAGTGGATGCCTTCTTCCACTGGTTCTGGAGGGGGCATTGTGCCCAGTGTGCTTCATCCTAGCAAGGAGGAGCTGAGTGGATACCTTCTTCCACTAGTTCTGGAGAGGGCCTTGTGCCCAGTGTGCTTTATCCTGGCAAGGAGGGGCTGAGTGGATACCTTCTTCCACTGGTTCTGGAGGGGGCATTGTGCCCAGTGTGCTTCATCCATGCAAGGAGGGAATGAGTGGATGCCTTCTTCCACTGGTTCTGGAGGGGGCATTGCGCCCTGTGATGCAGATGTTTTGGAGTGCAAGGTCACAGTCTCTCACCTGGGTGTCACAACAACAGCTTTTGCAGGGGCCAGGATGCACTGCAGCCCATGTAGTCACCACTACACACTGCTCTCCGGTAGTGACGGCTGCTCAGTGAATCGCAGTTGCACTGCACGTGGCGGTGCAGGCAGTGGTGGTGGTAGCCTCCAGGCCTTCACCTGCAGCCTCGGACGGCTGCCCTCTGGGGCTGCTGCTGCTGGCAGCTGTGCTGCTTGTGGCGGTGCAGGTGGCGGTGCTGCCTGCGGTGCAGGTGGCGATACTGGCGGTTGTGGTGGTTGCCTCCAGGCCTTCACCTGCAGCCTCGGACGGCTGCCCACTGGGGCTGCTGCTGCTGGCAGTGGTGCTGCTTGTGGCGGTGCTGGACGCGGTGCAGGTGGCTGTGCTGGCCGTGGTGCTGGTGGCGATACTGGTGGTTGTGGTGGTAGCCTCCAGGCCTTCCCCTGCAGCCTCGGATGGCTGAAGTGCCATGGCTGGTGTTCTGTGCTCCTTCCTGCCCTTGGCAGATGGTGGTGCCGCCTTACTTCTGTCAGCTGGAGTCTTTGACTTGGCGTTGCTGGCTGGTTGTGCCTCATTCCCAATGCTGGATGCTGTCCCCTTCTTGCCCTTACCAGGTGGTGGAACCTTCTTGGCCTTGGCAGGTGTTGGTGGCACACTGGCTGGGCTGACGGGTGAAGGACGGGGGGTAGGGAAGAGGTCAATGTTGGCGGGGAAAAGCTTCTTAAGGACATTGGGTTGGGAAGAGGGTGAAAGTTTGGGAGTGGAGGAAGAGGGAGTGGTTGTAGGAGTTGTCAGTCTGCTGTGTTTGGGTGCAGGTGCATGAGCTGGATGCTGTTGTGAGGTGGGTGGCTGTTGGGTGGGTGTGTGTTTGCGTTTGTGTACTTTGGGAGGAGGGGTCACAGACACAGTGGGAGAGGACACAGGGGACATGTGCATTGATGTGGGGGTGGTGACTGCCAGTTAGGGGCGTGTAGTTATAGGCGTACTGGTGATGGAGGTAGTGGATGAGGATGTAGTGCATGCAGGTGTAAGTGGAGACGCTTCTGGGAGGGAGGTGGATGAGGAGGAGGATGGGGACAGTGGAAGCAGTGGATGTTGGTGTGTCTGCATGGGGATGGTGCTTGTGTGAGTGCCTGTGAAATGAAGTGCGGTGCTTTTGTTTGCCTGAGCCACTTCTGTGTGTTGATTTGGGTGCATGCTGGTCTGAAGGTGTGTTTGGGATAGGTTGGGGTTGAGGGGTTTGGGACTGGGTAGAGGAAGTTGAAGTGGGGAGGCTGGGGACAGGGACAATGGCTGCCATCTGTGCGGAGGCCAGAGCCTGGAATGCTCTCTGTTGGGCCACCACGCCAGAGTGAATGCCCTCCAGGTATGCATTTGTTTGTTGTGAATGCCTTTCGACACCCTGGATGGCATTCAGTATGGTTGACCCTCCAACAGTGAGGGATCTCAGGAGGTCAATAGCCTCCTCACTGAGGGCAGCAGGGCTGACTGGGGCAGGGACTGAGGTGCCTGGGGCGAAGGAGATGCCCACCCTCCTGGGTGAGTGGGCAGGGGAAACACGCTGAGGGGCTGCTGGGAGGGTGGTGCTGGTACGGGGTGGCGGCGGTACCTGTTGTTTGGTGGGCACAGAGGTGTCCGCCACTGCCAGGGAGCTTCCATCGGAGAAGGAGTCGCTGTCGGTAGTGTCCCCTCCTGTTTCCGTCGTGGTACTCCCCTCGCCCTCCGTCCCACTGGTGCCCTCACCGTAGGTGGATTTGGCCTCCAGCCCCATGTGGGATGCAGCTCACTCCATCGCCAGTGCCTCTGCTCCTCCGCCAGATGATGCTAATGCACACAAGGACAGGGTGACAAAACAAGAAGGGGGGAGAGACAGAGGATACACTTGGTCAATGCCAGCACCAACACTACTGTTGGCGTACACAACACACAGGGATCAGCCCTATGCACTAGGCCATGCACTACCAGTTACAAAGCTAGTCACCAGCCCATGGGGTACATTGCCTAACGCCATTAGCTGCACACCTGAAACCAACAGGACCCTGCCCAGTAGTAGATGCCCACTAACACTATTGGGGTTGGAGTGCTTCAGAGCCCACCCAACAAGGGACCTACCCTTCCAGTTCGCCCTGGCCTAGGGGCACCCACAGCCCACATCTTCCACCCAGGTAAGACCTTAACGCGCGCAAAGTCATGATTCTGAATCTGTACTCACCCCCTTGTGGCTGCTGTAATGCCTTCAAGCGCCCATCCAACTCCGGATAGGCCACCGCCAGGATGCGGAACATCAGGGAGGTCAGGGTTCGACGGGCACCCCTTCCTCGTTGGAGGCAAGCCCCAGCTGGGCATCCGTCATCTTCCTAGCCCATCGGTGCAGGTCCTCCCACCGTTTGCGGCAGTGGGTGTTCTGCCTGTCAAAGACCCCCAGGGTCCGCACCTCCTTGGCAATGGCAAGCCCAATACCCTTTTTCTGATGGGCGCTGACCTGCAGGAAAATATGCATAGAAAAAGGGATTAGTCATACCGTCCAGACTGTTACACTCATGGCCCACAATATCCCTCCCATCCCCTTATGCACAGACATTGACCACCAGACATGCAGCACTCTGCCCAGGACCCCTCAGTCCCCCTACATGAGTCTTACACACACAGCAATACATACATTCATGGCCCACGCATCATGCTCACAGTGTACTCACCTGTTTGTCTGGAGAACCATAGAGTAAAGTGTACTGGGGTAGGACTCCATCCACCAGTCTCTCCAACTCCTCCGAAGTGAAGGCGGGGGCCCTTTCCCCAGACACTCGAGCCATTGTAGCTTCCAGACACAGGTCACAGCAGTACTTGCAGTGTAGGTCCTCTCCTGTTGAAGGTCAGGTAGCAAGTGGGGGACCAAATAGAAAATGGTGGTCACATCCGCGGCTGTGTGTACCGTCACCGCCGGCGTACATTGCCATTGGCTCCTGGAACCCATAGGGCCCAATGATAACCAATGCGAAGTTGCGTGGCGGTCATCTACCGCCGACCGCAATGGTGCACAACACCAGCGGAATTACCTCATTTCAACTTGTCTCTCCTCACAGGTCAGGCAGCTGCCATTTCAGGGGGTCACAGGCCATGGCACCTAACTGCAACACAGCAGACAATGGCACATCAACTGACTCTCAAATTCACATACTGCTTCTGAAAAGGAAGACATTTATTTTTATTTTCACATATGTGTGAATATGACCCTCTGCTCACTGTTTTTCATCCTAGAGTTCAACCGCTGAGGATGAATAGGAGACATCCCCGTGTACATACCCCTGGTGGACCTGGCGACAATGGAGGTCAGGCACATTATCCTGACCTACAGACTTGATAGGGTCACAATCCAAGAAATGTGTGCCCAATTGGAGCCAGACCTGATTTCAGCTATCTGCCAGCCCACAGGTGCCCCCCCTCTAGTGCAGGTCCAGTCAGTGCTCCATTTCCTGGAAAGTGGTTCCTTCGAAGCGACAGTGGCCATGGCATCAGGGATGTCTCAGCCAATGTTCTCCAACGTGCTGACCAGAGTGTTGTCTGCCCTGCTGAAACACATGCGCAGCTACATCGGATTCCCCCAGGTGGAGGATTTGGCCACAGCGAAGGCTGACTTTTATGCCCTGGGACATATCCCCAACATAATTGGTGCCATTAATGGTACAAATATAGCATTTGTCCCCCCCGGAGAAATAAACAAGTGCTCAGGAATAGAAAAAGCTTTCACTCTCTGAATGTGCAGATGGTGTGTTTGGCGGACCAGTACATCTCCCATGTGAATGCCAAGTATCCTGGCTCTGTGCATGATGCCTTTATCTTGAGGAATAGTAGCATTCCATATGTGATGTCTCAACTCCAGAAGCACCGGGTGTGGCTAATAGGTGAGCCCATGGTCCCCACCCAGTTGATGTAGGTATGTGGGTGTGGGTTTGGCCCTAAGGGTGAGTGTATGGCTAACAGGTATCCCTTGATGTTTATAGGTGACTCTGGGTACCCCACCCTCTCATGGTTACTGACCCCAGTGCGGAATGCCAGGACAAGGGCAGAGGAACGTTACAATGAGGCACATGGGTGAACAAGGAAGATAATTGAGGGAACCTTTGGCCTCCTGAAGGCCAGATTCCGGTGCCTCCATCTGACAGGAACAAGAAGGTGTGCCAGATCATCGTTGGATGTTGCATGATGCACAACCTGGCCTTGAGATGCCAGGTGCCTTTTCTGCAGGAGGATGAGCCTAGAGATGGTCTTGTGGCAGCGGTGGAGCCTGTGGACAGTGACGAAGAAGAGGCAGAGGAAGAAGATGTGGACAACAGAGTACACTCATTCAACAGTACTTCGAGTGACACACAGGTAAGACACTGTAACTTCACCTTCCATTGCAGTTTTGTGTTTGACATTGAACATGGCAGCCTGATTTCCCTATGTCTATGGCCACTTACTGTACCTTTGGCATCTCTATTTTCAGATCTCTGTGCCCCACTCTGGTTCCTGGTGTGTTTACTGCTGCCTACTACAGGTTATACCTTTGCTAATATTACAGTAGATTAGAAATGCAATGTTTACAGTTTGTGAAACTAATACATGTGTCATATAATCCACAGACTCCATACTTGAATTTGTTCAAAGGGTGTTTATTTATGTGCTAATAAGTGGAGGAAATATTGCAATGGGCTGGGTTTATGATGGAGGAAAGTCCAGGCACAGTCCAGTCTATTAGTATCACAGGTGCATTGCCCAAGGGTGCATAGGAGGGGAGCAATTACAGTTCAAGGTGGACAGGGTGACAGAGTGGGACAGAAGGGTGACAATCAGGAGAGTCTAATTTCCTGGCGGGGGTCTTAGCAATGTTCTCTGGCTTCTGCCTGGATCACAGGGACCGTTTGCGGGGTGGTTCTCCTTCTGCAGGGGGTGGGATGCTTGTGGCCTGTTGGTCATGTGGCGGGGCTTCTTGTCCACTAGCACCTGCGGAGGTGGAGGGCTGTTCTTCGGTGTGGCTAGTGTCAGGGGCCCGTTGGTGTGCCACTGCCTCCGTCATGGTATTGCCATGTCTGCCAGCACCCCTGCAATTGTGACCAGGGTGGTTTGGATGTCTTTCAGGTCCTCCCTGATCCCCAGGTACTGTCCCTCCTGCAGCCTCTGGGTCTCCTACAACTTGTACAGTATCTGGCCCATGGTCTCCTGGTAATGGTGGTGTGCTCCCAAGATCCCTACAAGTGCCTCGTGGAGAGTGGGTTCCCTGGGCCTGCCCTCTCCCTGTCGCACAGCAGTCCTCCCAGCTTCCCTGATGTGCTGTGCCTCTGTCCCCTGAACCGTGTGCCCACTGCCACTGACCCCAGGTCTCTGATTGTCTTGGGTTTGTGGGGTTGCCTGGGGTCCGTGTAGTGGTGGACAGACTGCTGAATGACGGGCCCGCTGGGTGGGTGCTGTGCTCCTGAGGGGGGAGGCTCTGTGGTGGGTTGGGACTGTGTCAGGGTACCCGACTGTCCAGAGGTCCCTGATGAGCCAGGTTGATCATCGTGATCCAGGCGTGCAGATCTGCTGTCATCACTGTGGGCCTCTTCTGTGGGGGGACTGCATGTGGCTGGCACCTCCTCTCCGGTGACGTTGAGTGGGGGTTTTGTGGGGATGTAAATGCAGTGTTATTGTATCTGCGTGTGCCATCTTGTGCATGGATATGTTTCCCTATATGGTTGGTATTAGCAAGGCAGCTTTGTGTGAGTTGTGCTTGGTTTGGCTAAGTGATTGTCACTAGTGTGCATGCTGTGTGTGATGGGTGTCCATGCAGGTCTGTGATGGGTGTCCATGCAATGGTGTTGCATGCAGGTCTTGGTAATGGGATGGGTGGGTTGTGATAGTGGGGTATATGTGAGGTGGTGGAGTGATGGGGTTGAGGGTAGGGGTAGGAGTTTGTGATGGCATGCAGGTAGGGTGGGGGATATAGTAGTAAAGATTTGACTTACCAGAGTCGAGTCCTCCTGCTACTCCTCCGAGGCCCTCAGGATGCATGATCACCAAGACTTGCTCCTCCCATGTTGTTAGTTGTGGTGGAGGAGGTGGGGGTCTACCGCCAGTCCTCTGTACAGCTACCTGGTGTCTTGCAACCACGGAACGCACCTTCCCCTGTAGGTTGTTCCACCTCTTCCTTTTGTCATCCCTTGTTTTGGGGTGCTGTCCCACGACATTGACCCTGTCCACGACTCTCTGCCATAGCTCCATCTTCCTAGCAATAGACGTCTGCTGCACCTGTGATCCGATTAGCTGTAGCTCTACCCGGATGACTTACTCCACCATGACCCTTAGCTCCTCCTCAGAGAACCTGGGGTGTCTTTGTGGTGCCATGGGTGTAGTGTGAGTGGTATGTGTGAGGGTATGTGGGGTGATGTGTTGGGGTGTGTGCTGTGAGGTGCGTGGATGGTGTATAAGTGATGGTGTTATGTGGCTCAGATTCGGTGGGTGCTCCTGGCTTGTCTCTCTCTCAGTTGGCAATATTTGTTTTCATTGTAAGGGGTTGTGGGTATTGTGTGTGTGTGTTTTATATTGGATTGGGTGTGTGGGTGTTGTGTGTGTATGTGTCTCAAGTGTGTGTAGTTCTAATTGTCCAATGTGGTGCTGTTTTGTTAGTGTGTGTGTATTTTGAGCGTGGAGGTGTGTACCGCCAATGGATTACCGCGGTTGAATGACCGCCGCAGTGATTTGTGGGTCATGATGCTGTGGGCGTATTTCTGTTGGCGTAACGGTGTGGGTTTTGGTAGCGCCAGTTTATCACAGACTTTTGGGCAGGCGGACTTGTGTGGGTGTCTGTATAGTGGAGGATTTCTCTGTGTGGGTTATAATACCCGTAGCGGTATACCGCCGCGGTCACGGTATGTGACCACCAACATACCGTGACTGCAGCGGTATACCGCTGGCCGTCAGCATGGCAGTAGGTGGCATTTACCACCAATGTTGTAATGAGGGCCTATATGTTAATCCAACTACCGCTGCACATGGACTTTGGCTGTGTGCAGCAGAGGTTGACTGCAGGGCCGGGCCTGCAGCCAGGTCCTGCGGCCAGCCCCTAAAACCCCCCAAACCTGCTCCGCACATGGCCTTTGGTCGTGTGTAGTGGGGTTGGCCTCAGGGTCAGGCCGCAGGCCCTGCAGCCAATCCCTATAACAATCCAACACCACACTGTGCATGGCCTTTGGCTGTACACCGTGTTGTTTGGCAGCCAAGTCCTGCAGCCATAAAACCACCCAGCCCCTTGCAGCCCACAGCCTTTGGCTTTCATTAATGACATTAGTTAGAATTTTATATTTGAGGACAATTTGAAAAGAAAAATGTATTTGTCAGGTAAAAAGAGTGATATCACCTTTCAGTATATACCTTGAAGTTGAAAAGAAATTAAATTAGGCAAACAACCAGAGACACACTAAGGCGGTCATTATGAACATAGCAGGAAAGACCACCGACCACCGTCGCGGCGGTGAACACAATCCCGCCGGTGGCGGCGAATGGAAACCCGCCATATAGTGAACAAAAGTCCCAACCCTGCCAAACATTCCCACACCACGACTTCCCGCCAGGACCCTGTCGGCGGGAATCCCGGCCCACCCCACCCTGCCACCGCCAAGCACACCCACATCCCACCCTCCAAATAATGATGCACAAATCACCTCAGCGGACAGTGGAGGCCGTACGACCATTGGCGCCTGTGACCGCCACAGGCGGCAAGTGGGCCCAACAGCAACCAGTGCACACATTGGATAGGCTTAGCACCCACACACCTGACACACATCCAGAACACCATAAAACACCGCCAGACACACCCCACAATCCCTTGCAAGGAAACCAGGACCAGAAGACGGAGAGCACCAGAGCCAGACAGAGAACATCAGCAGACAGGACACGAATAGCGACTCACACAGGAGCACCCAAACACCGTCCCCAGTCCCGACGCCATCCACCACCCTCACCATGTCCCCCCCCCAAAAAAAATCCATGCTTCACCGAAAGGGAGCTAAGGAGCATGGTGGACAAGATCCTAAAAGTGGAGCCACAAATATTCAGTTCCGAGGTGCAGCACACACCCATGGCCCGGAAAATGGAGCTGTGGCAGACCATTGTCAACAGGGTGAATGAAGTGGGACACCATCCATGCACCAGGGATGACATCCGCAAGAGATGCAATGATCTGCGGGGGAAGGTCTGGGCCATGGCATCCAGGCACCACATCGCAGTGCAGAAGACTGGGGGAGGACCGCCACCAACACCACCTGACTATACCGACTGGGAGGAGAAGGTACTCGCCATCCTGCACCCAGAGAGACTCACTGGACTCACTGGAGGTATGGACCCAGGTAAGTTGTCTACTTTTACCCCATATACACCATACCTGTAATGCATGCACCACCCCACCCACACCCACCTAGACCCACAACCCTCCCAGCCATTACCCACCACACCCACCACCCTGCATCACCCCCAATTCACTACCAGGCTCACATCACTCCCGCTGTGCACAGCCACCCACAATGGAATAATAACCTCCACCACAATGTAACCCCACTACTGCCACTAAATGCAATGTCCACCTCACAAAGGCACCCCTGAAGGCCACTGAAAGGCACACCAGCACTAAATTGCACAGTACAGCCCACCTCAAACCCTCATGCATGTGTAACAAACATTTCTATGTCCCCCAACAGGCACCATCACCCATGCAACCCTAATGGAGGGGACAAGGAGTGCCACAGCATTCCAGGGAGACAGAAGCACATCACGGGATACTGGTGAAGGATCCCTGGACACTGATGAGCAGACAGGCCCCTCACACAGCCCTGGATGCTCACCATGCAGCAGCCCCACCCAGGAAAACAGTGTCACCCCTAACACCCAGTCAAGATCAGCAGGCCAGGGGAGGTGTGCCCACACCAGTGGACCCAGGGCACAAACAGGTGGAACACAGCAACACAGGCCACAGTCTCCCACCCCCAACATGCAGGAAGACGAGGGCCCCAGTACTAGTGGCACGTCAAGACCTGCGCAGGGGACACAGGCACAGGCACAGGGGGCCAGGGCAAGGGACAAGTGCCCCAGTGGGTCACGGGGTAGGGCACCGGATAGATGCAGCAGCCCAGGACTTCATTGCAGAGGTATTGGGGGCATACCAACATACCCAAGACAGGTTGGCACAGATTGTAACCACCCTGGAGCAAAGTCAGAGGATGTAGCTGGAACACCACCAACAGGCCATGAAGCAGTGGAAAGAACACAATGCCACAAAGGCCACCATTGCTGGAGCACTGCTGCAGTTTGTCAACAAACCCTCAGACACCCACACCGGAAAAGAGCCCCCCACAACAGCCCTGGACAACCAGCAACAGTTGTCCCAAGCAGCTGAAACAGCACAGTAAATACCCTCCCAGGAATCACAAGGGCCAACCATGTCACCCCAAGTAGCTCCACAGCAGACGCCCAAACGTAGTCTCTGGCCAAGATATGGCACTGGAAACTCAGTTAAGAACAAGCCCCCTTCCAACAATTGACACTGCTACTACTGCCAAGCAACCATCCCATCACTGTACATAGCACATTTCACTGTATTCCACCAATAAACAACATATCTCACCTGTAACACTGTCCCCTGTCTTCAATGTTGAACAAAGTGGAGTAATGATGCAACAGGCAGGGATAAACTTTATTGTCAAATTGTGCATGCTGGTGGTACAGTGTGTTTCAAAATAGTCAAGAAGGGAATGCTTATATTGTCTGTCTGTACCATGCTGAAGAGGTCCATGACTCGCATATCATGACCAATTCCCCCTAGTTGACATTGCACACTTACAGTATCAGTCACTAACCACATATACAGGCTGAAGTCACAGACAGTTATTGGAAGTAGAGTTGTATCAGTTGGTTTCTGGAATTGACATCTTCTCCTTCCTCATTCTCACCATCATTCTCCTCACCTCTCTGAGGTAACAGATCAGGACCTATAGCACCCTCCACCTCCAAAAGAGGGATTGAATGTCTCACTGCCACGTTGTGCAGCATGCAGCACGCCACGACTATCCTACACACCTTATCAGGCCCATAGGCCAGGGAACCCCCGGAGATATGTAGGCACCGGAATCTAGCCTTCAGGAGACCTATAATACTCTCTATCACCCTCCTAGTATGTCCATGAGCCTCATTGTATTTCCTCTCTGCATCCGTCCTGGGATTTATCACTGGTGTCAGGAGCCAACGCAAGTTTGGATAGCCAGAATCACCTAGAGAAATGGTCAATACAGAGTCGTCATTGGAATGTCCTTAGTCAGACGGGCTGTTTTTCTGCAATGTGTCAGTTAGTGACAGGCACACTTACCTATGATCCACCCTCTGTCTTCTTGGAGTTGTTCCATCTTTTGTGGCATACTACTGTTCCTCAAAACAAATGAATCATGGACTGAACCCGGAAACATGGCATTCACATGGGATATGTACTGGTCTGCTGTACATACCAATTGGATGTTCATGGAGTGAAAGTTCTTCCTGTTTCTGTACACCTGTTCACTCACTCTTGGGGGGATGATGGGTATGTGGGTTCCATAGATGGCACCAATAACATGGGGAATGTTTGCAAAGGCATAGAGGTCTGACTTGATGGCAGGGAGCTCAGCACTATGGGGAATCGCACATAGGATTGCAGATGTTGTACAAATGCATTCAGAAATCTTGTAAGTACCTGGCTGAACATTGGCTGTGAGAAAATAGTACCCATGCCCACTGTCACTTGAAATGAGCCTGTGGCCAGGAAATGGAGTGCGGAGAGCACCTACACCTCAGTTGGAATGGCATGCTGATTATGATTTCCGGGAGTCAGTGCAGGATCCAGTAATGCATATAGGTCCTGAATAGTTGCACGTGTGAGTCTGTAAGTGATAATGACCTGACACTCCACCATGGTCCCCATATCCACAAGTGGTCTGTACACAGATGGTGCCCTTCCTCGCCACAAGGGTCGGTACCTGTGAGGGTTAAGAACAAGGAGTCATGTGCCCACATACACTGGCATATTTGCTAAACACAATCACTGCATTCTTCATAGTAGTGTCTGTACAATAACTGCAACCTAACAGAGGTACATTGACATCGCTAAGAGGGAACGGAGTAAATTATGTGTGCTTATATACTCTATAGATAGAGACATAGGTGCTTCATATGGCTAGAAGGCCCAGCATTGTGAGTAAATTGAATTTCAAGATGCGTAGGTGATGACAAAATGTCTGCCCAATGTAATTCTGCCCCTTCGTTGTGGAAGTGACCTAAGACCGCTAGGGGTTGACGTTACAGCGTAAGACGGTGTTGACCGCTGTTCGCACCCTCAATGGCTGACATGGACGCCAACGGGGAATCCTGGTGTATCATGATCGCCGTCGGCGGTGACGGTGCATTCTGCCGCGGAACGTACTCAAGTGTGATCACTTGAGTCCCTGATCCTGTGCGGACAAGTACTCCACTCTGTGTACTGCTGTGGCCTGCCTCTGGCTATGGATGTTCCACGTGGTGCAGGGGAAAGGGCCCTGGCCTTCACCCAGGAAGAACTGGAGAAACTGATGGAAGGGGACCTGCCCCTGTATAGCAGACTCTACGCCCGGCCAGAGGTACAGGTGAGTCCGGGTTTGGGGGGCACTGTGTGTGTAATTGATGGAGTGGATTGCTCTGATGTGCGCTCCTGTGAGCCAGGATGGGGCTTGGTGCATGGAATGCAGCGTGCCACTGTCCTGCATGTCTGGGAGTACTGTCTGTCCTATGTCTACCAATCAGCCAGCTATTGCCATCGTGCAGGTGCCTGACCTCTGTATTTCTTCTCTGTGTTTCCCTACTAGGTCAGCACCCACCAGAAGAGGGCATATTGCCATGCCATCGCCAAGGAGGTACGGACCCTGGGGGTCTACATCTGGCGGAGCACCCACTGTCGTAAGAGGTGGGTGAACCGTGGCACCGGGCACGGAAGATCAGTGAGGCCCAGCTGGGGAAGTCCTCCCAACGTGGTAGGGGTGCCCGTCGGGCACTGACCCCCCTCATGTGAAGGATCATGGCAGTGGTGTACCAAGACCTGGATGGGCGCTTGAAGGTTGCACAGCAGTCACAAGGGGGTGAGTACTCACAGCCCACACTTCAGCCTGGAAGGATTAGTGTGTGTGCAATAGGGCTCATGGTGCTTAAAGCAGGGGTTTGACTGGTGTCCAGCTACTGTCTGCTCCCCAAAGGGTGTAGGGGTGTCCCTGTCAGGTTTCACCTACCTCTGCTTCAATGCAATGACAAGATGTGGGTGTAGGTCAGTATACTGCTCAGTAGTCAGGGCCATGGTCATGGGCCTAGTGCATGGTGCTGCCTGTTGGGTGTATCTGCTGGTTAGGTGTATGTCTGGCCATTGTGTATCAGCATTCAGCTACTTACAAGTGTCTCTCCTGTTTTGTCTCCCCATCCCTGTTCTCTTTTGTGTGTATGGTACAGCATCAGCATCAGGCGAGGGAGCTGAGGCACTGGATAGTGTGGAGACAGCAGCCCACGGATCCTCGGAGGCAGAGACAACGGACTCCCCGGGAACCAGTGGGTGGGAGGGTGAGGGGACTTCCACAGGGGAGGCTGCTACAACAGGGGGTAATGACTCTGAAACCTCCTCCGATGGGGGTCCTCCGGCGGTGGCGGACACTAGTGGACAAATCACGACCGTGAGATCTTCCGCCACCACCCATACCATCAGCGCCCTCCCTTCTGCTCCCCACAGAGTTGGCCGAGCCCGCCCACCCAGAAAGGTGGGCGTCTCCTTCACCCCAGGCACCTCCTGCCCTGCCCCAGTCAGCCCTGCTGCCCTCACAGAGAAGGCTATTGACCTCCTGAGAACCATCTCTGCAGGGCAGACAACCATCGTCAATGCCACCCAGGGGCTAGCATCAGAGGTGCAGCAGACTAATGCCTATCTGGATGGCATTCACAGTGCAATGTCTGCCCTACAGAGATCTTTTCAGGCTCTGGCCTCCTCTTGGACGGCAGCCAGTTTCCCTGGCCATTCCGTCCCCCCTCCAACCTCCTCTACCCCTTCCAGCACCCCACTCCCTTCACCCGTACAAGGCACACATTTAGACACGCAGTCAAGCACATCAACACACAAAAAACACACTTCCAAACACAAGCACCACACCTCCCACCACAAGCATTCACACAGCCAACAGACACCTGCACACACAACAACGTCCACTTCTCCCAGTGTGCCCGCCTCTTCCGCATCTCTGTCTGTACCCTCTACATGCACACCCTCATGCACTGCACCTTCACTCACTGTTACTGCTCCTCTTCCTGCACTCACCACAATAGCGGACAGCCATACATGCACCCCATACACCACACCTGCACTCACCACCTCCACTGTAGTGGACACATGCAGCACACTCACCCGACTTGCAGACACCCACCCAACATACATCCACACTAGCTGTCTGTCTTCTCCCACTGTGTCCCCCCCATCTCCCAAAACACTCAAACGCACCAAGACACCCACTCATCAGACATCCACCACACCACAGCATACTGAGCAGTCACCGGCACCCATTACACGCACACTTACCCCCATACATCTACTCTCTCTGCCTCCACTCCCATGCCTTCATCCACGCCCACCCCAATTGATCCCAATAAACTTTTCCTCTTCCATGTTGACCTGTTCGAACCCACTGGCCCACCCCGTCTTGTCCCGAAACGTTCCCACCTACTTGCCCTTTCCGCTCCTTCCACATCGCAGCCCACCCCGGTCCAACCTTCCCATTCCCGTGCCCCTTCTCCAGTTAAGAAGAAGGCCCGCTCAGAGCCTAGGGCATCCTGCTCTGCTCGAGCCAAACAGCCACCACCCCCTTCAAAGGAGAAGCCCACCACCCCAACCTCCTCACGCAAGTCAAAATCCCACCCCTGTCATAAATCCCCACCCCTCCTGCCCCCATTCCGTGGGGTGCCTGGATCCCTCTATGGTGCCCTGTTGAGTGGAGTAGCTAGCACTTGTGGGAGTCAGGTGTGGCCACATGTGGCCAAGGAAAATTGACTTTTTATGGACTGGCCATTGGCCCTGTTCTCATCATTTAGCTCAGTGAGCTACTGAATAAAGTTTCTGTGTGGCCTGTGTTTGGGCTGCACGCAGTTCCACCCTGGTGTTTGTTTAAATCATTTATGGCTGTGGTGCTATTGTATGTCCTATGGCCAAGTTGCAGTGGCCTTCGGTCTGGTACGTCCATCTTGGTGTGGGGTGTCTGACCATTGCTGCTGGGAAGGGTTGGGGAGGACTTTGCGGGGTGGGTGGTGTAGGTGGGTATGTAACTTTACCCTTTCCTCCCTTGTGTCGTTGGTTGCGGTACTTACCGTTGTCATCTTCGTCTGTGGTCTCGGTCGTGTAGATATATGGCAAAGAGCAAGGCTGGCATGATCTGTAGTTCTCTGTCCATGGCTGCCGCTGCACGTTTTGTTGAGCTCCGGTGAGTGTTTACTTCTATTTGTTTCTTTTCCGCCTGGCTTTGTGTGGGGGTGGTTCCCACCCCGGAACTGGCAGCGGACTGGTGGTTCATTATTTGATGGGTGGGTTGGGCCTTTCCGACGGCCTGTGGGCGGTCTCTGCCATCGTCAGCGGGACTCCTTTCCTGGCAGTGGGTGGTGCGCGGGATGCGTGAGTTTAGTTTGGTTCATTATTTGGCAGTCAGGACCGCTCCTCTGTTGGCGGCTTCTACCGCCACCGCCGGCGGTGCGGAATGGACCGCCATGTTAATAATGAGGGCCTAAGAATGGAGCCCTCACTCTTCAGTGTGAGGGTCAGAGACCTTAACCACTAGCTCACAGATGACTCCTTAGCGTCCTGACATAACTTTGACATTGAAGCCAAAGATTTTGTTTGTGAAAAATACTTAAATATTACATCACTAAAAATGTTTCACATTCAAAACATTAGTAAATAAACAGACACACTGCATAAGATACCAGGACTTGAAACTTCAACCTACTGAGTGACAGGCCAATAGCTTTACCAATAGGCCAGAAGTGTATTTTTTTAAAGCTACAGGACCGTGGGGGGAGTCTGAAGCCCCTTGTGGTCCTAGCCGGCTCCTGAATCCTGCGGGAGCCAACCCTGCTCTCAAAAGCAGTGGAAGCTGGCACTGCTCCCACAAGCAGGGAGCTGCTTAAGATAGCTCAAAAAAGCAGAGACTATCTAAAAGTAATAGGCTGTTGCAAGAAAGACAGGCAGTGGCAAGGTGTTTGGAATTAAGCTATGAGACTGACACGGATACCGATGAAGGATCAGCACACTGTGAAGCAGCAAGCTCTGGAGGAAAACTACCAGTAATGAGTAGGATGCATTTTTTAAGGTTTGATCAGCGTCAAACTCTCAGGCCACATGGACAGAAACACAAAACCAACAAAGGAATAGGTAGAGAAAGCAAAGGAAGAAAATCGGTGCCTCGAAAAAAGCAACAATGGAGAAAGACTTTGTCACAATGAATATAAACTCAGTAAATAATTTAACTGAAATTACCTTATCTAAAGCGTAGATACAGATTTTACCACTTGATCTGTCTTTTTGCCCGAAAGATTTAACTACAGTCAAACAATAGTTGATGTGTATAAATTCTTTGGAAGGCTAAAAGTGATGAAATACTATAAAGTGAAGGGAACACAACGTCGCCCACTGACATTAAACACCAAACAGGGGCAGAAGCATTCACCAATCACTGATCTCAAACTTATGATTTAGCTGAAAGAATTGGAAAATGAGACACAGGATTGCTGAGCCAGTATCTGAGCAGAATATAATTGAAATGATGCAGCTAGATGTGTATGGAGATGTAGGTATAACTTTCAAACTGGTACCAACATTTCTCCTGGTATTACCAAAGAATTCAATGGATACATTCCATGAACTGATGTCTTAGGATATATAGACCTGTTATGGTTCGGTGTGCAAGAAAACCAACAGGATTAAGCATCAACACCAACAATATAAGAATCTAGTGGTAAAGCTTCAAACTCGAACAGATTTTGTGACAAGGAACTCCAATGAAGGTGGTAATATAGTTCTTTGGCCGTTGGATATGTACATCAAAGAAGTATATGTGCAAATTAATAATGTACTGTGTAACACATGACGTTCTAGAGAAGAAGTTAGTAGTGCCACATGTGATATTATATTGAATGACTTAATACGGGACTGTTAAACCAGGATGATTATCTTTTTTTCAAGAATCATTATGCCATGCTACCGATATTCTACTTGATACCACAAGTACACACAAATCCTATGCATCCTCCAGGTAGACCAATTATATCAGCCAGGAACTATATTTTCAAAAATACATCTAAATACATAAACTCTTTTCTTCAGAATTATATGCATAACATTTCATCATATGTAAGAGACACAGTAGACTTTCTCAGGTGTATATATAACATTCCTTTGGAAATGTCCCTGGATATTTCTGTTGTGAGAGTACCTTAGCAGCTTTTTGAGCATGTTAGTTAGCCTTTAGCCTAGTTGCAATTCATTTTGTTCATTTTTTTTTCTGAGCAGAAGCTCTCTTCTTTGGTGATGTTTGTTTCACTTTATCTTGTATGCTTTTAGCACAGAAACTGTTTTCATTCTTTGTACTCTGACATTCTCATTCTGTGCTCTGCTCAAGGCTGTCTCCAGTATATTGCCGGCACAAAGGGGAACACCACAATCTCTGCCACTTCACAGAAACATATGTGTTTTACATTAGGAAGGTTTTTCTAGAATATTAGCTGTTTTATTATAAAACATCTCTGTGCCCCCTACATGTTAGAGGGAGAGTTCCAGCCAGAAGATTACCACTGCATGATGTCCCATCACTGCAGCTTTCGACTGAGACTTGACATTTTCTCTGCCTATATTGGAGAGAGGACTCTCAGTAGACTAACAGCCCTCTTAGCTACTACCAAATCCAAGTGTGGGGGATGGTGTCTTCCTATCGATTCTGAAGGGCAGATTAGGGCTAACACTGCTGTGCTAGAATATAGTACCTTAGTGGCATAGGTAGGAATTCCAGCACCTAGCATTCTGACACTATGGTGGGACTTCTCACATGTTTCACTTTCTTTGTCACTGCATTATTATTATTATTATTATTATGCTTTGCCATCCTAATCATCACAGTACCTGCCATTTAATCTAGAACACAATTGATTCAATAAAGTATATTGAACCAATCTTTGCTTTTGTTTGTCTTTGCATGTGTAAGACAAATGTAACTGGGAGAAAAGGATGAGATCTGTTCCACCACGATTCCCCTGAGAAGTCAGAATGTCATGTGCACAGCCACCACAAATCACTGCCACTTCCAGGTGCTGGTGAGGTACTGCTAGCTGTCTAAAAGGGCTAGGCCGACAGTTGTCACAAGGTGTGGAATTGGACTAAGTTCCCCACAACCTGGTGGTGTTGCCGCCCAAATCCAGTAGTCTCATTGGTACAATGAGAGCCAACACGTCATTACAAACTTTAACACAAGCATTTGTCATCGTAAAATATAAATGCAGTTAAATATTTCCTTCAGGGAAGCTAATGAGATTATACAAGCACATACAGATGTTGTTAACAATTATCAGACGGTATAGAGAGAACACCTTTTCATGTTTAACAAAGAGGTATTTCAACAAAAGAGTACAGCAATGGGTAGCTGCTTCGCCCCCAGCTATGCATGTTTACGTATGGGCTGATGGGAGTAGCAGGTGCTCCAGAAGGAGCATGCAGTGGCATTGAATAATAATGTGATCTTATAGGTCAGATTTATTGATGACCTCTTTGTAATTTGAAAAGACTCTATTCAGAGCACTTACTCATTTGTTCATGAAATTAATGTCAATAACCTAACTCTGAAGTTCACAAGAACCATTGGTGGTATAGAGGTTGACTTTTTAGATCTAAAGGTATTCCTTGAAGGAGCAAAGATTAAAAATAAACTGTTAAGAACACCCACAGGAACACTATATCACATGCAACAAGTTTACATCCAAAAACCCTCAATGTATTATACCATGTAGGGAACTTTTAAGACTAAGAAGCATTTGCAGTACAAAGAAAGATCGTGAGTTAAATCAGTTTGAAATCATTGAGATACTAATTGAAGAGGCTACCCAAGGAAACTATTAGAAGAGTCTAAACACAGATTCAGTCATAAAAGTAGAGAACCCTTTCTTTTTACAAACAAGACCACCCATAACAAGTAACAGAAAGCCCAACAAATCAGACTCATCACAATATGCAAACGTCAGGAAAGCTCTAACTGGATGATAAAGCGCAAGCACTGGCACTTGATTAAAGGAGACCCTATAATAGGTTCAGGAGTGC